>NC_134583.1:18975500-19681000 GCF_037038515.1 Microtus pennsylvanicus
GGCAGAGTGAATCTCTGGGAGGGTGGACTTGGCAAGACGGTGGGAGAAGTAACAGAGGAGAAACTGCATAAGGATGCATTGCATAAGAGAAGAAATCAATTTTCAAAATAAAAAAAATTAGGGCAAGACAGAAATCAAGAAGGACATGAAACACTTTTTCAAATTCTATGAAAAAAAATCGGTGTAATCAAATGAAGGTCACAATGAAGCATTTCTAGGAGGCAATTTTAATAGCAGTAAATGCTATGATAAATAACTGGAGATAACTCCTGTTAGCAATTTAATGACACATTTGAAAACTCTATACAAACAAGAAAAGATAATGTATATAAAGAGTAGATGGGAAGAAATAAAACAAGCTAAAATCTATGAAAATAAAACAAACAAAATGAAAATAAGTAACCAAAAATGAATTAATAAAATGAAGATTTGGTTCTTTGAGAAAATCTGTAAGATTAACAAACCTTTAGCCAAATTGATCAAAATGTAGCAATAGAAGATTCTGATTAATGAAATTAGAGATTCAAATGGTGATATTACAACAGACTCCAAAACAAATTCAAAGAATCATAAGGCTATATTTTAAAAATCTGTACCATATTTTAAAAATATTTAGAACTTAAAAAATAAATGTACATATCTTAAAAATCCATAAAACTGGAAAGCCAAAAAAAATAGAATGAATTTCTTGATAAATAAGACTCATCAGAGTTAAATGAAGAGTAAAAAACAATTTAAACAGACTAATAACTGTTAATGAGAGAGAGGCAGTAATTAAAAGGCTACCAAAAAAGAAAAAAGAACAGCCCAGAGCCAGATAGATTCAGTGAAGAATTCAAAGAAGAATTAATGGCAACACTGCTTAACTTATTCTGTGATGTTGAAACCGAAGAGACATTTTCTAATTCTTTTTATGAACCCATGAATATCCTGATACTTAAATCACATAAAAAACCAACAGGAAAAGAAAATTGTAAATCAATGCACCTTACAAATATAGATGCAAAAATTCTCAATTAAATATCTACAAAAAGATCACTCACTGTAATCTTTTTTACTTCATTACAGAGATGCAAGGATGGTTCAACATATGTAAATCAATAAATGTAATCAATCACATAAACAGACCAAATGACAAAAATCATATGATCATTTCATTAGATGCAGAAATATCCTTTACAAAATCCAATACTCCATTATGAAAAAAGTCCTATAGAGATCAAGGATACAAGGGACATAACTCAACATGAAAAAGGCAATTTACAGCAAGCCCACAGCTAACATCAACCTAAATGAACAGAAGCACAAAACATTTGTGCTAAAATAAGGAATATGACAAGGATGTTCATACTTTTCTAACCTATTCAACATAGTTCTTGTAGTTTAACTAGGGCACTAAGGCAACTGAGGGAGATCAAGGGGATGCAAATAGGAAATGAAGAAATCAAAGTATCTTTATTTGCATATGATATGACTTTATGCATATTTATTTTTGGACCCTAAAAACACCATCAGAAAACCTCTATAGCTGATAAACACTTTCAGCAAAGTAGCAGGATACAAAATCAACTCACAAAAATTAGTAGCCTTCCTATTTACAAATGACAAACATACTGAACCCATTCCAACAAGGCTAAACAAACAGATCCTGATGGAGCACTCTGTGTCCTCTCTTCTGTGAACCCTCTTAGACACCTAGTCTATTCCCATTCCTAAGATCTAATTCTCAATATCCAGAAATACATTTTATCTGTAATCCCCAAAGGCCACACAGATCAGGTGTGATAAACTTCCTACCAGACAATACATACCCAACACACTGTCCTAAAATCCACAGGAAACAGAAAATAATGATAATGATAATAATGATGATGATGATGGTGGTGGTGATAATGATAAAATAAAATCACCACCAACAAAGACAAAAAAGATATCAGTACCTAGAACTGTAATTTTCCATAGCCCAGACACTTAGATACCAGCATAAAAACACAATCAATAACAGCCTGGATAATATGACGCCATAATAACCCAGCAATCCTCCTACAGCAGGCTTCGAGTATTCTACCATAGATGAAGCACAGGAAAAGATGGTTGCTGGAGGCTGCCTATTTGTTCGCTGGCCTTCCTGACCTAAAATAACCATGCAGAAATTGTATTAGTTAAATCACTGCTTGGCCAATAACTTAGGTGTTTTTCTAGCTAGCTCTTATATCTTAAATTAATCCATTTCTATTAATCTGTGTATTGCCACATGGTTGTGGCCTACTGGTAAGGTTCCCTCTGGCATCCAGCGTCTGTCTACTGCTACAGCTGCATAAGTTCTCATTGACTCCACCTCTCTCTCCTCCTCTATCTGCTTGGAATTCCCACCTTTTGCCCTATTCTGTGCTGCAGTAGGCCCAAAGCAGCTTCTTTATTAACCAGTGTTATTCACAGCATACAGAGGGGACTCCCACATAAAAAGACTTTAAAACAGCCTGTATGAATACGATAGAGGTCCTTAAGTAAGAAATGAATAAATCCCTTAAAGAAATCCAAGAAAACACAAATAGTGGAAGGAAATAAGTAAAACTGTTCAAGACCTGGAAATGGAAAAAGAGGGAATAAAGAAAATCTAAACTGGAGGAATTTCATAAATTAAAAATTTAGGAACTTAAACAGAAACTATAGAGATAAGCTTTACTAACAGAAAGAAGAGACAGAAGAATTTCTAGGCATTGGAGATATGATAAGAAGAAATGCTTATCTCTATCAAAAATGTTAAATATAAAAAACTAACAAAAATATGCAGGAAATCTGTGATACTATGAAAAGACCAAATATAAGAATATTATGAAAAAAAGAAATAGAATAACCCCAACTCAAAGGCCCAAAAATATTTCCAACAAAATTATAGAATAATATTTTCCTAGCCCAAAGAAGGAGATGCCTCTAAAGATACAAGAAGCATGCAGAACACCAAATACATAGGACAATAAAAAAAGACCCCCTTACCACACAGTAATCAGAATACTAAATGTAAAAAAGAAAAAAAAAGAATATTTAAAGCTGCAAAGGAAAAATTTTCCAAGAACCATAAAAGTAGACCTAATAGAATTATACCTGACTTCTTAGTGGATACTCTAGAAGCCTGGACATATATGTTGAAGACTCTAAGATGTCAGATGTCGGCACAGAATACTATACCCAGAAAAACTTTCAGTTACCATAGATGGAAAAAACATTTCATTTTTAAACATCTATACCCCCCCACAAGGGTACCTAAGTTTGTAAAACAAGCACTATTACAGCTTAAATCACCTAGTGACCCCCACATACTGATAGTGCAAGACTTATAAAGACCTCACCCTCACCAATGGACACGTCATCTAGACAAAAACTAAACCGAGAAATGCTGGAGTTAATGGACGTTATAAAGCAAATGGACCTAACAGATATTTACAGAACATTTCACACAAATACAAAATTATGTACCTTCTTCTCAGAATCTCATGGAACTTTCTCAAAAACTGACTACATATTTAGATACTAAGCAAGTCTCAACAGATACAAGAAATAACCACTGGCATCCTATTAGACCATGATAGGTTAAAGCTGGATATCAACAACAACAGAAACAAAGGGAAACACTCATGTAAACTGAGCAACTATCCATTTAATAAAAAATGGATCAAGAAAGAAATTAAAGTCTTTTTGCAACTAAATGAAAATAAATACAGAGCATACCAAATGTATGGGACATAATGAATGTGGTTTTAAGACACGAATTCATAGCGCTAAGTGTTTCCATGAAAATATTAGAAAGATTTCATACTAGCAATTTCACAGTACTCCTGAAAGGTACAGAACAAAAAGGAGAAATCTTACTCTACTACAGAAGGAGTAAATTGCAAGAAATAATGCAACTCAGGACCGAAATCAATAAAATGGAAACTAAGAAAATAATACAAAAATCAAAGAAATAAAGAGTTGATTCTTTGAGAAAAATCAGTAAGATTGATAAACCCTTACCAAATTAACAAAAAGGCAGAGAGACAATATCCAAATTAACAAAATCAAAAATGAAAATAGGGACATATCAACATACACTGAGGAAATTCAGGGAATTGTAAGATATAGTTTAAAAACTTTTAATCTAAAAAGAGTGGATAATTCTTTCAATATGTACCACAGCATAATAGAGACCATTTACAGCAAGCCCATACATAACCAACATCAACTTAAGTGGACAGAAATTTGAAATAAGTCAACTAAAATTAGGAATAAGGCAAATTTGTTCACTCTCTCGATAACATGAGAGTAATTCTTTGGGTAAAGTAAATGTTTTTTCTGTTCCATCAATTTAGGAACATATAAAAATAACATTATGTTTTTAAACAACCCTTTTCCTGACAGATCTGTGTGGAATCCTCCATGTCCAATTGATTTAATACAACATAATTTGGTATCATCATCTGCTGTCTAAACTGAGTTGTTCACATTTGGTTTCAGGAGTCTTTCCTGGTCACAGAAAACCACACTTGTGGCCTGTGGCTTGTAACTTTGAACGTTTTCTAGTTTTCTGCCAATGTCATGCGTACTCCTTTGTCTTAGTGGAGGGTATAGTGCACCAGTAGTAGTTGTAACACTCAACCCACCAGAAAGTTGGGCAACCCTTGAGGTGCTGTTCTCATAACTTGATTTCTTAGGAGCCTGCTGCTTTGATGGCCTCCAAACTTGCCCAATCTCTCACATTCTTCCACATAAGTAGTATTATTTTTCTTAATAAGTCTGCAATGATTATGGTGAGAGAGGCCACTAACTGAAACCCTCAGGCTGTTGAGAGTAGATTCTAACTTCAATGGCAGCAGCTTGCTGCTTCCCAGAGAACAGCTTGAATCATTTCCTGGGAGACCTGCTGCTGTGCTTTTTAAAAGCAAACTCAAATACTCAGGTGGAATTCTTGATGGAGGAAATTGAACATAAGGTCATTCTAGAACAGCCCCGTGCAGAACAAACAGAACGCCAGCAAATATCATTAAGATTATGGATTCTCTTGCTGTGAAGTTAATTAGTAAACTTAATGCATACAATCTCATGGCTGGGAAACTTCAATTAGGACCAAAATTGGAATGATAAAGAATTTAAATGGTATTTGCAATGGTTCGTAAGATAAAATCAGATTTAACATCATGTCTGTCACTTTTACTTTTTCCTAACAAAATAGCAATTCACGACTTTGACTATTTTTATATAATAAAATAAAATTGCACTTGCAATTAAATGATAATGGGTGAAATTTTAGCTGACTCACCAAAAGGGATCAGAGAACCTCAAAATACAGTTATAAACACAACTGTACTGTCGCAGAAGTAAAGATTCATTGCATTGTGTTATAAATACAACTGCACTGTCACAGAGGAAGTAAAGACTTGCTGCATTGCTATACTAGTTTTCCTTTGTAGCTTCCTTTTTTAAAAAGTCAGAAGAATCTTACAAAAATATCCAAAATAATTTCTCTTTGAGCAGAGACAGTCACCTTGTACCATAAACTAATTTTTGCTTTAATGATAATTTGTATGTTAAATACTTCAGCATGTTCTTGAATGTAGAGGGCAATATAATAGACCTACATTTGAATTTTTTAATGTAACTGGGCATCACAGAAAGCCCTCAAAGCTCCTGTCAGTTGAACAAGAGTTCTAGACCCTTCACTCAGAAACAGTAAGTCTCTGAATGAAAGTAAAGAAGAAAGAAAAAGAAAGCAGAACGGTAGAGGGAAAATTGGAAAAGACAAAAAAATTCCTCCCAAACCCAAAACTGGCTGAGCTGCAACAGTCACCTTGTACCATAAGCGAACCATGACCAGGTAAAGACCAGAGTCTCAGAGCTCCTATTTTTGTAGACATATTGTGACAGCCTTGATTTACCTAACTCTGAATAATCTTATATGCTGTGATATCTTTTACACCACCATGTTGCCTTTTTCTGTAATATCGCATCTAGTGTAATGCAAATTGATAAACTTTAATTTAAATTTTATACACACGACAGCTGGAATGACACTATACCAGCTCTCTCTGTTCTCATAAAACTTTCTTCATACCCACAGCACTGGCAATTTTAATAGAGCAGACAGGAAACTTAGGACAGGAGGCTTTTCTAGAATTCTAAACACACAGGAGTGTGAAGCATATT
Source organism: Microtus pennsylvanicus (assembly GCF_037038515.1). Lineage (NCBI taxonomy): Eukaryota > Metazoa > Chordata > Mammalia > Rodentia > Cricetidae > Microtus > Microtus pennsylvanicus. The sequence goes on from NC_134583.1 coordinate 18,981,681, forward strand.
CCAATAAGCAAGGTTTCTCTGCTGGAGGAAAGCTATAATAGGCTTTAACATCGCAGCATTTAGGAAACAAGTAACTGTGGCTTTAATATTGCACTGGCTGGTTTTGCTTGACACAAGCTAGAGTCATTAGAGAGGAGGAAGTGTTCTTTAAGGAAATACATCCATGAGACCCATTGGTAGAGTATTTTCTCAATCAGTGATCAATGGGGAGAACCCAGTCCTAAGCTGGAGGTCATGATCATGGGTTCTATAACAAAGCAGACTGAGCAAACTGTGGGGAGCAAGTCAGAAAGCAGCACCTTCTATTGCCTCTGCATTAGTCCCTACCTGCAGGTTCCAGCCCTGTTTGCTTTCCTGACTTTTTTGTTTGTTTGTTTGTTTTTTTTTGTTTTTTTTTGTTTTTTTTTTTTTTAGTAATAAACAGTGATATGGAAGTGTAAGCCAAATAAATCCTTTCCTCTTCAACTTGATTTTTGGTCATGCTGTTTCATTGCAGTACTAGAAACCCTAATAAAGATAAACATATAACATTTTTTTGTTTTCATTTCCTTCCTTCCTTCCTTCCTTCCTTCCTTCCTTCCTTCCTTCCTTCCTTTCTTCCTTCTTTCCCTTCTTCCTTCCTTTATTACTTTGGTATTTTGAGGCAGTCTCATTGTGCAGCTAGAACCATGAACTTATGATGTGGGAGTGTCATATATCAATCTGTTGATTTCATTGGTTAAGCAATAAAGAAACTGCTATGCCCATTTGATAGGCCCACCCTTCGGTGGGTGGAGTAAACAGAACAGAAGGCTGGGAGAAAGAAGCTGAGTCAGAGAGTTGCCATGATTCTCCCACTCCAGACAGATGCAGGTTAAGATCATTCCTGGTAAGCCAGCTCGTGGGCTATAGCAGATTATTAGAAATGGGCTAGTCCAGGTGCGAGAGCTAGCCTAGAAAAGGCTAGATAGAAATGGGCCAAGCAGTGTTTAAAAGAATACAGTTTCCGTGTAATTATTTCGGGTAAAGCTAGCTGGGTGGCGGGATGCAGCCCAGCCCGCCGCTCTTATTTCAACAAACTTACTCTAGAACAAGGTAATCTTAATTTTTCAATCCTCCTGCCTCAGCCTCCTGAGGCCTTGGATTATAAAGTACACAACTCTATAGCCTGCTAACAGTTAATTAGCCAGTTCATTGTCAGTCACTGATCTTTGTTTTCCTTTGTGAAAGTTATTTCTGAAGAATTGAAAACCCACAAGAAACTGACAACATAAAATTTTGCATTTTTTAAATGGTGAAACCAAAGCAGGCCTGAAGAGAACAGAAGGCAGTGAACAGAGTCTGTAGGTGCTGTAGCCATATTTCCTGTGACTGTAACAAAATATTTGACGAAAGCAACTAAAGGAAGGAAGTGACTGGGTCCCCAGCTTGGCAGGACAGTCTCTTGTAGTTGGTCATAGTAGGGAAACAGGACCCCCGCTCACACTCCTGGTGTATCTTCCCTCTTCCCTTAAACCTTCCTGAAACATCCATATAGGCATCCCTAAATGGTTGTTTTCTGGCAGTGAGCCCCTCCAGTGGCACCTGCACTCTGGCTTTTTCCTTTCAAGTGAATTTACCTTTTCACAAGATAGAGACTTTGATAGGAGATATCTTACCCCAAGGGCAGCTTTTTGCTCCCTTCTAGAAGAGCAAAGGATGACTGAACTCCACTGTAATAATATGGTAAGCTCTGCTCTTCTCTACTGCACATGCACACCACATGCATGCACGCACATACACGTGCACATACACACACACGCAGACACATACACTGAAAACAAAAATACACTAAAAACCCTAACTCACATTTTTTTTCCACAAACCATTTCCCAGAGTGTTTCATTTCCAGCAGTGCCCCAACTCAGTCAGTGCCAGGTGTCTGCACTGGCTACTTTGCTCTGACAAAATACCTGGGAAAACAACTTAAGATAGAAAGAGACCAGTTGGACTCACAATTTGAGGGTACAGTCCATCATGATGGGAAAGGCAAGGGGGCAAAAGTAAGAGGTGACTGATCACATTGTGTCCACAGTGAGGAAACAGAGGGAGATGGAGGCTGGAATACAATCAGTTCTCTCACCTTTATTCAGCCGGGGAATGGTACCACCCCTATTTCAGGCATATCTTTCCTGCTCACGTTTAAAGAACCACTTTAAAATTAAGATCACCAAACAGATGACAAAGAATACAGTCAAAATAGGAAAGAAAAATTGACTTAATAATAACTTGAATGATCCAGTTCTAGATGTTTCTAATACCTTAATATCATGAATAACTGTGTTTTCTTTCTTATCACCATCTTCATTGATATCACAATGAATTCCCTCAGATCTAATAGCTGCCATTTTGTACAGATTCAAACATTCATTCCAGTAGCCCATGGGATCATTCCAGTAGCCCTTGAGATCATTCCAGTAGCCCTTGGGATCATTCCAGTAGCCCTTGGGATCATTCCAGTAGCCCCCACAGTTATGAATAAATGCCTGACCTTTGGCTTTACCATCATCTGGTCTCTTTACCAATTTGACTTCCAGTTCGTCCAATCCTTGGCAAGCACCTAGCACATCAGAAACAGCATTTCCCCACAATTCACAAGCATCCACGCGTCCACTGAGGTAACTCAGCCTCATCTTCAGCACCGCAATGTGTGCCAGCTAAAGTGTAGCTTTCCTAGAAAATGCCCATCATCTTTTCTTATTTTATTTTTGGAAATGACATCTTATCCTCATATGCCAAAAAATACAGTGAAAATTTTATCATAGGAAAATATGCTTTCTGGAGAATCCTCAATCCAAGAATTGTAAAGTCAGAAGCCAATGATGGCCTCTCATCATTAACTTTCTGCAGGGGCTGCTGCAGTAGAAAACTCCTGCTGTTGATGTTATAGGAGCAGCTACTGAGGGTGGCCTGGTAATTTGCACAAATATCCATCTATTAACAAAGCTATGCACTGTTTCGTTCTATCATTATAAAACAGGGTGTGGTTCTGTGGTTTTTCACTGGCCAATTTAGAGGATCATATATTGTGGCACCTAGAAGCAGAGTGGTCAGTGATACCCTCCATTGTCCACCATCACCAGTGTTCTCTTCACTAGTACGTGACACAACTAGCCACTGGCATCCAGCCAATGACTGTACAATCACTGACGTTCTGCCTTCTTCGAGTTAATCCGGGATAATTTAATGCTGATGGTCACATATGAGAGCCACGTTTGTTCTTAGCCACACATGAGATAAGTAGTATGTTTATCCATCTTCTGTAATGAAGCTTTCCTTATTCATGAATCTACCTCCATTGCTTGCTCTTCTTACGGAATCTTCTATTTGAAGTCTCTACTTGCAAAGAGACACTATGACAGACCAGAGCATGGGCCACTGCCCTTAAGAAATAGCATCTTTGAAATATACTATTAAATGAACTCACCTCCTGTGTACAGACCAAATATGAAACATCTTCCTACTGGGACTCCCTTTAAAAGTCCCCTGAGTTACTTTTGTTATGTAATTATTGACAAAAATGCTTTTGAAGCCTAAGATTCATTCATGATACAAAGATATTTGCCTTAGAGTTAGTATTAATACTGTGTCAAACAAAGGTCTGGAATAGTCTGCAGTGGTCTCATAGCGCTGTTCTTAAACAAGCTACCTGGTGTCTTCATTAGTAAATATATCTATGCATTGCTTTGATCTATCACGATAGAACGGATAGAGGAAAGACCATATACTCCGTATGTCATTCTGTACGTTGAGTAGGAAACACGGAAGCTGTTAATCTGAAGAAACAGCTGCCTTGCAGAGCAGCGCAGCGCAGCAGGGAGGGACTGGATGCTCTGGAAGCTGTGATGATACTGAAAGAGGGTGGAGCTTTTCTTATGCTCGCAGTTTTAATTTTACATTTGAAGAGAATGAAAAGAATCAGGTGACAAGCTTTACTGCAGTATAAAAGAATTGTAGGTCCCTAAAACCAGTAGCTGTCAATCAAAGCCTAGACATTAGGTGATGAGCATGAATAATTGAAGACTGATTTGTTAGCTGCGGAGGTGAAGTTGGCCTGGCACAGAGATGCGTTATCAATTGCCAACAATTTACGATGTTTTTGAAAACCACAGGCAGCAATTTACAGAAAAGATTAGGTCAATTACCTACGGTACACATATGGCATATTCTAGATGTAAGATGTAAATCTGGAAAGCTGCAAACTTACAGCTGGAGTTGGGAATGAGGTTATAAAGTATATGGAGAACTGCTTTGTCCTGAATATGCTTATTTCAGGCTCTGGGAGATCACTGAAGCCACCCACCCTGGAGCTAAATATATGTATTCAAAAGAACACTTCCTCTAAAGGGTGACTGACATACCTTCCCTTCAGACCCTTAAGCATCTTTGCATTTCTCAGTGCTCTAATGTAACATGTTTTCTTGTTGGCCACCAGCCCACAAGTAATAATATATAGACTTCTTACTAATCATAAAAACTTGGCCATTAGCTTAAGTTGGTCCTAGTGGCTCTATCATTTAGATTAACCTGCTTTTATTAACTTATGCTCTTCCATTTGGCTCAATCACCTGTACCCTGTGCTGTATGTCTGACCTCTTCAGTATCTCCCTGGTGTCTCCATATTGCCCATCCTGCTTCTTCTGTGTCTGGCTGGCAACTTTGTCTTTCTTCTTCCCAGAGACCTTTGCCCCAGAAGTCCTGCCTAACCTCTTTCTTCCTGCCTGAATTTCTTCCTGAAATGACCATTCAGCTCTTTATTAAACCAATCACAGTGACACATCTTCACACAGTGTAAAGAAATAGCCCACAAAATTCTAATGCAATTGAAGTTCATCGGAAAATGGAAATGAAACCTGGGTGGTAGCATAGACCACTCGTATCAGCCTGGTTCCAGAAGCAGTGTGGCTCTTGGACACTGTTGTGGTCTAAGGTGGATGTCTAGATCCTGGGCACCCAATTGACCTTCAGTGGTGCCTGAAGCCATGACATCAGCACAGACCCAGGCTGTTGTATGGCCATGGACCTAGGCATGGCTCTTGGCAGCAATGAAGGCCCAGATCTCATCATGGCCCTGGTGTGTAGGAAGAGGGCCCGCTTGTTCATTCCAGCAGCCTAGCTAGCTTAGCCCAGAAATAACCACACAGACACTGTGTTAATCAAATCACTGCTTGGTTCATTAGCTCTAACTTATTGGCTAACTCTTACATCTTAATTTAATCCATTTTTATTAATCTTTACATCACCATGTGGCAGTGGCTTACAGGGAAAGATTTGGCATGTCTGACTCTGGTGGCTGCATGGTGTTTCTCTCCTACCCTGCTTTTCTTCTTCCTACCATTCAGTTTTGTCTTTCCCACCTACCTAAGTTCTGCCCTATCAAAAGGCCAAGGCAGTTTCTTCATTTATTAACCAATGAAAACAACACATAAACAGGAGAACCTCCTACACCACTGGTGGTCATACAGGTCACACAGCTTGGCATGGTACCTGCAACAGCGAGGTCCTTTGACACAAATATGCCACAGGTGATGGCCCAGACTCCGGGCATCCATGTGGCCTTTGGTATCAACGTGAGCCATGGAAAGCAACACACACCCTGCCTGCAGCAGGGCCTCGAACCCAAATATGACCCTTCATAACATCCTGGGTCTGGATATCACCATAGCCTGGGTGGCAAGCAGGACAACCAAACCAGCCCGTTCCTCACAATCTTCACCCCTTTCATTCTTCCTCTTCCAAAAGCACATGAACCAGTCTGCTTCTCTTTCTCTCCAATTTCTCCACCATCTATTTGTTTATAGCCAGCCTGATTCTTAAGGACTCAGGAGGGCCTGTGGCTGTTTCCAGTCAGCCTGGGACATGAGGACACAAGTGAGCCACTGAATGATTTCCACCAGCCTGGCCCTTGAAGACATAGGTGGGCCTGAGCTTGTTTTTAGTTGTTCCGGGCCTTGAGGATCCAGGTGTCTGTTTTCATCCAGCCTAGGAAATGAGGACCCAGGTGGGCCTGTGTCTGTTTTCATCCAACCTAGGAAATGAGAACAAGCCTGTGGCTGTCTTCCATCTGGCTGGGTTGTGAGGACCCAGGTGGGCCTGTGGCTATCTTCCACCTTCCTGGGTTTTGAGGACTCAGGTGGGCCTATGGCTGTTTTTAGCCAGCCCAGGACATGAGGTCTCTGGCTGTCTTCTACCCTCCTGGGCCTTGAGTACCCAGGTAGGCCTGCATCTCACCCCACTTCCTTACACTTATCATTTCAAAAGACAACTTTCCTTTCCGTTCTCATGAATTCATACTTCCTAGGGCTTTCTCCGCTAGAGACCAACCTCCTGCATTCCAGGACTAGAAGGTAGATGGAACCAAGAAATTGGAGATGCATGGGAGCTATACTGGTTGAAAGACGTTGTAGGATGAGTTGTAGTTTCATGGGTAGAATACGGTGGCAGTGGCCTGGGCTCTGACCGCCAAGAAACTGCAATGTCTGTGAAGATTTATGACAATTTTCTTTTCTTAGATTTATTCCAAATTAGTTATAATTACAAAACACACAGACCTACTTGTTTGATAAATGCTATTGTTTCTGCAATTAAAAGGTTAGAGGGGGAAAACAGGAATAATAAATAGATGTTATAATGGATCTAATAAAGCTGTTTAGAAAATATTAAGTTATACAAGGTAGAATTCAGGTGAAGGGGCACTTGAAACTGAGTAGCACATTAGTCAAGCTTGCTAGAAGCTGTGGGGGAATAAAACATCTGTACTCCTAACATAATTAAAGCTTGGGTTTGCTGAGAATATGTTCCTGTTCAGATATTTTTCACCAAGATGGTTTTCAATTAAACCCGATTCCCACAGCAGAAAGAGACACCTCTGACTCACAGCTGGTCATTAGGACTATCCCCATGTCAATGAACATGCCTCTATAGAACAGTTCAAAACGGACAGCACTGGGTCAGGGCCATTAAGTTCTCATCTATCACTAAGTCTGGGTTCACTCAGCAGGAAGGACATTATTGTGCCAGCCAGGCAGGGTGGGATGGCCTTGGTTAATAACTGCCTGGGAAAAGCAGCTCTGGTCTGTTTCAGAATGATTCTGGCAGTATTCTAGACTGTAAAACTTCCTGTTTGTCTAAACAATCAAACCTTGAAACTTCTGTGTCTGTGAAACACAGTTAGTGATTGGGGCCATATAGGCCTGGCATAGTTTCTGTTCTGGGCTTGGTTCTCCTTGGTGCATCAGCCAGACCAGACCTGTACTATTATTAAATAATTTTTCCCTTATTAGCCACTAAGAGCTGGAGTGATTTCTCACTGGGAAGCCATATTTATTCTATAGTTTCATCACGTCACTCTTAAAGGCTTGTTGGGTGTTTCCCCAACAGTAAAGACTCCTTCCTGATTGAGAAAAATCAGTTCCCAGTTCCCACATGATGCAGCCTGGTGGTTCTGATTTCTGTGAATTCCCATGGAGAACCTTAGCTGTTCCCTGACACCTGTGCAACACCAACTTCCTTTGTTCTCCTTTGATATTGAAAGATGTTCCTACCCTGTCACCTCTGAAACATGGCACAGTTTGAACTCAGAGCTGGAGTCGCTTGGGAAGCAGCCCCGAGGGAAGGGAAGGACTTTATTCTCAGCTATATGCTTCCACAGCTGGAAGGCAGGTGCTAGCCTGTCACCTCCGCAGGCAAGACCAACTGACATGGGATTATATCTGAAGTCAAAGTGTGATAGAAGTATGTCTTCCCAGTGAGGAATCGGTCCATGCACTAAGAGATTAATAAAAGCAAATGCTTTTTGTAGTGCTTGTTTGGCTCTGCCTGCACCCAAGGAGAAGCTGGTCTTGAACAGAAGGCTTTACTAACTTATATATACCATAGGCTATGTATTCCACATACACTGTCATCCTTAAATCTCTTAGATCTTGGCCCAGGCTACACCTTGAACAATTAAACAGAGACAGAATGTTGCAAGTCTGGCTGCTTGGAAAGATGTGAAATTTACACAGTGAAGATATTGCCAGTGGTTTTTTGTCATTGTTGTTGAGTTTTTATGATTTTGTTTGTTTGTTTGTTTTGTTTTCCAAATAGTTATTCCCCAGTGTCATATGGAGCACCTGGCAGAATTCTGCTTTTCCTGTTAAGAGCCGAGGAAACTTAAGGGACCTAATGATGCCTGAGACCCTGTGCTGCCCCCTGAGCTGTCTGTTAGAGGTAGGGTCTTTGGGGATGGATCTAATAGCCGGTCAATCCTGGTGGACAAGCATTTACATCCTAGCCCCATAAATTTTGATTATCTCTAACAGGCCTGGGTAGCAAAGTACTTACCTTTGGGGTATTTTTGGAGGAAACACTCCTTTTTCTAAATTCTACTTTGTGTGATTTAACATCTTCTAGGTAAATATGTTAGTAATCAATTGTATTATGTTGAGTCTCTTTTTCATCAAAAGGACACGCTGGGATCAGCTACAGATAATAGGCCCAAAGCAGAAAGGAAAGGGCACAGGCTGTCCTGCTAATTCTGACACATGAAGGTATGTGTCATTCACGGTCTGAAAAATAATTTGAGACAGGAAACCCATGAGGTAAAACAGGGAGTGAAAGCACGGAAGGGGAGCAAATGTTTCCACGTGTGATGGAGGGGGTGGGGGTGAGGGGCAGAGTGAATCAGGCTCGATGTTACTAAGATTCTAACAAGATAAAGAGGAGGATTACCTCTTGGTTTTAAGAATGGAATCTGTGACAGTCTGGTGGGGAGTGGAGGTCACAGCTGCACCTCATGCTTGAATCATATGACACGGAGAAATCAGACTGGTATTGAGTGGGAACTTCCTACCTTTCGGCTACATTCATAGTGCTGAAAGTTTTTAGCAACCTAAAGGGGGAGGAAAAGTCCTCAATAGCCTTACCCAGCTGTGGCCTGGCAAGGAATGCTCATTAGTACAGTAGTACCGTGAATGTTATGGGAGTACCAGTCACTCACTAATTAGATTTAAAGCCCACTCTTCAAGAGGGAAACTCATGCCCAACACTATTAGCTGGCCCAAAATATCCTTGGCTGTTTAAGACATAGACCCCAAGGAAGAACCTACTACTAAATTTTGCTAAATGTACATAGTATTAATTGACCCCCAAGTACTTATCTTAATTCCCATAGATTACTCTATTGCTCAACTCTAATCAGAGAAGCTTCTTTTTCCAGAAGATGGTGATTAACACAGAGACCTAGTATTGGCAATGTGAAGATACTAAGAGACTTCAGAGTGCTCAGCTCTAAGTGGGTCATCTAGTGATCTAAATGGGATCATTGCAGAAGAGAGGGGAGACAGATTGCAAAAACCAGATGTAGTGGGCCTTTTTAGTAAGACAGCATTTCCAAATATGTCATGGTGGTCATGGCACATGAACTGTTAATAGCTATGACTGCATCCACAAGACTTGAACAGTTTCAAGGCAACTAAATTCCCAGCATAAATGGGAGAGGTATTTGTGAAGTCCCATCCTTACCTGAGGAGCTATAGGAACTACCTGTGGTAGTTCAGAAGGGGATAGTCCATTTTACCTGAGGAGCTGTTAGGAACTATCTATGGTTCTTTGGAAGGGATAGTCCACTTTCTTCATGAACGCAGGTTCTAGGCAGCCACTTATGTTCTAGTTAATATGTCTACACTCATGTAATACACAGTTCACTAAGTAGACCCAGCAAATTTTTAAAAATACCACATGAAGTTGGGAGAAGAAATTCAGAAATGGGAAAATTGGAGGGAAAAGAATGGGTGAATTTGATCAAAATACATTATATTAACAGAATAACACTGGCAAATAGCTGAACATGAGGGTACACATCTAATCCAAGCACCCCAGAGGCAGAAGCAGGTGGATCTTTATAAGTTTGAGACCAGCCTGATCTACACAAGTGAGCAAGACATACAAACAAACATACAAACAAATAAACAAACAAATATTAAACAATTGTCTTAGCAACTCTAGAATGCAAGAAATAATATCCCAGCTTTGGATAGTTTCCTATAATAAATAATTTATCATTTCAATTTGGTGTTTAAATAAAAAATTCTTACAAAAAATCTAGGGAAGAAAACAACCTCCAGGTTCTGATATGACAGTGAATAATGAGCACCTGGTACCATAAGTATGTGGCTGTATCTCACTATGGGGAAAACGAGTTTAAATACAGGTTATTCAAGTTCTACATGTTTGGAAACTATGATCCTTTAAGTGTGACATTATCAAATATTTCTGGCTCTCTCCTGGGTCAGCAATCCTTACCTTCAGGCCTTCCAGTTGCAAGCCCTTTGCTGCCATCCTCTGTCCCTGAGTGAACCCACAACCCTCCCCTAACTTCATCTCTTTTTTCTGACAAGGAGACTGCTAACATTCCTTTGTTTTAGGGTGCCATCTATTTCCCCTCCTCTTTCTGGCCAACACGACTGTCACATTTAAGTGTAATTAGCTTTACTGGAGAGCAATCAGAATTGTCAGATTTCTCGAAAGTTATAAAATATTTCATGTTTATTTCTTTATCTGAAAGTGTTCATTTGGATAACTGAGTCCTTCAAAAAGACATTTCCAGACAAGCATCTGAACTCTTCTCTATTCTCTCCCAATTCTTAGACATTTAGGTTCATGCTTCTGAAGGCCTTTTGAAAGATTCAGTGGGTCAGACAATTACCTAGCCAAGTCAGAGAGCTGAAGAGGACTATAAAGGGCAATGTTGGTCATTACTAAAAGCAAAATAATGGCTAGTATTGATCTTAAGCATTGATCCTGTCTTTTTCTTTCTGAATGATTTTACAGTGTTTATTTAAAATAGTTTCCCAAAAATCAATACAAATTTTAAAAGCCTTCATTTCTTCTTGTTCTCAGCACCAAAACACAGTGTTGGGCATAAGGTAGAGAATTTTATTCTATTATTACACATAACTCTGTTAACCTTCTTTGTGTAGTTGTATATGCAGATGTCATCCATCAATTTATATTTTTAAAAGTCTACCAGTGCACATGTAAGAAACCTTGAATAAAATTATTGAGTTACATGAACACACCAAAAAAAAATGGATATATAAAGGAGACTAGTTTGGAAGAAGGGATTCAGTGGGAGGGGGAGGAGAGAAGAAGTAGGTGGAGGTGCATATGATCAAAGCATATTACATATATAAAAATTGTCAAAATTTTAGTTTTAAAAATATGACTTACAATTCCCTCATTAAATAATGCAAAATAGCATCAAGAAAAAGATTGCACAGCAGAGAATCTTTACTGCCGTCATTTTACTGCGACCTGACAGCGAACATAGATTCACTGCATTCAACAATGGGGCTAGCACTACATTAGGTTCCCAGATACAGATAGAAAACAAAATACAGTCCACATGTTTCAAGTCCTCTTCAAAGTGGCAGAGAGGGGACTGGTTGCTGTCACAGAGGTGCCTCCAAGACTCATGGGACTAGTCGACTTGAGTCAGCCTGGGGAGTTACCTGGGAAGGTTGATAGGGGACTAACAGTTGGATCATTGGCCTGACAGTATCATTTCTTTTATAATGTTCTCTCTAATTCCTAACAAAAAGCCTTTTATATCACACTGAGTGATGTGGGAAGTCCTTCAGTATATGTGTTGTTTTTATTGATTAATGAGTAAAGAAGCTGCTTTGGCCTGTGATAGGGCAGAGTAGAACTATGCAGGAAATTTAAATTGAATGCTGGGAGAAAGAAGGCAGAGTCAGTGAGCCACCATGTAGCCATCAGAGAAGACAGACATGCCGGAACTTTGCCAGTAAGCAACAGCCACGTGGTGATACACAGATTAATAGAAATGGAAGAGCTAGAGTTAGTAGAAGCAGATATTTAATTAATACAGTTTCTGTGTGGTTATTTCGAGTCTGGACAACTAGGAACAAATGAGCAGCCTCAGCCAACAGCTGAGACTTAGAAATGAATTTCAAATACTCTGATGCAACACTCAGAGGAAATAAAGCAGAAACAGATACATGCTGTTTCTTCATGCTTTACAGTGTTTGATGAGCATATAAGACACCTAATTAGAACTCAACTCAGGGTACAATTGCCTATGATATAACCACACCCATACTCTGGCTATGAACCTAGCATCACAGATTAATACAGGCAGGTGTTTGTCACATAACTGTCACATGAATACCAATAAGTGGTTGTTTTGTACTATGAATTAATTAAAAAGTAAGCCATTTTTTCAGCACTTTAGGGTTGGTCTTTCTTCATATTCCTGTGTCTTCTTATGAGAAGAGCTTCCTGCATGTCATCATTCCCTGTTTCCATGTTGCGTTACCATCTCCTTCCAATCACAAGCTTTCCCAGCCTATTGGACCCTTTCGCGTGCTACATATCCCCATGGCAAGCTTCACGGAGGGTTTGGTGACAGCTGGCAGAGGCAAGAATTGTTGGCCTAAGATAAGCCCTAACAGTGGCAAGCAGGATACAAAGTTGAGACAATGTGAGTTGTAATCAGAGTGGTCCTGTGCAAGATCAGAGTGTACTGCCACTACACAGGGGCGAGCAATAGCTGAGTGATTGAACTCTTATGTAGAATCAGCTGGGAATGGTTCAGTCTGCACAACAGTGTTCTCAGAAAGGACCCAGGGTAAAATAAAAATTAAACAATGTCAAAGAAGGTGTATTAGTCAAGGTTCTCTAGAGGAACAGGACCAATAGGAAGAGTGACTATAGATGTGTGTGTGTGCTTGCTTTATTAATTCAGCTTTACATTAAGATAGTAGCAAAGGCAAAGAATCTTCCTCTTTTCTTTTCTGGATTGCTACAAGAGGATGTGTCCCATACACAGATTGGCTCTACACACTTCATTTAAGGCAAGGAAGAAAATTCCTTAGTTGGTTCTCTCCACTCATCAGATGAACCTAATTCATGGCAAAGTGACTTAGAACCAGCTATCACAGAATGAAAGAAAAGAATGTTTCAGAACAAGGTCACTGGGGTTAACTGTTTCTGACAAGTACCATAGGAAATACAAAACAGTGCGTTCCCTAATTTCTTTTTTTTTCTTTTCTTTAGGTGTGAAATCCAGCTAGTTTCTATTAAATAGGAGATAAAAAGGATTTTTTTTAAATGTGAAACAGTGCCACTTTTCCTATTGTTTTATGGTTTGGGAGAACATAATTATATGTGTCTTTTTATTGTTATTGAGCTATATATTTTTCTCTACTGCCCTCCCTCCCTTCCTCCCTTCCTCCCTTCCTCCCTCCCTTCCTCCCTCCCTCCCTCCCTCCCTCCCTCCCTCCCTCCCTTCCCCCTTTCCTTCTGCTCATTCCTATGGTCCCCATGCTCCCAATTTATTCAGGAGATCTTGTCTTTTATTGCTTTTCCCATGTAGATTGGATCCATGTATGTCTCTTTTAGGGTCCTCTTTGTTGTCTAGATTCTCTGGGACTGTGAATTTAGGCTGGTTTTTCTTTGCGTTTTGTCTAAAAGCCACTTATGAATGAGTACATATTATAATTGTCTTCTGAGTCTGGATTATCTTACTCAATACAGTGTTTTCTACATCCATCCATTTGCTTGCAAATTTCAAGATATCATTTTTTTCTGGTGTGTAATACTCCACTGTGTAAATGTATCAATTTTCTTTATTCTTTCATTGAGGGGCATTTAGGTAGTTTTGAGGTCTGGCTATTGTAAATAATACTATGAACATAGTTGAGTATCCTTTGGGTATATACCCAAAAGTGGTATTTCTGGGTCTTGAGGTAGATTGTTTCCTAATTTTCTGAGAAATCACGATTCTAATTTCCAAAGTGGATGTACCAGTTTGCACTCACACCAGCAATGGAGGTGTGTTCCCCTTACCCCATATCCTCTCCAGTATAAGCTGACATCAGTGGTTTTGGTCTTGGCCATTCTTACAGGTGTAAGATGAAATCTTAAGAGTTGTTTTGATTTGCATTTCTTTGATGGCAAAGACTGCAGAGATTGCTCAGCAGTTAAGAGCATTGCCTGATTTCATTTTTTTTTAAAAAAAACCCTTTATTTTATGTAGATTATCTTCATTCTGGCAGAAGCCAGACTTTTTCTATTCCAGCCTCATGTGTTTTTTGTTGAGTTCAATCCAACCAATGTCCCCAGGCTTAGAATGTGACCCAGGTGCATACTCTTGTAAAGTTAATGCCCACAGGAATGACCTGTCACCTAGCCTTGAGATACAATCACTGGGCATGCAGGTCCCTTAGCTGTCTGTGCAGGACTTCTGTCACTCTTAACTCAACAACTCTTAGCAACTACAGTAATGAGGTATCCAGCTGGGTTGATACGGTCACCAGAGGCCTTGTAAACAAAGGATATGATGAGAAAATGTCTGAAAAAATGACAGGGGTACACATTTTGTCCTGTCTTTTTAACTGTTAAGTCTATAGTTCATCTTCTGGAAGGGAAGGAAGGCAAATTTAAATCCTGTCAGTACCTGCAGAAGAGGCATCATTTGAGCACTTACGCAAACATGAGAAACATGAGATACCACTGTTCAGGTAAAGCAGAGGGGGAAGCTCAGCTATGCCGGACTGTCCCTTGTGTTTGCCCAGGGTGATTCTGTTAATTATTCTCTTTGCAAAGAAAATTGTTCCTAAAACTCCTGTTTGAAGATGTTGCCTCCTTTCTCTGGAGACCCTGACTGATAGGAATGTCATACTTTCATTCCCTCTCATCCTAATACTTGAAAGCACGTCATTCTAATTAAAGAGACAAGTTGGTTTGTTGATGCATCAATAATACTGTTTGGGCTGTTTTTAAGGAAGCCTAACTACAGCCAAACTCTTCAAGAGGTACTCTTGGTATATGGATGGATTGTATCCCTATGAACCCATCTTTTGAAGTATCATCTCCCTATGTACATGCCGGTCTTACCCCCTTTTATTGTTTTATATAATATATCCTCACTACAGTCCCTTCAATCTGCTCCTCCTAGTCCTATCCCACCTCCCATCACTTTCAGATCCACTCCCTTTCTATTTTTCATTAGAAAAGAATGGGTTTCTAAGAGATAACAATAAAACATAACAAGATACAATACGATATTGTATCATATCTATCAAAACTATGTATCAATACTATCACATCAAAACTGGACAAGGCAAACCAAGAGAAGAAAAAGAGCCCCAAGAGAAGGCACAAGAATCATAACCCACTCATCCAAAAATACAGCCCCCCCAAATAAACTGAAAGTTATGATGTATATGCATAGGACTTGGTACCAATCTATACAGGCCCTGTGCATGCTACTTCAGTCTATGTGAGTTCATATGAGCTTTGCTCAGTTAATTTTGAGGTGCTTGTTCACCTGGTGTCCTCCACTTCATTTGGCTTTTACACTCTGTCTGCCTTCTCTTCCTCAGGGTTCCCCGATCTTTGAGGAAAGGAATTTGATGGAGACATCCCACTTAGAGCTGTGTATTCCAACGTATCTCTCTCTTTGCATAATGTTTGTATTTCCTGCCATATACTATAGAAAGAATCTTCTTTGATGAAAATGGAATAACTTATTGATATATTCGTACAACAGAATATCATAAATAGTCATTTTATTGATACATTTTTCACTTTTTATTTCTTTTCTTTTTTTAGCTTTTGTTGTTTTTAATATGTTATTACTCTAGGTCTCTGAGCTATTTGGTCTGTGATTCTTGGTTACATAAGCAGGACAGGTATGGGTTCCATCTTTTTGATGTGAGTCTTAAGTCAAATCAGACATTGTTTGGTTACTCCCCAAAGTTTGTGCCATCAGTGTTCTACCATATTATGTAGGCAAGACAGAATGTAAACCAAAGGTTTTGTGGCTGCTTTGGTGTTCATATTTCTCTTTTGTTAGCCTGTAGAATACCTTACCATGCCAAGAACTTGAGAAGATGAGGCAGACGTTTATTGTAGGCACCAGTTGGACAACTCCTTGTTAATGAGTTATCCAGGTGTTGTCTTTAACAAGGAATGGCCAAGATCAAAAACACTGATGACAACTTATGCTAGAGAGGTTGTGGGGTAAAGGGAACACTTCTGCATTGCTAGGGGGAATGCAAGTTTGTGCAACCCTTTTGGATGTCAGTGTGGTGATTTCTCAGAAAATTAGGAAACAACCTTCCTCAAGACGCAGTAATACCACTTTTGGGTATATATGCAAAGGATGCTCAATCATGCTACTAGGACATGTGCTCAGCCATGTTCATAGCAGCAGTGTTTGTCATAGCCAGAACCTGGAAACAACCTAAATGCCCCTCAACCAAAGAATGGATAAGGAAAATGTGATACATTTATACAATGGAGTACTACACAGCAGAAAAAAAGACATCTTGAATTTTGCTCGCAAATGGATGGAGCTAGAAACATCATTTTGAGTGAGGTAACCCAGACACAGAAAGACAATTATCACATGTACTCATTCATAGTGTTTTTTAGACATAAAGCAAAGAAAACCAGCCCACAAATCACAATCCCAGAGAACTTAGACAACAATGAGGGCACTAAGAGAGATTTACATAGATCTAATCTGCATGAGAAGTAGAAAGTAGAAAAAGACAAGATCTTCTGAGTAAATTGGGAGCATGGGGACCTTGGAGGATGGTTGAAGGAGGAGGGGAGAGGCAGGGAGGGGAGCAGAGAAAAATGTATAAAATCAATAAAAAACATAGTACCTTGCTGCCCATTTTTGGAGAGAGACCTATTGTCTTGGCAACCACCTGGTTTGTTTTGGGATTTACATGGGGCCCATTTGTTCACCAACAACAATTGGATATAACTCAGTCAGTCCTGATACTGGAAAATTTGTTCAGTGACAAGAGATGTCCTGTTGGGACTCCATGTTGCTTATTATTCAGAGACTTTATTATGATAACCTTCATCTACTTTAAGAAGTTTCAACTACACTAGTTTTCTATACCATCCCTCAAATGTTCCTCAATTCTGGCTGTCTCTCCTACAATTCCCTCCCTCAATTCCATTATTTCTTCCTCTCCTCATCAGATCCTTCTGGTTCCATCCCTCCACCCTGTCCACATCCACCCACAAATCTATTCTATTTCTTACTTCGCTGGATATCCATGTGTGCTTCCAGTTCCCTTTTCTATATCTGACTTCTGACTTCTCTGAAACTATAGATGGCAGCTTGTCTGTCATTTATTCAACAGCTAATATCCACATATAAGTGAATACATACCATATATATCTTTCTGGGTCTGTATTACCTCATTCAGGGTGGTTTTTTCCTAGTTCCACATATTTGCCTACAAGCTTTATATAATAGTTTTAATAGTTGAGTAATTCATTACATAAATATACCACATTTTCCTTATCCATTCTTCTGTTAATGGACACCTAGCTAGTTTTCAGTTTATGGATATCATTAACAAAGCAGTGATGAACATGGCTGAACAAGTGTCCTTGTGGAAGGACAGAGTGTCCTTTGGGTGCCCAAGAGTAGTATAGCTGGATCTTAAGGTGGATTGATTCTTGTTTTCTTGAGGAACCACCACCTTGATTTTCATAGTGGCTATACAAATTTGCACTACCACTAGAAATGGATGAATGTTTCCCTTATTCCACACAGGACTCTGCAGTCTTAACTTAACCAGCATTTACAGTTGAAAGAGTAGAAGGGACAGACATGAGGATTAATTTTTATCCTAGAAAAAAAAAACTAAGTCGTTTCTAGATTTAGGTTTAATATAAGTTTGCCCCTTTTGTCAAATAAATTTTGAGGATCCTCCCTCTTCAAAACCAGTGTTTCACAGCCAGAAAAACAGGTAAGCCACCTTCCAGTGGAACTCTGATTCCCTCGGCTGAGTTCCCAAAGACCTAATCCACTGCCACCCTTTACTTCCCTCTCCCACTGCAGGGTCCCCATCCCCAGTATGAGTGAACTTCTACTACTCAAGTGAAGGCCACATCAGCCAAAAGAGTAGGTGGGCAAACTCAGGCAGAGACTCATTGCTGGACCAGAAGTCACACAGACACCAGAACTGTAGATGGGCTGCCTGTCTATGGATCTCCTCCACTATCTCAGTGTGCCCCTTCCACAGACACGATCCCAAATCCCCCATTTCCTCCTCATCACAGAGTCCCAGGTACCAACTTGGATAGAGACACACTTCTCAACCACAGACCATGGAGCTTCCAGGAGTCTAGGTCCCAAAACTGGGTAGGGATTCCCTGTTGCCCTAGAGGCCCCGCTGGCTGCCAGCACTCCAGGCCATGATGTCTATCAACAGATGAATGCATAAAGAAAATGTATTTCCCACACACAGTGAAATTTTATGTAGCCATAAAGAAAAATGATATCATGGCATTTACAGGGAAATGGATGCAACTATAAAACCCTATGTAAGCCAGGTAAATCTGACTCAGAAAGACAAATACCACATTCTCCATGACATGTAGCACCGAGGTCTAAAATTCTATGTGTGTTTCTATATGCATGCATTTGTATGCTGGTGTTGGAAGGTAAGAAAACAAGAAAGGGAGTCTTGAGAAGTAAGGAAAATATCTTCAGAGAAGTGGTAAATAGAAAGGATCCTGGATACATGTAATTATGAAGCAGAGGAGGTAGTAACTGCGGGAAGAAATAGAACGAGCTGGAGAAGTAAGAGAGGACAATGAAGCCATTGGGGGACGTGCACTAATGAGACCATAACAAAACTTGATGAAACCCAGTACTCTGTCTGCTAACCTAAAAATGAGGTTTTCTTTTCTTTTCTTTTTAGACAGTACTAGCAGGTTTATCTGTTTGCATAGCTAATCCTTTTCAAATTTCCTTGTATTTATATCTATATTTGTGTATGGAACAGATCTCTTTACCTTCAATGCCTTTGAAAAACAAATGCTGGACTTTGTCTACTTAGTTTAAGATGGTAACAACCAGCATGGGTCTAAGTGACAATAACTACTTCTAAGAAAATACCTAGCTAGCATGCATTATTCTCCCTCACCCTCATAATCAACTCGACTCACTTAAACAGCTTAAGGCTTAGAAATTATTTTCAAAGACTTAATATAACCGGTCATAATAAAGAAAAAATCAATTATAAGATAATCTGTTTCCACATAGTAATGCCTTCATTTTAAGCCCTTAACAGCTTTTATACCTAATATAACACTGAAAGAGAACGTTAATTCACGGATTTTCAATGTTTATTAAACTCAATTGTAATATTAACTTTTATAAAACTTTCCTCTTTGATATTTTTATGTTTACAGGTGTTTTGCCTGTGTTATCTGTGTACCACATAGTGCCTGGTGCCCATGGAAGCCAGAAGAATATATGAAATCCCAGAATTATGATACCCCTGGGACTGGATTTATGTTTGGCTGTCAGCCACCATAAGGATGCTGGGAATCAAACCTGGGTCTTCTGGAAGAGGAATTAGTACTCATAGCCACTGAGCCATCTCTCCAGTCCCAAAATATCCTTCTTAAGAGTTGGCTTCTTCATTGAAAACTTCAATTTCTCAAGCTATTCTCCATTTTAATAAACCACAAAACTGCCAACAACAGCTTTGATTCAACAGGTGATGTACTTCACACTTCCCGCAGTTGCTCCCGGGCAGCAAATGGAATGGAAATAAAGTACAGGTTTACATGAAGGGACATAGACTCCCACAGGTGGACACAACAATCGACCATTAAAACCCTGGATGAGGGCGGGGCTTGAGAAAGGATCTGGGAGGTCAGACTTCATTTTTAGCTCTTTAGCTTCAGGCACTGTCTGTGCCACCAGCTCCCCTCCTACACACCCGCTGGTCAGCACGTACCTGCATAACTGCCCTCTCCTGCACACAGTTGGCTTAGAGGAAGACAGCCTAAAGAACTGCGGCAGTTCTCACATACGTGACCCCCAGGACCAGCAACAGACACCAGCCTCAGCTGGCAGAACTAGCTTACTAAATGTCCTCCAACTTTTGGATGCGTCAGTTAGCTTTCCTCTGTGGATCAGTCATCGGATATCTATTTTGTGCTCAGTTCTTTACCATTTTGTTAGAAGAACACAGTGGCATTGACCCTATGGCTCCTAATTATTCCACTGAGAATTCATCAGACGGTACAGGAGAGAATGGTCGGAAAGGATTTGTGATATCGAAAGTGGACACTGGCAATAAGTATGAGGACACAGACATGGCTGCAAAACTCTACCAGAAGGTGAAGATTCTTTGCTGGATAATGACGGGACCACAAAATCTGCAGGTAAGAGCCAAACACATTAGAGCCACATGGGCCCAGCGTTGTAACAAAGCACTGTTTATGAGCTCAGAAGACAACGCAGACTTCCCTGCTGTGGGATTAAAAACTGAAGAGGGCAGAAATCATTTGTCCCAGAAAACATTAAAGGCCTTTTTGTATGTTCATGACCACCACCTAGAAGATGCAGATTGGTTCATGAAAGCAGATGATGATACATATGTTATAGTAGACAACCTGAGATGGCTTCTGGCAAATCAGGACCCAGAGCAACCTGTATACTTTGGGAGAAGATTTAAGCCCTATGTAGATGAGGGCTACATGAGTGGTGGGGCAGGCTATGTGCTGAGCAAGGAGGCCTTGAGGAGAGTGGTGCGTATGATAAAGAGGAATGGATGTGAACCTTTTACTGCCTTTGAAGACATCATTCTGGGACAGTGCTTACAAACAGTCAACGTGAAGCCAGGCGATTCCAGAGACCCCACTGGGAAAGAAACTTTCCATCCCTTTTTGCCAGAAAATCACTTAATTCCAGGTTTGCACTCCAAATCTTTTTGGTACTACAAATATAATTACTACCCTCCCATATATGGGCCCAACTGCTGTTCTGATTTTGCAGTTTCTTTTCACTATGCAAATGCTATAGCCATATATGAGTTGGAATACCTAGTTTATCATCTCAGGCCATATGGTTATGCATACAGATATCAGCCTACCTTACCTGCAAATCAACCAGAGAAAAGAAACAAAGCAAAGCAAAATGAAGATGTAAAAGATTAACCCAGGAAGTACTTGAGATGTATGCAAGAGCGAAGGTGGAGTGACTAACCTTGCATGACCAAAAGAACACTTGGCAGGGCAAGCCTTGCTGGGTGAATAAGTGAACATTGTATCAAATAAAAAAAAAAGCAACAACAAAGTTCCTGAATATGATCCGAGGTTAAAGCAGAAGATGCACTCTGTGTTACAGTACCTTGTTTATACATATATAACTGATACTGTTTTTTAAAGAATAGTCAGATAGAAGAGCGATTTTGTATCCGTTTCTGACCATACTCATCAAACAAACTCTACTGGACCAGGAGAATGAACTGCTCATGATAATATACGAGCCTGACTGAACACTAAAAGCAGTTTTAGCATCGTCTTTTATACTCTACTCATAAATTAGAGTTCTGTATAACATAAAGAAACTAAAATCCCCCTGGCACACAACATTTGTCTAATGACAATTTCCTGCCCATAATGTATGAGTGGCGGAATTTCTTCCAGAATTAGAATGCAATCTGTACTAAAAGTCACCAATGAAGTCACACCGTGCTGCTATTATAGGTCTTGACTATGTCATGTACTTGAATCTAATTCAGGTTTAGTTTCTATCATGGTGAGCTACGTTCATGGTGGTCTCTTTCTAAGAGAAGCATCTCCTGAATGCCACTCTCTGCCATCCATACTTATTCAGTGCTTGATAGTTTTCTAGTACCATATATTCAAAAACGTTTTTCTCTCAAAGCTATGAATAACCAATAAAAAAATTCAATTCTGTTTCTTAGGTTAGTAATATTCAACACGTTCCTTACATGAATGCTATTTTCAGTTTCCTCAGGGCTATTTTGCTTGATCACTTGTTTATCGTGAAGTTATGATAACAAGATTAGAAAAACTGTGAGTATAATCAGATTTCCACTTTTGTCATTTGGGCAGGTGAGAACTTACTTGTGTCTTTCTCGACTTTCTTGAATTAATTTAAAATCTTTCCTTTTTAGTATTAACAGAAGTCACTAGTTAAACCTCCAAAATCATTTGGATGCAGGATTTTGACAAGAATACATGAAATCACGGTATTACTAGAAGGAAATTTACCCTCAAGCTAAACAGTGCTTTATGACACAGTACATGTTGAGGTGTGTTCACCCTATGATGTATATTATTATTGCAAAATTTTAAAGAGTCTTGTGACATGATTACTTATTGGTCAATAAAATAGTTCTTTGGTTGTTTCAAAGCAACAAATTTAAAATAAGGTATAAATCTGTTTTAAAATACTTACCGTGATAAAATATTTCTAAGTGCTATATAACACACACTCACAGACACTTTGGTCAGATGTAGACATAAATATGTGAGGTGTGTCCAAACTCTGAGCAGGCGTGAAAGACTCTGGCCAGCAGTGTAGATGACTGCTGTGTTCATCCATATGCAGCGAAACCATTTTCAGGGCTGTTTTTCATCTCTATTTCAGTACAAATACAATTGTAAAACATAGTACAATCAATCCAAATACATACTAACAATTTCACCCACATCTATATGGTAATATTTCTTGCAAGTATCCCATGACAGAATCGAGCTAAAGCTTCACTTTCTTAAAACTCATCATAATGCCTGCCCATATAAGCATGTTAGGAACACGATTGAAAGAAATGGCAAAGGCAAGATAGCATTCATCATTTTTTTTCCTAAAATTCTTGGAAAAGAAAATTGGGTGTTCTGAACCTGACACAATGTTCAGACAGAAACATGTATTAAGTGTATTGATACATCAGATACATTTTAAAGCCAATTATGGGAGCCAGTTCTGAGGCAGGCAGTCATGAGAATGGTACAGGGGTCAATCCCAAATGAAATGGAAAGAACAATAAAAGGGCTCTTCTGTCAAATGCTGTCTTATGATGGGAACAGTGGTACTGGAGACTGAGGGAAAAACTCGGTCTGTCCTGGAAGAAAGATCAGGGAGGGGTCTTGGAAAAAGTGATGTCCAGAAAGCAGGATAAATAGTAAAGCAAGGGGGAGATTAGTTCAAACAGAGGAAACAGAAGACTCAAGAAACACTGAGAAAACAAATCCCATCATTCAAGCAAGATATCAATGGAGTTGGAGTCCAAGACCCCTTGACTGAGGATAAGCAAGAAATGAATCTGAAATTATAGGTATAATGGATGACATAATTGTACATTCCATGACACGGAATGTTTCCTTAAATATTTTAAAACATTTGAGACTGTTATTTCAAAAGCACTATCCTGAACAGAAGGCCTGAGAAGTGCAGAGGATATGGATTGAGGGGTTGTGGCAGTGAGAAGGAAAGCAATTGATGAGGCCAGTGTGCAGGTGTCAAGCATGAGAAGGGATGCAGGGAGACAAACGCGAGAGAGGGAGGAGGAGTGTTTTCAGTTTTCAGGTTCCTGCCGTAGGCAGCTGGAGCATGGTGACTGTCTTAGTTAGGGCTTCTATTTCTGTGATGAAACACTATGACTGAAACTGTGCTGGAGAGGAAAGGGCTTGTTTTTACACTTATCACAGAGAGAAGTCATAGCAGGAACCTGGAGTCAGGAGCTTATGCAGAGGCTATGGAAGAATGCTGCTTACTGGCTTGTCCCTTACAGATTGCTCAATCTGCTTTCTTATAGCACCTAAGACCACCAGCCCAGTCATGGCATCACCCACATTTGGCTGGGTCCTACTTCATCAATCACTAATTAAGGAAATGCCTTATCTGCTTGCCATCAGGCCAATCTTAGGGAAATATTTTCTCAATTGATATTCCTTCCTCTCAGATGACTCTAGTTTATGTCAAGTTGACTTGCAACTAGCTAGTACAGAAGAGGTAGTTACTAAGAAAGAAAATGGAAAGGATCTGATCTGTGCATGCATGTGGGGCATGTTGAGTTAGACATACCTATGATGTCTTCCTGTACTGAGCATAGTAAAATCAGGATTTGTGTATCTAGATCTAGAAGCAGGGAAGCTGGAGCCAGAATTTTAAGCATAACCAGATTACAATGGGCATTTGAAATGCAGGCAGTGGATAATGGTTGTAAGGGGAATGTGTGCTTTGAGAAGAAAGATGACCTAAGAAGAAACCTAAGGGAAATCAAAAATGTATGATGAACAGAAAAAGATGGTCCTTGTGTCTTAGCCATCTTTCTTTCTGTCTTTTTTCTTTTTTTATTGAAAATATTTTTTCTATATAATCTATTCTGTAGTTTCTCCTCCCTCATCTCCTCCAAAAATATCCCCACATCCCCATCCATCAAAATCCATGCTGTCTTTATCTTTAGAAAACAAACACCAATCCAGTCACTAAACCTTGGACCCACACCTGTCCTGCCTGCAAGATGTGCTGTGGCAATTGTGACCTAGAGCTTGTAGGAGTGGTCAGTTAATGACTGTTCTAACTTGAGGCCCAAGCTACAAGAGGGAGCCCATGCCGTATACTGCCTGAATGGCCAGGAATGGGAAGCTAGAGGGCTCAGACACCTGGAGTAGAACCAAAAACAATTGGCAAAAACCAAACAACCAGCCCACTAACCAACCAAACAAAGAAAAATCAAAGTCAATGTAATGATTCCTAATGATATTCTGCTATATTCATAAACCTGTGTCTATCCCTGTCATCATCAGAGAGGCTTCCTCTGGTAGCTAATAGGAACAGATACAGAGAGCCACAGCCAAACATTATGGGACAGACACAGAACCTGCATGGGAATGTGTTAGGTCCTCTGCATACGTACATGCTTTGGTTGGTTAGCTTCTTTTTTTTTTCTTCTTGTTTTTTTGGAACTTCTATCAGTGAGAATGGGTATATCTCTGATTCTTTTGCCTGCTTTTGGGGCCTTTTTCCTTCTACTGTGTTGCCTTGTTCATTCTTGATATGAGGGTTTGTGCTAAGTTTTAGTGCATCTAGTTATGTCATGCTTTGTAGGTATCATTGGGAAACCTGCTCTTTTCTAAAAGTAAACAAAAGAGGAATGTGTAGTGATGAGGCAAGCAGGTTGCTTTTCATCCCGCCCGGCTCCTGCATGGCTAGCTTAACACCCGAAATAACAACACACAAATTGTATTCGTTTAAACACTGCCTGGCCCATTATCTCCAGTCCCTTATTGGCTAACTATCACATATTGATCTAACCCATTTCTAATATCTGCATTGCCACTTGACTGTGGCTTACCGGCATGAGTCTAACCAGCGTCTGTCTCGGAGAGGAGAGTCATGGCGTCTGCCTGACTCTGCTTTCTTCCCCCCAGAATTCTGTT
This sequence comes from Microtus pennsylvanicus, assembly GCF_037038515.1. Taxonomy (NCBI): domain Eukaryota; kingdom Metazoa; phylum Chordata; class Mammalia; order Rodentia; family Cricetidae; genus Microtus; species Microtus pennsylvanicus. The sequence goes on from NC_134583.1 coordinate 19,006,950, forward strand.
CTGTCTACTCCACCCTCCTAAGGGCTGGCCTATCAAAAGGTCAAGGCAGTTCCTTTATTAATCAATGAAAGTAACACATAGACAGATGACCCTCCTACATCAGGAATGGACTTTGGAGTGATAGGAGGTGTGTTTGGGGAGATGTGGAGGAATAGTAGAAGGGGAGGCTGTGGTAGGGATATGCTGTATGAGAGAATAATATATAAAAAGAGAACAAACAGCTAAATAAAAATAGGAATAAGATAAAGCAACACACATACATCCACACACATGCACACACATACATACAAACACACATACATACATACACACAGAGGCACACACATACATACAAAAAAAGCAGAGAAAAAAGAAAATAAAAAGCTCCAGAAACATATGTACACAGAGACATGCGCACACAGACACATATAAAACCTGTAAGATCGCAAAATGAGAAGCCAGAATATATAAGCAAAGGCCAGCAAAGGAAATCAAACAAACAAACAAAGCATTATGAGGTTAAAAAAAACAAAGAAATACCATTGAGTTTATTTTGTCTTGACCATCTACTTCTGAGTGTTGAGCCTACCCTAAATGTGGCTTGTATACCCAGTGAGACTCCATTGGAGAATATAGTTTTTTCCTTTGCTGGTGGATGACACTTGGAAATAGCTTCTGGGTTAGGGATGGGGCTCCCATCTGGTTCCCCTCTGGAACCTCATCCGGCTCTGACATGCATAGGCCGTGTGCATGCTGCCACAACCTCTGTTATTCCCCACTTACAGCAGCCCTATTGTCTTTGGAAGGCCTTGTTTCTCTGGTGCCTTCCATTCACACTGGCTCTTGAAACAATTCTGTCTCCTTTCCACATAGTTTGCCAATCCCTGAGGAAAAGGATTTGATGAAGACATCCCACTTAGGACTGATGGCTCCAAGGAATCTCACTCTCAGAACATAGTCCAATTTGGGGTCTCTGTATTAGTTCTTAGCTTCTGTATGAGAAAGCTTCTCAGATGATGGTTAAACAATACACTGATCTGTGGATTTAGCAGAATTAGGAATCATTGTGTTGCTGTGATTCTTTAGTACAGTGAGGTTCTCAGCTTTCCTAATACTGAGACCTGTTAATACAGTTGTATTGAGTTGTAGTGACTCTCAACCATAAGATTAATTCTACTTCTACTTCATAACTGGATTTTTGCTACTGTTATGAATTATAAGGAATATACTTGATATGCAGGATATCTGATATGTGACCCTTGTGAAAGGGCCGCTTTGACCCTGAATGGGGTTGTGGCCCATAGGTTGAGAACCACTGCTCTATCAGAACAATGGCATTGGGTTTTCCACTAGGTCCATGGACTATCAAGTCTCAGGTTCTTAAGCATCTGAGCAGCATCAGGCACAGGTTCCATCTCATGGACTAGGTCTCCAATCAGATCAAAGTGGTTCTCCTACAACTTTGTTGTCACTCTTGCAAAGGCACATCATCCAAGAAGATCTCCATTGTAGATAGACCAGCTTGTAACTGCCTTGGTGTCTCCCTTCTTCCTCTGGTAGTGTGCAGAGTACTTCTAGTACCACAGACACCATCCAGAAGGAGTGCATGCTCTAGTTAGTACCAGCATAACTTCTGTGTTCAATGACGACACATGTAGCTATTATCTACCGTCAGTTCATGGAGACCAACCAATAGCCTTGACTATCTCCTGGGTTGTTTGGGGGTTTTGATGAATTTGACCAATAACTCAATCAGATCTTACCTCTTCCTAGCACTGGAGCTTTACTTGGTTATAATACATGTTTTATTGGGGCTTTTTTCTCCTCCATTTTGCAGTCCTAAATATATTTATTTCATATATGTAATTTAAAGAAAATTTTACTGTAATGGGTTTCTGTATGACTACTCAAGTGGCTCTTTAGTGTTATCTTTACTTTCCCATATTTCCTCCCTTATATTCCTTTCCCTCTTCATTTAATCCTCCCATTCCAGTCCCCCATAAACATACGTTGTCTTTCCATAATTACATATTTTATTTTCCGTTCTTTGGGAGATCATCCTTTCTTTCTCTAGTCCTTAAACTATATGCAGTCTCTGCAGTTATATGCATTGTTTATGCCTATCCGATGCTTAAAAATAACATCTATACATATGAGAATATATGCTACCTTTTTCTTTTGGGTTCTGTGTTATTTCAGCCAGGATGAATTTTTCTAATCCACCCAATTATATACAAATTTAATGTCTTTTTGCTTATTTGTTTCAGCTACATACTATTCTATCATGTAAATATACCACATTTTCATTAATTATTTATCTGTGAGTGAATTTCTAGACTTTTCAATTTTGAGCTATCATGAATAGGACAGCAATAATTATGGTTGACAAGGAATCTCAATTATAGGATGAAGAATTCTTTGGATACACACACACACACACACACACACACACACACACACACACACACACACACACCATCTTCCTGAGGAACTTCCACACTGATTTCCCTGGTGGTTCTATAGGTTTGCACTCACACCAGCAATGGATGATCGTCCCTCTTATTCCACATCCTCACCAGCATGAGCCGTCATTTGTTTTGTTGATCATGGCCATTCTAACTGGTATAAAATGAAATCTGAATGTAGACTTGATTTTAATTTGCATTTCCCTTATGACTAAAAATATTGAACATTTCTCTAAGTATTTCTTAGCAATTTGTGTTTCATCTTTTGAGAATTCTCTTTAGTTTTGTACCTCATTTTCCCCTTTTGTTGAAAACATATTATTTTCACATAATATCTCCTGATTATGACTTCATCTCCTACTCCTCCCAGTTTCTCTCCATGTGCTGCCATTGGAATCTACTCTTTTTCTTGCTCTCATCAGGAGACAAACAGGCTACTAAGGGGAAAACTATAATAAAATAATATATAATAAATATAACAATATAATATAAACTAACACACTGGGGTTACACTAGACAAAAAAAAAACAGAAGGAAAAGTTTACAAGAATAGGCACAAGAATCAGAAACCCACTTGTTCTCACACTCAGGAATCCCATAAAAACACTGAATTGGAAGCCATAATATAACAGAGAAAACCTGGTACAGATCTGTGCAGGCCTGAGCATGCTGCCTTTGTCTCTGTCAGTTTACATGAGCTTTGATCATGTTGATTTAAAGGGTCTTATTTCCATGATGTCCTCCACATTACACTCCTCTTTCATCTTCTTCCATGGAGTCCCCTGAACCCTAAGGACTGAGGGGTTTGATATAAATATCTCATTTAGGGATGAGTATTCCAAGGTCTCTCGTTCTCTGCACAATGTCTGGCTGTGGGTTTCTGTGTTTGTTTCCATTTGCTACAGGAGGAAGCTTCTCTGACAATGGTTGAGCAAGGTACTGACCTATGATTATATCAGGATGTCACTAGGAGTCATTTCATTAAAGAAATATTTTTCTTAACAGTAGTATTTCATTTTATTCTAGATCCTGGTGCTGTCTAGTCTCAGATTCTTGCTTCAGGCATGGATTCCATCTCGTAGCATGACCTTAAGTCAAAGCAGATATAAGTTGATTACACCTACAAGTTTCGTGCCACCATTGGCCTAGAATATATTGCAGCTGAGAAACTATTGTAGATAAAAGGGTTTGTGTTTACATTTCTCCTTTGATAGCATGCAGAGTACCTTCAGGTAGTATAGAAGATAAAAGATAGGGATGAAGGCTCTATGTAGGCACCAGCTGACCTTGTCCATGTCCAGTGGGTTGTGTAGATTTTGTCTTCAGCCATAGGGCCTTATTCTCAGTTTGTGTCAAACAAACTATAGTCTTGGCGACAGCCTCAATTGTTTGGGTATTCCCATGGAACCCATTTGGCCAACATCTTAATTAGATGTAACCTAATCCTGGTACTGGAAGCTTCATTTGGTGACAACAGAAGTTCAGTTGGAACTCTCTTTCCTCCATTACTTGGAAATTTCAAATAGGTCACCCTCATGTATGTATATATTTTAGTAAGCTTCTACTATGTTAGGCTTCCATACTACATCTCAAATGACTCTTATATTCAGCTGTCTTTCCCCATATTCCCTCCCTTGTTCTCTCACCTCCTTCTCCCCACTTGATCCTCTCATTCCAGTCCCCCATCCGTCTATGCCTATCTATTCTATTTCTTTACATATAAGATCTAGCTGTCCCCTCTAGTCCCTTGCTCCATACCTAACCTTCATGTCTCTTTGGATTGCTTGCTTAGTATTGAGTTAAAAGCTGATAACCACATGTAAGTGAATACATACAATATTTTATTTCTGGATCTAGGGTATCTCATTTAGTATATATTTTCTAGTTCTATGCTTTTACCTGAGAAATTTATAAATTTATTATTTTTAGTGGCTAAGTAAAGTCCATTGCATGTGTTATTTTTTCTTTATTCACTTTCTAAGAGCATCTAGGTTGTTTCCAGTCTTTAGCTATTATAAATAGAACAGCAATCAACATGATTGAGTAAATGTCTCTCTCTTTGTTAGGCTGAAACATCATTGGTCATATGCTCAAGAGTGGTGTAGCTAGAAATTGGGGCAAATTGATTCCCTATTTCTGAGAAACCATCACTGATTTCAATAATGACTACTGTATCCCATTTTTAATTGGGTGATTTGTTTTATTGTTGTCCAGGGTTTTGTTTGTTTGGCTTTGGTTTGGTTTAGTTTTGTTTGTTTGTGTTTTAGCTCTTTATATATCTTTGATATTAACCCTCTATCAGATGTGTAATTGGCAAAAATATTTCCCTATTCTATAGCTTACTGCTTTGTCCAGATGATGGTGTCTTTTACCATCTAGAAACTTTACAGTTTCATAAGATCCCATTTATTAATTTTTTTAGTGCCTGTGCTATTGGCATCCCTTTCAGGAGGTCCTTTCTTGTGTCAATGAGTTCCAGACTATTACACACTTTCTCTTCTGTGAGATTCATTGTATCTGGCATTCTGCTGAAGTCCTTGATCCATTTGGAGGTAAGTTCTGTTTAGCTGTGTTTCTTATGAAGTAAAGGCTACATTCTTACACTTTTACTAGCCAGGGAGAGTAGGACAAGAAGAGACAAATAAAAGTGAGGAAGGGAGGAAAGTCTTACATAGGACTTTGCTTCATTGTCTGCCTCCTCAGAGAACACAAAGTCTGCCATTTAGTTAGCAATGATATCTATGAGAGCACTGACTTTGAATTGGCTGAACTTACTGCCTCTTGCTGATCCTTTGGCCTGCAGTGAATTCATTTTCCTGCACCTCTTGGTTGTACTAACCTGTTCGTCCAGCCCCTATAAAGGATTCAAAAGCTCTTTGGGCCCATTGGTGTCTCATCCTGGCACTCCCCTGCTCTCTCTCCAGTGCCACTGGCACCCTGAATTCCTGAGGCACAGTCAGAAGGTACCATCCTGTTGTGTGTGTGTGTGGTGTGTTGAGAGGAGTGTTGAGTTTTAACAATGATGATATGCTGTGGCCTTTGACTGGTTTCTCTAGTGAGGAATCAAGACAAGTGATAAAAAGATGAAATCAATTTTTAAAGTATAGAAGGAATTATTAAAGTGAAAAATGCAATTGGATTTGCTATGGAGTGGAAAAGGCCTAAAGAGTAGTAAGATAAGTTAAAAAAATTAAATAATAACCCAGATTAAAAGAGAAAAATGTTCCATAAGATGGTTGAATAGGTCCAATTATAAAACCTTTGAACTTGAAGCAAATAAACTCTTTGTTCCTCGGGTTGCTTTTGAAAGGCTGTGTTATCCCAGCAACAGGGAAAGAGATTAAGACCACAGTATAAGATGCTCACTCCACACACTGCTGAGCACAGCAATGGCCCAGGTGATGATTCACTCAGTGAAATCTCATACCTGGAACTTGGCTGGATAAGTGTCAGAGAATTGGAACCTTAAACATTTATACCTTATGAACCAATGAATTCCTTTTCTCCTTCTTCTATAGTGAAGAGATATGTCCTTGTGTATAGAAAAAGTTCAAAGTAATAGATCTGATGTTACCAAGGATTTACTAATATATTTCCTTAGGAGATATTAACTCACACACATTAATATTTAGGCAACGGGGCTCTGTCCCCCAGTTATAACCAGACCTCTTACAAGCAAGCAAAGCTTACAGTGCTAGGATATAAATCTGCTCATTAAGAGGCAACAGAAACTAGACCCAACCCCAAAGAAAGATCCTCTAACAGCCAAGTTAAGGGGGTCACCTGCACAAGGTCACAATGAATGTTAAGTTATGGACTGCCATAAAATCACAGTTCTCTTCTTGAGGAAAGAAAGCATCATTTTGCCAGTAGGCATAATGACCATGGTAACAGCTATTCGAAAAGAGTAACACTGCTATCCTTGAGAAATATTTCTGGCAGTATCTTTGCTGTGTAAATTTCCCTTCTGCCTAAGTATCCAGACTTACAGTCTCCCATCTATGTTTAATTGTCAAAGTCTAACCTGGTGCTAGGACCTAAAAGAGATTTAGGGAAGGCAGTATGTGTCAACTGTGTAAGCCTGTGATGCATGTAAGTTGCTAACACCTTCCATTCGAGGCTGACTCTTCTTTGGGGATTAGCCCCAGGCAGAATTGTTCCTCCATCTTTAAGAGTGCGTAGTTTGCAATTTCTGGGAAGACATGTTATTTCTATAACACTTGGGCCTCATTAGAGACCTTGGTGAAGAGAATTTCAGTGGAGCAGAACAGACAGAAGTCATGGTGATGCTCCCTTTTACATCTTCTCTCTTTAAATGGTAAAACACTGTTCCTCGTGAAAGGATGGGGCATCATGTTTAGAGCATCTGCAGAGACATCTATCAGACTCTTCCCCTAGTCTTAGCCTGGCATCTGGATCTGCCTCCTCCTGAACTCCAAATATATCCAGAACATAGCAGACTTTTATAGCAAGTCTCCAAAGGTCTCTACTGCTCCAGCATCATAAATAGATCTGAGTTTGCATTTTCCCTGAGTGTCTGATCCTGTACCAAGTGCACAATGACCTCTTGCCCAATAAGTGTATATCTAAAAATGTGGAACATTCCTACTTAAGGGGTAGTCCACAGGGAGTCAGCTTGGAGTTTCTACTGCAGAAAACGTGGCTCTGCTTATGTGTGCACTAGATAGTACTGGAGGAAGTTGACAGAATCTCATTTTATGACTCATTCATCCAGACTCTCTTCTGTACCATAATACTTTTGTTTTATTCAACCTTCAGTTTCCCATTACAATAATCATATTTACTCCTTCTTTCTTTTTCAGATTCATATGCTTAGTAATGAAAACACCTTGGTATTGACATAAAAATTCTTTTTGATGTATTTTTATTTGATTTTATTACCACCAGTATTTGCATATGTACCTAAGAAACCATAGGATATATGAGGGCCAGAGGAAATCTTAAAAGAATTAGGGTCTCTCCTCCTGCCATGTAGAACCCAGGGAGTGTATTTAGGTTATCAGGCTTGACAGTAAGTACCTTTACCTGACAACTTATCTCTCTGGACCTTTGACAGAACAACTTTTTGTGAAAATACTTCCTAATTTTAGAAACTGAACTATTGCCAAACCTTGCATTTAAGTTAATAATTTGCCTTGAGATCATTAGAACTAGGTATCTTTCTGTTTCCCTACTGTATTCAGACAGTTTAATTCTCCTTTAAGAAGATAATGTTACCATTGGTACTATGCCTTTGATTTCTTATACAATCAGTTTTTAAAACTTTAAACTTTAATCTTAAACTATGTACTCTTACACCCCCCTGACCAGAATAACGTGTAAGGGTGTGTGTGTGTGTGTGTGTGTGTGTGTGTGTGTGTGTGTCTATGTTGAAATCATTTGCTGAAAGCAGCAAAGGGGTTGAAGTCAATCCTATCAAAACCAAACATCTACCCTGAATGTAAACAACATGTAGATATAGGTTGATAACATTTGTGTGCCCTTTCACGCGCATCAGTAAGGTAACTTCTCCCCTGGCAAAACTCCAATATAGTTTTCTGTAAAATCAAATTCCTCATTCTTTTACCATGCCATGTTTTTGGTGCTATTCAATAAATACAGAGCAAAGACTACAGACAAGAGAGGACAGTAGACAGACCACAGACAATGGACCACAATTAAAGACGGTGGAGACAAATTCCAATTAGGGTTTGCTCTTGGTCTAAACTGCTCGAGAGGAAGAAACTCTTCATTTTCTACTGTACTATCAATTCAAACTCTGATCTAATTTTTGTTCACGCTTTATATTCACATCTATTTTAAAAAGATGGTACATCACTTGAAATATTTTTAATCACTAAATCAGTTAAAGACAGAAGAGTTAAAGAACCAAATAGAGTGAAAAATTTTAAATATCTTGTTAGATCAGCCACTCTAATCCTGCAACATTCAGCATGTATTAGCAATGGAGGAGATTTTCCTCACTGCGAATAGTTGTGATGGGTATTTATTATAATCTTCTCTTTTTTTCTCACTGCAGTAACATCACTTCATTATTTTACTTCCTTTCTTTTTCTCCTTCCTCATTTCCTTTGTTTTTCTTGAAGTTTTTTTTTAAACTTATTATACTTACTTGTGTATGTGCTTGCACATGAACCTGTATGTGGTAGAGGCCACAAGTATACCACACCACACATGTAGAGGTCAGAGGGCAGCTTGTGAGAGTTGGTTTTCTCTTTCCATTGGGTGAATTATGGGGCTAAGGTTGACAGTCTTGGAAGCATAAGACTTTAGCCACCGAACTGGTGTAGGAAGTCCTTCTGTTCATGTGCCTGATAGGGAAGAACTCCTCTTCCTTGCTTCTTTCCTTCCTCTCCCTCTCTTTCTCTCTTCCCTTTCCCTGCCTCTCCCTCACCCTCCCTTCTTTACCTGCCTCCCATTGTCCCTCTTTTTCCTCATAAATTCACAGGTCAATCATTTAAGCATCCTCTTAACTGAAAGGAGCTTTTGAGTGCTCAGTGTGTGGTCTAAAAGCACTCTTCTCGCCTTTGCTGCAGCTGCTTAGCTTAAGGCTATGGCAAAGATATATTAGAATAATATATTTTATAATTATATTATTATTTTACAAGTAAATTTTATAATAATATGTTCTTAGAAGGGTGAAAAATTGTATTAAAATGACAAAGATAAAACTTTACCACTATATTGTTTTTTTTCTGAAATCAGTATGAGGGTATCTTGGAGAGTTTGATGTTTATGATAATGAAAAGTAGCTCAGGATTTTCTGAGGCCCCGTTATGCATATCATACTGAAGAACAGGCGCTTATAGTAGTTTTTCATGCCACATTTTCACATATAAGAGACTAGACTACATAAAAAGAATCAAGAGTCTCTTCACAATTCTCAGTGGTCACAGCAGAGAACAGAGAGTGAGCAAATTTCTTCAAAATTGTCAGACAAAGTCTCAAGCACTTAGTTTACAAATCAAGCCATAGCAAATCAGGAGGGTGGAAAGAGACTCTCTCTCAAACAAGAGAGTCCCCAAAATGACATTAACATCAGTAACAACAAAACCTACCACTTCTTGAAAGACTGTTGTCTAACAAAAGAAAAACATTTGGAAAAAAGGAAAGAGGGATGTAGCACAATTAATATAATCCCAGAGACAGAAATTGGGGTTCAATCTGAAGGTCAGAATAACAAATCAACCAGCCACTGGCTCTTACCGCTATCTCAATCCAAAATGGCAATCCTACCTCCACGAATCTCAGAATGAAACTGTCTCCTCCTGTTTTATGATCCTCTCTAGGGCTGGGATTAAAGGAAGGCACACTTGGATTAAAGGCATGCTCTGCCCATTTTCTATGGCAAATTCGTGTGGCTACTGGGATTAAAGGTGTGTGTTACCACTGCCTGGTCTGTAAGGCTGATCAGTACAGCTGTTTAACTCTCTGAACTTCAGGCAAGTTTTACTTTTAAAAATACAAATGAAATATCACCATAGAAAGATATTAGATTGTAGGAAATGAAAATGCAAGCGAAGGGGAGCCTTCATCCTTCTTAAATCCAAACTAGTGGGACTTGTAGGCCATGAACTGTTAACACAAGTGATACAGCAGAATCTTCAAGCAGCTTGAGGGTTCAAGTTGCCTTAATATTTCTCTTGGGACCACTGCTGCCCTAGAGCTTGACTGGATAACAGTCACATAACCCAGTGATAGCTCATTTAACTCCCAACTACTTGGCTCTCAAAGCAGCATCTGACTGAACAGCACATGGATACACGAGTAGAGGCAATTTGGATGAGTCAAGGCCAAATTGAGTGATGGATTAAGAAACTATTTCTGGCTGGATATGGTGGTATATAGCTTTAATTCTATTCATCATGAAATAGAGTCAGAATGATCTTATGAGTTCACAACCAGACTGATCTACTTCAGACCCTGTCAAAAGAAGAAAAGGAAGCAGGACCTCTACGGCACAGTAGAAAGAGCAGGTTAGGGAATCATTCTCAGGAAACAAAACTAAGCTCTTATTTTAGGGAAAAGCTGCCTATATAGAGCATTCCGGAGGACGTCAGAATTCTTATGAACTTGAAATTGCCTTTCTCATAACTGCATGGTAAAGAAGTACATTAAGATTGTGTTAAGTCCGTAGTATTCATGTGTAGTGGGGGTGTGGTGTTTTGAATGAGAATGAGCCCCATAGGCTCATATATTTGCATACGCAGCAGCATTTCTTTCTGGTTTCTGCTTCAAGATCCTGCTGGCCTTACTGCCCTGAGTTCTCTCAAGGATGGCCTGGGATCTGGGAGTGTAAGTCAAATAAACCCTTTCTCCCCAGCTTGCTTTAAGCAGGAGTCTGTTATCACAGTAGCAGACTAAAACTAGGTCAGCTAAACTTGTGATTTATTCTAGGCTAAAGATAAATATGAACTCAGCAGAGAACTAAAAAACGCGTGTGCTCTGGACATTCTTCCTGCTGCCCTGGGGACCATGGAAAGAACTCTCAACTACACTGCAGGAAATATGCGGTGTTCTGCCACCTCTGCCCCTGCTGAAGAGCCAGCTCTATGTATCCTGGAGGCTACCCAGTAAGCTGGTACCTAGCTCTTGACAGTACTTAATGATGAGCCCAATTACAAGCATCATTACTGTTGACTGTAAGCAAACTAGTTCGCTGTCTCACATATTGTGAGCTAAAGAAGCAATAGAACAGGGGTCTTTGACTGCACAGAAACAGCTAACTAATATGAGCAGCTCACACTCCACAAACTGTTCATTTTTAGAAAGTGACATATTACCCATTCCTCTTTTCTGTCTCCAATGGCCACATTTAATTTCCAAATGCCCCGGTTGGGAAAAGCATACTTGTAGATGCCAGAATATCTTCCATATTTCTGCTAAGCATAGCTGGGAAGCAGCAGTTGTTCAAAGACTTGAAAAAAAAGCAGGAGAGTCTTGACATACGAAATCAAGCAAAAAAAAAAAAAGAATGAAAATCCTGTCATTTACAAGTAAATGGACGGAACTGAACTGAACAGAACTGAAAATCATCATAGTAAGCAAAATAAGACAGACTCAGGATGGTTAATCATATATATATATATATATATATATATATATATATATATATATATATATATATATACATTGGTTTGTCAGATAATGGGTAGCAATGTCCAGAACTGTAACAAAAAAAAATAGGTAAGCCTGCCATGTTTACGGATTATCTCAGGTATTTGTTACAGTGAATGGAATGCTGCAAAACAAGGTCCCTGATTTGTAACAGACTACTGTGAGCAGAGGGAATGTAGTACCTCTGACTTGGATGCCATTGTGCTGAACAAAGCAAACTGAGATTCCTAGCATGACCTCCTGCACTGCATGAATGTACATGCCCGTGTATCATTTATATATGCTCTACTCTGGTCCAAGAATGAAAAAGTTTGATCATGCAATGGTGACACCTTCTCTATCCGGCTGAATTGAAATAGGGTTCGCTTGCCTACCCAGAAGGGAGCTACTATTGAGAATGCTGTGGCTTGAGAGGCAAAACGTTTTCCTGGACAAAGCCCAGGCTTGAACTCTGGGACCGGTCCCACTGGATTCCAGAGCTATTTCAGTAAGAGATGTCAAGCAAACTACTTTCTTCCTTTTATTGTCTTTAAAATTACACCACAGAACAATGTGGTGAAGATGAATGCAAAACTTCCAGAGATGCTTCAGAAGTTCGGAAAAACACATTAGATATAAATTCTATAAATAAGTTTATCAAAATTACACTTTAGAAAAAGAGATTTTTCTTAAAGAGTATTTGAAGGGCAATGAAGATCAATTGTTTCATTTTATTAGTAAAGGGAATGACCTGAAGAAACACGAAGAACATGGCTAGATGGAGCCTTCATCTCTCTGGACTTTGCAGTGAGCTAACAAAGCTGCAGATGGAGGAGGCAGCACGCACATTAGAATGTGAGAACCTGGTGCAAAGGTTACTAGGTAGGCACCAGCCATGAGGCATTATTGAATTTCTGACTCTGACCTCCCACTTCAGAAACATTAATAAAAGCAATTATTCAGAAAAAAAAGATTTCAAAAGATTCAAGTAAATGAGGCGGGCAATGACTCTATCTTATACCTCAAAAATAAAAGCGTGTACTTGCATGCATCGGGAGGAGAAAGCAAAATACTGTATTTTGTTCTAGAACCCAAAACTAATACTACCATTAATGAAGGACAGGGTTTTACTGATAAGGGTGGTACCCGTAAACAAAGTCTCAAGCCTTTCCTAGTATCCTGTAGAATCTTGAGTCCTCAGGCTTCACGATGGAAGTAGACTCAGTGTCCAAGTTGGGCACTGCACACTGCAGGCAAACCTCTCAAATAGGCATTAAAAAAATCTTTTAGAAAGAATGCTGGTTTCAATTATGCAGCCTGAGGAATTAATGTATGCTGGAGATCTGATGATAAGCAAACATAGCGATGCTAGTTGATTTCAGTATTGAACATTCAAATTTTCCTGACACTGGAGATCTGGTGGTGAGCAACACACTGACTATAGTTAATGACATTGTATTGAACATTCTAAATGTGCTATGAGATTGGGTTTTATATGTCCACACTATAAGTAAAATTTTATATATGAAGGGATGTGTACATCAATTTATTTCATAATGATACACATCAAAGTCTAATGCTTTAAATTCGACATTTTTGTCAACAATACATCACCAAAGTTGGAAATTAGCAAATTAACATTTACAACACTTACAAATAATACAAAAATTATATTTTACAATTGAGGTCTTAACTAGCTTCAAGAGCTGAAAGAACTTGAACCCAGAGCTGTGTTGTTTTGATCTTTTGATTCCTGTCTCACTGTTTGAATTTTCTTTCTCAATTATGGATTTAACAAGTGTGTGTATTAGAAATTCTACATATTTATGTAATATTCTGTGTTACTCTATCTGAATAAAAAATTAAACTTATTGCTACATAAACTGACCTTACTAAACACTGAGATAAACAGTGTGTCTCATTTAAAGATAAACAAACATGAAGATGTTGGCTTTCCATTTACTTTTTTAGTTTTATTTTTTTTCAATTTTTACTTGCAGTTTTATAGTTGTTTGCATCTTTATTATTTTTGTTTCTTATGAATTTAAGAAAGCTCTTTTTGAAGTACATTTGTGGTCAATGTTTTAATAGACTTGTGTATTGAAATAAATGCTGAAATTGGAATTAACATCAATACTCTATGTGAGTATAACTTTTAAACTGTACTCTTCAATAACATAACCAAAAACATCAGAACAAAGCTAGGAAGTGACATGTGACCATTAACCTTAATTTTCAGATGGTTAAGGGAGCATGAATTGAGTTTTATGCAGTTGTAGCCCATTTTAAATTCATTCCTTTTTACGTTTTAAGAAAGTGTTTTGTTGTAGAAACTTGTGTATAATTGCGCGGCTACATATACACACAAAACAAAAGTTAGGAGAGAGAAAATGATACGTGTTGAGAATTTATATTGAAGGGCCTAAGGGATTTTGCATTATATTTTCTCTGGCTTCTTCTATTTTGCTGGTTGAATGACTGTCATTTTGCATCCATCAGTCTGAGGCAGTGACACAGTGAGGGATGTATGATGATGGATGGAACTGTCAGAACCTCCTGAGTACTTAGATAGTGCACCTGTGAATTACATTTACAAAGGGCTGCATTATGGGAAAGTGTGATTGCTCTCTTCTCTTCCAGGTGTTAAGGAAATAGCTGGTAGTTAAAGAACAATAATCCATTTCCCGTGCCCATCCAGCCATCTCGTTTGTGTTGCCTAGCTACAATTGAGAGAAGCCCCAGTGCTTTAAAGTCCATGGGTTTTAATTCTAAGACATTGAAATCACTCCTTTTCAACTACCCTTTAATAAATTAATATAAAAAATTAGAGTCCTTTGTAAACCAAGGTCATCACACCAGATCCTGTAGATATAAAAATAATCCACTGCAGACTGGAAACTCAGAGGACAAAAACGTAAAATAAACACAACACCTGATTCTCTTGTTCATTGTGATTTTTCAAGGAAAGCATTTCCATGTATATACCAACTTCATCAGCTTTTTCCGCAAAGATACATTCAAGGAGTCAATACTTTGCGCCTGGAAAGACTAATCTATTCCACTTAGGTGAAGCTTAAAGAAGTGAACATCTTTATGTAGCAGAGCATAGACTTCTGTCAAAGTCTGGGCTAGAAAATGTAGTTTAGAGCATGCCTTTTCTTGCACAGGGCCTGAGTTCACATCACACAGTGTCAGAAGTCCCATTTTACATTTGAGATGGTTTTCTCTAGAAAAATTTTATTCTTCAAATCAGCTCTAAAAAAGGAAAGCAAAATATCAATAATCATACAGTTTACTTATTTAATAACCTATGTGTATGGGAAAACTTAACTCCTGCAATATCTTATGTCTATAGGTGGAGCTGAGAATTACTTCTGAGCAAATTTGCTGCATCTGCTATAGTTGCCTCTTCTTCCATTTTGTCTGGAGTTCAAGGTTCTTTCAAATGTGTGTATCACTTTTCTCTGAGAAGTGAAATGCATGTGTTTCCTTGTATAAGCATAAGCAAAAGAAGCCAGGCCTTCCTTTTCACTCCATTTTCTCATTTCACTGTCTCTATTTGAGCAAATGATCTGTGTCTCCTAGGACTTTGCCTCTTGACTAAGTGCTGAAGTGGCCAGTACTGACTAGAGGTGGAGGGGAGGTGTTCTTATATAGGCTGATTATGTCTACTAATGGGTATTATGTTTCCTGGTTCCCAATAGATGTACCTGTACTTCATTTCTCCATCCCCTTATTTCTCTCTCTGCAAATATGTGTCAGTTATATATCAGTCCTATGAGATTCAGGCATGGGACCATAAATACATGTTCCTGCTGTCTGTTCCCACAAACAAATCTTTTATTGCAGCAAAAGGAATTTCTAGATTTATCTAATGAGAAATTTTAATTGCTTTTAATATCATGCCAAAACCTATAGAAAGTGTGATAACAATATTCTACTGGATTAAAGTTCCTACTGCTGTAAAGGCACACCATGACCATGACAACTTTTATAAAAAAAATATTTCACTTAGACTGGCTTGCAGTTTGTAAGTTTAGTCCATTATTGTCATAGTGGAAAGCATGGCAGCGTGCAGGCAGCCATGGTACAGGAGAAAGTGAGAGTTTAAAAGAGGGACTGAGACATTGGGCTGACTTGATCATCCGAAACCTCAAAGCCTGTCCCCGGTGACATATTTCCTCCGATAAGACCACACATACTCTAATAAGGTCAAACCTCCTAATTGTGCCACTCCCTATAGGCCAATGGGGAACATTTTTGTTCAGACTATCATATTCCACTCCCTGGTTCCCTTAGGTTTGTATCCATACCACAATGCAAAGTTCATTTAGTACTTCAACAATCTGTATAATCTATAACAGTCTCTAATTTAAGAGTCCAAAGTCCAAAATCATTTCTGAGACTCATACAATCTCTTAACTGTAATTCCCTGTAAAATCAAAATGAAAAAGCAGATTACATACTTCCAACATGTTATGGCATAGGATATGCATTACTGTTCCAAAACAGAGGAAATGAATCATAGTGAGAAAATGCTGGATCAAAGAAAGACCAAAAGCCTGCTGGGAAAATCCCAAACTCTGCATCTCCAGGTATGACAGGTACGATGTCAACTCAGTCTTCGTATCTCCAACTTATTTTATCTTTTTCCTGCAGCACACTTCTTTCTCTTGGGCTGTTTCCACTCCCTGTTAGCAGATTTCCTTGGCAGATACCCATGGCTCTGGCATCTCCAACATCTTCGGGTATCCAAAGCAACCAGGCTTCACCTTTACAGCTTCATGCAATGGCCCCTCTAGGCCTCAATGCAGGGACATCCCTGAGACATGTCTGGCTTCAGAAGCTTTCCTTAGCCATGGAGGGAGATTCTATAACCCCATTTTTTCTATCTTTAACTCTAAACTCAGAACCACATGATTAAAGCTGCCAAATTCTTCTGCTTTCTGGGGCTAGAACATGGCCCTCTTGTTTAAATACATTTCACCAACTTTCTGTTTTCAATGGCTCCCTTTATTGCCTCAGTTTGGCTGTCCTGAAACTCAATCTGTAGCCTGCCTAGCTCTGAACTCTGAAATCAATCAGCCTTTGTTTTCTGAGTGCTGGAATTAAAGGTGTGTTCCACCATGCCCATCCCTACGCTTTTCTTTAATTCTTTTCACAAATTGGAAGCTTAGCTGGATGGCTCCTTGCTCTGAGGTCAATACTCGCTTTATTCCACTTAGCATCTGGATTTTCCTTAATCTGTTTACACTTTCTGATGCCCTTACACTTTCTCATAGAACTCTCAGTTTTGTATTTTTCCTTGTTCAGCTTGTCCTTTTCACTACAGATCTGTGTAAGACTGACCACTAATAGTCGCATAATACAGTCTATGCTGGGTTGCTTGGTAATGTCCTATGTCAAAGCTGTTAATCCATAACTCTTCAATTTAGCCTCAGACAGATTTATTTTTTTGCATAAGGGCAAAAAGAAGCCACATTCTCCACCAAAATATCACAAGAACAATCTCTATGTCAAGTATTAATATTCTTCTCCTTGGAAACCTCTCATGCCATATCCCACAGTTAAAATCACCCTGCACCACTGTCATCCATGTTCCAACTAGTACGATCCATTAAGCCCCAGTGAAAGTGTTAAACCGCTTTTTATCCAAAGTTCCAAAGAGCACATTTGCTAAACAAAAGCATAGTCAGGCCTACCACATCAATACCCAGTCCCTGGTACCAACTGCTGTCTTAGTTGGGGTTCTATTGCTGTGAAAAGATACCATGACCATGGCGACTCTTATAAAAGAACAATTTTAATTGGGGATGGCTACCAGTTCAGAGGCTTAGCCCATTATCGTCATGGCGGTTAAGTGTGACACAATGCAAGCTGACATGGCACTAGAGAAGCAGCCGAAAGTTCAACATCTGGAACCCCAGGCATCAGGAACAGATTGTCACACTGGACCTAGGTTGAGCATCTGAAACCTCAAATCCCACCCCTAGTGGCACACTTCCTTCAACAAGACCACACCTACTCCAACAAAGCCACATGTCCTAAAAGTGCCACTCTCTATGGACCTCTTGGGCCATCTGATTCAAAATACCACATCTATTATTTTCATATTTAATCCAGTTTTCAAAAAAGAATATTCATAATTAAGTTTGTGAATTATGAAACAGGTATTCTATAATTCTAAAGTACACATAGCATCTTATAACAATGTTTTCTTTGATACATTTCAAAAATGGAGAGCAAAGCATGCTAAAACAATTCATGTAAATATGGGAACTATAATAAACATAGTATAAATTATATCTCAAACAACAATATGGATACTGTAGAGCTGGATCTCCAAGAGAATGCCTAATGAAACAGGAATTTTCTTTTGGTCCATGATCTATAACTGAAATCCAATATTTAAAGATACAGGTAGTTTGCCTCCCCATTTATAATCAGAAACTAAATATTATAAAAATCACTTCATCAGTAATACAATTTTACCCACCCCTACAATATACAATTTTTTGTCTGTTGACTTTACAGGCTGGCCCTCACCAGATCTGGAGAACAATAGTCCTCATTTTCATTTTTATTATATTTGTTCATTGTCTTTATGTACTATGTTACACAAGGCCATTTCTTGTTGAGAAATCACATATGAGAGAAACATGCTATTTGTCTGACATTGACCTGAGTTTCTTCATATGTTCACCTCCATTTGCATACAAGTTTCTGTAAAGGACATATGATTGTCTTACTGGTAAAGTGATTTTTATTCTAGGAAAATTTAAAGTAGAAATCATTAAATGAACCAATGGTGTCAATATTCTCAAGTTAGTTTGAGAGAAAATAAAACCATAGGGTTAGCATTTAAGTAGTTAAGTTTGAAAACCTTAGCACAGTATAAATAGCTAAAAGGGTATTCTTTTATAAATTCGATTTTAATCATAGAAATAGATAATTGACATGCAATTTTAAGTTGAAAAAATGTTACTCAAAAATTAAAGATTTTTTTCGCCTTTGTACTTCTATGAGAGTCATTAATGTCAAGAAGATTTTGCTATTTCCCTCCTGTGCTCTTCAAAGTAATTTAAGATTAAATGCTGAAAACTCAATTTTAGTTCCAAGATTTTTATTGAGTTGATGACAGAGATAAATAAACAACTTTGATATTAGAAGGTTTGTCAAACGCTAAGAATTTTTTTCTAAAATCATTCTTCAGCAAAAGCATAATTCTGAAAATTGACACGGACTTATATTTTTCTTCTATATAAATAACAAAATTGCACAGCATATTTCTGCATTGGCATTGGGCCTTAATATCACAAACAATAAACTAACCTTGTCTAACATAAATAATATTTTGAAGGGTTTAACTCGCATTACTAAGATTTGCAAGGGCTTGATCCTCAATCTGGTGTCACCTGGGATTTGATTTCATGGCTTTCCTCCATCAGTTTACTGTACTGTGACATTCCTGAACACAGATGTGACAGTCTCATCCCTCACATCCGTACCTAACATCATCTCCTAAACAAAATCCAGGGACTTATTGACATTCAAGTGAATTAACTCAAAATGCCCAACTTTGAATCAAATGTCTTAGCCAGAGTACTGAAATATATGCCTGGAAAGCCCTGTATCACTTCCTGAGCAGAAATGATAAGCAGACACAGCTTTTTCAGACATATATGAATAGCTTAAAGTAAATCAGGAGCTCCCAGAGAGGGAGGAGTATAGAAGGGAGCTTAAAAAGAGACTACTGCTATCCTATCAGCCTCTACAAGATCCTATTCAAAGGTGGATGGAAAAAATTTCTAGATGTTTCATGTATATCTTCACCATCCATCACTTTACTTCATAGGGTGATAGTCTATCAACGCTCAATATGGCAGTAACCTATTTTTAGTATTTCTTGGACATTGGATTCAATTTCAATTAGTACAAAGGTCATCATATTTAGACCTAGAACCATTCAGCATACCCTTTTTCTTCTTTGGATCTGTGCTGTGCATATTTATAGGAATTTCCCTAGATATTAGGAATATTTCAGTTTGTAAATTTGGAGATGAAAAATGAATTTAGTCATCTAAGATAGATAGTTGATGACTAAACACAACAGGGTAAGGATTGAAATCTTAGTGTCTGCTGTCTCCAGTTCTCCATCTCTCATATCTTTCCAGAGTACTGGGAGGCTCCACTTCAGTACTTGGAGCTTGGTGTACAGGCAACTCCTTGTGCTCCTCCCATCATAGCCACGAGATAGTGGCTACAATGAGGTATGCTTTCACAAACAAGGAGATCTGGAGACCAGTTGACTTGGAACGTCCTTTCTCTTCTTCTTTTCCACAGTTTCTCATAACTTTGAGTTTTCAGTTTGCCCCAGAGCTATTGGAACAAAATAGACTGATCCATGCTAGCTGGGCTCCTCTAACATTAATGCATTATTCAAAAATGCAGCTTATATTTCAAGTGGAAAGTTTATTGACTAATTAAGGTAAGTATAGTTAGTTTGAACACACTCCCCTCTATAAGGAGACTTCAAGCAGTGCTCAGTGATTATCCAAATGCTACCTCTTCCATGTGAAGAGAGAACAGGGCAACTCATTTGGTGATTTCAGTGTTTAGTAAGTTAGGCTTCATTCTCTCAGCCTGTCCACTTCCTTCTAGAACAAGGTTCAGGTGGACACTAGGCAAGTTTGCCACACTGACTCTCCGCCCTCACCTTTCTGATTTGTAGCTATACAATATTCTTTTTCGTTTCTGAGGTCATGCTTTCTTTAGTTTTTCTTGATTAAAAACAAAACAAAACAAAAACAACAACAAAAAAAACCCAAAACCTTTTGTCCCAGGAATTCTATATACATGAAAAAACTTCACATATTTATCCTTTTATGTATGAAAACCTATATGGTTGAGCAGAATTTTACTATTTCTATAATATGCCGTATAATGATATTTTACTATCAATATGTTCTTTCTACCTCTTTAAGATACATATAATTGATTAGGCACTTACAGCTAGTTTAATTAGGCCTTTAAGCTATTATCTCACAGACACAAAAGAGATTAAAAGCTAGGATACTTATTTCATAATAGAGAATACTTAAGATAAAAATGTTATGAAACCTGTGCACAATCAACCATCTAATTAATAATAAAGATAAGTTCCAACACTGTGCACTTGTGACTCTCCCATCAGTGTTCATAACCATGTATCATCAAAGATATCCTAAAAGGCTTTGGTTTCTTCCATCATTCCTAAACGAATGAAGCTGTCAAAGACTTGTTAGCTGACCAACGTTAATATTTTTCTTTCATTTTTTGGAAATTTATTAATTCATCAGTGTAGATTTCTTTCACATCCTGTGTTAAAGTCCAATAAAAGATACAAGACCTTGAAGCAAGTCCACAGGGAAAATTTTTCAAAAGAATATGGTGTTTAATTGATGCCCAAATACTCTTAGGAATGGAACATTATGAAGAGATCATTCAGCAGTAAAGCACTGTGATCTCTGAGATGAGCAAAACCCAGGAGATAAGCACTGTGATTTTCCCTGAAGCTTGATTACCAGAGGCCGTTCCCAGCCACAAAGCAGAACGGTGGAGTCAGCAGATCACAATTCTTTGGCAGAGGTTCAAGTTGAGAGAGCACAAGGCAAGTAGGAGGAAACCACCATGAAAAGGGAGTAGAAAAGAAGATGGGAGAGGAGGAGACAGAGACAGACAGAGGGAAGCACAGAGATTGACAACTGAAACCTGTAGCTCCCTGCAGGCTTTGATTCTAGGAGAGGATGAGCAAAGAAGCAAAGAAAGCGACAACTTAGATCATTCCTAGGACTCACACAGCAGGTTTCCAATCAGTCAGACAACACTGCTCTAAAGACACAGGAGTAATTGATGGAAATGGAGGTTGTAGGGTGGAACGGTGGCTAGGAGTTAAGAACAAATGGTGTTTTTGCAGAGAACAGGTTTTGATTCCCAGCACTTCTATGGTGGCTCACAACCATCTTTAACTCCTGTTCCTGACATCCACGGGCACTGGTTATGCGTATGGTAGGCACACATACATACATGCAGAAAAATAATCATACAAACAAAATAGAATTAATTAAAAAATAAATCAACATAATTATCAGAAGAAAATAATATTAGCAAGGAGAATAAACAATGATACATTAAGCCAGCAGAACTCAAACTCTAGCCTTCAAAAACCAAATGACCACAAACAACTGCCAACCAAAACAAAATCCAATACTTTGAAAAGATTACAACAAAACTCAGCATCTACAATGTCACTGTCACATTATACATAATTAATTGAGAAATTTCTTACATTTAAGGAAGCAAGGCAGTTTGTGCCATAAAACCATCAGGTCATGGATATAAAATAGTGCTTACACATACATATGTGCGTGTGCATGCATGCAAGCACACACACACACACACATACACACATTTTCCAGTACAAAAGCACATACACAGAAATTTAACTTTGGGAGTATGTAGGGGGAAAAGTTCAGTGTGCATCAGGATTTCTCTGCGAATTCCTGAGAAATGGCATAGCCTGCACCCAATTCGCAGGCTAGCTGTTTATCCAGTCATTACCGTGGTCTGTCTGGCATCCAGGGGATTTTGCTCAGGATTCTAAAGAAGGCTGTGTGCCTCGCATATAAACTGATAGGTAGAGGCCTCACAGAATCTTTTAAAAACGCACAAAAGAGCACATTTTGTGCATAACGCATTTCCTATCTGTCTCCAGGCCTAAGGTTCAGCCTCAGTGACACTAAGGGAGCTTGTATTTCCCTCGTTTTCTGCATACAGAATGTTCTCTTGTCAGGCGGTAATGTGGAATACCTCTTGTTTTCCTTTAATTGCATAGTGACATTCAAACATACATCTGGACCTTATTATTTTGGTTTTGCTTGTGGATTAGAAAAGAGAGAAATTGTTTGACATTTTCCCTATTGATGTCTGTAATAACTATTTGATTTAAAGTACTCGCAAGAAAAAAGTAGACCTGCCTCCTCCTTGAGACAAAGGATGCTCTAAAGAGGCCTTCTAAACAGGAGAGTTTCTCTATCTGGTTGGGAGGGGGGACATCAAGAGGGTACTTCCTACATGTAGGGCTGGAAATACTCAAACCAACATCTACTCATTCCAGATCGGGCAGTAATGACAGAACAAAGGAATGAGTCTACCAAAGTCTGACTGAGAAAACCAACGAATTTGCTGGTGTTACGAACAGGAGTGTAGATAAGAGGTTCCTTCCATGAGCACAAATGAACTCAAAGGCAGCTGCATTATAGAATGTCCGCACCAGCATAGGAAACAGCTTATGAAAGCTGCAACCCTTGAGATCTCTGCAGGATTTTGAGGTGGATTGGCAGGTATAAGAGTCTTCTCCAGGCAGTTTGGCTCATGCAAAAGTCTCTTCCAAGCAACTTGGATGGTGGGAGGATCTCCTCCAGGCAGCTTGCCTGGTCAGAGATTCTAATGCCTCAACAGTTGTCTATGCTCTCCATGCCATTGCAACAGTGAAACTTTGAGAATCTTGTGAGTTTCAGGAACTTCCTAAGACACATGAGTTATTTACCCGTGAGCGTCCTTCCACCCTCCTGAAGGGAATATTTGATTTCAAGATAATTGCTACAAAAGATAAATTTGATTCCTTTATACACATGGAAATTATACTTCTTAAATCCTGTCTTCACCAGTATCCTGGACCAGATTCCTAAAGTATCTTTATAAATTTCCTTGCATAATATATTTTAGATAACATAGCTAAGAGAATGACCTAAGTAGTAATCCTTTCCTATGGCTAAGAGAAAATATTGTCTTTAATCTTTACTAATTTATAAATAACAGTACCTTGCTATTCACAGTATGAAGTCTGGGAAGCCTAAATTCAAAGTGCTGGTAGGTTTGCTATCTATTTATAGTCTGGTCCCTGATTTCAGCTCAAACAATGGAAGGAGCAGAAAGTTATAGAATAGTTAGCTGCCTGTCTCCAGTCATTAAATGAAGGCACTAATCCTATTCATGAGGGTAGAGCATTCTTAACACAGTCACATTAAAGCATAAGTTTGAGCGTATGTTTTGGAGGGAACACATTTAGATCATCACAGCTTCTGCCTCCCCGAATTCACCTAGTGTGCTCGCCAGTCTTGACTGCAGGCCCTCGTAGCCTGATATGCTCTATACAGCCTGCAACTCTGGATGAGGCCTTACTGCTTTGTGCATTTGAGCTGAATGTAAGCCTCAGAATTGCCACTAGTGATTAGAGATCCATGAGGTCTGTAATTTAAGTGTAAAAGTTCAAATGATTCAACTATTTGTCGTGTTATTGGTCGTGTACCATGTGAACAACTCAGACAATTTTGCTGCATTGATGTTTCTTAATCAAGGAACACTCTTAAAGTCATTATCCGCAAAGGAAGGAAGCTCAAGTAGATGGAGCAAATTTCCACAAGTGTTGTGATTGAAAACTACATATACTTATTCCTTACCTGACAGTTCCTTCAATTAGAAGACTAACATCTCTCTCATGGAGCTGAAATCAAGGTGCCTTCTAGGATAAGTTGCTTTTTGGTCACTTTTGGGGAAAATACATTTTCTTGCCCTTCCAACTTGCATCAAGACACCACATTCTTTTGTTGCTGCCTCTTTCTTCCATCTCCAAAACCAGAAATGTAGGCCAACACTCCTTCACAATTGATCACTCTGATCCCAACTCCCTTTTCCACATTTTAAGAATTTTTATGACTATATTGATTTTTACAGATAATATAGAATAACACACTCATCTTAAAGATTGTTGATTACCAATTCAAATTCAATACACAACCCCTTTTCCTTTTCCATTGAACATTTTCTATGTACAGGAACAGGGGATTAGTGCATGGATATCTTTGTATGTACACTATTCTATCTACAAAAAAAGCAGAAATGAATTCAGTTTTGTTGTAGCAAATTTGCTACATCATCATGAGATAATTCCTCAGATTTGTTTTGAGTCAGGACAAGGCTGGCATGACCCTACAGCCCTTAAGGACTGCTTGTTGTTTATGACTTGGCTCTGGGAATTGGCACTATCTTGGATGATGCATTACTTTTCATGGAAGGGCAGTCATAGGAACCTTGACCTGAGAACTCTCAGTTCTGTTATTAGCAACTGGCAAATGAATACAATTGCATTGAATGGCACTAGAAGAAATTTTGTGCCCAACCACAGTTTTCCCTGACTGTAAGGTTTGCCATATGGTCAGAGGAGGATGTGCTGAGTTGAGTAGATAGAATATTAAAGGAGACATTGGGGTTGCAAAGTCTCCAAAAGTTTACCCCTTCTTTTATTGCTAGGTTTGTAAATAGTACATTGCATTTAGGTGAGTCTCCCTTGTGCAAAGAAAATGATGTGCCTTCAATGAAATCTTCAATTATTTTTTGCTGCCTTACTACTATTTGACCATGAAAGATATCACTACCTGCTAACTTAAAACTTCTTTCTGTTGCTTCCTATAAAGCTTTCTTAATGTTTGACACAAGCCCTATTCCCTACTCCCAGCCTAATGTGGATCATACTGCAGGAATCTTCTCTCAGTTCTCCAAACCTCAGCAACTCTCTGTGATTGTGAAGAGAAAAAGCACTAGGTAACAACAGTGACAATAACCACTGACTGTCTAACAATATCAAGGCCACCCAAGACACAAAAGAACTCATGTCATTGGCTTGTCAGCACTTCCTGAAGAAAGTTCTGGCATGAGGAGAGAGGAAGAGAAGACTCATCGCTATAAAATGTTAGTGGCACATTCTTAATCCTGAAGGCCATTACTTGAAGGATATTGCCTTTTCAGAGTGTGCCATCTGAAGGAAGGGCTGTCTAGTCCATTCCTTCTAGATATGGAACCTGAAATTGACTTCCAAGAGTAAAGACCGCTTCTTTCTATTTAGGACTCCAGTAGCATACTTGGGTGCTATTAATGAATTGCTGTTGAAGGAGCTCCAAGATGTAAGTGCTGCTGAGGAAAATAATCGTGAACCATCCTAGAGACATCAAGGTGCACAAAATGGAAGGAGCCTGACTGAGGTGACCACAAAGGCCACAGGAAATGCTCAATGATCACAGCTGGCTCTTCAGATTAACATAAAGTCCCATGCTAAAGCCCTTTGTGCATTAGTCAATGAAACATAAATAACTAGATTAAAAACTACATTTTCATTAAGTGAGGATCCATTCAAGCAATGAGCATAGAGTAAAATATTTTTAACATTGAAGGAGAAAACTCACATGTAGGACTCTGCAATCATCTTTTGATGTTGAAGGAGAAACAGATGAAAAACAGATAAAACCCGAACTTACTTAAAATAGTCTTGTTCTCCAAGAGGCTGGAAGAAGTTCATCAGGAGGAAGGGAAATCATACAGATCAGCCAGGAATTCAGATAATTGTGTATACAGAGAAGAGTTTCAAAATCAAATTATATATATATGTATATATATAAACATATACACATATATGTATATATTTACACACATATTTTTGTTTCAAGTAAAAAATTAAAGCAAAGTACATGATCATCATAATAAGTGAATAAATGAAATAAGTGTAAATAATATAATAACTGAGTAGTATAATAAGGAAGTCAAGGTACCTAAGTTATATGTGAAGAGGTTTAGTTTTATTTGGGGTGAATGCAGATTAGTATAAACACATTCTGAAAATTCCAGAGAAATCACAATGGTGTTAAAGACAACTGAAACTGAAACGTGGAACAAAGACAAACTCCAGTGCTCTCAGTGCTCAGCTGAAGTTTGGGGTGGCATACACAATAACTCATTTCAGTTGCCAACTTGACTACAGAAAGAATCACATCTGAGATATGCCTCTATCTTTGGGAAACTTCCAGAGAGATGTGATTGAGAAAGCAAGACCCTTGTGGGAGAAGGACAGCCGCACTTTTACATGGGCTGTTCTGAACTGAACAAAAGAAACAAAGAAAAGTTGTCAACAACTAAGTGCTAAGCACACAGTTGTTACTGTCCTGTCTCCTGTGCCATACAAGATTGGCAGCTTTCAAACTACTACAAGTAAAAGTTGCCCCCACCAAGCTCTACGAGGCCTATTTAGTCACATTGACAAAAATATATGTAATACATTATCAAAAGCAGGTTGGAGAGAAAAAAAAGTTCAAAATCTGTTAGTAGATTTTAAGTAGGATAAATACTAAGGAAATTATTGAAAATCTTTTAATGATAATGATCTAAATATACTCCTTTGAATGTTTGTGTGCAAGTGTGTGTGAATGTGTGTAAGATATCTATGTACATGTTCACATGGATGCCTACAGAAGCCACAGACCAATGTCAAGTTGCTTGTTCTACTGTTCTTCACCTTATTAATTATTTATTTGCAGGAGTCTCTTACTGAAGCAGGAGTTCACAGAGTTGGCTAGACTTGATGGCAAGTTGAACTTCAGGGATCTGCCTATCTCCAGCTTCTCAGAACTGGAATTGCAGGCACATTGTTCCAGATTTATCTTTCATGGAGGTTCTAGGGATTTGAACTCAGGCCCTCATGATTGCATGCCTTTGTTCACTGAGCCATCTTTCTAATCCAAATATACACACCTTTTTAAAATGGATTGATAAAATGATCACATAAAAACAAGACCCAGCCATGTTATGCACACACTCTAAATACAAAGATTAATATAGTTTAAAATTTAAGATTTAGAGCAAGCTACATTGTTATAATACTAAATAAATAACATTAGTTTTAATGCCATGTATAAGATTTCAAAAGAGAAAACTTAGAGGCTAGCACTCCACTCTAGTAAAGATTCTAGTTTATGTGGAGGGTCAAAGATTTTTGTCTGTGCAACAAATAACAAATTGTTGAAATGTATGAGGAAAAACAGAGCCACAGAGAGCAATATACAATTCTACCTTTCCACCTGGAGATTTAAATACTGAACTTTCAGTATTGGTGGTCATAGCAGAAAAAAAATATTTAAGGCTATCATTGGTTTGAACAATACCATCAATCAACTGAATTTAACTGACATATATGCACTACTGCTTTAAAACGTAGCAGAATAAACATTTTTTCTCAATTTTACCTGAGATATTTAACAACACAGACATCATTCTGGGCCATAAAACAAATGTGACATGAAGGAAGGAACAGAACCATGCAAGGTAGTTTCAGAACAACAGAGGTGAGTTAAAGATAAACAACAGAAGTCAGCATGTATATGCCAAGCATTTGGATATCAAACAGCACACCACAACAATGTGGGTTAAAAAAAATCAACAGAAACTGAAGCCCACTTTGAGGACAATAAAAAAAGAAAACACAATATGTCAAATTTGTGTATAAGCAGTGGGAAAGCAATATTCTAAAGGCAATTTATAGCTCTACACAGAGCAAAGAAAGGGAAACCTGAAGTCAGTAACTTACATTCTACAGAGCTCGAAAGAAGAGTGGTATTTCTTTGAAAGGAAGAAGTCTTTGCTTCATGTAAAGCAAGGAGAAAACCACCAAGAGAAACTAAAGCAGAGATCAAGTAAAACAAGAACAGGATAGCAATAGAGAAAAACCTAGATCACTTAAAGAGATAAAAGAAATAAAATAAAACAACTTAGACATAATGGATCAATTGCTTCAAAACTCAAACTACCAAAAACTCCTCCAAGGAGGAAAGGACTTATTGGATCCATTACATTGAATCAATAATTTACACGCACACTAATAAAAAGACAGCACCGAGGTGAAAGAGTTTTACAGTTGAATTCTATCAACATTAATCAAGAATTCATACTAAGTTTTCGTGATCTCATCTCGAAAAATCAAATCAAAAGGGTTAATTTCTTAATCATTTTATGCTTAATATTCACTGAAGCATATACTACAGTGAGTTTTAGAAATTTCTTGTTTCTGTGACTGAACAATATTCCATCATTTGAAGATCACACGCTTTATTTGTCCTTTCATCTGTACATGGTCACTAACACTTTTAGCTTCTGGATCCTGTGAAAATAGCTTCTGTAAAGCACTGGCAGACAAGGTATCTGGTATATTCTTCTTACATTTGTTTGTAAAGCATTGTTTATAGTATTTCCTTGCTACATGATGGCAGCTTTTTCTATTTTGTGTCTTCTAACTTTATCCAATTTTTCTTTTCAATGTAGCTAAAAGAAAACTTTTCATCATTGGTTTAAATTTTCATTTTTAATTTTACAAACAAGTTGTATGATTCTATTCATAGCCATTTTTCACAAGTTCTGTTCTGCTTCAAGCTTCATTGCATCTTAAGTATTTTATTTTCTTTTGTTATTTATTTGAGGTATTAGAAGCATTTTATTTCCTAACATTTCATAATCTTAGTTTCTTTGTACTGCTGTGAAGCTACATATTTGTATGATTTCAAGCCTTTCATTGTGTACTGAGATGCTTCTTTATATATATATTCTATTTTAAAATTTCTAAAAGCACTTAAAAGGAATGTGAGTTCCTCCCTTGTAGGATAACATATCCCTGTAAACATCAATCGCCCAAGTGGTTGTTAGGGATTTTGCCAGCTCCTCACTGATTTTCTGTCTACTTGGGTAGAAAGCTGAGAGTTGAATGTTGTCTACTATTGTAATTGGACATTTGTTGAATTGTTTCTGTAAAACATGTACAGTTTCTTTAAAGCTTTGTTATAATGTGAATGTAATTTTAGTATTGTCTCCTTTCTTGTACCCTTCCAATAGTTTTTATATCCATCATTTCCCTGGTGATAATTGTTTTGCTGAACTCTATTAATCATTAATACAACCAAATCAGTTTTGTAAGATTATAGTTTTTATGGTGATTCTTTACTATTGTTTCACTTTAAAATGTTTTATGCCTGTATTATTGCACAGCATAATTTGGTAACAATTTTTATAGGAATGTGGTAACTCCTGCCATTTTACTTTAAGTGTTGAAATAATATTGTCTAGCAGAAGTATCTATGATGGCAGGGTTACCTCATGTTTTCATTATCCAGAACAACTAGCCTTTAGTATATACAGAACACTTGAAATATACTAAGAGCAGCTAAAAACTGATGTTAGTTATACTTACGTGGTTAGTAAATAGCTCACTCTGTAGTCTTTTCCAGGAAAGCATGAGAAGCTGAGTGTGATGCCCAGAACTCACACATAAGGCAAATTGTGTGGGCTGCAAAGGTAGTTCATCAGCTATGAGCATTTGCTACTTTTCCACATGAGCTGGGTTCAATTCTCAGCACCCACATGGAGGCCCACAAACTCTAATTCCAGGGCCTGTGACACCATCTGTTGGCACTAAGAACCCATTCTTATCTTTCATTAGAAAGCCAACAGGCATCTAAAGAATAATAACAAAATAAAAAAGATCAAACAAAAATTGTTCCTAATTTTAGCTTTGACTTTCTCTTCATTTAGTTTGATGTTAGTTATTGGCTTGATGTACAATAAAGGAACTTCTAAAGGCATCATAATCTTTGGTTTCGAAATCTACTTACAGAGCTACAGTACTGAAAACAGCCTGCTATTGGCATAAAAACAGACAGGAGGACCAATGGAACCTAATCAAAGACCCAGATATCCATCCATATAACTACGAACACCTGATTTTTGACAAAGAAGTAAAAAATATAAAATGAAAAAAAAGAAAGCATATTCAACAAATGGTGCCAACATAATTGGATATCAACACGTAGAAAAATGAAAATAGATCCATATCTATCACCATGTACAAAACTAAAAGTCCAATGGATCAAAGTCCTCAAGATAAAACCAACCTCAATGAACCTCATAGAAGAGAAAGTGGGAATTACAACAGAACATATTGACACAGGAGACGACTTCCTAAATATAACCTTGGTAGTATAGACACTGAGAGAAACAATAAATGACACCTCCTGAAACTGAAAAGCTTCTGTAAAGCAAAGGACACGGTCAGCAAGACAAAACGGCAGCCTACAGAATGGGAAAAGATCTTCACCAACCCCACATAGGACAGAGGTCTGATCTCCAAAATACGCAAAGAACTCAAGAAATTGGCCATCAAAAAAACAAATAATCCAATAAAAAACGGGTACAGACCAAAACAGAGACTTCTCAACAGATGAATCTAAAATGGCTGAAAGACACTTAAGAAAAAGTTTAACATCTTTAGCCATCAGAGAAATGCAAATCAAAACAACTCTGAGATTCCATCTGAATCATAATGGCCAAGATCAAAAACACTGGAGACAGCTTTCGTTGAAGAGGATATGGGGTAAATGGAACACTCTCCCATTGTTGGTGGGAGTGCAAACTGGTATAGATGTTTTGAAAATTAGTATGGCGATTTCTCAGAAAAATAGGAAACAACCTAGCTCAAGACTCAGCAGCACCACTTTTGGCTATATACCCAAAGAATGCTCAATCATTCCCCAAGTACATGCACTTAACTATGTTCACAGTAACTTTTCCTCTTCTGGGGATGGTGCTTAGAGGCACTCAGAATGGTCCAGCATTTGATATACCGTCATAGGCTCTCCTACAACACAGCCTCCAACAAAACTAGGCTCTCTCGAACCCCTGGCAACAGGATTGTTTGCCTTTATACCAAGAAGGTTGGAAAAGCACCTAGATCAGCATGTGGCGTGTGCTCAGGCCGACTCCAGGGGATTCGTGCTGTGAGACCGAAAGTCCTCATGAGATTGTCTAAGACAAAGAAGCATGTCAGCCGGGCCTATGGTGGCTCCATGTGTGCCAAGTGTGTCCGTGACAGGATCAAGCGGGCTTTCCTTATTGAGGAGCAGAAAATTATTGTGAAAGTGTTGAAGGCACAAGTGCAGAGTCAGAAATCGAAATAAATGTATAGCATTTTTTTAATAAAGGTCAACGCTTAGAAAAACAAAACAAAACCAAAAAAAAAAGCTATGTTCATAGTAGCAGTATTTGTCAGAACCTGGAAACAACCTAAATGCCTCTCAACCAAAGAATGGAGAAAGAAGGTGTGGTACATTTATATAACAGAGTACTACACAGAGTAAATAATAATGGCATCTTGAAAAGTGTGGATAAATGGATAGAGTTAGAAAACATATTGAGTGAGGTAATCCAGAAAGACAAATATAGTATATACTAACTCATATGTGGCTTTTAGAAATAAAGCAAAGTAAAACAAGCCTACAATCCACAATCCCAGAGAACCTAGATAGCAAAGAGTATCCTAAGAGAGACACACATGGATCTAATCTACATGGGAAGTAGAAAAAGATAATATCTTCTGAGTAAACTAGGAGCATGAGAATCACAGGAGAGGGTAAAAGAGGAGGGGGGAAGTAGTAAGGGGAGTGGAGAAAAATATATAGCTGAATAAAAACAATTTAACAAATCACAAAACTGAAACTGGAAGCCATAAAATATACAGTAAGAACCTCTAAGGTAAAACAAAGTAAAACAAAACAACTCTCCCCCAAAAAACTATACAGACAAGCAAAACCCAAAATAAACAACACCAACAACAGACTCAACATTATGAGACAAAGAACTTCTAAAGATGCTGTTGAGCTCTTTTGTGTGTGTTGGCTATCTACTGCCGGGCATGGGGCCTATCCTTACGAGTAGTTTGTTTCCGCAGGAAGACTGCCTTGTAGGAAACCAACTTTTCATTTTCAAGTGGTTATCGGTTGGAGATATCTTCTGGATTAGGGATGGGTGTGTATATCCAGTTCTCCTTTCACCTCTAAGACCCTATGTGGTGTAGACCTGTTCAGGCCCTGAGCATACTGCTAGCCTCTGTGAATTTATTTTTGTATTAATTGTGTTGTGTTTACCAGACTCTGATTCCTTCATGCCCTTCCTTGACTCCTACACTGTTTCTGTGTCTACGTCCTGACAGCAGGGATTTGATGGAGACATTCCTTTAAGGGCTGAGCTTTCCAAGGTCTTTGACTGCATATTCACTCCCTGCATGGCCCTGCATTTGTCTCATCTGCTGCCAGAGGAAGTTTTCTGATAACTGAGCAAGATACAGATATATGAATATAGCAGAAATTTGTGAGAGGTCATTTTAGGGCCTTAAGTTAAATTTCATATTGGTTGGTTACTCCTATAAGATATGTGTTATTATTATTACAGTATCATTTCATGCAGGTGGATATAAAGGGTTTGCAGCTGAGTTGGTGTTTGTATTTCTCCTTTGCTATTAAGCAGAGTACATTCTAGTACCATGAACCGGATACATTCCAGCCTGTATGGGGGATGCTCTATATAACCAGGACTTCTCCATATTCGTTGCCTTGTATAGGTGTTGTTTTCAGTGATAGAACTTTACTGTCAGTTTGTAGAGGACAACTATTGGCCTTGGAAATAGCCTGAATGGTTTTGGGGTTCCTACAGGACCTCTTTGACCAATGACCAGATTAGATGGAACCCATTCCTGGTACTGGAAGCTTAATTTGATGATGAGAGATGTTTGGTTGGGGCTCAGTCTTCTCATGGAAGAATATCTTGATCCAATATTTTTTTTTTGTCACAAATGACCTAATTTTGTCTGCCTTAGTGAACTTTGTTCTCTTTTTTCTTGTCATGGAATTCTAATCTCATCTTTTCCTCCATTATCTTAAAGAAATTCTCCTTTTATCTGGCTTACATTATCCTGGGTGGGAAGTCTGGGACTGCCTCTGATGTTTGTGCCTTTGTTGATACTCTTGAAATTATAGCTTCATTAAAATTTGAAAATGCTGAGCCAGCATTTCTTTAAACATTTTGGCTTTGTTAAAACGTCGGACATTTTGACTAAGCATACATAAGACTGCTTTACATCTGTCTACAAGTCAGTAAAGCCTTGTTTAAAACTCAGGAACAATCACAGTGGGTTTTTGATCCTACTGCATGTACTGGCTTTGGGGGAGCCTAGGCAGTTTGGATGCTCACCTTAGGAGACCTGGATAGAGGTGGGCGGTCCTTGGGCTTCCCACAGGTCAGGGAACCCTGATTGCTCTTCGAGCAGATGAGGGAGGGGGGCTTGATCGGGGGAGGGGGAGGGAAATGGGAGGCGGTTGCGGGGAGGAGGCAGAAATCCTTAATAAATAAATAAATAAATAAATAAATAAATAAATAAATAAATAAATAAAAAATTTTATCTTCCTGTACTTGCTCCAAGTCTTTGACTCTCTATATCTGGCTTTGCTGTCTTCATTCCCTGAATGTTTTAGCAATGCCAAATAGTTTATCAGGGATTTTATGAGTCTCTAAAACTCAATACTAAATTTTCCATGTCGAAAAGTAAAATTTTGATCAATTTTATAAATTCTTCATTTTTCTTTTCAGCTTTATGTTTTCTTTATATTACTGATTGTGTTTAGAGTTTTATGTTCACCTCTGTTTTGACGCAATCCATCATTTCTGTTAGATTGTATTCCTTCATCATCTGGTGGTTTCTCTGGGTGTTGCAAAGACTCTCCTGTTTTTCCATATTCCGTATGTCCTTCATTCTATGCTGGCCATTCTGACTGCGGCATGCCCATTTGGGCTGCATTATATTCCTTTTTAAAGTTCTGATGCTGGTTTTGTGTGCAGTAAATAGCTCCTTATCAAGCTTCTTATTAATCTTCAGATTGGAGTGGTTTGAGACTGTTTTCCTTAAGGATAGTTTGACCTTCCTGCTGAGCTCCCAATCAGCCACAGATTTCTGCTGCAAGGCAGAGTGTCTAGTGAAACATATACACTAGAGCAGGTTTTGCTTTGAACATCTTGGTGCCACGGATGAGCACCACAAACCATCACAAATGTGCTCAGCTGACATTCTTTGCATATTTTCACACCCATTTCTCTTCAAAGATCCCCTCTCTGCAATGCTATGCCCAAACATTTCAGTTGCCAGGACCCAACAAAAGGCAACTCTACCGTCTAATTCTGAAGGAACCAACATGCAAAACCTCATGGCAGCTTGCATAAGTTAATTTAATTTTCTCAGAGAACACAGTCTTGTACCACCTGTTGTTCAGTGTGCAGAATCAGCCCTTTCATATATGCTTCCAGTTGGTTTTCTAGTTGCTGATGCTGAGAAGCAAAGTTTGATAAGGCTCTTAGAGCTTGGCTAGCTGATGTTGCAGTTTTTCTGGCATGTTTTTATTATTATAGTCTGAGGATCTGTCTCTTATGTCATTTTACTCGCTAGTTAGAAGTTGAAATCAGGACTAAAAGCTTCCTTAAATTGCTAAAACTGTGAAAAGTTTCCATCCATTTGTAAGCTGTGATTCTACTGGGTTCTTGATGCTGAGCTATGAGAGTGGCGAGTGTTCTCATGCATGTCTCTGTGAGAGGAAATATTTTCCTAGTTCAATGTACCAAGTCATCAGATGAGTCATTAGATTTGGGACAAGCACTCTGACTACACATGGCAATGTGCTTTTGTAGAGATGAAGACTTTGGGGAAGTCTGAAGCACTGATAGTTTTCTGATGGCATAGCAACAAATAAAAATATTTATTCTTTCTTATATGCTTATTGATAGATGCTCACTGTGCTGGTTACTACTACTACTGCTGCTGCTGCTACTATTACTATTATTATTAGTATCAACTTGGCACAAGCTAGGATAATATGGAAAAATAAAACCTCAATTGAGAAAGTACCCCCATCAGATTTGCCTGAAGGTAGGCCTGTTAGGGTGTTTTCTTGATTAATATTTAAGGTGAGAAGGACTACCTTAATATGGGTGGTGCCACCCTTGGGCAGGTGCTCCTGGCTACTGTAAGAAAGCAACATAAACAAGTCATTCAAGTAAGCCAGTAAGCA
This sequence comes from Microtus pennsylvanicus, assembly GCF_037038515.1. Classification (NCBI taxonomy): domain Eukaryota; kingdom Metazoa; phylum Chordata; class Mammalia; order Rodentia; family Cricetidae; genus Microtus; species Microtus pennsylvanicus. The sequence goes on from NC_134583.1 coordinate 19,042,306, forward strand.
GTGCTCCTCCATGGTCTCTTCTTCTGTTCCTGACAACATGTCTCTGCCTTGCCTTCTTCCCTCAGTTATGGACTGTGATTGATCTAGACATATGAGCCAAGGAAAGCCCTTCTTCTCCAACTTGCCTTTGGTCATGATATTTATCACAGCATTAGAAAGCAAACTAAGACACACATGTTGAAACATAATCTAATTTGTGGGTTATCAATATTTAATTAAGGTTCAGTTAGGCTATTTCTCTTAAAACACTAGAGACTATATGAAAAATATGACATACATTATTATAGAAAGATGTTTCTGTTCTCAGAATGAATTCTAAGTGAAAATCTTTGTTTTTATATAAAAATACTTACCAGAACTGAAAAGATGGCCAAGTGGTCAAGAACATTTTTGCTGAAGACCTGAGTTCATTTTTCAGCTCTGGTGCTAAGCATAACAGGTCTAGGGAATCTAATACTTTCTTCTGGCCTCTATCAATACCCACACACATATACATAACCATACAAAGTCTCTCTCTCTCCTCTCTCTCTCTCTCTCTCTCTCTCTCTCTCTCTCTCTCTCTCTCTCTCTCTCACACACACACACACACACACACATGCACATAATTAAAAATAAAATAAACCTTAAAAATAATTTATTAAGCCAGGCGGTGGTGGTACATGCCTTTAATCCCAGCACTCGAGAGGCAGAGGCAGGTGGATCTCTGTGAGTTTGAGGCCAGCCTGGTCTACAGAGAAAGTACCAGGACAGGCTCCAAAACTACAGAGAAACCCTGTCTTGAAAAACCAATAATAATAATAATTTATTAAAAGAACTCTATATTGATGTATGTAATTATATTCGTTTGTTTTTTGTTTTCTTAAAAGTTGCAAAATGATTTGAGAAGTTTGAGGCTCAAATATTTTCTCTGCTGTAGAACCAATTTTATTTTAGGAAATTAAATACCTACAGGGACTTTTAAAAAATAGTATTGAAAAAAAAATCAAACAGTGTGGTTCATTTTAGTATGAGGCTTGCTTTGATCTCATCACTGAATCACAGCTGAGAAGGAGGCACTAAGACCCTGTTTTTCCTAGTTGGCAGTTTGCACTAAAGCTCATAGGCTGAAAGTTACACACATTAACTGCCCCATGACTAAGCCCATCAATCAGAAGGGGGCTGGAATCTCCACCTCCAGAGTGGCTGCTATACTAGAGGAATGGGAAAGGTTATGCCTCTTTGAAGAACTCAGCAATGAGGAATTCCAACAGTGAAAACTGATTAGGGATATAAAAAGCCCTGTGTTTTTAATCAGTCCAGCCATTTTTATCTTTCCCTTAGGCTCTTGCTCTGTTTTCAAGATCATGGAACACACTGCTTCATTTTCTATACTTTGAGTCTCTAGCATTCTTATTACGAAGTGAGGACCATGGGTTTTCACAGTTTTAAACATGCAAATCAAATAAATGTAGTGATGCACAGTCTTCCTGGGAGTCTTTATCTTCAGACACACCTTCTGGATTCCTGCAGACTGCTTGAAGACAATTTGGTTATATTCTGAGGGAGAATAACTTAAAGGGACCAGGAGAGGCAAAGAAACACATTCTAAAATACTTTCTATTGTCTGCTTTCTTTGTCATATAGAAATTATCTTTCTTTCTTCCAACAACTGATTGCAAGGCAATAATATTTTAGCTGTGATTTAATTGGCTGAGTATAATTTATAGGACAGGTTAATTGACTCCTTTTTATAAGCCTCTCTTTCAGTTGTTCTCAGAGAATGTCAAAAAGGTAATTAAGCAAGAATTTCCCAAGGCTTTTTTTTACCGTCTTTGTGACTACTGACTACTAACAGGAAGCATACAGGAACTGACTTCTGCAGACTAAAGGATGCTTTGAAAGTCTTTGATGTTCAGGGTATGATAATACCAATTACTATAGCAATGATCCCTTTTCAACACTTGCTGGAATTAGGAAAACCCACAGAAGTCATTCACTTGGCTTTACTATATTTCAGTCTATCTCTCAATGGGCCTGTGTCCATGGCATCATATTATACCACTCACAAATTCAGATACAGTGGTGTTTTACTGCAAATTTTATGTCTCTATAAATTTAGACAAGTCTGTTTGCCTTGACCTCAAAGCACATAAAATAATATGACTGCCATAGAAAATACATTAATACTTTTACTTTAAGTTGTGGGTAAGCTCTGTTTCTCTAAAGACTAGACTACTTGGTGCACGTATATTAAGTAATGGTCCTGTTTAAAATGTTTTTTTTTTCTGAGTAAATAAATTCAGTGAACTAAGCAAAATACTTTTTATAATCTGGACAAACATTTAAAATTACACTTTTAGAACTGAATTTCAATGAAAATGTAAGTCTTCTGGAAAGATATTATGAAGACAGTACTAGGCCTTTCTGTATAACTGAGAAAGAAGGAAACTATGTATAATTAGAATATATGTTTGCCAGTGTTTTGGTTATTCTGTTTCCATAAAAGAGATTATTACATATTCAATAAACTTGTATTATAGAACAATATATAACACCAGGGAAAGAGGTCCATAAATTATTTCAGTGCAGTCATATTTCTTACTTATTTACATACACAAAGAAGAAAAATCTTGAAAAGATTATTTATTCAGATTATAAATTTTCACGTAAATAATCTTACTCTCAAACGTCTTCCAGGTGATTTGAAACTGATACTGGAATGCCATTTGAGACCGGTGTATAGCGCCATTGCACTCAGATTTCTGCATGTTCTAATGCATCTCTTAGCCTTTTGTGAGGAAACAGTTTAGAATCCGTCCAGCGCATCTTGCCTGTTCAGCTGTGCCACATGTCTCTGTCTCCATCCTAAGACCCTGAAGTGGCTCAGGCTCTTGAGGAAAGAGACTCCCACTGAGCTATAGAAGGAATTTTGTCTTTTAACTGAATTTTCTTCACAGGAGCCCATTGTCCTGTAAAGACATGGATTCTAAAGGAGGTCCTCCTGCATGTTGTATCTTCCTTATGAAAGGCAGATCTGGGTCAGCAGATTCCAGGTCAACGCTACAATCTAAACAGATTGACAGAGACCTTGTGAGCAGAGCCCTAAGAGAAATGGGACAGTAAGGACAAAGATGACTCTGGGACTCCTGGCTACTTTAGTCTTACCCACCAATTCTCCATGGTACCTGATAGATAAAATCAAGAATAAGATTGGGAAATATCTAAAATAGAGATAAGATTAAGATTAGAGAACTTTCTCCAAAATTGACCATCTACTCGACCACAAAGCAAATTTCAACACATATAAAAAGTATGAAATAACCCTCTGTATTTTATCAGAGCACCATGGATTAAAGATGAATTTTAAAAACAACAGAAACAACAGAAAGCCAATAAATCCATGGAAACCAAACAACTCTCTACTGAGTTACCACTGGGTCAAGGAAGAAATAAAGAAGTTAAAGACGTCCTAGAAATCAATGAAACTGAACAACATACCCAAATTTACAGGACACAAGGAAATCAGTGCTAAAAGGAAAGTTCATAGCACTAAGTGCCTTCATAAAGACTCTTGAAAGAGCTCATACCCGTGACTTAACAGTACACCTGAAAGCTCTAGTTGAGAAAGAAGCATGGAGATGAAAGGAAATAATCAAACTGAGAGCAGAAATCGATAAAATAGAAATAAGGAATCTCTCAGAAGTCTGCCATGAGGACTCCGGCTTAGACATTTAGCAGTGGCAGATACATAGCCTGCACTGGCCATCTCCTGTCACCAGATTGATGCCTAGCCCAGTTGTCATCAGGGGGGTGTCATCCAGCAATGGATAGAGACAGGCTTTTGGCACCCTTCTCCTGCTGGGTCGTCTTGCCCAGATTTGAGAGCATGTGATTTCTCATAAGAGGCTCTACAATCAGTGTGCAATGTTGTCCTGTTAGATACTGATCATAGCATGGAATCTGCATTCATACAAAATCAGTAAGCCACGTTTGTACCAACAGAAAGCTGGGGGGGTGGTGTACAAACTGCTGAAAACGGAAGGTGGCTGCTTGTGTGTGTAATCCAGCTATTAGGATTTAACAGAGTGAATGAAAAGATGGCTCTGTGCAAGGCAGAAAGAGACCCTAGAACAAATGGCACCATCTTCTGCAATATATTACCTATGTCACAATTTTTACAAAATGTATTGCGTGGCCAGTGGCACTACTTCAGTTTCGAATTATTCCAGAATTATACATTTTCAATAAATTGCCTTAATTTTTTTTCTCTATTCAGGTGCAGATCCGCTAAATTATGTTTCTAAAATGGTCAGATTCAATCAGACCCTTCATTCATACCAGCTAGGCTCTCTGAGTAATTGCATCTTATCTGAGATAATTATAATTTGTTTTCCATTTGCATAATGAAATCATTTTGTATCACTCTCTGAAGAACTCAGGAAAAATATTTTAAAATGTTAATATTCAGCAATTATTGATTGTTTATTTCATTTGTTTAGCAATACTTAATATACTCTGCTATGTGCAGATGCAATTACTATAGACACATGAAGTGGGGAGATCAGGATTATTTGCAAAACACAAAGCTAAACAGTGATTGGGTCTCTGTGGAAAACAATCCCCATAATTCAAAAACTGTTGCAAATGTTTAGGGAGCTTGTAAACAGATTTGACTCTTCACAAAAGTAATGACCAAAATCAATGAATATTATAATTTTCAAATATGTAAGCCAGGACTAATGCCAAATGATTCAAGTGTCTTAAATTTGGCAAGTTCACCCCATAGGTTCTGTTGTTGTCCCTGCTGGTGTTCAAGAAAATGACCCTTTGCTTCATGTTCTTCACAGGTAGCACAGTGCTGGGGAAAAAGTAGATGCAAAAAAAAATGTGTGTTTGTTGAGTGCAGCAGAGTGAGAATAGTTGTCTTTTGATACATGTCAATTATTTCCCTGTTAGGTGTGATCAATGGAATTATGGCATTATTATTGAAATGCTTATGAGATATGACACTGAAAGCATGTTCCACTTGAGTTATATTATTTCTGTCAGCACACGGAGTGATACAGTCCTGTTTATTGCTATTCTCCCTTTTATGTGTATTCTAGTAAGTCATTTTGGCCAGAAAGATGTCTGTGGTGCTGTAATAATTAACTTTTAAAGATATAAATGTTTGATTATACATGCCCAATTTGCATCTTAGTTTATCAATTTTACTGACATTGAAATAAAGACAATTAAAGGCAAGTGTTAATATTAAAATAATATATAGCGGAGAAGCAGGTGTTTGTATTAATGAAACCTTTACGAAAACTTCTATCTTATTCAAATTTGTAATTAAAAATGTAATTATTCAAAATAATGTTTCAGGAATCATGAACTTGAACATATAACGATGTCAATTCTTTAGCAACTGACTAAAATAATTTTTTGAACATACATATTTCATATTTTGACATGAAAGATTTAAAAATTATTTTAAGCAGTTAGAAATTAATATTTTTATGGGATATCTTACCATTTATTTGTGTCTTCATTAATTTCTTTTAGCAATGTTTTATATTCTTTTTTTTAATTTATTCATTTATTAAAGATTTCTGTCTCTTCCCCGCCACCGCCTCCCATTTCCCTCCCCCTCCCCCAATCAAGTCCCCCTCCCTCATCAGCCCAAAGAGCAATCAGGGTTCCCTGACCTGTGGGAAGCCCAAGGACCGCCCACCTCCATCCAGTTCTAGTAAGGTGAGCATCCAAACTGCCTAGGCTCCTACAAAGCCAGTACGTGCAGTAGGATCAGAAACCCATTGCCATTGTTCTTGAGTTCTCAGTAGTCCTCATTGTCCGCTATGTTCAGAGAGTCCGGTTTTATCCCAGGCTTTTCCAGACCCAGGCCAGCTGGCCTTGGTGAGTTCCCAGTAGAACATCCCCATTGTCTCAGTGTGTGGGTGCACCCCTCGCGGTCCTGAGTTCCTTGCTTGTGCTCGCTCTCCTTCTGCTCCTGATTTGGACCTTGAGATTTCGGTCCGGTGCTCCAATGTGAGTCTCTGTCTCTGTCTCCTTTCATCGCCTGATGAAGGTTAATATTCAGGAGAAGAAGTCCAAATGGCTAAAAGACACTTAAGGTCATGCTCAACTTCCGTAGCAATCAGGGAAATGCAAATCAAGACAACGTTAAGATACCATCTTACACCTGTCAGAATGGCTAAAATAAAAAAACACCAAGGATAGCCTTTGCTGGAGAGGCTGTGGAGAAAGGGGTACACTCATCCATTGCTGGTGGGAATGCAAACTTGTGCAACCACTTTGGAAAGCAGTGTGGCGGTTTATCAGGAAATTCTGGATCAACTTACCCCTGGACCCAGCAATACCACTCTTGGGAATATACCCAAGAGAGGCCTTATCATACAACAAAAATATATGCTCTACTATGTTCATAGCAGTATTGTTTGTAATAGCTAGAAAATATTTAAAAATTAAATTTAAATGGAATCTACCATAATCCAGCAAAATGCTCACTTTTTTCATTTACATCCTCACATGCTTTATAAAAAATAATTTGAAACACATTTGTGTTATAATATGAAATAATACGAAGACTATAACCATGACTTAAGATTTTTGAGACTTCTATTATGTATGAATTACATGTATTTATTTAAAAGGATATGTTTTATTATTTTTGATTATTGAGTTTTGTAAAGAGACTTAGAGAAACAATGAAATGTCGAGTATGATTTTTCTGAGCCACCTAAGTCCTTATTATTTTAGAAAGATGCCATATGTATCACTTTCATTGAACTAATGATGTTTTTATGCTCTTAAAGTTTATAGCAGAACATTAATCCTACATCTTTCAATTTCTTATACTTTGGTCTATAAAGGACTAAAAAGCCAATGATCTTTATCAGGGAAAATATGCACACGATTGCTTAGGGTCTGACTGAAGTGTTTTTCTTCGCTAATCTTCACACTTTTCACTACCACCTCAACTTTATCTCCTGTTCTCCCTTATTCAGCCTCCTATCTACTAAAATCTCTAGTCCTCACAGCGCTCCTTCCCATTTGTAATTTCAGAGATTTCTTTACTGATAGAATGACTTATCTTACAACCTAGCTGCTGGCTCCACACTAAATTGCTCATACCAGTTTTTCCTATGATGGCTAATCAGGATTGTTAGCTTCAGGGGACTTAATATTACCATGTAAACAAGTCTCTCAGCATGTCTGTCAGGGACTGCATAGGAAAGGTCAACTGAAATGGGATGGTTCAACCTAAATGTGGCTGGCACCATTCCATGCTCAGGGATCCCATGCAGAAGAAAGGGACAAAAATAAATAGAGCATAAGCATTCCTCATTCTCTGCTTCCTGACTGTGAACACAATGTGAACAGCTGCCCCCTGCTACCGCCGTTATGCCCCATCACCACGATGGACTCTATCCACACAACTTGTAGGCTAAAGCTCAACTTTCTTCATTTAAGCTTTCCCTTGTCAGATATTTTACCAGACCAAAGAGAAAAGCAATTAATACAGAAAATTAGTACCAAGAAATGAGACTATTGTGATGATCCTAAGCAGAGTTCTTAGGCATTTGAAACTGGGCCAGAAAAACTCTTTAACATTATAAGAAGAGAGTTTGGAAGGACAGAAAGTCAAGAGAAATGAGAGATGGTAGAAACATGGCTCATGATGTTTCTGAGGAAGCAAGGATTCAGTTGGTAACTGGTCTAGAAAAACATTAAGTGTGTACTTGGGCATAGAATCTGACTTCATTATGATTAATGAAGAACTTTAAGAACTTGAGTAAAATTGAATTCTGAAGTAATGATCTAATTGGTTTGATAGAGGAATTTCAAGGAAGGATGGCTGAGGTTTTACCATGGTTATTGCTGACCAACATTATCCAAGTCTGCAGGGAAAATCAGCTGCATGTGAGAGCAGAAAGTCAGAAACAACAGAGAATTTGTCAAAGAAGAGAGCTTAAGCAGGTACAAGGTTGTAAATAGGGTGTGCTAAGAAAAGACGCTATGAAAAACAAAGCCTTGCTTTAACACAACAATGGCCATGATAAATAGAAACCCTTGCATTAATGTAAAATAATAGAAATGATGTCAAGACTCCAACTATCAAAGGCTCTCTGAAAATGCAAGTTAAGTTGGAAGCAGAGTCTATACTATAAACTCCATTGGAAAGGTTGCTTGCTCATGAAGAGAAACAGTTTAGGGAAGTATCTCCAGGCTCAGCATCCAATGGCTCCTGTCACAGAGGTCCAGGAGGCAGGCTCCATAGCAAATTGGCAGTAGTCATATTCATGATGATGATTTAGCAGGTCTGAAAGATTCAAGATTAAGGGTATCATGGAATCACATAACACAGTTATAGAGAGTTACTGAGGCCAAATAAAGTTTGGAAGGGTCAGAGTATCTGTAATTAGGCCCTGAGGAACTACTACAAACAGATGAAGTCTAAGTTATAATGGAGATCCCTAGGAAGATGCCAGAGCCATGGGCTATCTTATAAAGAAATCTGCATGTATGAAGCAGTCATACAGCAAAGACCTAAATTATAAAAATTATAGAATTTTCAAACAAGACTTAACTGATGCCAAATAGACTTTGCTATGTTCCCTATATTCTCCACACTTACACAATTGGAGAAATATTTCCTATAGTATCTGAAGATAAACCTTCCATCCAGATAAAAAAAAGAGGTTGTGAATATTGAATGTAGAAGAACTGGAAAGGTAGACTGACCTATCTTTTAGAACCCATATAATTCCATTATGGACCCTACATGCTTTGTGAAATGCATGGGTTTGTAGGGTTTGATTTTGTCCTGCTGACTCTGAGTCTTGCTTTGACCCCATCTTTCCATGTTGTGTTCCCAATTCTTCTCTTTAGAATTATAATGTTTATTGTGTGTCCTTGTATATTAGAGCTACATAACTTTTCTTTAATATTTTAATTGAAATAGAATTATATCACTCTTCCTATATCCTCCCTCCAGACCGTTCTATCTTTCTCCATCAAACCTCGCCCATGTCCTTGCCATTCTTAAGTTGATAGCTTCTATTTCTTTTATTATATCTGTTATAAACATATATCTATGTGTATATGCACAAATATATCCATATTTATGTCCATAGTCTGCTGAACCCATTCATTTTTCTTTGTATGTACGTTGATAATATGTTTTTGATGGGTTGTGGAGATGCACAGTTAAAAGTTTACCTTGAACCTCAGAAGAGATTCTTTTTACTTTCAACAGTGTTGTAATTACTAAAGACTGGGTGGAGGGGCTTTTGATGTTGGGATGAGTAAAGTTTGAATTATGAAATGACCATAAGCTCAAAGGGATAAAAAAATGGACAGTATGGGTTAAAGGGTACTATGTTTGTGTGTAAAGTTGATGATAGTTAATCTTAATTTTCAATTTGAAATAAAAGCATCATAGAAACAAATCTCTGGACATGACTATGAAGGATTGTCTAGATTAGGTAAATTGAAGTAAAAACATGCACCCTAAATATGGGGATACAATTTTATGGATCAAGATCCCAAACTGAATAAAAGATAGAAAACTAATTAAGAACAACTTTCAAAGCTCTTGCCTTCATTTTTGTAGATGCAATTTCACTGTCTCCTGCTTCTGTGTCATGGTCCTCCATCAAGCTTAATTTCATCTCTTTAAACTGTAAGCCAAATATAACTCTTCTTCACTTATGTTGACTTTTGCTGGATATTTTTTTTCACAAAGAGGAGAAAATACTTAATAAATATCTCTCTAGGGAAACCCTATACCTTTGTAGTCAGGGAATTTGTGAGCATGTCCCCAGGTTTTAAGTGGGCCGTCAATATTTACTGGTAATTCTGTTCTGCTTCCCAGCCAACTCTTTCCCTGCATGCATAGAGCAGCTTCTCAGCTCACGCAGCAAAGGAGACAGAACACAAGCAAAAAACTCAGGACCGAGAGGGGTGCACCCACACACTGAGACAATGGGGATGTTCTATAGGGAACTCACCAAGACCAGCTGGCCTGGGTCTGAAAAAGCATGGGATAAGTCCGGACTAGCTGAACATAGCGGACAATGAGGAATACTGAGAACTCAAGAACAATCACAGAAGGTTTTTAATCCTACTGCACGGACTGGCTTTGTGGGAGCCTAGGCAGTTTGCATGCTCACCTTAAGAGACCTGGTGGGGTGGGTGGTCCTTGGGCTTCCAACAGGTCAGGGAACCCTGATTTCTTTGTATAGACTGGAAGTCACTCCATAGAGCAGGCTGGCCTTGAACTCACAAAGATCTACCTGTTTCTTCTTCCCGAGTACTGGGATTAAAGGCATGCACAACCACCAGGGCCTATAGTGGGACATTTGTTTATTTTTTTGGAGGGATTAACCTCATTTTTAAATTTTTCTTATTCCTTTTTTTTTTTACTTTTCTAAAAAAGAAAACAAACTGTCTTTTTTCATTATACATACCAATCCAAGTTCCCACTTCCTCCCCTCCTCCCATTCCCTTCACTTACCTCCCCACCCTACCCCCAATCCACTCCTCAGAGAAGGTAAGACTCATTGATTTGGGGAAGGTCCAAGGCCCTTCATACTAAATCTAGGCTGAGCAAGGTAGCCATCCAAAAAACCGGGTTCCCAAATGGACAGTACAAGTAGCAGTGATAAATTCTGGTGCCACTGCCAGTGGCCCCGCAGTCTGCCCCGGCCATGCAACTCTCAACCACATTCAGAGGGACTAGTTTGGTCCTATGCTTGTACCTTCCCAGTTCGACTGGTGTTGGTGAGCTCCCATTAGCTAAGGTAGACTGTTTCAATGGGTGTCCCCATCATGGTCAAGATCTCTTTGCTCATATTCTCACTCCTCCCACTCTTCAGTTGTACTTTGGGAGCCCAGTCCAGTGCTCTGATGTGGGTCTCTGCCTCTGTTTCCATCAGTTGCAGGGTGAAGGTTCTATGGTGATATTTAAGATATTCATCAAGCGATCCTAGAGAAGCTAAATAAGGAGAACCCAAAGAAAAACATATAGGCATCCTACTGAATATTAAGCTTCATCAGGCGATGAAAGGAGACAGAGACAGAGACCCACATTGGAGCACCGGACCGAAATCTCAAGGTCCAAATCAGGAGCAGAAGGAGAGAGAGAGAGCACGAGCAAGGAACTCAGGACTGCGAGGGGTGCACCCACACACTGAGATAATGGGGATGTTCTATCGGGAACTCACCAAGGCCAGCTGGCCTGGGTCTGAAAAAGCATGGGATAAATCCGGACTAGCTGAACATAGCGGACAATGAGGAATACTGAGAACTCAAGAACAATCACAGTGGGTTTTTGATCCTACTGCACTTACTGGCTTTGTGGGAGCCTAGGCAGTTTGGATGCTCACCTTAAGAGACCTGGATAGAGGTAGGCAGTCCTTTGGCTTCCCACAGGTCAGGGAACCCTGATTGCTCTTTGAACAGCCTCTTTTGGGTCCTTTGGGAAAGACTCCTTTGGGTCCTTTGGGACAGACTCCTTCAGGTCCTTTGGGTCAGACTCCTTCTCAACTGGATCTCTGTGGCCCTGGCTGCCCTTACTTCCAGTTTTTTTTTTTAAATTCTGGCCAAATGGCGAGAGGCGCTGGAGCCAGGAGTGAACCCGGAGTCTCTGGGGACCACCATGGCCTCCACCATGGCCTCCAATTTTGTCTTTCTTGAGGTCTGAGCCTCCAGTAATCTGAAAACAACAGAAGAGTATCCTGTTTCCTATGCTGTCTCAAGACAAGTGAGTTTGCTTGGCTGTCTCTAAGCAGCTGGCTGCCTGGTTGCAGGGTTCTGCATTGTTACATCATTGTTAAGGAAGTGAAGTCACTCCTGGGGTCCCTTTGTCTGAGTCTTCTCCTCATACAGGGCTTTCCCAAAAGTCTCCTAGGTCCCTTTACTCCTCGCAGGTGCACTACTTGACACAGATACACTGCTCCTAGGGATGTCTGGGTATAGGCAGCACCTTGACTTTGCAATCTGAGCCCTTACTGTTCACCAGCATTATTTACCCTAATTCTATACTCAGCTCTGATTGCCCCAGCACACCACAGACCTTATCCACGTGGTCTTGCTTCTAGGCTACTGTGTGAAATATGAGCACAGTGTGTGGGTTTTCATGAGGAACTACAGAGGGGGACTTTTTTAAAATCAACTTTTTAAATTTTGTTTTGTTTTCTTTTGTTTTGAGACAGGATTTCTTTGTATAGCCTGGAAGTCACTCCATAGAGCAGGCTGGCCTTGACCTCACAAAGATCTACCTGTTTCTTCTTCCCGAGTACTGGGACTAAAGGCATGCACAACAACCAGGGCCTATAGTGGGACATTTGTTTATTTTTTTGGAGGGATTAACCTCATTTTTAAATTTTTCTTATTCCTTTATTTTTTACTTTTCTAAAAAAGAAAATAAACTGTCTTTTTTCATTAAACATACCAATCCAAGTTCCCACTTCCTCCCCTCCTCCCATTCCCTCCACTTACCTCCCCACCCTACCCCCAATCCACTCCTCAGAGAAGTTAAGACTCATTGATTTGGGGAAGGTCCAAGGCCCTTCATACTAAATCTAGGCTGAGCAAGGTTGCCATCCAAAAAACCGGGTTCTAAAAAGCCAGTACAAGTAGCAGTGATAAATTCTGGTGCCACTGCCAGTGGCCCCGCAGTCTGCCCCGGCCATGCAACTCTCAACCACATTCAGAGGGACTAGTTTGGTCCTATGCTTGTACCTTCCCAGTTCGACTGGTGTTGGTGAGCTCCCATTAGTTAAGGCAGACTGTTTCAATGGGTGTCCCCATCATGGTCAAGATCTCTTTGCTCATATTCTCACTCCTCCCACTCTTCAGTTGTACTTTGGGAGCTCAGTCCAGTGCTCTGATGTGGGTCTATGCCTCTGTTTCCATCAGTTGCAGGGTGAAGGTTCTATGGTGATATTTAAATATTCATCAAGCGATCCTAGAGAAGCTAAATAAGGGGAACGCAAAGAAAAACATATAGGCCTCCTACTGAATATTAAGCTTCATCAGGCGATGAAAGGAGACAGAGACAGAGACCCACATTGGAGCACTGGACCGAAATCTCAAGGTCCAAATCAGGAGCAGAAGGAGAGAGAGCATGAGCAAGGAACTTAGGACTGCGAGGGGTGCACACACACACTGAGATAATGGGGATGTTCTATCAGGAACTCACCAAGGCCAGCTGTCCTGGGTCTGAAAAAGCATGGGATAAATCCGGACTAGCTGAACATAGGGGACAATGAGGAATACTGAGAACTCAAGAACAATCACAGTGGGTTTTTGATCCTACTGCACTTACTGGCTTTGTGGGAGCCTAGGCAGTTTGGATGCTCACCTTAAGAGACCTGGATAGAGGTGGGCAGTCCTTTGGCTTCCCACAGGTCAGGGAACCCTGATTGCTCTTGGAACAGCCTCTTTTGGGTCCTTTGGGAAAGACTCCTTTGGGTCCTTTGGGACAGACTCCTTCTGGTCCTTTGGGTCAGACTCCTTCTCAACTGGATCTGTGTGGCCTAGCTGCCCTTACTTCCAGTTTTTTTTTTAATTCTGGCCAAATGGCGAGAGGCGCTGGAGCCAGGAGTGAACCCGGAGTCTCTGGGGACCACCATGGCCTCCAATTTTGTCTTTCTTGAGGTCTGAGCCTCCAGTAATCTGAAAACAACAGAAGAGTATCCTGTTTCCTATGCTGTCTCAAGACAAGTGAGTTTGCTTGGCTGTCTCTAAGCAGCTGGCTGCCTGGTTGCAGGGTTCTGCATTGTTACATCATTGTTAAGGAAGTGAAGTCACTCCTGGGGTCCCTTTGTCTGAGTCTTCTCCTCATACAGGGCTTTCCCAAAAGTCTCCTAGGTCCCTTTACTCCTCGCAGGTGCACTACTTGACACAGATACACTGCTCCTAGGGATGTCTGGGTATAGGCAGCACCTTGACTTTGCAATCTGAGCCCTTACTGTTCACCAGCATTATTTACCCTAATTCTATACTCAGCTCTGATTGCCCCAGCACACCACAGACCTTATCCACGTGGTCTTGCTTCTAGGCTACTGTGTGAAATATGAGCACAGTGTGTGGGTTTTCATGAGGAACTACAGAGGGGGACTTTTTTAAAATCAACTTTTTAAATTTTGTTTTGTTTTCTTTTGTTTTGAGACAGGATTTCTTGTATAGCCTGGAAGTCACTCCATAGAGCAGGCTGGCCTTGACCTCACAAAGATCTACCTGTTTCTTCTTCCCGAGTACTGGGACTAAAGGCATGCACAACAACCAGGGCCTATAGTGGGACATTTGTTTATTTTTTTGGAGGGATTAACCTCATTTTTAAATTTTTCTTATTCCTTTATTTTTTACTTTTCTAAAAAAGAAAATAAACTGTCTTTTTTCATTAAACATACCAATCCAAGTTCCCACTTCCTCCCCTCCTCCCATTCCCGCCACTTACCTCCCCACCCTACCCCCAATCCACTCCTCAGAGAAGTTAAGACTCATTGATTTGGGGAAGGTCCAAGGCCCTTCATACTAAATCTAGGCTGAGCAAGGTTGCCATCCAAAAAACCGGGTTCTAAAAAGCCAGTACAAGTAGCAGTGATAAATTCTGGTGCCACTGCCAGTGGCCCCGCAGTCTGCCCCGGCCATGCAACTCTCAACCACATTCAGAGGGACTAGTTTGGTCCTATGCTTGTACCTTCCCAGTTCGACTGGTGTTGGTGAGCTCCCATTAGCTAAGGCAGACTGTTTCAATGGGTGTCCCCATCATGGTCAAGATCTCTTTGCTCATATTCTCACTCCTCCCACTCTTCAGTTGTACTTTGGGAGCTCAGTCCAGTGCTCTGATGTGGGTCTATGCCTCTGTTTCCATCAGTTGCAGGGTGAAGGTTCTATGGTGATATTTAAATATTCATCAAGCGATCCTAGAGAAGCTAAATAAGGGGAACGCAAAGAAAAACATATAGGCCTCCTACTGAATATTAAGCTTCATCAGGCGATGAAAGGAGACAGAGACAGAGACCCACATTGGAGCACTGGACCGAAATCTCAAGGTCCAAATCAGGAGCAGAAGGAGAGAGAGCATGAGCAAGGAACTTAGGACTGCGAGGGGTGCACACACACACTGAGATAATGGGGATGTTCTATCAGGAACTCACCAAGGCCAGCTGTCCTGGGTCTGAAAAAGCATGGGATAAATCCGGACTAGCTGAACATAGGGGACAATGAGGAATACTGAGAACTCAAGAACAATCACAGTGGGTTTTTGATCCTACTGCACTTACTGGCTTTGTGGGAGCCTAGGCAGTTTGGATGCTCACCTTAAGAGACCTGGATAGAGGTGGGCAGTCCTTTGGCTTCCCACAGGTCAGGGAACCCTGATTGCTCTTCGAACAGCCTCTTTTGGGTCCTTTGGGAAAGACTCCTTTGGGTCCTTTGGGACAGACTCCTTCTGGTCCTTTGGGTCAGACTCCTTCTCAACTGGATCTGTGTGGCCTAGCTGCCCTTACTTCCAGTTTTTTTTTTAATTCTGGCCAAATGGCGAGAGGCGCTGGAGCCAGGAGTGAACCCGGAGTCTCTGGGGACCACCATGGCCTCCACCATGGCCTCCAATTTTGTCTTTCTTGAGGTCTGAGCCTCCAGTAATCTGAAAACAACAGAAGAGTATCCTGTTTCCTATGCTGTCTCAAGACAAGTGAGTTTGCTTGGCTGTCTCTAAGCAGCTGGCTGCCTGGTTGCAGGGTTCTGAATTGTTACATCATTGTTAAGGAAGTGAAGTCACTCCTGGGGTCCCTTTGTCTGAGTCTTCTCCTCATACAGGGCTTTCCCAAAAGTCTCCTAGGTCCCTTTACTCCTCGCAGGTGCACTACTTGACACAGATACACTGCTCCTAAGGATGTCTGGGCATAGGCAGCACCTTGACTTTGCAATCTGAGCCCTTACTGTTCACCAGCATTATTTACCCTAATTCTATACTCAGCTCTGATTGCCCCAGCACACCATAGACCTTAGCCACGTGGTCTTGCTTCTAGGCTACTGTGTGAAATATGAGCACAGTGTGTGGGTTTTCATGAGGAACTACAGAGGGGGACTTTTTTAAAATCAATTTTTTACGTTTTTGTTTTGTTTTCTTTTGTTTTGAGACAGGATTTCTTTGTATAGCCTGGAAGTCACTCCATAGAGCAGGCTGGCCTTGAACTCACAAAGATGTACCTGTTTCTTCTTCCCGAGTACTGGGACTAAAGGCATGCACAACCACCAGGGCCTATAGTGGGACATTTGTTTATTTTTTTGGAGGGATTAACCTCATTTTTAAATTTTTCTTTTCACTTTTTTTTTTACTTTTCTAAAAAAGAAAACAAACTGTCTTTTTTCATTATACATACCAATCCAAGTTCCCACTTCCTCCCCTCCTCCCATTCCCTCCACTTACCTCCCCACCCTACCCCCAATCCACTCCTCAGAGAAGGTAAGACTCATTGATTTGGGGAAGGTCCAAGGCCCTTCATACTAAATCTAGGCTGAGCAAGGTAGCCATCCAAAAAACCGGGTTCCCAAAAAGCCAGTACAAGTAGCAGTGATAAATTCTGGTGCCACTGCCAGTGGCCCTGCAGTCTGCCCCGGCCATGCAACACTCAACCACATTCAGAGGGACTAGTTTGGTCCTATGCTTGTACCTTCCCAGTTCGACTGGTGTTGGTGAGCTCCCATTAGCTAAGGCAGACTGTTCCAATGGGTGTCCCCATCATGGTCAAGATCTCTTTGCTCATATTCTCACTCCTCCCACTCTTCAGTTGTACTTTGGGAGCTCAGTCCAGTGCTCTGATGTGGGTCTCTGCCCCTGTTTCCATCAGTTGCAGGGTGAAGGTTCTATGGTGATATTTAAATATTCATCAAGCGATCCTAGAGAAGCTAAATAAGGGGAACCCAAAGAAAAACATATAGGCCTCCTACTGAATATTAAGCTTCACCAGGCGATGAAAGGAGACAGAAACAGAGACTCACATTGGAGCACCGGACCGAAATCTCAAGGTCCAAATCAAGAGCAGAAGGAGAGAGAGCACGAGCAAGGAATTAAGGACTGCGAGGGTGCACCCACACACTGAGATAATGGGGATGTTCTGTCAGGAACTCACCAAGGCCAGCTGGCCTGGGTCTGAAAAAGCATGGGATAAATCCGGACTAGCTGAACATAGCGGACAATGAGGAATACTGAGAACTCAAGAACAATCACAGTGGGTTTTTGATCCTACTGCACGTACTGGCTTTGTGGGAGCCTAGGCAGTTTGGATGCTCACCTTAAGAGACCTGGATAGAGGTTGGCGGTCCTTTGGATTCCCACAGGTCAGGGAACCCTGATTGCTCTTCGAACATCCTCTTTTGGGTCCTTTTTCGAAAGACTCCTTTGGGTCCTTTGAGACAGACTCCTTCAGGTCCTTTGGGTCAGACTCCTTCTCTACTGGATCTCTGAGGCCCTGGCTACCCTTACTTCCAGTTTTTTTTTTTTTTTTTAATTCTGGCCAAATGGCGAGAGGCGCTGGAGCCAGGAGTGAACCCGGAGTCTCTGGGGACCACCATGGCCTCCACTATGGCCTCCAATTTTGTCTTTCTTGAGGTCTGAGCCTCCAGTAATCTGAAAACAACAGAAGAGTATCCTGTTTCCTATGCTGTCTCAAGACAAGTGAGTTTGCTTGGCTGTCTCTAAGCAGCTGGCTGCCTGGTTGCAGGGTTCTGCATTGTTACATCATTGTTAAGGAAGTGAAGTCACTCCTGGGGTCCCTTTGTCTGAGTCTTCTCCTCATACAGGGCTTTCCCAAAAGTCTCCTAGGTCCCTTTACTCCTCGCAGGTGCACTACTTGACACAGATACACTGCTCCTAGGAATGTCTGGGTATAGGCAGCACCTTGACTTTGCAATCTGAGCCCTTACTGTTCACCAGCATTATTTACCCTAATTCTATACTCAGCTCTGATTGCCCCAGCACACCATAGACCTTAGCCACGTGGTCTTGCTTCTAGGCTACTGTGTGAAATATGAGCACAGTGTGTGGGTTTTCATGAGGAACTACAGAGGGGGACTTTTTTAAAATCAACTTTTTAAATTTTGTTTTGTTTTCTTTTGTTTTGAGACAGGATTTCTTTGTATAGCCTGGAAGTCACTCCATAGAGCAGGCTGGCCTTGAACTCACAAAGATGTACCTGTTTCTTCTTCCCGAGTACTGGGACTAAAGGCATGCACAACAACCAGGGCCTATAGTGGGACATTTGTTTATTTTTTTGGAGGGATTAACCTCATTTTTAAATTTTTCTTTTCACTTTTTTTTTTTTACTTTTCTAAAAAAGAAAACAAACTGTCTTTTTTCATTATACATACCAATCCAAGTTCCCACTTCCTCCCCTCCTCCCATTCCCTCCACTTACCTCCCCACCCTACCCCCAATCCACTCCTCAGAGAAGGTAAGACTCATTGATTTGGGGAAGGTCCAAGGCCCTTCATACTAAATCTAGGCTGAGCAAGGTAGCCATCCAAAAAACCCCGTTCCCAAAAAGCCAGTACAAGTAGCAGTGATAAATTCTGGTGCCACTGCCAGTGGCCCCGCAGTCTGCCCCGGCCATGCAACTCTCAAGCACATTCAGAGGGACTAGTTTGGTCCTATGCTTGTACCTTCCCAGTTCAACTGGTGTTGGTGAGCTCCCATTAGCTAAGGCAGTCTGTTTCAATGGGTGTCCCCATCATGGTCAAGATCTCTTTGCTCATACTCTCACTCCTCCCACTCTTCAGTTGTACTTTGGGAGCTCAGTCCAATGCTCTGATGTGGGTCTCTGCCTCTGTTTCCATCAGTTGCAGGGTGAAGGTTCTATGGTGATATTTAAGATATTCATCAAGCGATCCTAGAGAAGCTAAATAAGGAGAACCCAAAGAAAAACATATAGGCATCCTACTGAATATTAAGCTTCATCAGGCGATGAAAGGAGACAGAGACAGAGACCCACATTAGAGCACCGGACCGAAATCTCAAGGTCCAAATCAGGAGCAGAATGAGAGAGAGAGCACGAGCAAGGAACTCAGGACTGCGAGGGGTGCACCCACACACTGAGATAATGGGGATGTTCTATCAGGAACTTACCAAGGCCAGCTAGCCTGGGTCTGAAAAAGCATGGGATAAATCCGGACTAGCTGAACATAGTGGACAATGAGGAATACTGAGAACTCAAGAACAATCACAGTGGGTTTTTGATCCTACTGCACGTACTGGCTTTGTGGGAGCCTAGGCAGTTTGGATGCTCACCTTAAGAGACCTGGATAGAGGTGGGCGGTCCTTTGGATTCCCACAGGTCAGGGAACCCTGATTGCTCTTCGAACATCCTCTTTTGGGTCCTTTTTCGAAAGACTCCTTTGGGTCCTTTGAGACAGACTCCTTCAGGTCCTTTGGGTCAGACTCCTTCTCTACTGGATCTCTGAGGCCCTGGCTACCCTTACTTCCAGTTTTTTTTTTTTTAATTCTGGCCAAATGGCGAGAGGCGCTGGAGCCAGGAGTGAACCCGGAGTCTCTGGGGACCACCATGGCCTCCACCATGGCCTCCAATTTTGTCTTTCTTGACGTCCGAGCCTCCAGTAATCTGAAAACAACAGAAGAGTATCCTGTTTCCTATGCTGTCTCAAGACAAGTGAGTTTGCTTGGCTGTCTCTAAGCAGGTGGCTGCCTGGTTGCAGGGTTCTGCATTGTTACATCATTGTTAAGGAAGTGAAGTCACTCCTGGGGTCCCTTTGTCTGAGTCTTCTCCTCATACAGGGCTTTCCCAAAAGTCTCCTAGGTCCCTTTACTCCTCGCAGGTGCACTACTTGACACAGATACACTGCTCCTAGGGATGTCTGGGTATAGGCAGCACCTTGACTTTGCAATCTGAGCCCTTACTGTTCACCAGCATTATTTACCCTAATTCTATACTCAGCTCTGATTGATCCAGCACACCATAGACCTTAGCCACGTGGTCTTGCTTCTAGGCTACTGTGTGAAATATGAGCACAGTGTGTGGGTTTTCATGAGGAACTACAGAGGGGGACTTTTTTAAAATCAATTTTTTACGTTTCTGTTTTGTTTTCTTTTGTTTTGAGACAGGATTTCTTTCTATAGCCTGGAAGTCACTCCATAGAGCAGGCTGGCCTTGAACTCACAAAGATCTACCTGTTTCTTCTTCCCGAGTACTGGGACTAAAGGCATGCACAACAACCAGGGCCTATAGTGGGACATTTGTTTATTTTTTTGGACGGATTAACCTCATTTTTAAATTTTTCTTTTCACTTTTTTTTTTACTTTTCTAAAAAAGAAAACAAACTGTCTTTTTTCATTATACATACCAATCCAAGTCCCCACTTCCTCCCCTCCTCCCATTCCCTTCACTTACCTCCCCACCCTACCCCCAATCCACTCCTCAGAGAAGGTAAGACTCATTGATTTGGGGAAGGTCCAAGGCCCTTCATACTAAATCTAGGCTGAGCAAGGTAGCCATCCAAAAAAAAGGGTTCCCAAAAAGCCAGTACAAGCAGCAGTGATAAATTCTGGTGCCACTGCCAGTGGCTCCGTAGTCTGCCCCGGCCATGCAACTCTCAACCACATTCAGAAGGACTAGTTCGGTCCTATGCTGTACCGTCCCAGTTCGACTGGTGTTGGTGAGCTCCCATTAGCTAAGGCAGACTGTTTCAATGGGTGTCCCCATCATGGTCAAGATCTCTTTGCTCATATTCTCACTCCTCCCACTCTTCAGTTGTACTTTGGGAGCTCAGTCCAGTGCTCTGATGTGGGTCTCTGCCTCTGTTTCCATCAGTTGCAGGGTGAAGGTTCTATGGTGATATTTAAGATATTCATCAAGCGATCCTAGAGAAGCTAAATAAGGAGAACACAAAGAAAAACATATAGGCATCCAACTGAATATTAAGCCTCATCAGGCGATGAAAGGAGACAGAGACAGAGACCCACATTGGAGCACCGGACCGAAATCTCAAGGTCCAAATCAGGAGCAGAAGGAGAGAGAGCACGAGCAAGGAACTCAGGACTGCGAGGGGTGCACCCACACACTGAGATAATGGGGGTGTTCTATCAGGAACTCACCAAGGCCAGCTGGCCTGCGTCTGAAAAAGCATGGGATAAATCCGGAAGGGCTGAACATGGCAGACAATGAGGAATACTGAGAACTCAAGAACAATCACAGTGGGTTTTTGATCCTACTGCACGTACTGGCTTTGTGGGAGCCTAGGCAGTTTGGATGCTCACCTTAAGAGACCTGGATAGACGTGGGCGGTCCTTTGGCTTCCCACAGGTCAGGGAACCCTGATTGCTCTTTGCACAGCCTCTTTTGGGTCCTTTTTGGAAAGACTCCTTTGGGTTCTTTGGGACAGACTCCTTCACGTCCTTTGGGTCAGACTCCTTCTCAACTGGATCTGTGTGGCCCTGGGTGCCCTTACTTCCAGTTTTTTTTTTTTTAATTCTGGCCAAATGGCAAGAGGCGCTGGAGCCAGGAGTGAACCCGGACTCACTGGGGACCACCATGGCCTCCACCATGGCGTCCAATTTTGTCTTTCTTGAGGTCTGAGCCTCCAGTAATCTGAAAACAACAGAAGAGTATCCTGTTTCCTATGCTGTCTCAAGACAAGTGAGTTTGCTTGGCTGTCTCTAAGCAGCTGGCTGCCTGGTTGCAGGGTTCTGCATTGTTACATCATTGTTAAGGAAGTGAAGTCACTCCTGGGGTCCCTTTGTCTGAGTCTTCTCCTCATACAGGGCTTTCCCAAAAGTCTCCTAGGTCCCTTTACTCCTCGCAGGTGCACTACTTGACACAGATACACTGCTCCTAGGGATGTCTGGGTATAGGCAGCACCTTGACTTTGCAATCTGAGCCCTTACTGTTCACCAGCATTATTTACCCTAATTCTATACTCAGCTCTGATTGCCCCAGCACACCATAGACCTTAGCCACGTGGTCTTGCTTCTAGGCTACTGTGTGAAATATGAGCACAGTGTGTGGGTTTTCATGAGGAACTACAGAGGGGGACTTTTTTAAAATCAATTTTTTAAATTTTGTTTTGTTTTCTTTTGTTTTGAGACAGGATTTCTTTGTATAGCCTGGAAGTCACTCCATAGAGCAGGCTGGCCTTGAACTCACAAAGATGTACCTGTTTCTTCTTCCCGAGTACTGGGCCTAAAGACATGCACAACCACCAGGGCCTATAGTGGGACATTTGCTTAGTTTTTGGAGGGATTAACCTCATTTTTAAATTTTTCTTTTTCCTTTTTTTTTTACTTTTCTAAAAAAGAAAACAAACTGTCTTTTTTCATTATCCATACCAATCCAAGTTCCCACTTCCCCCCTCCTTCCATTCCCTCCACTTACCTCCCCACCCTACCCCCAATCCACTCCTCAGAGAAGGTAAGACTCATTGATTTGGGGAAGGTCCAAGGCCCTTCATACTAAATCTAGGCTGAGCAAGGTAGCCATCCAAAAAACCGGGTTCCCAAAAAGCCAGTACAATTAGCAGTGATAAATTCTGGTGCCACTGCCAGTGGCCCCGCAGTCTGTACCGGCCATGCAACTCTCAACCACATTCAGAGAGACTAGTTTGGTCCTATGCTTGTACCTTCCCAGTTCGACTGGTGTTGGTGAGCTCCCATTAGCTAAGGCAGACTGTTTCAATGGGTGTCCCCATTATGGTCAAGATCTCTTTGCTCATATTCTCACTCCTCCCACTCTTCAGTTGTACTTTGGGAGCTCTGTCCAGTGCTCTGATGTGGGTCTCTGCCTCTGTTTCCATCAGTTGCAGGTTGAAGGTTCTATGGTGATATTTAAGATATTCATCAAGCGATCCTAGAGAAGCTAAATAAGGAGAACCCAAAGAAAAACATTTGGCCTCCTACTGAATATTAAGCTTCATCAGGCGATGAAAGGAGACAGAGACAGAGACCCACATTGGAGCACCGGACCGAAATCTCAAGGTCCAAATCAGGAGCAGAAGAGAGAGAGCACGAGCAAGGAACTCAGGACTGCGAGGGGTGCACCCACACACTGAGATAATGGGGATGTTCTATCAGGAACTCACCAAGGCCAGCTGGCCTGGGTCTGAAAAAGCATGGGATAAATCCGGACTAGCTGAACATAGCGGACAATGAGGAATACTGAGAACTCAAGAACAATCACAGTGGGTTTTTGATCCTACTGCACGTACTGGCTTTGTGGGAGCCTAGGCAGTTTGGATGCTCACCTTAAGAGACCTGGATAGAGGTGGGCGGTCCTTTGGCTTCCCACAGGTCAGGGAACCCTGATTGCTCTTCGCACAGCCTCTTTTGAGTCCTTTTTGGAAAGACTCCTTTGGGTCCTTTGGGACTGACTCCTTCAGGTCCTTTGGGTCAGACTCCTTCTCAACTGGATCTCTGAGGCCCTTGCTGCCCTTACTTCCAGTTTTTTTTTTTTTTTAATTCTGGCCAAATGGCGAGAGGCGCTGGAGCCAGGAGTGAACCCGGAGTCTCTGGGGACGACCATGGCCTCCACCATGGCCTCCAATTTTGTCTTTCTTGATGTCTGAGCCTCCAGTAATCTGAAAACAACAGAAGAGTATCCTGTTTCCTATGCTGTCTCAAGAAAAGTGAGTTTGCTTGGCTGTCTCTAAGCAGCTGGCTGCCTGGTTGCAGGGTTCTGCATTGTTACATCATTGTTAAGGAAGTGAAGTCACTCCTGGGGTCCCTTTGTCTGAGTCTTCTCCTCATACAGGGCTTTCCCAAAAGTCTCCTAGGTCCCTTTACTCCTCGCAGGTGCACTACTTGACACAGATACACTGCTCCTAGGGATGTCTGGGTATAGGCAGCACCTTGACTTTGCAATCTGAGCCTTTACTGTTCACCAGCATTATTTACCCTAATTCTATACACAGCACTGATTGCCCCAGCACACCATAGACCTTAGCCACGTGGTCTTGCTTCTAGGCTACTGTGTGAAATATGAGCACAGTGTGTGGGTTTTCATGAGGAACTACAGAGGGGGACTTTTTTAAAATCAATTTTTTAAATTTTGTTTTGTTTTCTTTTGTTTTGAGACAGGATTTCTTTGTATAGCCTGGAAGTCACTCCATAGAGCAGGCTGGCCTTGAACTCACAAAGATCTACCTCTTTCTTCTTCCCGAGTACTGGGACTAAAGGCATGCACAACCACCAGGGCCTATAGTGGGACATTTGTTTATTTTTTGGAGGGATTAACCTCATTTTTAAATTTTTCTTTTTCCTTTTTTTTTTTACTTTTCTAAAAAAGAAAACAAACTGTCTTTTTTCATTATCCATACCAATCCAAGTTCCCACTTCCTCCCCTCCTTCCATTCCCTCCACTTACCTCCCCACCCTACCCCCAATCCACTCCTCAGAGAAGGTAAGACTCATTGATTTGGGGAAGGTCCAAGGCCCTTCATACTAAATCTAGGCTGAGCAAGGTAGCCATCCAAAAAACCGGGTTCCCAAAAAGCCAGTACAAGCAGCAGTGATAAATTCTGGTGCCACTACCAGTGGCCCCGCAGTCTGCCCTGGCCATGCAACTCTCAACCACATTCAGAGGGACTAGTTTGGTCCTATGCTTGTACCTTCCCAGTTCGACTGGTGTTGGTGAGCTCCCATTAGCTAAGGCAGACTGTTTCAATGGGTGTCCCCATCATGGTCAAGATCTCTTTGCTCATATTCTCACTCCTCCCAATCTTCAGTTGTACTTTGGGAGCTCAGTCCAGTGCTCTGATGTGGGTCTCTGCCTCTGTTTCCATCAGTTGCAGGGTGAAGGTTCTATGGTGATATTTAAGATATTCATCAAGCGATCCTAGAGAAGCTAAATAAGGAGAACCCAAAGAAAAACATATAGGCATCCTACTGAATATTAAGCTTCATCAGGCGATGAAAGGAGACAGAGACAGAGACCCACATTGGAGCACCGGACCGAAATCTCAAGGTCCAAATCAGGAGCAGAAGAGAGAGAGCACGAGCAAGGAACTCAGGACTGCGAGGGGTGCACCCACACACTGAGATAATGGGGATGTTCTATCAGGAACTCACCAAGGCCAGCTGGCCTGGGTCTGAAAAAGCATGGGATAAATCCGGACTAGCTGAACATAGCGGACAATGAGGAATACTGAGAACTCAAGAACAATCACAGTGGGTTTTTGATCCTACTGCACGTACTGGCTTTGTGGGAGCCTAGGCAGTGTGGATGCTCACCTTAAGAGACCTGGATAGAGGTGGGCGGTCCTTTGGCTTCCCACAGGTCAGGGAACCCTGATTGCTCTTCGCACAGCCTCTTTTGAGTCCTTTTTGGAAAGACTCCTTTGGGTCCTTTGGGACTGACTCCTTCATGTCCGTTGGGTCAGACTCCTTCTCAACTGGATCTCTGAGGCCCTGGCTGCCCTTACTTCCAGTTTTTTTTTTTTTTAATTCTGGCCAAATGGCGAGAGGCGCTGGAGCCAGGAGTGAACCCGGAGTCTCTGGGGACCACCATGGCCTCCACCATGGCCTCCAATTTTGTCTTTCTTGATGTCTGAGCCTCCAGTAATCTGAAAACAACAGAAGAGTATCCTGTTTCCTATGCTGTCTCAAGAAAAGTGAGTTTGCTTGGCTGTCTCTAAGCAGCTGGCTGCCTGGTTGCAGGGTTCTGCATTGTTACATCATTGTTAAGGAAGTGAAGTCACTCCTGGGGTCCCTTTGTCTGAGTCTTCTCCTCATACAGGGCTTTCCCAAAAGTCTCCTAGGTCCCTTTACTCCTCGCAGGTGCACTACTTGACACAGATGCACTGCTCCTAGTTATGTCTGGGTATAGGCAGCACCTTGACTTTGCAATCTGAGCCCTTACTGTTCACCAGCATTATTTACCCTAATTCTATACACAGCACTGATTGCCCCAGCGCACCATAGACCTTAGCCACGTGGTCTTGCTTCTAGGCTACTGTGTGAAATATGAGCACAGTGTGTGGGTTTTCATGAGGAACTACAGAGGGGGACTTTTTTAAAATCAATTTTTTAAATTTTGTTTTGTTTTCTTTTGTTTTGAGACAGGATTTCTTTGTATAGCCTGGAAGTCACTCCATAGAGCAGGCTGGCCTTGAACTCACAAAGATCTACCTGTTTCTTCTTCCCGAGTACTGGGACTAAAGGCATGCACAACAACCAGGGCCTATAGTGGGACATTTGTTTATTTTTTTGGAGGGATTAACCTCATTTTTAAATTTTTCTTTTCACTTTTTTTTTTTACTTTTCTAAAATGGAAAACAAACTGTCTTTTTTCATTATCCATACCAATCCAAGTTCCCACTTCCTCCCCTCCTCCCATTTCCTCCACTTACCTCCCCACCCTACCCCCAATCCACTCCTCAGAGAAGGTAAGACTCATTGATTTGGGGAAGGTCCAAGGCCCTTCATACTAAATCTAGGCTGAGCAAGGTAGCCATCCAAAAAACCGGGTTCCCAAAAAGCCAGTACAAGTAGCAGTGATAAATTCTGGTGCCACTGCCAGTGGCCCCGCAGTCTGCCCCGGCCATGCAACTCTCAACCACATTCAGAGGGACTAGTTTGGTCCTATGCTTGTACCTTCCCAGTTCGACTGGTGTTGGTGAGCTCCCATTAGCTAAGGCAGACTGTTTCAATGGGTGTCCCCATCATGGTCAAGATCTCTTTGCTCATATTCTCACTCCTCCCACTCTTCAGTTGTACTTTGGGAGCTCAGTCCAGTGCTCTAATGTGGGTCTAGGCCTCTGTTTCCATCAGTTGCAGGGTGAAGGTTCTATGGTGATATTTAAGATATTCATCAAGCGATCCTAGAGAAGCTAAATAAGGAGAACCCAAAGAAAAACATACAGGCCTCCTACTGAATATTAAGCTTCATCAGGCGATGAAAGGAGACAGAGACAGAGACCCACATTGGAGCACTGGACCGAAATCTCAAGGTCCAAATCAGGAGCAGAAGGAGAGAGAGCACGAGCAAGGAACTCAGGACTGCGAGGGGTGCACCCACACACTGAGATAATGGGGATGTTCTATCAGGAACTCACCAAGGCCAGCTGGCCTGGGTCTGAAAAAGCATGGGATAAATCCGGACTAGCTGAACGTAGCGGACAATGAGGAGTACTGAAACTCAAGAACAATCACAGTGGGTTTTTGATCCTACTGCACGTACTGGCTTTGTGGGAGCCTAGGCAGTTTGGATGCTCACCTTAAGAGACCTGGATAGAGGTGGGCGGTCCTTTGGCTTCCCACAGGTAGGGAACCCTGATTGCTCTAGAACAGCCTCTTTTGGGTCCTTTTTGGAAAGACTCCTTTGGGTCCTTTGAGACAGACTCCTTCTCGTACATTGGGTCAGACTCCTTCTGAAGTGGATCTCTGAGGCCCTGGCTGCCCTTACTTTCAATTTTTTTTTTTTTTAATTCTGGCCAAATGGCGAGAGGCGCTGGAGCCAGGAGTGAACCCGGAGTCTCTGGGGACCACCATGGCCTCCACCATGGCGTCCAATTTTGTCTTCCTTGAGGTCTGAGCCTCCAGTAATCTGAAAACAACAGAAGAGTATCCTGTTTCCTATGCTGTCTCAAGACAAGTGAGTTTGCTTGGCTGTCTCTAAGCAGCTGGCTGCCTGGTTGCAGGGTTCTGCATTGTTACATCATTGTTAAGGAAGTGAAGTCACTCCTGGGGTCCCTTTGTCTGAGTCTTCTCCTCATACAGGGCTTTCCCAAAAGTCTCCTAGGTCCCTTTACTCCTCGCAGGTGCACTACTTGACACAGATACACTGCTCCTAGGGATGTCTGGGTATAGGCAGCACCTTGACTTTGCAATCTGAGCCCTTACTGTTCACCAGCATTATTTACCCTAATTCTATACTCAGCTCTGATTGCCCCAGCACACCATAGACCTTAGCCACGTGGTCTTGCTTCTAGGCTACTGTGTGAAATATGAGCACAGTGTGTGGGTTTTCATGAGGAACTACAGAGGGGGACTTTTTTAAAATCAATTTTTTAAATTTTGTTTTGTTTTCTTTTGTTTTGAGACAGGATTTCTTTGTATAGCCTGGAAGTCACTCCATAGAGCAGGCTGGCCTTGAACTCACAAAGATCTACCTGTTTCTTCTTCCCGAGTACTGGGCCTAAAGACATGCACAACCACCAGGGCCTATAGTGGGACATTTGTTTATTTTTTGGAGGGATTAACCTCATTTTCAAATTTTTCTTTTTCCTTTTTTTTTTACTTTTCTAAAAAAGAAAACAAACTGTCTTTTTTCATTATCCATACCAATCCAAGTCCCCACTTCCACCCCTCCTTCCATTCCCTCCACTTACCTCCCCACCCTACCCCCAATCCACTCCTCAGAGAAGGTAAGACTCATTGATTTGGGGAAGGTCCAAGGCCCTTCATACTAAATCTAGGCTGAGCAAGGTAGCCATCCAAAAAACCGGGTTCCCAAGAAGCCAGTACAAGTAGCAGTGATAAATTCTGGTGCCACTGCCGGTGGCCCCGCAGTCTGCCCTGGCCATGCAACTCTCAACCACATTCAGAGGGACTAGTTTGGTCCTATGCTTGTACCTTCCCAGTTCGACTGGTGTTGGTGAGCTCCCATTAGCTAAGGCAGACTGTTTCAATGGGTGTCCCCATCATGGTCAAGATCTCTTTGCTCATATTCTCACTCCTCCCAATCTTCAGTTGTACTTTGGGAGCTCAGTCCAGTGCTCTAATGTGGGTCTAGGACTCTGTTTCCATCAGTTGCAGGGTGAAGGTTCTATGGTGATATTTAAGATATTCATCAAGCGATCCTAGAGAAGCTAAATAAGGAGAACCCAAAGAAAAACATACAGGCCTCCTACTAAATATTAAGCTTCATCAGGCGATGAAAGGAGACAGAGACAGAGCCCCAAATTGGAGCACTGGACCGAAATCTCAAGGTCCAAATCAGGAGCAGAAGGAGAGAGAGCACGAGCAAGGAACTCAGGACTGCGAGGGGTGCACCCACACACTGAGATAATGGGGATGTTCTATCAGGAACTCACCAAGGCCAGCTGGCCTGGGTCTGAAAAAGCATGGGATAAATCCGGACTAGCTGAACGTAGCGGACAATGAGGAATACTGAGAACTCAAGAACAATCACAGTGGGTTTTTGATCCTACTGCACGTACTGGCTTTGTGGGAGCCTAGGCAGTTTGGATGCTCACCTTAAGAGACCTGGATAGAGGTGGGCGGTCCTTTGGCTTCCCAAAGGTCAGGGAACCCTGATTGCTCTTCGCACAGCCTCTTTTGAGTCCTTTTTGGAAAGACTCCTTTGGGTCCTTTGGGACTGACTCCTTCACGTCCGTTGGGTCAGACTCCTTCTCAACTGGATCTCTGAGGCCCTGGCTGCCCTTTCTTCCATTTTTTTTTTTAATTCTGGCCAAATGGCGAGAGGCGCTGGAGCCAGGAGTGAACCCGGAGTCTCTGGGGACCACCATGGCCTCCACCATGGCGTCCAATTTTGTCTTCCTTGAGGTCTGAGCCTCCAGTAATCTGAAAACAACAGAAGAGTATCCTGTTTCCTATGCTGTCTCAAGACAAGTGAGTTTGCTTGGCTGTCTCTAAGCAGCTGGCTGCCTGGTTGCAGGGTTCTGCATTGTTACATCATTGTTAAGGAAGTGAAGTCACTCCTGGGGTCCCTTTGTCTGAGTCTTCTCCTCATACAGGGCTTTCCCAAAAGTCTCCTAGGTCCCTTTACTCCTCGCAGGTGCACTACTTGACACAGATACACTGCTCCTAGGGATGTCTGGGTATAGGCAGCACCTTGACTTTGCAATCTGAGCCCTTACTGTTCACCAGCATTATTTACCCTAATTCTATACTCAGCTCTGATTGCCCCAGCACACCATAGACCTTAGCCACGTGGTCTTGCTTCTAGGCTACTGTGTGAAATATGAGCACAGTGTGTGGGTTTTCATGAGGAACTACAGAGGGGGACTTTTTTAAAATCAATTTTTTAAATTTTGTTTTGTTTTCTTTTGTTTTGAGACAGGATTTCTTTGTATAGCCTGGAAGTCACTCCATAGAGCAGGCTGGCCTTGAACTCACAAAGATCTACCTGTTTCTTCTTCCTGAGTACTGGGCCTAAAGACATGCAAAACCTCCAGGGCCTATAGTGGGACATTTGTTTATTTTTTGGAGGGATTAACCTCATTTTTAAATTTTTCTTTTTCCTTTTTTTTTTACTTTTCTAAAAAAGAAAACAAACTGTCTTTTTTCATTATCCATACCAATCCAAGTTCCCACTTCCTCCCCTCCTTCCATTCCCTCCACTTACCTCCCCACCCTACCCCCAATCCACTCCTCAGAGAAGGTAAGACTCATTGATTTGGGGAAGGTCCAAGGCCCTTCATACTAAATCTAGGCTGAGCAAGGTAGCCATCCAAAAAACCGGGTTCCCAAAAAGCCAGTACAAGTAGCAGTGATAAATTCTGGTGCCACTGCCGGTGGCCCCGCAGTCTGCCCCGGCCATGCAACTCTCAACCACATTCAGAGGGACTAGTTTGGTCCTATGCTTGTACCTTCCCAGTTCGACTGGTGTTGGTGAGCTCCCATTAGCTAAGGCAGACTGTTTCAATGGGTGTCCCCATCATGGTCAAGATCTCTTTGCTCATATTCTCACTCCTCCCACTCTTCAGTTGTACTTTGGGAGCTCAGTCCAGTGCTCTAATGTGGGTCTAGGCCTCTGTTTCCATCAGTTGCAGGGTGAAGGTTCTATGGTGATATTTAAGATATTCATCAAGCGATCCTAGAGAAGCTAAATAAGGAGAACCCAAAGAAAAACATTTGGCCTCCTACTGAATATTAAGTTTCATCAGGCGATGAAAGGAGACAGAGACAGAGACCCACATTGGAGCACCGGACCGAAATCTCAAGGTCCAAATCAGGAGCAGAAGAGAGAGAGCACGAGCAAGGAACTCAGGACTGCGAGGGGTGCACCCACACACTGAGATAATGGGGATGTTCTATCAGGAACTCACCAAGGCCAGCTGGCCTGGGTCTGAAAAAGCATGGGATAAATCCGGACTAGCTGAACATAGCGGACAATGAGGAATACTGAGAACTCAAGAACAATCACAGTGGGTTTTTGATCCTACTGCACGTACTGGCTTTGTGGGAGCCTAGGCAGTTTGGATGCTCACCTTAAGAGACCTGGATAGAGGTGGGCGGTCCTTTGGCTTCCCACAGGTCAGGGAACCCTGATTGCTCTTCGCACAGCCTCTTTTGAGTCCTTTTTGGAAAGACTGCTTTGGGTCCTTTGGGACTGACTCCTTCACGTCCGTTGGGTCAGACTCCTTCTCAACTGGATCTCTGAGGCCCTGGCTGCCCTTACTTCCAGTTTTTTTTTTTTTAATTCTGGCCAAATGGCGAGAGGCGCTGGAGCCAGGAGTGAACCCGGAGTCTCTGGGGACCACCATGGCCTCCACCATGGCCTCCAATTTTGTCTTTCTTGATATCTGAGCCTCCAGTAATCTGAAAACAACAGAAGAGTATCCTGTTTCCTATGCTGTCTCAAGAAAAGTGAGTTTGCTTGGCTGTCTCTAAGCAGCTGGCTGCCTGGTTGCAGGGTTCTGCATTGTTACATCATTGTTAAGGAAGTGAAGTCACTCCTGGGGTCCCTTTTTCTGAGTCTTCTCCTCATACAGGGCTTTCCCAAAAGTCTCCTAGGTCCCTTTACTCCTCGCAGGTGCACTACTTGACACAGATACACTGCTCCTAGGGATGTCTGGGTATAGGCAGCACCTTGACTTTGCAATCTGAGCCCTTACTGTTCACCAGCATTATTTACCCTAATTCTATACACAGCACTGATTGCCCCAGCACACCATAGACCTTAGCCACGTGGTCTTGCTTCTAGGCTACTGTGTGAAATATGAGCACAGTGTGTGGGTTTTCATGAGGAACTACAGAGGGGGACTTTTTTAAAATCAATTTTTTAAATTTTGTTTTGTTTTCTTTTGTTTTGAGACAGGATTTCTTTGTATAGCCTGGAAGTCACTCCATAGAGCAGGCTGGCCTTGAACTCACAAAGATCTACCTGTTTCTTCTTCCCGAGTACTGGGACTAAAGGCATGCACAACAACCAGGGCCTATAGTGGGACATTTGTTTATTTTTTTGGAGGGATTAACCTCATTTTTAAATTTTTCTTTTCACTTTTTTTTTTTACTTTTCTAAAAGAGAAAACAAACTGTCTTTTTTCATTATACATACCAATCCAAGTTCCCACTTCCTCCCCTCCTCCCATTCCCTCCAATTACCTCCCCACCCTACCCCCAATCCACTCCTCAGAGAAGGTAAGACTCATTGATTTGGGGAAGGTCCAAGGCCCTTCATACTAAATCTAGGCTGAGCAAGGTAGCCATCCAAAAAACCGGGTTCCCAAAAAGCCAGTACAAGTAGCAGTGATAAATTCTGGTGCCACTGCCAGTGGCCCCGCAGTCTGCCCCGGCCATGCAACTCTCAACCACATTCAGAGGGACTAGTTTGGTCCTATGCTTGTACCTTCCCAGTTCGACTGGTGTTGGTGAGCTCCCATTAGCTAAGGCAGACTGTTTCAATGGGTGTCCCCATCATGGTCAAGATCTCTTTGCTCATATTCTCACTCCTCCCAATCTTCAGTTGTACTTTGGGAGCTCAGTCCAGTGCTCTAATGTGGGTCTAGGCCTCTGTTTCCATCAGTTGCAGGGTGAAGGTTCTATGGTGATATTTAAGATATTCATCAAGCGATCCTAGAGAAGCTAAATAAGGAGAACCCAAAGAAAAACATACAGGCCTCCTACTGAATATTAAGCTTCATCAGGCGATGAAAGGAGACAGAGACAGAGACCCACATTGGAGCACTGGACCGAAATCTCAAGGTCCAAATCAGGAGCAGAAGGAGAGAGAGCACGAGCAAGGAACTCAGGACTGCGAGGGGTGCACCCACACACTGAGATAATGGGGATGTTCTATCAGGAACTCACCAAGGCCAGCTGGCCTGGGTCTGAAAAAGCATGGGATAAATCCGGACTAGCTGAACGTAGCGGACAATGAGGAATACTGAGAACTCAAGAACAATCACAGTGGGTTTTTGATCCTACTGCACGTACTGGCTTTGTGGGAGCCTAGGCAGTTTGGATGCTCACCTTAAGAGACCTGGATAGAGGTGGGCGGTCCTTTGGCTTCCCACAGGTAGGGAACCCTGATTGCTCTTGAACAGCCTCTTTTGGGTCCTTTTTGGAAAGACTCCTTTGGGTCCTTTGAGACAGACTCCTTCACGTACATTGGGTCAGACTCCTTCTGAAGTGGATCTCTGAGGCCCTGGCTGCCCTTACTTCCAGTTTTTTTTTTTTTTTTTTTTTAATTCTGGCCAAATGGCGAGAGGCGCTGGAGCCAGGAGTGAACCCGGAGTCTCTGGGGACCAACATGGCCTCCACCATTGCCTCCAGTTTTGTCTTTCTTGTGTTCTGAGCCTCCAGTAATCTGAAAACAACAGAAGAGTATCTTGTTTCCTATGCTGTCTCAAGACAAGTGAGTTTGCTTGGCTGTCTCTAAGCAGCTGGCTGCCTGGTTGCAGGGTTCTGCATTGTTACATCATTGTTAAGGAAGTGAAGTCACTCCTGGGGTCCCTTTGTCTGAGTCTTCTCCTCATACAGGGCTTTCCCAAAAGTCTCCTAGGTCCCTTTACTCCTCGCAGGTGCACTACTTGACACAGATACACTGCTCCTAGGGATGTCTGGGTATAGGCAGCACCTTGACTTTGCAATCTGAGCCCTTACTGTTCACCAGCATTATTTACCCTAATTCTATACTCAGCTCTGATTGCCCCAGCACACCATAGACCTTAGCCACGTGGTCTTGCTTCTAGGCTACTGTGTGAAATATGAGCACAGTGTGTGGGTTTTCATGAGGAACTACAGAGGGGAACTTTTTTAAAATCAATTTTTTAAATTTTGTTTTGTTTTCTTTTGTTTTGAGACAGGATTTCTTTGTATAGCCTGGAAGTCACTCCATAGAGCAGGCTGGCCTTGAACTCACAAAGATCTACCTGTTTCTTCTTCCCGAGTACTGGGACTAAAGGCATGCACAACAACCAGGGCCTATAGTGGGACATTTGTTTACATTTGTTTATTTTTTTGGAGGGATTAACCTCATTTTTAAATTTTTCTTTTTACTTTTTTTTTTACTTTTCTAAAAAAGAAAACAAACTGTCTTTTTTCATTATACATACCAATCCAAGTTCCCACTTCCTCCCCTCCTCCCATTCCCTCCACTTACCTCCCCACCCTACCCCCAATCCACTCCTCAGAGAAGGTAAGACTCATTGATTTGGGGAAGGTCCAAGGCCCTTCATACTAAATCTAGGCTGAGCAAGGTAGCCATCCAAAAAACCGGGTTCCCAAAAAGCCAGTACAAGTAGCAGTGATAAATTCTGGTGCCACTGCCAGTTGCCCCGCATCCTGCCCCGGCCATGCAACTCTCAAGCACATTCAGAGGGACTAGTTTGGTCCTATGCTTGTACCTTCCCAGTTCAACTGGTGTTGGTGAGCTCCCATTAGCTAAGTTAGACTGTTCCAATGGGTGTCCCCATCATGGTCAAGGTCTCTTTGCTCATATTCTCACTCCTCCCACTATTCAGTTGTACTTTGGGAGCTCAGTCCAGTGCTCTGATGTGGGTCTCTGCCTCTGTTTCCATCAGTTGCAGGGTGAAGGTTCTATGGTGATATTTAAGATATTCATCAAGCGATCCTAGAGAAGCTAAATATGGAGAACCCAAAGAAAAACATATAGGCATCCTACTAAATATTAAGCTTCATCAGGCGATGAAAGGAGACAGAGACAGAGACCAACATTGGAGCACCGGACCGAAATCTCAAGGTCCAAATCAGGAGCAGAAGGAGAGTGAGCACCAGCAAGGAACTCAGGACTGCGAGGGGTGCACCCACACACTGAGATAATGGGGATGTTCTATCAGGAACTCACCAAGGCCAGCTGGCCTAGGTCTGAAAAAGCATGGGATAAATCCGGACTAGCTGAACATAGCGGACAATGAGGAATACTGAGAACTCAAGAACAATCACAGTGGGTTTTTGATCCTACTGCACGTACTGGCTTTGTGGGAGCCTAGGCAGTTTGGATGCTCACCTTAAGAGACCTGGATAGAGGTGGGCGGTCCTTTGGCTTCCCATAGGTCAAGGACCCTGATTGCTCTTCGAACAGCCTCTTTTGGGTCCTTTTTGGAAAGACTCCTTTGGGTCCTTTGGGACAGACTCCTTCAGGTCCTTTGGGTCAGACTCCTTCTCAACTGGATCTCTGTGGCCCTGGGTGCCCTTACTTCCAGTTTTTTTTTTTTAATTCTGGCCAAATGGCGAGAGGCGCTGGAGCCAGGAGTGAACCCGGAGTCTCTGGGGACCACCATGGCCTCCACCATGGCCTCCAATTTTGTCTTTCTTGATGTCTGAGCCTCCAGTAATCTGAAAACAACAGAAGAGTATCCTGTTTCCTATGCTGTCTCAAGAAAAGTGAGTTTGCTTGGCTGTCTCTAAGCAGCTGGCTGCCTGGTTGCAGGGTTCTGCATTGTTACATCATTGTTAAGGAAGTGAAGTCACTCCTGGGGTCCCTTTGTCTGAGTCTTCTCCTCATACAGGGCTTTCCCAAAAGTCTCCTAGGTCCCTTTACTCCTCGCAGGTGCACTACTTGACACAGATACACTGCTCCTAGTTATGTCTGGGTATAGGCAGCACCTTGACTTTGCAATCTGAGTCCTTACTGTTCACCAGCATTATTTACCCTAATTCTATACACAGCACTGATTGCCCCAGCACACCATAGACCTTAGCCACGTGGTCTTGCTTCTAGGCTACTGTGTGAAATATGAGCACAGTGTGTGGGTTTTCATGAGGAACTACAGAGGGGGACTTTTTTAAAATCAATTTTTTAAATTTTGTTTTGTTTTCTTTTGTTTTGAGACAGGATTTCTTTGTATAGCCTGGAAGTCACTCCATAGTGCAGGCTGGCCTTGAACTCACAAAGATCTACCTGTTTCTTCTTCCCGAGTACTGGGACTAAAGGCATGCACAACAACCAGGGCCTATAGTGGGACATTTGTTTATTTTTTTGGTGGGATTAACCTCATTTTTAAATTTTTCTTTTCACTTTTTTTTTTTACTTTTCTAAAAAAGAAAACAAACTGTCTTTTTTCATTATACATACCAATCCAAGTTCCCACTTCCTCCCCTCCTCCCATTCCCTCCACTTACCTCCCCACCCTACTCCCAATCCACTCCTCAGAGAAGGTAAGACTCATTGATTTGGGGAAGGTCCAAGGCCCTTCATACTAAATCTAGGCTGAGCAAGGTAGCCATCCAAAAAACCGGGTTCCCAAAAAGCCAGTACAAGTAGCAGTGATAAATTCTGGTGCCACTGCCAGTGGCCCCGCAGTCTGCCCCGGCCATGCAACTCTCAACCACATTCAGAGGGACTAGTTTGGTCCTATGCTTGTACCTTCCCAGTTCGACTGGTGTTGGTGAGCTCCCATTAGCTAAGGCAGACTGTTTCAATGGGTGTCCCCATCATGGTCAAGATCTCTTTGCTCATATTCTCACTCCTCCCAATCTTCAGTTGTACTTTGGGAGCTCAGTCCAGTGCTCTGATGTGGGTCTCTGCCTCTGTTTCCATCAGTTGCAGGGTGAAGGTTCTATGGTGATATTTAAGATATTCATCAAGCGATCCTAGAGAAGCTAAATATGGAGAACCCAAAGAAAAACATATAGGCATCCTACTGAATATTAAGCTTCATCAGGCGATGAAAGGAGACAGAGACAGAGACCAACATTGGAGCACCGGACCGAAATCTCAAGGTCCAAATCAGGAGCAGAAGGAGAGTGAGCACCAGCAAGGAACTCAGGACTGCGAGGGGTGCACCCACACACTGAGATAATGGGGATGTTCTATCAGGAACTCACCAAGGCCAGCTGGCCTAGGTCTGAAAAAGCATGGGATAAATCCGGACTAGCTGAACATAGCGGACAATGAGGAATACTGAGAACTCAAGAACAATCACAGTGGGTTTTTGATCCTACTGCACGTACTGGCTTTGTGGGAGCCTAGGCAGTTTGGATGCTCACCTTAAGAGACCTGGATAGAGGTGGGCGGTCCTTTGGCTTCCCATAGGTCAAGGACCCTGATTGCTCTTCGAACAGCCTCTTTTGGTTCCTTTTTGGAAAGACTCCTTTGGGTCCTTTGGGACAGACTCCTTCAGGTCCTTTGGGTCAGACTCCTTCTCAACTGGATCTCTGTGGCCCTGGGTGCCCTTACTTCCAGTTTTTTTTTTTTAATTCTGGCCAAATGGCGAGAGGCGCTGGAGCCAGGAGTGAACCCGGAGTCTCTGGGGACCACCATGGCCTCCACCATGGCCTCCAATTTTGTCTTTCTTGATGTCTGAGCCTCCAGTAATCTGAAAACAACAGAAGAGTATCCTGTTTCCTATGCTGTCTCAAGAAAAGTGAGTTTGCTTGGCTGTCTCTAAGCAGCTGGCTGCCTGGTTGCAGGGTTCTGCATTGTTACATCATTGTTAAGGAAGTGAAGTCACTCCTGGGGTCCCTTTGTCTGAGTCTTCTCCTCATACAGGGCTTTCCCAAAAGTCTCCTAGGTCCCTTTACTCCTCGCAGGTGCACTACTTGACACAGATACACTGCTCCTAGTTATGTCTGGGTATAGGCAGCACCTTGACTTTGCAATCTGAGTCCTTACTGTTCACCAGCATTATTTACCCTAATTCTATACACAGCACTGATTGCCCCAGCACACCATAGACCTTAGCCACGTGGTCTTGCTTCTAGGCTACTGTGTGAAATATGAGCACAGTGTGTGGGTTTTCATGAGGAACTACAGAGGGGGACTTTTTTAAAATCAATTTTTTAAATTTTGTTTTGTTTTCTTTTGTTTTGAGACAGGATTTCTTTGTATAGCCTGGAAGTCACTCCATAGTGCAGGCTGGCCTTGAACTCACAAAGATCTACCTGTTTCTTCTTCCCGAGTACTGGGACTAAAGGCATGCACAACAACCAGGGCCTATAGTGGGACATTTGTTTATTTTTTTGGTGGGATTAACCTCATTTTTAAATTTTTCTTTTCACTTTTTTTTTTTACTTTTCTAAAAAAGAAAACAAACTGTCTTTTTTCATTATACATACCAATCCAAGTTCCCACTTCCTCCCCTCCTCCCATTCCCTCCACTTACCTCCCCACCCTACTCCCAATCCACTCCTCAGAGAAGGTAAGACTCATTGATTTGGGGAAGGTCCAAGGCCCTTCATACTAAATCTAGGCTGAGCAAGGTAGCCATCCAAAAAACCGGGTTCCCAAAAAGCCAGTACAAGTAGCAGTGATAAATTCTGGTGCCACTGCCAGTGGCCCCGCAGTCTGCCCCGGCCATGCAACTCTCAACCACATTCAGAGGGACTAGTTTGGTCCTATGCTTGTACCTTCCCAGTTCGACTGGTGTTGGTGAGCTCCCATTAGCTAAGGCAGACTGTTTCAATGGGTGTCCCCATCATGGTCAAGATCTCTTTGCTCATATTCTCACTCCTCCCAATCTTCAGTTGTACTTTGGGAGCTCAGTCCAGTGCTCTAATGTGGGTCTAGGCCTCTGTTTCCATCAGTTGCAGGGTGAAGGTTCTATGGTGATATTTAAGATATTCATCAAGCGATCCTAGAGAAGCTAAATAAGGAGAACCCAAAGAAAAACATACAGGCCTCCTACTAAATATTAAGCTTCATCAGGCGATGAAAGGAGACAGAGACAGAGCCCCACATTGGAGCACTGGACCGAAATCTCAAGGTCCAAATCAGGAGCAGAAGGAGAGAGAGCACGAGCAAGGAACTCAGGACTGCGAGGGGTGCACCCACACACTGAGATAATGGGGATGTTCTATCAGGAACTCACCAAGGCCAGCTGGCCTGGGTCTGAAAAAGCATGGGATAAATCCGGACTAGCTGAACATAGCGGACAATGAGGAATACTGAGAACTGAAGAACAATCACAGTGGGTTTTTGATCCTACTGCACGTACTGGCTTTGTGGGAGCCTAGGCAGTTTGGATGCTCACCTTAAGAGACCTGGATAGAGGTGGGCGGTCCTTTGGCTTCCCACAGGTAGGGAACCCTGATTGCTCTTGAACAGCCTCTTTTGGGTCCTTTTTGGAAAGACTCCTTTGGGTCCTTTGAGACAGACTCCTTCACGTACATTGGGTCAGACTCCTTCTGAAGTGGATCTCTGAGGCCCTGGCTGCCCTTACTTCCAGTTTTTTTTTTTTTTAATTCTGGCCAAATGGCGAGAGGCGCTGGAGCCAGGAGTGAACCCGGAGTCTCTGGGGACCAACATGGCCTCCACCATTGCCTCCAGTTTTGTCTTTCTTGAGTTCTGAGCCTCCAGTAATCTGAAAACAACAGAAGAGTATCCTGTTTCCTATGCTGTCTCAAGACAAGTGAGTTTGCTTGGCTGTCTCTAAGCAGCTGGCTGCCTGGTTGCAGGGTTCTGCATTGTTACATCATTGTTAAGGAAGTGAAGTCACTCCTGGGGTCCCTTTGTCTGAGTCTTCTCCTCATACAGGGCTTTCCCAAAAGTCTCCTAGGTCCCTTTACTCCTCGCAGGTGCACTACTTGACACAGATACACTGCTCCTAGGGATGTCTGGGTATAGGCAGCACCTTGACTTTGCAATCTGAGCCCTTACTGTTCACCAGCATTATTTACCCTAATTCTATACTCAGCTCTGATTGCCCCAGCACACCATAGACCTTAGCCACGTGGTCTTGCTTCTAGGCTACTGTGTGAAATATGAGCACAGTGTGTGGGTTTTCATGAGGAACTACAGAGGGGAACTTTTTTAAAATCAATTTTTTAAATTTTGTTTTGTTTTCTTTTGTTTTGAGACAGGATTTCTTTGTATAGCCTGGAAGTCACTCCATAGAGCAGGCTGGCCTTGAACTCACAAAGATCTACCTGTTTCTTCTTCCCGAGTACTGGGACTAAAGGCATGCACAACAACCAGGGCCTATAGTGGGACATTTGTTTACATTTGTTTATTTTTTTGGAGGGATTAACCTCATTTTTAAATTTTTCTTTTTACTTTTTTTTTTACTTTTCTAAAAAAGAAAACAAACTGTCTTTTTTCATTATACATACCAATCCAAGTTCCCACTTCCTCCCCTCCTCCCATTCCCTCCACTTACCTCCCCACCCTACCCCCAATCCACTCCTCAGAGAAGGTAAGACTCATTGATTTGGGGAAGGTCCAAGGCCCTTCATACTAAATCTAGGCTGAGCAAGGTAGCCATCCAAAAAACCGGGTTCCCAAAAAGCCAGTACAAGTAGCAGTGATAAATTCTGGTGCCACTGCCAGTGGCCCCGCATCCTGCCCCGGCCATGCAACTCTCAAGCACATTCAGAGGGACTAGTTTGGTCCTATGCTTGTACCTTCCCAGTTCAACTGGTGTTGGTGAGCTCCCATTAGCTAAGTTAGACTGTTCCAATGGGTGTCCCCATCATGGTCAAGGTCTCTTTGCTCATATTCTCACTCCTCCCACTATTCAGTTGTACTTTGGGAGCTCAGTCCAGTGCTCTGATGTGGGTCTCTGCCTCTGTTTCCATCAGTTGCAGGGTGAAGGTTCTATGGTGATATTTAAGATATTCATCAAGCGATCCTAGAGAAGCTAAATATGGAGAACCCAAAGAAAAACATATAGGCATCCTACTGAATATTAAGCTTCATCAGGCGATGAAAGGAGACAGAGACAGAGACCAATATTGGAGCACCGGACCGAAATCTCAAGGTCCAAATCAGGAGCAGAAGGAGAGAGAGCACCAGCAAGGAACTCAGGACTGCGAGGGGTGCACCCACACACTGAGATAATGGGGATGTTCTATCAGGAACTCACCAAGGCCAGCTGGCCTAGGTCTGAAAAAGCATGGGATAAATCCGGACTAGCTGAACATAGCGGACAATGAGGAATACTGAGAACTCAAGAACAATCACAGTGGGTTTTTGATCCTACTGCACGTACTGGCTTTGTGGGAGCCTAGGCAGTTTGGATGCTCACCTTAAGAGACCTGGATAGAGGTGGGCGGTCCCTTGGCTTCCCATAGGTCAAGGACCCTGATTGCTCTTCGAACAGCCTCTTTTGGGTCCTTTTTGGAAAGACTCCTTTGGGTCCTTTGGGACAGACTCCTTCAGGTCCTTTGGGTCAGACTCCTTCTCAACTGGATCTCTGTGGCCCTGGGTGCCCTTACTTCCAGTTTTTTTTTTTTAATTCTGGCCAAATGGCGAGAGGCGCTGGAGCCAGGAGTGAACCCGGAGTCTCTGGGGACCACCATGGCCTCCACCATGGCCTCCAATTTTGTCTTTCTTGATGTCTGAGCCTCCAGTAATCTGAAAACAACAGAAGAGTATCCTGTTTCCTATGCTGTCTCAAGAAAAGTGAGTTTGCTTGGCTGTCTCTAAGCAGCTGGCTGCCTGGTTGCAGGGTTCTGCATTGTTACATCATTGTTAAGGAAGTGAAGTCACTCCTGGGGTCCCTTTGTCTGAGTCTTCTCCTCATACAGGGCTTTCCCAAAAGTCTCCTAGGTCCCTTTACTCCTCGCAGGTGCACTACTTGACACAGATACACTGCTCCTAGTTATGTCTGGGTATAGGCAGCACCTTGACTTTGCAATCTGAGTCCTTACTGTTCACCAGCATTATTTACCCTAATTCTATACACAGCACTGATTGCCCCAGCACACCATAGACCTTAGCCACGTGGTCTTGCTTCTAGGCTACTGTGTGAAATATGAGCACAGTGTGTGGGTTTTCATGAGGAACTACAGAGGGGGACTTTTTTAAAATCAATTTTTTAAATTTTGTTTTGTTTTCTTTTGTTTTGAGACAGGATTTCTTTGTATAGCCTGGAAGTCACTCCATAGTGCAGGCTGGCCTTGAACTCACAAAGATCTACCTGTTTCTTCTTCCCGAGTACTGGGACTAAAGGCATGCACAACAACCAGGGCCTATAGTGGGACATTTGTTTATTTTTTTGGTGGGATTAACCTCATTTTTAAATTTTTCTTTTCACTTTTTTTTTTTACTTTTCTAAAAAAGAAAACAAACTGTCTTTTTTCATTATACATACCAATCCAAGTTCCCACTTCCTCCCCTCCTCCCATTCCCTCCACTTACCTCCCCACCCTACCCCCAATCCACTCCTCAGAGAAGGTAAGACTCATTGATTTGGGGAAGGTCCAAGGCCCTTCATACTAAATCTAGGCTGAGCAAGGTAGCCATCCAAAAAACCGGGTTCCCAAAAAGCCAGTACAAGTAGCAGTGATAAATTCTGGTGCCACTGCCAGTGGCCCCGCAGTCTGCCCCGGCCATGCAACTCTCAACCACATTCAGAGGGACTAGTTTGGTCCTATGCTTGTACCTTCCCAGTTCGACTGGTGTTGGTGAGCTCCCATTAGCTAAGGCAGACTGTTTCAATGGGTGTCCCCATCATGGTCAAGATCTCTTTGCTCATATTCTCACTCCTCCCAATCTTCAGTTGTACTTTGGGAGCTCAGTCCAGTGCTCTAATGTGGGTCTAGGCCTCTGTTTCCATCAGTTGCAGGGTGAAGGTTCTATGGTGATATTTAAGATATTCATCAAGCGATCCTAGAGAAGCTAAATAAGGAGAACCCAAAGAAAAACATACAGGCCTCCTACTAAATATTAAGCTTCATCAGGCGATGAAAGGAGACAGAGACAGAGCCCCACATTGGAGCACTGGACCGAAATCTCAAGGTCCAAATCAGGAGCAGAAGGAGAGAGAGCACGAGCAAGGAACTCAGGACTGCGAGGGGTGCACCCACACACTGAGATAATGGGGATGTTCTATCAGGAACTCACCAAGGCCAGCTGGCCTGGGTCTGAAAAAGCATGGGATAAATCCGGACTAGCTGAACATAGCGGACAATGAGGAATACTGAGAACTGAAGAACAATCACAGTGGGTTTTTGATCCTACTGCACGTACTGGCTTTGTGGGAGCCTAGGCAGTTTGGATGCTCACCTTAAGAGACCTGGATAGAGGTGGGC
Organism: Microtus pennsylvanicus; assembly: GCF_037038515.1. NCBI lineage: Eukaryota > Metazoa > Chordata > Mammalia > Rodentia > Cricetidae > Microtus > Microtus pennsylvanicus. Next base: position 19,085,423 of record NC_134583.1, read on the forward strand.
GGTCCTTTGGCTTCCCACAGGTAGGGAACCCTGATTGCTCTTGAACAGCCTCTTTTGGGTCCTTTTTGGAAAGACTCCTTTGGGTCCTTTGAGACAGACTCCTTCACGTACATTGGGTCAGACTCCTTCTGAAGTGGATCTCTGAGGCCCTGGCTGCCCTTACTTCCAGTTTTTTTTTTTTTTAATTCTGGCCAAATGGCGAGAGGCGCTGGAGCCAGGAGTGAACCCGGAGTCTCTGGGGACCAACATGGCCTCCACCATTGCCTCCAGTTTTGTCTTTCTTGAGTTCTGAGCCTCCAGTAATCTGAAAACAACAGAAGAGTATCCTGTTTCCTATGCTGTCTCAAGACAAGTGAGTTTGCTTGGCTGTCTCTAAGCAGCTGGCTGCCTGGTTGCAGGGTTCTGCATTGTTACATCATTGTTAAGGAAGTGAAGTCACTCCTGGGGTCCCTTTGTCTGAGTCTTCTCCTCATACAGGGCTTTCCCAAAAGTCTCCTAGGTCCCTTTACTCCTCGCAGGTGCACTACTTGACACAGATACACTGCTCCTAGGGATGTCTGGGTATAGGCAGCACCTTGACTTTGCAATCTGAGCCCTTACTGTTCACCAGCATTATTTACCCTAATTCTATACTCAGCTCTGATTGCCCCAGCACACCATAGACCTTAACCACGTGGTCTTGCTTCTAGGCTACTGTGTGAAATATGAGCACAGTGTGTGGGTTTTCATGAGGAACTACAGAGGGGGACTTTTTTAAAATCAATTTTTTAAATTTTGTTTTGTTTTCTTTTGTTTTGAGACAGGATTTCTTTGTATAGCCTGGAAGTCACTCCATAGAGCAGGCTGGCCTTGAACTCACAAAGATCTACCTGTTTCTTCTTCCCGAGTACTGGGACTAAAGGCATGCACAACAACCAGGGCCTATAGTGGGACATTTGTTTACATTTGTTTATTTTTTTGGAGGGATTAACCTCATTTTTAAATTTTTCTTTTTACTTTTTTTTTTACTTTTCTAAAAAAGAAAACAAACTGTCTTTTTTCATTATACATACCAATCCAAGTTCCCACTTCCTCCCCTCCTCCCATTCCCTCCACTTACCTCCCCACCCTACCCCCAATCCACTCCTCAGAGAAGGTAAGACTCATTGATTTGGGGAAGGTCCAAGGCCCTTCATACTAAATCTAGGCTGAGCAAGGTAGCCATCCAAAAAACCGGGTTCCCAAAAAGCCAGTACAAGTAGCAGTGATAAATTCTGGTGCCACTGCCAGTGGCCCCGCAGTCTGCCCCGGCCATGCAACTCTCAACCACATTCAGAGGGACTAGTTTGGTCCTATGCTTGTACCTTCCCAGTTCGACTGGTGTTGGTGAGCTCCCATTAGCTAAGTTAGACTGTTCCAATGGGTGTCCCCATCATGGTCAAGGTCTCTTTGCTCATATTCTCACTCCTCCCACTATTCAGTTGTACTATGGGAGCTCAGTCCAGTGCTCTGATGTGGGTCTCTGCCTCTGTTTCCATCAGTTGCAGGGTGAAGGTTCTATGGTGATATTTAAGATATTCATCAAGCGATCCTAGAGAAGCTAAATAAGGAGAACCCAAAGAAAAACATATAGGCATCCTACTGAATATTAAGCTTCATCAGGCGATGAAAGGAGACAGAGACAGAGACCAACATTGGAGCACTGGACCGAAATCTCAAGGTCCAAATCAGGAGCAGAAGGAGAGAGAGCACCAGCAAGGAACTCAGGACTGCGAGGGGTGCACCCACACACTGAGATAATGGGGATGTTCTATCAGGAACTCACCAAGGCCAGCTGGCCTGGGTCTGAAAAAGCATGGGATAAATCCGGACTAGCTGAACATAGCGGACAATGAGGAATACTGAGAACTCAAGAACAATCACAGTGGGTTTTTGATCCTACTGCACGTACTGGCTTTGTGGGAGCCTAGGCAGTTTGGATGCTCACCTTAAGAGACCTGGATAGAGGTGGGCGGTCCTTTGGCTTCCCACAGGTCAGGGAACCCTGATTGCTCTTCGAACAGCCTCTTTTGGGTCCTTTTTGGAAAGACTCCTTTGGGTCCTTTGGGACAGACTCCTTCAGGTCCTTTGGGTCAGACTCCTTCTCAACTGGATCTCTGTGGCCCTGGGTGCCCTTACTTCCAGTTTTTTTTTTTTTTTAGTTCTGGCCAAATGGAGAGAGACTCTGGAGTCAGGAGTGAACCCGGAGTCTCTGGGGACCACCACGGCCTCCACCATGGCCTCCAATTTTGTCTTCCTTGAGGTCTGAGCCTCCAGTAATCTGAAAACAACAGAAGAGTATCCTGTTTCTTACGATGTCTCAAGACAAGTGAGTTTGCTTGGCTGTCTCTAAGCAGCTGGCTGCCTGGTTGCAGGGTTCTGCATTGTTACATCATTGTTAAGGAAGGGAAGTCACTCCTGGGGTCCCTTTGTCTGAGTCTTCTCCTCATACAGGGCTTTCCCAAAAGTCTCCTAGGTCCCTTTACTCCTCGCAGGTGCACTACTTGACACAGATACACTGCTCCTAGGGATGTCTGGGTATAGGCAGCACCTTGACTTTGCAATCTGAGCCCTTACTGTTCACCAGCATTATTTACCCTAATTCTATACTCAGCTCTGATTGCCCCAGCACACCATAGACCTTAGCCACGTGGTCTTGCTTCTAGGCTACTGTGTGAAATATGAGCACAGTGTGTGGGTTTTCATGAGGAACTACAGAGGGGGACTTTTTTAAAATCAATTTTTTAAATTTTGTTTTGTTTTCTTTTGTTTTGAGACAGGATTTCTTTGTATAGCCTGGAAGTCACTCCATAGAGCAGGCTGGCCTTGAACTCACAAAGATCTATCTGTTTCTTCTTCCCGAGTACTGGGACTAAAGGCATGCACAACAACCAGGGCCTATAGTGGGACATTTGTTTACATTTGTTTATTTTTTTGTTAGGGATTAACCTCATTTTTAAATTTTTCTTTTTACTTTTTTTTTTACTTTTCTAAAAAAGAAAACAAACTGTCTTTTTTCATTATACATACCAATCCAAGTTCCCACTTCCTCCACTCCTCCCATTCCCTCCACTTACCTCCCCACCCTACCCCCAATCCACTCCTCAGAGAAGGTAAGACTCATTGATTTGGGGAAGGTCCAAGGCCCTTCATACTAAATCTAGGCTGAGCAAGGTAGCCATCCAAAAAACCGGGTTCCCAAAAAGCCAGTACAAGTAGCAGTGATAAATTCTGGTGCCACTGCCAGTGGCCCCGCAGTCTGCCCCGGCCATGCAACTCTCAACCACATTCAGAGGGACTAGTTTGGTCCTATGCTTGTACCTTCCCAGTTCGACTGGTGTTGGTGAGCTCCCATTATCTAACGTAGACTGTTCCAATGGGTGTCCCCATCATGGTCAAGATCTTTTGCTCATATTCTCACTCCTCCCACTCTTCAGTTGTACTCTGGGAGCTCAGTCCATTGCTCTGATGTGGGTCTCTGCCTCTGTTTCCATCAGTTGCAGGGTGAAGGTTCTATGGTGATATTTAAGATATTCATCAAGCGATCCTAGAGAAGCTAAATAAGGAGAACCCAAAGAAAAACATATAGTCATCCTACTGAATATTAAGCTTCATCAGGCGATGAAAGGAGACAGAGACAGAGACCAACATTGGAGCACCGGACCGAAATCTCAAGGTCCAAATCAGGAGCAGAAGGATAGAGCGCACCAGCAATTAACTCAGGACTGGGAGGGGTGCACCCACACACTGAGATAATGGGGATGTTCTATCAGGAACTCACCAAGGCCAGCTGGCCTGGGTCTGAAAAAGCATGGGATAAATCCGGACTAGCTGAACATAGCAGACAATGAGGAATACTGAGAACTCAAGAACAATCACAGTGGGTTTTTGATCCTACTGCACGTACTGGCTTTGTGGGAGCCTAGGCAGTTTGGATGCTCACCTTAAGAGACCTGGATAGAGGTGGGCGGTCCTTTGGCTTCCCACAGGTCAGGGAACCCTGATTGCTCTTCGAACAGCCTCTTTTGGGTCCTTTTTGGAAAGACTCCTTTGGGTCCTTTGGGACAGACTCCTTCAGGTCCTTTGGGTCAGACTCCTTCTCAACTGGATCTCTGTGGCCCTGGCTGCCCTTACTTCCAGTTTTTTTTTTTTTTTTTTTAGTTCTGGCCAAATGGAGAGAGACTCTGGAGCCAGGAGTGAACCCGGAGTCTCTGGGGACCACCATGGCCTCCACCATGGCCTCCAATTTTGTCTTTCTTGAGGTCTGAGCCTCCAGTAATCTGAAAACAACAGAAGAGTATCCTGTTTCTTACGATGTCTCAAGACAAGTGAGTTTGCTTGGCTGTCTCTAAGCAGCTGGCTGCCTGGTTGCAGGGTTCTGCATTGTTACATCATTGTTAAGGAAGTGAAGTCACTCCTGGGGTCCCTTTGTCTGAGTCTTCTCCTCATACAGGGCTTTCCCAAAAGTCTCCTAGGTCCCTTTACTCCTCGCAGGTGCACTACTTGACACAGATACACTGCTCCTAGGGATGTCTGGGTATAGGCAGCACCTTGACTTTGCAATCTGAGCCCTTACTGTTCACCAGCATTATTTACCCTAATTCTATACTCAGCTCTGATTGCCCCAGCACACCATAGACCTTAGCCACGTGGTCTTGCTTCTAGGCTACTGTGTGAAATATGAGCACAGTGTGTGGGTTTTCATGAGGAACTACAGAGGGGGACTTTTTTAAAATCAATTTTTTAAATTTTGTTTTGTTTTCTTTTGTTTTGAGACAGGATTTCTTTGTATAGCCTGGAAGTCACTCCATAGAGCGGGCTGGCCTTGAACTCACAAAGATCTACCTGTTTCTTCTTCCCGAGTACTGGGACTAAAGTCATGCACAACCACCAGGGCCTATAGTGGGACATTTGTTTATTTTTTTGGAGGGATTAACCTCATTTTTAAATTTTTCTTTTCACTTTTTTTTTACTTTTCTAAAAAAGAAAACAAACTGTCTTTTTTCATTATACATACCAATCCAAGTTCCCACTTCCTCCCCTCCTTCCATCCCCTCCACTTACCTCCCCACCCTACCCCCAATCCACTCCTCAGAGAAGGTAAGACTCATTGATTTGGGGAAGGTCCAAGGCCCTTCATACTAAATCTAGGCTGAGCAAGGTAGCCATCCAAAAAACCGGGTTCCCAAAAAGCCAGTACAAGTAGCAGTGATAAATTCTGGTGCCACTGCCAGTGGCCCCGCAGTCTGCCCCGGCCATGCAACTCTCAACCACATTCAGAGGGACTAGTTTGGTCCTATGCTTGTACCTTCCCAGTTCGACTGGTGTTGGTGAGCTCCCATTAGCTAAGGCAGACTGTTTCAATGGGTGTCCCCATCATGGTCAAGATCTCTTTGCTCATATTCTCACTCCTCCCACTCTTCAGTTGTACTTTGGGAGCTCAGTCCAGTGCTCTGATGTGGGTCTCTGCCTCTGTTTCCATCAGTTGCAGGGTGAAGGTTCTATGGTGATATTTAAGATATTCATCAAGCGATCCTAGAGAAGCTAAATAAGGAGAACCCAAAGAAAAACATATAGGCATCCTACTGAATATTAAGCTTCATCAGGCGATGAAAGGAGACAGAGACAGAGACCAACATTGGAGAACCGGACCGAAATCTCAAGGTCCAAATCAGGAGCAGAAGGAGAGAGAGCACCAGAAAGGAACTCCGGACTGCGAGGGGTGCACCCACACACTGAGATAATGGGGATGTTCTATCAGGAACTCACCAAGGCCAGCTGGCCTGGGTCTGAAAAAGCATGGGATAAATCCGGACTAGCTGAACATAGCGGACAATGAGGAATACTGAGAACTCAAGAACAATCACAGTGGGTTTTTGATCCTACTGCACGTACTGGCTTTGTGGGAGCCTAGGCAGTTTGGATGCTCACCTTAAGAGACCTGGATAGAGGTGGGCAGTCCTTTGGCTTCCCACAGGTCAGGGAACCCTGATTGCTCTTCGAACAGCCTCTTTTGGGTCCTCTTTGGAAAGACTCCTTTGGGTCCTTTGGGACAGACTCCTTCAGGTCCTTTGGGTCAGACTCCTTCTCAACTGGATCTCTGTGGCCCTGGCTGCCCTTACTTCCAGTTTTCTTTTTTTTTTTTAGTTCTGGCCAAATGGAGAGAGACTCTGGAGCCAGGAGTGAACCCGGAGTCTCTGGGGACCACCATGGCCTCCACCATGGCGTCCAATTTTGTCTTTCTTGAGGTCTGAGCCTCCAGTAATCTGAAAACAACAGAAGAGTATCCTGTTTCTTACGATGTCTCAAGACAAGTGAGTTTGCTTGGCTGTCTCTAAGCAGCTGGCTGCCTGGTAGCAGGGTTCTGCATTGTTACATCATTGTTAAGGAAGTGAAGTCACTCCTGGGGTCCCTTTGTCTGAGTCTTCTCCTCATACAGGGCTTTCCCAAAAGTCTCCTAGGTCCCTTTACTCCTCGCAGGTGCACTACTTGACACAGATACACTGCTCCTAGGGATGTCTGGGTATAGGCAGCACCTTGACTTTGCAATCTGAGCCCTTACTGTTCACCAGCATTATTTACCCTAATTCTATACTCAGCTCTGATTGCCCCAGCACACCATAGACCTTAGCCACGTGGTCTTGCTTCTAGGCTACTGTGTGAAATATGAGCACAGTGTGTGGGTTTTCATGAGGAACTACAGAGGGGGACTTTTTTAAAATCAATTTTTTAAATTTTGTTTTGTTTTCTTTTGTTTTGAGACAGGATTTCTTTGTATAGCCTGGAAGTCACTCCATAGAGCGGGCTGGCCTTGAACTCACAAAGATCTACCTGTTTCTTCTTCCCGAGTACTGGGACTAAAGTCATGCACAACCACCAGGGCCTATAGTGGGACATTTGTTTATTTTTTTGGAGGGATTAACCTCATTTTTAAATTTTTCTTTTCACTTTTTTTTTACTTTTCTAAAAAAGAAAACAAACTGTCTTTTTTCATTATACATACCAATCCAAGTTCCCACTTCCTCCCCTCCTTCCATCCCCTCCACTTACCTCCCCACCCTACCCCCAATCCACTCCTCAGAGAAGGTAAGACTCATTGATTTGGGGAAGGTCCAAGGCCCTTCATACTAAATCTAGGCTGAGCAAGGTAGCCATCCAAAAAACCGGGTTCCCAAAAAGCCAGTACAAGTAGCAGTGATAAATTCTGGTGCCACTGCCAGTGGCCCCGCAGTCTGCCCCGGCCATGCAACTCTCAACCACATTCAGAGGGACTAGTTTGGTCCTATGCTTGTACCTTCCCAGTTCGACTGGTGTTGGTGAGCTCCCATTAGCTAAGGTAGACTGTTCCAATGGGTGTCCCCATCATGGTCAAGATCTCTTTGCTCATATTCTCACGCATCCCACTCTTCAGTTGTACTTTGGGAGCTCAGTCCAGTGCTCTGATGTGGGTCTCTGCCTCTGTTTCCATCAGTTGCAGGGTGAAGGTTCTATGGTGATATTTAAGATATTCATCAAGCGATCCTAGAGAAGCTAAATAAGGAGAACCCAAAGAAAAACATATAGGCATCCTACTGAATATTAAGCTTCATCAGGCGATGAAAGGAGACAGAGACAGAGACCAACATTGGAGAACCGGACCGAAATCTCAAGGTCCAAATCAGGAGCAGAAGGAGAGAGAGCACCAGAAAGGAACTCCGGACTGCGAGGGGTGCACCCACACACTGAGATAATGGGGATGTTCTATCAGGAACTCACCAAGGCCAGCTGGCCTGGGTCTGAAAAAGCATGGGATAAATCCGGACTAGCTGAACATAGCGGACAATGAGGAATACTGAGAACTCAAGAACAATCACAGTGGGTTTTTGATCCTACTGCACGTACTGGCTTTGTGGGAGCCTAGGCAGTTTGGATGCTCACCTTAAGAGACCTGGATAGAGGTGGGCAGTCCTTTGGCTTCCCACAGGTCAGGGAACCCTGATTGCTCTTCGAACAGCCTCTTTTGGGTCCTCTTTGGAAAGACTCCTTTGGGTCCTTTGGGACAGACTCCTTCAGGTCCTTTGGGTCAGACTCCTTCTCAACTGGATCTCTGTGGCCCTGGCTGCCCTTACTTCCAGTTTTCTTTTTTTTTTTTAGTTCTGGCCAAATGGAGAGAGACTCTGGAGCCAGGAGTGAACCCGGAGTCTCTGGGGACCACCATGGCCTCCACCATGGCGTCCAATTTTGTCTTTCTTGAGGTCTGAGCCTCCAGTAATCTGAAAACAACAGAAGAGTATCCTGTTTCCTATGCTGTCTCAAGACAAGTGAGTTTGCTTGGCTGTCTCTAAGCAGCTGGCTGCCTGGTTGCAGGGTTCTGCATTGTTACATCATTGTTAAGGAAGTGAAGTCACTCCTGGGGTCCCTTTGTCTGAGTCTTCTCCTCATACAGGGCTTTCCCAAAAGTCTCCTAGGTCCCTTTACTCCTCGCAGGTGCACTACTTGACACAGATACACTGCTCCTAGGGATGTCTGGGTATAGGCAGCACCTTGACTTTGCAATCTGAGCCCTTACTGTTCACCAGCATTATTTACCCTAATTCTATACTCAGCTCTGATTGCCCTAGCACACCATAGACCTTAGACACGTGGTCTTGCTTCTAGGCTACTGTGTGAAATATGAGCACAGTGTGTGGGTTTTCATGAGGAACTACAGAGGGGGACTTTTTTAAAATCAATTTTTTAAATTTTGTTTTGTTTTCTTTTGATTTGAGACAGGATTTCTTTGTATAGCCTGGAAGTCACTCCATAGAGCAGGCTGGCCTAGGACTCACAAAGATGTACCTGTTTCTTCTTCCCGAGTACTGGGACTAAAGTCATGCACAACCACCAGGGCCTATAGTGGGACATTTGTTTATTTTTTTGGAGGGATTAACCTCATTTTTAAATTTTTCTTTTCACTTTTTTTTTACTTTTCTAAAAAAGAAAACAAACTGTCTTTTTTCATTATACATACCAATCCAAGTTCCCGCTTCCTCCCCTCCTCCCATTCCCTCCACTTACCTCCCCACCCTACCCCCAATCCACTCCTCAGAGAAGGTAAGACTCATTGATTTGGGGAAGGTCCAAGGCCCTTCATACTAAATCTAGGCTGAGCAAGGTAGCCATCCAAAAAACCGGGTTCCCAAAGAGCCAGTACGAGTAGCAGTGATAAATTCTGGTGCCACTGCCAGTGGCCCCGCAGTCTGCCTCGGCCATGCAACTCTCAACCACATTCAGAGGGACTAGTTTGGTCCTATGCTTGTACCTTCCCAGTTCGACTGGTGTTGTTGAGCTCCCATTAGCTAAGGTAGACTGTTTCAATGGGTGTCCCCATCATGGTCAAGATCTCTTTGCTCATATTCTCACGCATCCCACTCTTCAGTTATACTTTGGGAGCTCAGTCCAGTGCTCTGATGTGGGTCTCTGCCTCTGTTTCCATCAGTTGCAGGGTGAAGGTTCTATGGTGATATTTAAGATATTCATCAAGCGATCCTAGAGAAGCTAAATAAGGAGAACCCAAAGAAAAACATATAGGCATCCTACTGAATATTAAGCTTCATCAGGCGATGAAAGGAGACAGAGACAGAGACCAACATTGGAGAACCGGACCGAAATCTCAAGGTCCAAATCAGGAGCAGAAGGAGAGAGAGCACCAGAAAGGAACTCCGGACTGCGAGGGGTGCACCCACACACTGAGATAATGGGGATGTTCTATCAGGAACTCACCAAGGCCAGCTGGCCTGGGTCTGAAAAAGCATGGGATAAATCCGGACTAGCTGAACATAGCAGACAATGAGGAATACTGAGAACTCAAGAACAATCACAGTGGGTTTTTGATCCTACTGCACGTACTGGCTTTGTGGGAGCCTAGGCAGTTTGGATGCTCACCTTAAGAGACCTGGATAGAGGTGGGCGGTCCTTTGGCTTCCCACAGGTCAGGGAACCCTGATTGCTCTTCGAACAGCCTCTTTTGGGTCCTTTTTGGAAAGACTCCTTTGGATCCTTTGGGACAGACTCCTTCAGGTCCTTTGGGTCAGACTCCTTCTCAACTGGATCTCTGTGGCCCTGGCTGCCCTTACTTCCAGTTTTCTTTTTTTTTTTTAGTTCTGGCAAAATGGAGAGAGACTCTGGAGCCAGGAGTGAACCCGGAGTCTCTGGGGACCACCATGGCCTCCACCATGGCCTCCAATTTTGTCTTTCTTGAGGTCTGAGCCTCCAGTAATCTGAAAACAACAGAAGAGTATCCTGTTTCTTACGATGTCTCAAGACAAGTGAGTTTGCTTGGCTGTCTCTAAGCAGCTGGCTGCCTGGTTGCAGGGTTCTGCATTGTTACATCATTGTTAAGGAAGTGAAGTCACTCCTGGGGTCCCTTTGTCTGAGTCTTCTCCTCATACAGGGCTTTCCCAAAAGTCTCCTAGGTCCCTTTACTCCTCGCAGGTGCACTACTTGACACAGATACACTGCTCCTAGGGATGTCTGGGTATAGGCAGCACCTTGACTTTGCAATCTGAGCCCTTACTGTTCACCAGCATTATTTACCCTAATTCTATACTCAGCTCTGATTGCCCTAGCACACCATAGACCTTAGCCACGTGGTCTTGCTTCTAGGCTACTGTGTGAAATATGAGCACAGTGTGTGGGTTTTCATGAGGAACTACAGAGGGGGACTTTTTTAAAATCAATTTTTTAAATTTTGTTTTGTTTTCTTTTGATTTGAGACAGGATTTCTTTGTATAGCCTGGAAGTCACTCCATAGAGCAGGCTGGCCTAGGACTCACAAAGATGTACCTGTTTCTTCTTCCCGAGTACTGGGACTAAAGGCATGCACAACAACCAGGGCCTATAGTGGGACATATGTTTATTTTTTTGGAGGGATTAACCTCATTTTTAAATTTTTCTTTTCACTTTTTTTTTACTTTTCTAAAAAAGAAAACAAACTGTCTTTTTTCATTATACATACCAATCCAAGTTCCCAATTCCTCCCCTCCTCCCATTCCCTCCATTTACCTCCCCACCCTACCCCCAATCCACTCCTCAGAGAAGGTAAGACTCATTGATTTGGGGAAGGTCCAAGGCCCTTCATACTAAATCTAGGCTGAGCAAGGTAGCCATCCAAAAAACCGGGTTCCCAAAAAGCCAGTACAAGTAGCAGTGATAAATTCTGGTGCCACTGCCAGTGGCCCCGCAGTCTGCCCCGGCCATGCAACTCTCAACCACATTCAGAGGGACTAGTTTGGTCCTATGCTTGTACCTTCCAGTTCGACTGGTGTTGGTGAGCTCCCATTAGCTAAGGTAGACTGTTTCAATGGGTGTCCCCATCATGGTCAAGATCTCTTTGCTCATATTCTCACTCCTCCCACTCTTCAGTTGTACTTTGGGAGCTCAGTCCAGTGCTCTGATGTGGGTCTCTGCCTCTGTTTCCATCAGTTGCAGGGTGAAGGTTCTATGGTGATATTTAAGATATTCATCAAGCGATCATAGAGAAGCTAAATAAGGAGAACCCAAAGAAAAACATATAGGCAACCTACTGAATATTAAGCTTCATCAGGCGATGAAAGGAGACAGAGACAGAGACCAACATTGGAGCACCGGACCGAAATCTCAAGGTCCAAATCAGGAGCAGAAGGAGAGAGAGCACCAGCAAGGAACTGAGGACTGCGAGGCGTGCACCCACACACTGAGATAATGGGGATGTTCTATCAGGAACTCACCAAGGCCAGCTGGCCTGGGTCTGAAAAAGCATGGGATAAATCCGGACTAGCTGAACATAGCAGACAATGAGGAATACTGAGAACTCAAGAACAATCACAGTGGGTTTTTGATCCTACTGCACGTACTGGCTTTGTGGGAGCCTAGGCAGTTTGGATGCTCACCTTAAGAGACCTGGATAGAGGTGGGCGGTCCTTTGGCTTCCCACAGGTCAGGGAACCCTGATTGCTCTTCGAACAGCCTCTTTTGGGTCCTTTTTGGAAAGACTCCTTTGGGTCCTTTGGGACAGACTCCTTCAGGTCCTTTGGGTCAGACTCCTTCTCAACTGGATCTGTGTGGCCCTGGCTGCCCTTACTTCCAGTTTTGTTTTTTTTTTTTTTTAGTTCTGGCCAAATGGAGAGAGACTCTGGAGCCAGGAGTGAACCCGGAGTCTCTGGGGACCACCATGGCCTCCACCATGGCCTCCAATTTTGTCTTTCTTGAGGTCTGAGCCTCCAGTAATCTGAAAACAACAGAAGAGTATCCTGTTTCTTAAGATGTCTCAAGACAAGTGAGTTTGCTTGGCTGTCTCTAAGCAGCTGGCTGCCTGGTTGCAGGGTTCTGCATTGTTACATCATTGTTAAGGAAGTGAAGTCACTCCTGGGGTCCCTTTGTCTGAGTCTTCTCCTCATACAGGGCTTTCCCAAAAGTCTCCTAGGTCCCTTTACTCCTCGCAGGTGCACTATTTGACACAGATACACTGCTCCTAGGGATGTCTGGGTATAGGCAGCACCTTGACTTTGCAATCTGAGCCCTTACTGTTCACCAGCATTATTTACCCTAGTTCTATACTCAGCTCTGATTGCCCCAGCACACCATAGACCTTAGCCACGTGGTCTTGCTTCTAGGCTACTGTGTGAAATATGAGCACAGTGTGTGGGTTTTCATGAGGAACTACAGAGGGGGACTTTTTTAAAATCAATTTTTTAAATTTTGTTTTGTTTTCTTTTGTTTTGAGACAGGATTTCTTTGTATAGCCTGGAAGTCACTGCATAGAGCAGGCTGGCCTTTAACTCACAAAGATCTACCTGTTTCTTCTTCCCGAGTACTGGGACTAAAGGCATGCACAACAACCAGGGCCTATAGTGGGACATTTGTTTACATTTGTTTATTTTTTTGGAGGGATTAACCTCATTTTTAAATTTTTCTTTTTACTTTTTTTTTTACTTTTCTAAAAAAGAAAACAAACTGTCTTTTTTCATTATACATACCAATCCAAGTTCCCACTTCCTCCCCTCCTCCCATTCCCTCCACTTACCTCCCCACCCTACCCCCAATCCACTCCTCAGAGAAGGTAAGACTCATTGATTTGGGGAAGGTCCAAGGCCCTTCATACTAAATCTAGGCTGAGCAAGGTAGCCATCCAAAAAACCGGGTTCCCAAAAAGCCAGTACAAGTAGCAGTGATAAATTCTGGTGCCACTGCCAGTGGCCCCGCAGTCTGCCCCGGCCATGCAACTCTCAACCACATTCAGAGGGACTAGTTTGGTCCTATGCTTGTACCTTCCCAGTTCGACTGGTGTTGGTGAGCTCCCATTAGCTAAGGTAGACTGTTCCAATGGGTGTCCCCATCATGGTCAAGATCTCTTTGCTCATATTCTCACTCCTCCCACTCTTCAGTTGTACTCTGGGAGCTCAGTCCATTGCTCTGATGTGGGTCTCTGCCTCTGTTTCCATCAGTTGCAGGTTGAAGGTTCTATGGTGATATTTAAGATATTCATCAAGCGATCCTAGAGAAGCTAAATAAGGAGAACCCAAAGAAAAACATATAGTCATCCTACTGAATATTAAGCTTCATCAGGCGATGAAAGGAGACAGAGACAGAGACCAACATTGGAGCACCGGACCGAAATCTCAAGGTCCAAATCAGGAGCAGAAGGATAGAGAGCACCAGCAATTAACTCAGGACTGCGAGGGGTGCACCCACACACTGAGATAATGGGGATGTTCTATCAGGAACTCACCAAGGCCAGCTGGCCTGGGTCTGAAAAAGCATGGGATAAATCCGGACTAGCTGAACATAGCAGACAATGAGGAATACTGAGAACTCAAGAACAATCACAGTGGGTTTTTGATCCTACTGCACGTACTGGCTTTGTGGGAGCCTAGGCAGTTTGGATGCTCACCTTAAGAGACCTGGATAGAGGTGGGCGGTCCTTTGGCTTCCCACAGGTCAGCGAACCCTGATTGCTCTTCGAACAGCCTCTTTTGGGTCCTTTTTGGAAAGACTCCTTTGGATCCTTTGGGACAGACTCCTTCAGGTCCTTTGGGTCAGACTCCTTCTCAACTGGATCTCTGTGGCCCTGGCTGCCCTTACTTCCAGTTTTTTTTTTTTTTTTTTTAGTTCTGGCCAAATGGAGAGAGACTCTGGAGCCAGGAGTGAACCCGGAGTCTCTGGGGACCACCATGGCCTCCACCATGGCCTCCAATTTTGTCTTTCTTGAGGTCTGAGCCTCCAGTAATCTGAAAACAACAGAAGAGTATCCTGTTTCTTACGATGTCTCAAGACAAGTGAGTTTGCTTGGCTGTCTCTAAGCAGCTGGCTGCCTGGTTGCAGGGTTCTGCATTGTTACATCATTGTTAAGGAAGTGAAGTCACTCCTGGGGTCCCTTTGTCTGAGTCTTCTCCTCATACAGGGCTTTCCCAAAAGTCTCCTAGGTCCCTTTACTCCTCGCAGGTGCACTACTTGACACAGATACACTGCTCCTAGGGATGTCTGGGTATAGGCAGCACCTTGACTTTGCAATCTGAGCCCTTACTGTTCACCAGCATTATTTACCCTAATTCTATACTCAGCTCTGATTGCCCCAGCACACCATAGACCTTAGCCACGTGGTCTTGCTTCTAGGCTACTGTGTGAAATATGAGCACAGTGTGTGGGTTTTCATGAGGAACTACAGAGGGGGACTTTTTTAAAATCAATTTTTTAAATTTTGTTTTGTTTTCTTTTGTTTTGAGACAGGATTTCTTTGTATAGCCTGGAAGTCACTGCATAGAGCAGGCTGGCCTTTAACTGACAAAGATCTACCTGTTTCTTCTTCCCGAGTACTGGGACTAAAGGCATGCACAACAACCAGGGCCTATAGTGGGACATTTGTTTACATTTGTTTATTTTTTTGGAGGGATTAACCTCATTTTTAAATTTTTCTTTTTACTTTTTTTTTAACTTTTCTAAAAAAGAAAACAAACTGTCTTTTTTCATTATACATACCAATCCAAGTTCCCACTTCCTCCCCTCCTCCAATTCCCTCCACTTACCTCCCCACCCTACCCCCAATCCACTCCTCAGAGAAGGTAAGACTCATTGATTTGGGGAAGGTCCAAGGCCCTTCATACTAAATCTAGGCTGAGCAAGGTAGCCATCCAAAAAACCGGGTTCCCAAAGAGCCAGTACAAGTAGCAGTGATAAATTCTGGTGCCACTGCCAGTGGCCCCGCAGTCTGCCCCGGCCATGCAACTCTCAACCACATTCAGAGGGACTAGTTTGGTCCTATGCTTGTACCTTCCCAGTTCGACTGGTGTTGGTGAGCTCCCATTAGCTAAGGCAGACTGTTTCAATGGGTGTCCCCATCATGGTCAAGATCTCTTTGCTCATATTCTCACTCCTCCCACTCTTCAGTTGTACTCTGGGAGCTCAGTCCATTGCTCTGATCTGGGTCTCTGCCTCTGTTTCCATCAGTTGCAGGGTGAAGGTTCTATGGTGATATTTAAGATATTCATCAAGCGATCATAGAGAAGCTAAATAAGGAGAACCCAAAGAAAAACATATAGGCATCCTACTGAATATTAAGCTTCATCAGGCGATGAAAGGAGACAGAGACAGAGACCAACATTGGAGCACCGGACCGAAATCTCAAGGTCCAAATCAGGAGCAGAAGGATAGAGAGCACCAGAAAGGAACTGAGGACTGCGAGGGGTGCACCCACACACTGAGATAATGGGGATGTTCTATCAGGAACTCACCAAGGCCAGCTGGCCTGGGTCTGAAAAAGCATGGATAAATCCGGACTAGCTGAACATAGCAGACAATGAGGAATACTGAGAACTCAAGAACAATCACAGTGGGTTTTTGATCCTACTGCACGTACTGGCTTTGTGGGAGCCTAGGCAGTTTGGATGCTCACCTTAAGAGACCTGGATAGAGGTGGGCAGTCCTTTGGCTTCCCACAGGTCAGGGAACCCTGATTGCTCTTCGAACAGCCTCTTTTGGGTCCTTTTTGGAAAGACTCCTTTGGGTCCTTTGGGACAGACTCCTTCAGGTCCTTTGGGTCAGACTCCTTCTCAACTGGATCTCTGTGGCCCTGGCTGCCCTTACTTCCAGTTTTTTTTTTTTTTTTTTTTTTTTTTTAGTTCTGGCCAAATGGCGAGAGACTCTGGAGCCAGGAGTGAACCCGGAGTCTCTGGGGACCACCATGGCCTCCACCATGGCCTCCAATTTTGTCTTTCTTGAGGTCTGAGCCTCCAGTAATCTGAAAACAACAGAAGAGTATCCTGTTTCTTACGAAGTCTCAAGACAAGTGAGTTTGCTTGGCTGTCTCTAAGCAGCTGGCTGCCTGGTTGCAGGGTTCTGCATTGTTACATCATTGTTAAAGAAGTGAAGTCACTCCTGGGGTCCCTTTGTCTGAGTCTTCTGCTCATACAGGGCTTTCCCAAAAGTCTCCTTTACTCCTCGCAGGTGCACTACTTGACACAGATACACTGCTCCTAGGGATGTCTGGGTATAGGCAGCACCTTGACTTTGCAATCTGAGCCCTTACTGTTCACCAGCATTATTTACCCTAATTCTATACTCAGCTCTGATTGCCCCAGCACACCATAGACCTTAGCCACGTGGTCTTGCTTCTAGGCTACTGTGTGAAATATGAGCACAGTGTGTGGGTTTTCATGAGGAACTACAGAGGGGGACTTTTATAAAATCAATTTTTTAAATTTTGTTTTGTTTTCTTTTGATTTGAGACAGGATTTCTTTGTATAGCCTGGAAGTCACTCCATAGAGCAGGCTGGCCTAGAACTCACAAAGATGTACCTGTTTATTCCTCCCGAGTACTGGGACTAAAGGCATGCACAACCACCAGGGCCTATAGTGGGACATTTGTTTATTTTTTTTGGAGGGATTAACCTCATTTTTAAATTTTTCTTTTCACTTTTTTTTTACTTTTCTAAAAAAGAAAACAAACTTTTTTCATTATACATACCAATCCAAGTTCCCGCTTCCTCCCCTCCTCCCATTCCCTCCACTTACCTCCCCACCCTACCCCCAATCCACTCCTCAGAGAAGGTAAGACTCATTGATTTGGGGAAGGTCCAAGGCCCTTCATACTAAATCTAGGCTGAGCAAGGTAGCCATCCAAAAAACCGGGTTCCCAAAGAGCCAGTACAAGTAGCAGTGATAAATTCTGGTGCCACTGCCAGTGGCCCCGCAGTCTGCCCCGGCCATGCAACTCTCAACCACATTCAGAGGGACTAGTTTGGTCCTATGCTTGTACCTTCCCAGTTCGACTGGTGTTGGTGAGCTCCCATTAGCTAAGGTAGACTGTTTCAATGGGTGTCCCCATCATGGTCAAGATCTCTTTGCTCATATTCTCACTCCTCCCACTCTTCAGTTGTACTTTGGGAGCTCAGTCCAGTGCTCTGATGTGGGTCTCTGCCTCTGTTTCCATCAGTTGCTTGGTGAAGGTTCTATGGTGATATTTAAGATATTCATCAAGCGATCCTAGAGAAGCTAAATAAGGAGAACCCAAAGAAAACCTATAGGCATCCTACTGAATATTAAGCTTCATCAGGCGATGAAAGGAGACAGAGACAGAGACCCACATTGGAGCACCGGACCGAAATCTCAAGGTCCAAATCAGGAGCAGAAGGAGAGAGAGCACGAGAAAGGAACTCAGGACTGCGAGGGGTGCACCCACACACTGAGACAATGGGGATGTTCTACTGGGAACTCACCAAGGCCAGCTGGCCTGGGTCTGAAAAAGCATGGGATACATCCGGACTAGCTGAACATAGCGTACAATGAGGAATACTGAGAATTCAAGAACAATCACAGTGGGTTTTTGATCCTACTGCACTTACTGGCTTTGTGGGAGCCTAGGCAGTTTGGATGCTCACCTTAAGAGACCTGGATAGAGGTGGGCGGTCCTTTGGCTTCCCACAGGTCAGGGAACCCTGATTGCTCTTCGAACAGCCTCTTTTGGGTCCTTTTTGGAAAGACTCCTTTGGGTCCTTTGGGACAGACTCCTTCAGGTCCTTTGGGTCAGACTCCTTCTCAACTGGATCTGTGTGGCCCTGGCTGCCCTTACTTCCAGTTTTTTTTTTTTTTTTTTTTAGTTCTGGCCAAATGGAGAGAGACTCTGGAGCCAGGAGTGAACCCGGAGTCTCTGGGGACCACCATGGCCTCCACCATGGCCTCCAATTTTGTCTTTCTTGAGGTCTGAGCCTCCAGTAATCTGAAAACAACAGAAGAGTATCCTGTTTCTTAAGATGTCTCAAGACAAGTGAGTTTGCTTGGCTGTCTCTAAGCAGCTGGCTGCCTGGTTGCAGGGTTCTGCATTGTTACATCATTGTTAAGGAAGTGAAGTCACTCCTGGGGTCCCTTTGTCTGAGTCTTCTCCTCATACAGGGCTTTCCCAAAAGTCTCCTAGGTCCCTTTACTCCTCGCAGGTGCACTATTTGACACAGATACACTGCTCCTAGGGATGTCTGGGTATAGGCAGCACCTTGACTTTGCAATCTGAGCCCTTACTGTTCACCAGCATTATTTACCCTAATTCTATACTCAGCTCTGATTGCCCCAGCACACCATAGACCTTAGCCACGTGGTCTTGCTTCTAGGCTACTGTGTGAAATATGAGCACAGTGTGTGGGTTTTCATGAGGAACTACAGAGGGGAATTTTATAAAATCAATTTTTTAAATTTTGTTTTGTTTTCTTTTGATTTGAGACAGGATTTCTTTGTATAGCCTGGAAGTCACTCCATAGAGCAGGCTGGCCTAGAACTCACAAAGATGTACCTGTTTATTCCTCCCGAGTACTGGGACTAAAGGCATGCACAACCACCAGGGCCTATAGTGGGACATTTGTTTATTTTTTTGGAGGGATTAACCTCATTTTTAAATTTTTCTTTTTACTTTTTTTTTTTTACTTTTCTAAAAAAGAAAACAAACTGTCTTTTTTCATTATACATACCAATCCAAGTTCCCGCTTCCTCCCCTCCTCGATTCCCTCCACTTACCTCCCCACCCTACCCCCAATCCACTCCTCAGAGAAGGTAAGACTCATTGATTTGGGGAAGGTCCAAGGCCCTTCATACTAAATCTAGGCTGAGCAAGGTAGCCATCCAAAAAACCGGGTTCCCAAAAAGCCAGTACAAGTAGCAGTGATAAATTCTGGTGCCACTGCCAGTGGCCCCGCAGTCTGCCCCGGCCATGCAACTCTCAACCACATTCAGAGGGACTAGTTTGGTCCTATGCTTGTACCTTCCCAGTTCGACTGGTGTTGGTGAGCTCCCATTAGCTAAGGTAGACTGTTCCAATGGGTGTCCCCATCATGGTCAAGATCTCTTTGCTCATATTCTCACTCATCCCACTCTTCAGTTGTACTTTGGGTGCTCAGTCCAGTGCTCTGATGTGGGTCTCTGCCTCTGTTTCCATCAGTTGCAGGGTGAAGGTTCTATGGTGATATTTAAGATATTCATCAAGCGATCCTAGAGAAGCTAAATAAGGAGAACCCAAAGAAAAACATATAGGCATCCTACTGAATATTAAGCTTCATCAGGCGATGTAAGGAGACAGAGACAGAGACCCACACAGGAGCACCGGACCGAAATCTCAAGGTCCAAATCGGGAGCAGAAGGATAGAGAGCACCAGCAAGGAACTCAGGACTGCGAGGGGTGCACCCACACACTGAGATAATGGGGATGTTCTATCAGGAACTCACCAAGGACAGCTGGCCTGGGTCTGAAAAAGCATGGGATAAGTCCGGACTAGCTGAACATAGTGTACAATGAGGAGTACTGAGAACTCAAGAACAATCACAGTGGGTTTTTGATCCTACTGCACTTACTGGCTTTGTGGGAGCCTAGGCAGTTTGGATGCTCACCTTAAGAGACCTGGATAGAGGTGGGCGGTCCTTTGGCTTCCCACAGGTCAGGGAACCCTGATTGCTCTTCGAACAGCCTCTTTTGGGTCCTTTGGGAAAGACTCCTTTGGGTCCTTTGGGACAGACTCCTTCTGGTCCTTTGGGTCAGACTCCTTCTCAACTGGATCTCTGTGGCCCTGGCTGCCCTTACTTCCAGTTTTTTTTTTTTTTTTTTTTAATTCTGGCCAAATGGCGAGAGGCGCTGGAGCCAGGAGTGAACCCGGAGTCTCTGGGGACCACCATGGCCTCCACCATGGCCTCCAATTTTGTCTTTCTTGAGGTCTGAGCCTCCAGTAATCTGAAAACAACAGAAGAGTACCCTGTTTCCTATGCTGTCTCAAGACAAGTGAGTTTGCTTGGCTGTCTCTAAGCAGCTGGCTGCCTGGTTGCAGGGTTCTGCATTGTTACATCATTGTTAAGGAAGTGAAGTCACTCCTGGGGTCCCTTTGTCTGAGTCTTCTCCTCATACAGGGCTTTCCCAAAAGTCTCCTAGGTCCTTTTACTCCTCGCAGGTGCACTACTTGACACAGATACACTGCTCCTAGGGATGTCTGGGTATAGGCAGCACCTTGACTTTGCAATCTGAGCCCTTACTGTTCACCAGCATTATTTACCCTAATTCTATACTCAGCTCTGATTGCCCCAGCACACCATAGACCTTAGCCACGTGGTCTTGCTTCTAGGCTACTGTGTGAAATATGAGCACAGTGTGTGGGTTTTCATGAGGAACTACAGAGGGGGACTTTTTTAAAATCAATTTTTTAAATTTTGTTTTGTTTTCTTTTGTTTTGAGACAGGATTTCTTTGTATAGCCTGGAAGTCACTCCATAGAGCGGGCTGGCCTTGAACTCACAAAGATCTACCTGTTTCTTCTTCCCGAGTACTGGGACTAAAGGCATGCACAACAACCAGGGCCTATAGTGGGACATTTGTTTACATTTGTTTATTTTTTTGGAGGGATTAACCTCATTTATAAATTTTTCTTTTTACTTTTTTTTTTTACTTTTCTAAAAAAGAAAACAAACTGTCTTTTTTCATTATACATACCAATCCAAGTTCCTACTTCCTCCCCTGCTCCAATTCTCTCCACTTACCTCCCCACCCTACCCCCAATCCACTCCTCAGAGAAGGTAAGACTCATTGATTTGGGGAAGGTCCAAGGCCCTTCATACTAAATCTAGGCTGAGCAAGGTAGCCATCCAAAAAACCGGGTTCCCAAAAAGCCAGTACAAGTAGCAGTGATAAATTCTGGTGCCACTGCCAGTGGCCCCGCAGTCTGCCCCGGCCATGCAACTCTCAACCACATTCAGAGGGACTAGTTTGGTCCTATGCTTGTACCTTCCCAGTTCGACTGATGCTGGTGAGCTCCCATTAGCTAAGGTAGACTGTTCCCATGGGTGTCCCCATCATGGTCAAGATCTTTTTGCTCATATTCTCACTCCTCCCACTCTTCAGTTGTACTTTGGGTGCTCAGTCCAGTGCTCTGATGTGGGTCTCTGCCTCTGTTTCCATCAGTTGCAGGGTGAAGATTCTATGGTGATATTTAAGATATTCATCAAGCGATTTTAGAGAAGCTAAATAAGGAGAACCCAAAGAAAAACATATAGGCATCCTACTGAATATTAAGCTTCATCAGGCGATGAAAGGAGACAGAGACAGAGACCCACATTGGAGCACCGGACCGAAATCTCAAGGTCCAAATCGGGAGCAGAAGGATAGAGAGCACCAGCAAGGAACTCAGGACTGCGAGGGGTGCACCCACACACTGAGATAATGGGGATGTTCTATCAGGAACTCACCAAGGACAGCTGGCCTGGGTCTGAAAAAGCATGGGATAAGTCCGGACTAGCTGAACGTAGTGTACAATGAGGAGTACTGAGAACTCAAGAACAATCACAGTGGGTTTTTGATCCTACTGCACTTACTGGCTTTGTGGGAGCCTAGGCAGTTTGGATGCTCACCTTAAGAGACCTGGATAGAGGTGGGCGGTCCTTTGGCTTCCCACAGGTCAGGGAACCCTGATTGCTCTTCGAACAGCCTCTTTTGGGTCCTTTGGGAAAGACTCCTTTGGGTCCTTTGGGACAGACTCCTTCAGGTCCTTTGGGTCAGACTCCTTCTCAACTGGATCTGTGTGGCCCTGGCTGCCCTTACTTCCAGTTTTTTTTTTTTTTTTAATTCTGGCCAAATGGCGAGAGGCGCTGGAGCCAGGAGTGAACCCGGAGTCTCTGGGGACCACCATGGCCTCCACCATGGCCTCCAATTTTGTCTTTCTTGAGGTCTGAGCCTCCAGTAATCTGAAAACAACAGAAGAGTACCCTGTTTCCTATGCTGTCTCAAGACAAGTGAGTTTGCTTGGCTGTCTCTAAGCAGCTGGCTGCCTGGTTGCAGGGTTCTGCATTGTTACATCATTGTTAAGGAAGTGAAGTCACTCCTGGGGTCCCTTTGTCTGAGTCTTCTCCTCATACAGGGCTTTCCCAAAAGTCTCCTAGGTCCTTTTACTCCTCGCAGGTGCACTACTTGACACAGATACACTGCTCCTAGGGATGTCTGGGTATAGGCAGCACCTTGACTTTGCAATCTGAGCCCTTACTGTTCACCAGCATTATTTACCCTAATTCTATACTCAGCTCTGATTGCCACAGCACACCATAGACCTTAGCCACGTGGTCTTGCTTCTAGGCTACTGTGTGAAATATGAGCACAGTGTGTGGGTTTTCATGAGGAACTACAGAGGGGGACTTTTTTAAAATCAATTTTTTAAATTTTGTTTTGTTTTCTTTTGTTTTGAGACAGGATTTCTTTGTATAGCCTGGAAGTCACTCCATAGAGCGGGCTGGCCTTGAACTCACAAAGATCTACCTGTTTCTTCTTCCCGAGTACTGGGACTAAAGGCATGCACAACAACCAGGGCCTATAGTGGGACATTTGTTTACATTTGTTTATTTTTTTGGAGGGATTAACCTCATTTATAAATTTTTCTTTTTACTTTTTTTTTTTACTTTTCTAAAAAAGAAAACAAACTGTCTTTTTTCATTATACATACCAATCCAAGTTCCTACTTCCTCCCCTGCTCCCATTCTCTCCACTTACCTCCCCACCCTACCCCCAATCCACTCCTCAGAGAAGGTAAGACTCATTGATTTGGGGAAGGTCCAAGGCCCTTCATACTAAATCTAGGCTGAGCAAGGTAGCCATCCAAAAAACCGGGTTCCCAAAAAGCCAGTACAAGTAGCAGTGATAAATTCTGGTGCCACTGCCAGTGGCCCCGCAGTCTGCCCCGGCCATGCAACTCTCAACCACATTCAGAGGGACTAGTTTGGTCCTATGCTTGTACCTTCCCAGTTCGACTGATGCTGGTGAGCTCCCATTAGCTAAGGTAGACTGTTCCCATGGGTGTCCCCATCATGGTCAAGATCTTTTTGCTCATATTCTCACTCCTCCCACTCTTCAGTTGTACTTTGGGTGCTCAGTCCAGTGCTCTGATGTGGGTCTCTGCCTCTGTTTCCATCAGTTGCAGGGTGAAGGTTCTATGGTGATATTTAAGATATTCATCAAGCGATTTTAGAGAAGCTAAATAAGGAGAACCCAAAGAAAAACATATAGGCATCCTACTGAATATTAAGCTTCATCAGGCGATGAAAGGAGACAGAGACAGAGACCCACATTGGAGCACCGGACCGAAATCTCAAGGTCCAAATCAGGAGCAGAAGGAGAGAGAGCACGAGCAAGGAACTCAGGACTGCGAGGGGTTCACCCACACACTGAGATAATGGGGATGTTCTATCAGGAACTCACCAAGGCCAGGTGGCCTGGGTCTGAAAAAGCATGGGATAAATCCGGACTAGCTGAACAGAGCAGACAATGAGGAATACTGAGAACTCAAGAACAATCACAGTGGGTTTTTGATCCTACTGCACTAACTGGCTTTGTGGGAGCCTAGGCAGTTTGGATGCTCACCTTAAGAGACCTGGATAGAGGTGGGCAGTCCTTTGGCTTCCCACATGTCAGGGAACCCTGATTGCTCTTTGAACAGCCTCTTTTGAGTCCTTTGGGAAAGACTCCTTTGGGTCTTTTGGGACAGACTCCTTCAGGTCCTTTGGGTCAGACTCCTTCTCAACTGGATCTGTGTGGCCCTGGCTGCCCTTACTTCCAGTTTTTTGTTTTTTTTTTTAATTCTGGCCAAATGGCGAGAGGCGCTGGAGCCAGGAGTGAACCCGGAGTCTCTGGGGACCACCATGGCCTCCACCATGGCCTCCAATTTTGTCTTTCTTGAGGTCTGAGCCTCCAGTAATCTGAAAACAACAGAAGAGTATCCTGTTTCCTATGCTGTCTCAAGACAAGTGAGTTTGCTTGGCTGTCTCTAAGCAGCTGGCTGCCTGGTTGCAGGGTTCTGCATTGTTACATCATTGTTAAGGAAGTGAAGTCACTCCTGGGGTCCCTTTGTCTGAGTCTTCTCCTCATACAGGGCTTTCCCAAAAGTCTCCTTTACTCCTCGCAGGTGCACTACTTGACACAGATACACTGCTCCTAGGGATGTCTGGGTATAGGCAGCACCTTGACTTTGCAATCTGAGCCCTTACTGTTCACCAGCATTATTTACCCTAATTCTATACTCAGCTCTGATTGCCACAGCACACCATAGACCTTAGCCACGTGGTCTTGCTTCTAGGCTACTGTGTGAAATATGAGCACAGTGTGTGGGTTTTCATGAGGAACTACAGAGGGGAATTTTTTAAAATCAATTTTTTAAATTTTGTTTTGTTTTCTTTTGTTTTGAGACAGGATTTCTTTGTATAGCCTGGAAGTCACTCCATAGAGCGGGCTGGCCTTGAACTCACAAAGATCTACCTGTTTCTTCTTCCCGAGTACTGGGACTAAAGGCATGCACAACAACCAGGGCCTATAGTGGGACATTTGTTTACATTTGTTTATTTTTTGGAGGGATTAACCTCATTTTTAAATTTTTCTTTTTACTTTTATTTTAACTTTTCTAAAAAAGAAAACAAACTGTCTTTTTTCATTATACATACCAATCCAAGTTCCCACTTCCTCCCCTCCTCCCATTCCCTCCACTTACCTCCCCACCCTACCCCCAATCCACTCCTCAGAGAAGGTAAGACTCATTGATTTGGGGAAGGTCCAAGGCCCTTCATACTAAATCTAGGCTGAGCAAGGTAGCCATCCAAAAAACCGGGTTCCCAAAAAGCCAGTACAAGTAGCAGTGATAAATTCTGGTGCCACTGCCAGTGGCCCCGCAGTCTGCCCCGGCCATGCAACTCTCAACCACATTCAGAGGGACTAGTTTGGTCCTATGCTTGTACCTTCCCAGTTCGACTGATGCTGGTGAGCTCCCATTAGCTAAGGTAGACTGTTCCCATGGGTGTCCCCATCATGGTCAAGATCTTTTTGCTCATATTCTCACTCCTCCCACTCTTCAGTTGTACTTTGGGTGCTCAGTCCAGTGCTCTGATGTGGGTCTCTGCCTCTGTTTCCATCATTTGCAGGGTGAAGGTTCTATGGTGATATTTAAGATATTCATCAAGCGATCCTAGAGAAGCTAAATAAGGAGAACCCAAAGAAAATCATATAGGCATCCTACTGAATATTAAGCTTCATCAGGCGATGAAAGGAGACAGAGACAGAGACCCACATTGGAGCACCGGACCGAAATCTCAAGGTCCAAATCAGGAGCAGAAGGAGAGAGAGCACGAGCAAGGAACTCAGGACTGCAAGGGGTTCACCCACACACTGAGATAATGGGGATGTTCTATCAGGAACTCACCAAGGCCAGCTGGCCTGGGTCTGAAAAAGCATGGGATAAATCCGGACTAGCTGAACAGAGCAGACAATGAGGAATACTGAGAACTCAAGAACAATCACAGTGGGTTTTTGATCCTACTGCACTTACTGGCTTTGTGGGAGCCTAGGCAATTTGGATGCTCACCTTAAGAGACCTGGATAGAGGTGGGCGGTCCTTTGGCTTCCCACATGTCAGGGAACCCTGATTGCTCTTTGAACAGCCTCTTTTGAGTCCTTTGGGAAAGACTCCTTTGGGTCCTTTGGGACAGACTCCTTCAGGTCCTTTGGGTCAGACTCCTTCTCAACTGGATCTGTGTGGCCCTGGCTGCCCTTACTTCCAGTTTTTTTTTTTTTTTTTAATTCTGGACAAATGGCGAGAGGCGCTGGAGCCAGGAGTGAACCCGGAGTCTCTGGGGACCACCATGGCCTCCACCATGGCCTCCAATTTTGTCTTTCTTGAGGTCTGAGCCTCCAGTAATCTGAAAACAACAGAAGAGTATCCTGTTTCCTATGCTGTCTCAAGACAAGTGAGTTTGCTTGGCTGTCTCTAAGCAGCTGGCTGCCTGGTTGCAGGGTTCTGCATTGTTACATCATTGTTAAGGAAGGGAAGTCACTCCTGGGGTCCCTTTGTCTGAGTCTTCTCCTCATACAGGGCTTTCCCAAAAGTCTCCTAGGTCCCTTTACTCCTCGCAGGTGCACTACTTGACACAGATACACTGCTCCTAGGGATGTCTGGGTATAGGCAGCACCTTGACTTTGCAATCTGAGCCCTTACTGTTCACCAGCATTATTTACCCTAATTCTATACTCAGCTCTGATTGCCCCAGCACACCATAGACCTTAGCCACGTGGTCTTGCTTCTAGGCTACTGTGTGAAATATGAGCACAGTGTGTGGGTTTTCATGAGGAACTACAGAGGGGGACTTTTTTAAAATCAATTTTTTAAATTTTGTTTTGTTTTCTTTTGTTTTGAGACAGGATATCTTTGTATAGCTTGGAAGTCACTCCATAGAGCAGGCTGGCCTTGAACTCACAAAGATCTACCTGTTTCTTCTTCCCGAGTACTGGGACTAAAGGCATGCACAACAACCAGGGCCTATAGTGGGACATTTGTTTACATTTGTTTATTTTTTTGGAGGGATTAACCTCATTTTTAAATTTTTCTTTTTACTTTTTTTTTAACTTTTCTAAAAAAGAAAACAAACTGTCTTTTTTCATTATACATACCAATCCAAGTTCCCACTTCCTCCCCTCCTCCCATTCCCTCCACTTACCTCCCCACCCTACCCCCAATCCACTCCTCAGAGAAGGTAAGACTCATTGATTTGGGGAAGGTCCAAGGCCCTTCATACTAAATCTAGGCTGAGCAAGGTAGCCATCCAAAAAACCGGGTTCCCAAAAAGCCAGTACAAGTAGCAGTGATAAATTCTGGTGCCACTGCCAGTGGCCCCGCAGTCTGCCCCGGCCATGCAACTCTCAACCACATTCAGAGGGACTAGTTTGGTCCTATGCTTGTACCTTCCCAGTTCGACTGATGCTGGTGAGCTCCCATTAGCTAAGGTAGACTGTTCCCATGGGTGTCCCCATCATGGTCAAGATCTTTTTGCTCATATTCTCACTCCTCCCACTCTTCAGTTGTACTTTGGGTGCTCAGTCCAGTGCTCTGATGTGGGTCCCTGCCTCTGTTTCCATCAGTTGCAGGGTGAAGGTTCTATGGTGATATTTAAGATATTCATCAAGCGATCCTAGAGAAGCTAAATAAGGAGAACCCAAAGAAAATCATATAGGCATCCTACTGAATATTAAGCTTCATCAGGCGATGAAAGGAGACAGAGACAGAGACCCACATTGGAGCACCGGACCGAAATCTCAAGGTCCAAATCAGGAGCAGAAGGAGAGAGAGCACGAGCAAGGAACTCAGGACTGCGAGGGGTTCACCCACACACTGAGATAATGGGGATGTTCTATCAGGAACTCACCAAGGCCAGCTGGCCTGGGTCTGAAAAAGCATGAGATAAATCCGGACTAGCTGAACAGAGCAGACAATGAGGAATACTGAGAACTCAAGAACAATCACAGTGGGTTTTTGATCCTACTGCACTTATTGGCTTTGTGGGAGCCTAGGCAGTTTGGATGCTCACCTTAAGAGACCTGGATAGAGGTGGGCGGTCCTTTGGCTTCCCACATGTCACGGAACCCTGATTGCTCTTTGAACAGCCTCTTTTGAGTCCTTGGGAAAGACTCCTTTGGGTCCTTTGGGACAGACTCCTTCAGGTCCTTTGGGTCAGACTCCTTCTCAACTGGATCTGTGTGGCCCTGGCTGCCCTTACTTCCAGTTTTTTGTTTTTTTTTTTTAATTCTGGCCAAATGGCGAGAGGCGCTGGAGCCAGGAGTGAACCCGGAGTCTCTGGGGACCACCATGGCCTCCACCATGGCCTCCAATTTTGTCTTTCTTGAGGTCTGAGCCTCCAGTAATCTGAAAACAACAGAAGAGTATCCTGTTTCCTATGCTGTCTCAAGACAAGTGAGTTTGCTTGGCTGTCTCTAAGCAGCTGGCTGCCTGGTTGCAGGGTTCTGCATTGTTACATCATTGTTAAGGAAGTGAAGTCACTCCTGGGGTCCCTTTGTCTGAGTCTTCTCCTCATACAGAGCTTTCCCAAAAGTCTCCTTTACTCCTCGCAGGTGCACTACTTGACACAGATACACTGCTCCTAGGGATGTCTGGGTATAGGCAGCACCTTGACTTTGCAATCTGAGCCCTTACTGTTCACCAGCATTATTTACCCTAATTCTATACTCAGCTCTGATTGCCACAGCACACCATAGACCTTAGCCACGTGGTCTTGCTTCTAGGCTACTGTGTGAAATATGAGCACAGTGTGTGGGTTTTCATGAGGAACTACAGAGGGGGAATTTTTTTAAATCAATTTTTTAAATTTTGTTTTGTTTTCTTTTGTTTTGAGACAGGATTTCTTTGTATAGCCTGGAAGTCACTCCATAGAGCGGGCTGGCCTTGAACTCACAAAGATCTACCTGTTTCTTCTTCCCGAGTACTGGGACTAAAGGCATGCACAACAACCAGGGCCTATAGTGGGACATTTGTTTACATTTGTTTATTTTTTTGGAGGGATTAACCTCATTTTTAAATTTTTCTTTTTACTTTTTTTTTTACTTTTCTAAAAAAGAAAACAAACTGTCTTTTTTCATTATACATACCAATCCAAGTTCCCACTTCCTCCCCTCCTCCCATTCCCTCCACTTACCTCCCCACCCTACCCCCAATCCACTCCTCAGAGAAGGTAAGACTCATTGATTTGGGGAAGGTCCAAGGCCCTTCATACTAAATCTAGGCTGAGCAAGGTAGCCATCCAAAAAACCGGGTTCCCAAAAAGCCAGTACAAGTAGCAGTGATAAATTCTGGTGCCACTGCCAGTGGCCCCGCAGTCTGCCCCGGCCATGCAACTCTCAACCACATTCAGAGGGACTAGTTTGGTCCTATGCTTGTACCTTCCCAGTTCGACTGTTGCTGGTGAGCTCCCATTAGCTAAGGTAGACTGTTCCCATGGGTGTCCCCATCATGGTCAAGATCTCTTTGCTCATATTCTCACTCCTCCCACTCTTCAGTTGTACTTTGGGTGCTCAGTCCAGTGCTCTGATGTGGGTCTCTGCCTCTGTTTCCATCAGTTGCAGGGTGAAGGTTCTATGATGGTGTTTAAGATATTCATCAAGCGATTTTAGAGAAGCTAAATAAGGAGAACCCAAAGAAAAACATATAGGCATCCTACTGAATATTAAGCTTCATCAGGCGATGAAAGGAGACAGAGACAGAGACCCACATTGGAGCACTGGACCGAAATCTCAAGGTCCAAATCAGGAGCAGAAGGAGAGAGAGCACGAGCAAGGAACTCAGAACTGCGAGGGGTGCACCCACACACTGAGATAATGGGGACTTTCTATCAGGAACTCACCAAGGCCAGCTGGCCTGGGTCTGAAAAAGCATGGGATAAATCCGGACTAGCTGAACATAGCGGACAATGAGGAATACTGAGAACTCAAGAACAATCACAGTGGGTTTTTGATCCTACTGCACGTACTGGCTTTGTGGGAGCCTAGGCAGTTTGGATGCTCACCTTAAGAGACCTGGATAGAGGTGGGCGGTCCTTTGGCTTCCCACAGGTCAGGGAACCCTGATTGCTCTTCGAACAGCCTCTTTTGGGTCCTTTTTGGAAAGACTCCTTTGGGTCCTTTCGGACAGACTCCTTCTGGTCCTTTGGGTCAGACTCCTTCTCAACTGGATCTGTGTGGCCCTGGCTGCCCTTACTTCCAGTTTTTTTTTTTTTAATTCTGGCCAAATGGCGAGAGGCGCTGGAGCCAGGAGTGAACCCGGAGTCTCTGGGGACCACCATGGCCTCCACCATGGCCTCCAATTTTGTCTTTCTTGAGGTCTGAGCCTCCAGTCATCTGAAAACAACAGAAGAGTATCCTGTTTCCTATGCTGTCTCAAGACAAGTGAGTTTGCTTGGCTGTCTCTAAGCAGCTGGCTGCCTGGTTGCAGGGTTCTGCATTGTTACATCATTGTTAAGGAAGTGAAGTCACTCCTGGGGTCCCTTTGTCTGAGTCTTCTCCTCATACAGGGCTTTCCCAAAAGTCTCCTTTACTCCTCGCAGGTGCACTACTTAACACAGATACACTGCTCCTAGGGATGTCTGGGTATAGGCAGCACCTTGACTTTGCAATCTGAGCCCTTACTGTTCACCAGCATTATTTACCCTAATTCTATACTCAGCTCTGATTGCCACAGCACACCATAGACCTTAGCCACGTGGTCTTGCTTCTAGGCTACTGTGTGAAATATGAGCACAGTGTGTGGGCTTTCATGAGGAACTACAGAGGGGGACTTATTTAAAATCAATTTTTTAAATTTTGTTTTGTTTTCTTTTGTTTTGAGACAGGATTTCTTTGTATAGCCTGGAAGTCACTCCATAGAGCGGGCTGGCCTTGAACTCACAAAGATCTACCTGTTTCTTCTTCCCGAGTACTGGGACTAAAGGCATGCACAACAACCAGGGCCTATAGTGGGACATTTGTTTACATTTGTTTATTTTTTGGAGGGATTAACCTCATTTTTAAATTTTTCTTTTTACTTTTTTTTTAACTTTTCTAAAAAAGAAAACAAACTGTCTTTTTTCATTATACATACCAATCCAAGTTCCCACTTCCTCCCCTCCTCCCATTCCCTCCACTTACCTCCCCACCCTACCCCCAATCCACTCCTCAGAGAAGGTAAGACTCATTGATTTGGGGAAGGTCCAAGGCCCTTCATACTAAATCTAGGCTGAGCAAGGTAGCCATCCAAAAAACCGGGTTCCCAAAAAGCCAGTACAAGTAGCAGTGATAAATTCTGGTGCCACTGCCAGTGGCCCCGCAGTCTGCCCCGGCCATGCAACTCTCAACCACATTCAGAGGGACTAGTTTGGTCCTATGCTTGTACCTTCCCAGTTCGACTGTTGCTGGTGAGCTCCCATTAGCTAAGGTAGACTGTTCCCATGGGTGTCCCCATCATGGTCAAGATCTCTTTGCTCATATTCTCACTCCTCCCACTCTTCAGTTGTACTTTGGGTGCTCAGTCCAGTGCTCTGATGTGGGTCTCTGCCTCTGTTTCCATCAGTTGCAGGGTGAAGGTTCTATGATGATATTTAAGATATTCATCAAGCGATTTTAGAGAAGCTAAATAAGGAGGACCCAAAGAAAAACATACAGGCATCCTACTGAATATTAAGCTTCATCAGGCGATGAAAGGAGACAGAGACAGAGACCCACATTGGAGCACTGGACCGAAATCTCAAGGTCCAAATCAGGAGCAGAAGGAGAGAGAGCACGAGCAAGGAACTCAGGACTGCGAGGGGTGCACCCACACACTGAGATAATGGGGATGTTCTATCAGGAACTCACCAAGGCCAGCTGGCCTGGGTCTGAAAAAGCATGGGATAAATCCGGACTAGCTGAACATAGCGGACAATGAGGAATACTGAGAACTCAAGAACAATCACAGTGGGTTTTTGATCCTACTGCACGTACTGGCTTTGTGGGAGCCTAGGCAGTTTGGATGCTCACCTTAAGAGACCTGGATAGAGGTGGGCGGTCCTTTGGCTTCCCACAGGTCAGGGAACCCTGATTGCTCTTTGAACAGCCTCTTGTGAGTCCTTTGGGAAAGACTCCTTTGGGTCCTTTGGGACAGACTCCTTCAGGTCCTTTGGGTCAGACTCCTTCTCAACTGGATCTGTGTGGCCCTGGCTGCCCTTACTTCCAGTTTTTTTTTTTTTTTTAATTCTGGCCAAATGGCGAGAGGCGCTGGAGCCAGGAGTGAACCCGGAGTCTCTGGGGACCACCATGGCCTCCACCATGGCCTCCAATTTTGTCTTTCTTGAGGTCTGAGCCTCCAGTAATCTGAAAACAACAGAAGAGTATCCTGTTTCCTATGCTGTCTCAAGACAAGTGAGTTTGCTTGGCTGTCTCTAAGCAGCTGGCTGCCTGGTTGCAGGGTTCTGCATTGTTACATCATTGTTAAGGAAGTGAAGTCACTCCTGGGGTCCCTTTGTCTGAGTCTTCTCCTCATACAGGGCTTTCCCAAAAGTCTCCTTTACTCCTCGCAGGTGCACTACTTAACACAGATACACTGCTCCTAGGGATGTCTGGGTATAGGCAGCACCTTGACTTTGCAATCTGAGCCCTTACTGTTCACCAGCATTATTTACCCTAATTCTATACTCAGCTCTGATTGCCACAGCACACCATAGACCTTAGCCACGTGGTCTTGCTTCTAGGCTACTGTGTGAAATATGAGCACAGTGTGTGGGCTTTCATGAGGAACTACAGAGGGGGACTTATTTAAAATCAATTTTTTAAATTTTGTTTTGTTTTCTTTTGTTTTGAGACAGGATTTCTTTGTATAGCCTGGAAGTCACTCCATAGAGCGGGCTGGCCTTGAACTCACAAAGATCTACCTGTTTCTTCTTCCCGAGTACTGGGACTAAAGGCATGCACAACAACCAGGGCCTATAGTGGGACATTTGTTTACATTTGTTTATTTTTTGGAGGGATTAACCTCATTTTTAAATTTTTCTTTTTACTTTTTTTTTAACTTTTCTAAAAAAGAAAACAAACTGTCTTTTTTCATTATACATACCAATCCAAGTTCCCACTTCCTCCCCTCCTCCCATTCCCTCCACTTACCTCCCCACCCTACCCCCAATCCACTCCTCAGAGAAGGTAAGACTCATTGATTTGGGGAAGGTCCAAGGCCCTTCATACTAAATCTAGGCTGAGCAAGGTAGCCATCCAAAAAACCGGGTTCCCAAAAAGCCAGTACAAGTAGCAGTGATAAATTCTGGTGCCACTGCCAGTGGCCCGGCAGTCTGCCCCGGCCATGCAACTCTCAACCACATTCAGAGGGACTAGTTTGGTCCTATGCTTGTACCTTCCCAGTTCGACTGTTGCTGGTGAGCTCCCATTAGCTAAGGTAGACTGTTCCCATGGGTGTCCCCATCATGGTCAAGATCTCTTTGCTCATATTCTCACTCCTCCCACTCTTCAGTTGTACTTTGGGTGCTCAGTCCAGTGCTCTGATGTGGGTCTCTGCCTCTGTTTCCATCAGTTGCAGGGTGAAGGTTCTATGATGATATTTAAGATATTCATCAAGCGATTTTAGAGAAGCTAAATAAGGAGAACCCAAAGAAAAACATATAGGCATCCTACTGAATATTAAGCTTCATCAGGCGATGAAAGGAGACAGAGACAGAGACCCACATTGGAGCACTGGACCGAAATCTCAAGGTCCAAATCAGGAGCAGAAGGAGAGAGAGCACGAGCAAGGAACTGAGGACTGCGAGGGGTGCACCCACACACTGAGATAATGGGGACTTTCTATCAGGAACTCACCAAGGCCAGCTGGCCTGGGTCTGAAAAAGCATGGGATAAATCCGGACTAGCTGAACATAGCGGACAATGAGGAATACTGAGAACTCAAGAACAATCACAGTGGGTTTTTGATCCTACTGCACGTACTGGCTTTGTGGGAGCCTAGGCAGTTTGGATGCTCACCTTAAGAGACCTGGATAGAGGTGGGCGGTCCTTTGGCTTCCCACAGGTCAGGGAACCCTGATTGCTCTTCGAACAGCCTCTTTTGGGTCCTTTTTGGAAAGACTCCTTTGGGTCCTTTGGGACAGACTCCTTCTGGTCCTTTGGGTCAGACTCCTTCTCAACTGGATCTGTGTGGCCCTGGCTGCCCTTACTTCCAGTTTTTTTTTTTTTAATTCTGGCCAAATGGCGAGAGGCGCTGGAGCCAGGAGTGAACCCGGAGTCTCTGGGGACCACCATGGCCTCCACCATGGCCTCCAATTTTGTCTTTCTTGAGGTCTGAGCCTCCAGTAATCTGAAAACAACAGAAGAGTATCCTGTTTCCTATGCTGTCTCAAGACAAGTGAGTTTGCTTGGCTGTCTCTAAGCAGCTGGCTGCCTGGTTGCAGGGTTCTGCATTGTTACATCATTGTTAAGGAAGTGAAGTCACTCCTGGGGTCCCTTTGTCTGAGTCTTCTCCTCCTACAGGGCTTTCCCAAAAGTCTCCTAGGTCCCTTTACTCCTCGCAGGTGCACTACTTGACACAGATACACTGCTCCTAGGGATGTCTGGGTATAGGCAGCACCTTGACTTTGCAATCTGAGCCCTTACTGTTCACCAGCATTATTTACCCTAATTCTATACTCAGCTCTGATTGCCCCAGCACACCATAGACCTTAGCCACGTGGTCTTGCTTCTAGGCTACTGTGTGAAATATGAGCACAGTGTGTGGGTTTTCATGAGGAACTACAGAGGGGAATTTTATAAAATCAATTTTTTAAATTTTGTTTTGTTTTCTTTTGTTTTGAGACAGGATTTCTTTGTATAGCCTGGAAGTCACTCCATAGAGCGGGCTGGCCTTGAACTCACAAAGATCTACCTGTTTCTTCTTCCCGAGTACTGGGACTAAAGGCATGCACAACAACCAGGGCCTATAGTGGGACATTTGTTTACATTTGTTTATTTTTTTGGAGGGATTAACCTCATTTTTAAATTTTTCTTTTTACTTTTTTTTTTACTTTTCTAAAAAAGAAAACAAACTGTCTTTTTTCATTATACATACCAATCCAAGTTCCCACTTCTTCCCCTCCTCCAATTCCCTCCACTTACCTCCCCACCCTACCCCCAATCCACTCCTCAGAGAAGGTAAGACTCATTGATTTGGGGAAGGTCCAAGGCCCTTCATACTAAATCTAGGCTGAGCAAGGTAGCCATCCAAAAAACCGGGTTCCCAAAAAGCCAGTACAAGTAGCAGTGATAAATTCTGGTGCCACTGCCAGTGGCCCGGCAGTCTGCCCCGGCCATGCAACTCTCAACCACATTCAGAGGGACTAGTTTGGTCCTATGCTTGTACCTTCCCAGTTCGACTGTTGCTGGTGAGCTCCCATTAGCTAAGGTAGACTGTTCCCATGGGTGTCCCCATCATGGTCAAGATCTCTTTGCTCATTTTCTCACTCCTCCCACTCTTCAGTTGTACTTTGGGTGCTCAGTCCAGTGCTCTGATGTGGGTCTCTGCCTCTGTTTCCATCAGTTGCAGGGTGAAGGTTCTATGATGATATTTAAGATATTCATCAAGCGATTTTAGAGAAGCTA
This sequence comes from Microtus pennsylvanicus, assembly GCF_037038515.1. NCBI lineage: Eukaryota > Metazoa > Chordata > Mammalia > Rodentia > Cricetidae > Microtus > Microtus pennsylvanicus. The sequence continues at coordinate 19,120,847 of NC_134583.1, forward strand.
AATAAGGAGAACACAAAGAAAAACATATAGGCATCCTACTGAATATTAAGCTTCATCAGGCGATGAAAGGAGACAGAGACAGAGACCCACATTGGAGCACTGGACCGAAATCTCAAGGTCCAAATCAGGAGCAGAAGGAGAGAGAGCACGAGCAAGGAACTCAGGACTGCGAGGGGTGCACCCACACACTGAGATAATGGGGACTTTCTATCAGGAACTCATCAAGGCCAGCTGGCCTGGGTCTGAAAAAGCATGGGATAAATCCGGACTAGCTGAACATAGCGGACAATGAGGAATACTGAGAACTCAAGAACAATCACAGTGGGTTTTTGATCCTACTGCACGTACTGGCTTTGTGGGAGCCTAGGCAGTTTGGATGCTCACCTTAAGAGACCTGGATAGAGGTGGGCGGTCCTTTGGCTTCCCACAGGTCAGGGAACCCTGATTGCTCTTCGAACAGCCTCTTTTGGGTCCTTTTTGGAAAGACTCCTTTGGGTCCTTTGGGACAGACTCCTTCTGGTCCTTTGGGTCAGACTCCTTCTCAACTGGATCTGTGTGGCCCTGGCTGCCCTTATTTCCAGTTTTTTTTTTTTTTAATTCTGGCCAAATGGCGAGAGGCGGTGGAGCCAGGAGTGAACCCGGAGTCTCTGGGGACCACCATGGCCTCCACCATGGCCTCCAATTTTGTCTTTCTTGAGGTCTGAGCCTCCAGTAATCTGAAAACAACAGAAGAGTATCCTGTTTCCTATGCTGTCTCAAGACAAGTGAGTTTGCTTGGCTGTCTCTAAGCAGCTGGCTGCCTGGTTGCAGGGTTCTGCATTGTTACATCATTGTTAAGGAAGTGAAGTCACTCCTGGGGTCCCTTTGTCTGAGTCTTCTCCTCATACAGGGCTTTCCCAAAAGTCTCCTAGGTCCCTTTACTCCTCGCAGGTGCACTACTTGACACAGATACACTGCTCCTAGGGATGTCTGGGTATAGGCAGCACCTTGACTTTGCAATCTGAGCCCTTACTGTTCACCAGCATTATTTACCCTAATTCTATACTCAGCTCTGATTGCCCCAGCACACCATAGACCTTAGCCACGTGGTCTTGCTTCTAGGCTACTGTGTGAAATATGAGCACAGTGTGTGGGTTTTCATGAGGAACTACAGAGGGCGACTTATTTAAAATCAATTTTTTAAATTTTGTTTTGTTTTCTTTTGTTTTGAGACAGGATTTCTTTGTATAGCCTGGAAGTCACTCCATAGAGCGGGCTGGCCTTGAACTCACAAAGATCTACCTGTTTCTTCTTCCCGAGTACTGGGACTAAAGGCATGCACAACAACCAGGGCCTATAGTGGGACATTTGTTTACATTTGTTTATTTTTTTGGAGGGATTAACCTCATTTTTAAATTTTTCTTTTTACTTTTTTTTTTTACTTTTCTAAAAAAGAAAACAAACTGTCTTTTTTCATTATACATACCAATCCAAGTTCCCACTTCTTCCCCTCCTCCAATTCCCTCCACTTACCTCCCCACCCTACCCCCAATCCACTCCTCAGAGAAGGTAAGACTCATTGATTTGGGGAAGGTCCAAGGCCCTTCATACTAAATCTAGGCTGAGCAAGGTAGCCATCCAAAAAACCGGGTTCCCAAAAAGCCAGTACAAGTAGCAGTGATAAATTCTGGTGCCACTGCCAGTGGCCCCGCAGTCTGCCCCGGCCATGCAACTCTCAACCACATTCAGAGGGACTAGTTTGGTCCTATGCTTGTACCTTCCCAGTTCGACTGGTGCTGGTGAGCTCCCATTAGCTAAGGTAGACTGTTCCAATGGGTGTCCCCATCATGGTCAAGATCTTTTTGCTCATATTCTCACTCCTCCCACTCTTCAGTTGTACTTTGGGTGCTCAGTCCAGTGCTCTGATGTGGGTCTCTGCCTCTGTTTCCATCAGTTGCACTGTGAAGGTTCTATGATGATATTTAAGATATTCATCAAGCGATCCTAGAGAAGCTAAATAAGGAGAACCCAAAGAAAAACATACAGGCATCCTACTGAATATTAAGCTTCATCAGGCGATGAAAGGAGACAGAGACAGAGACCCACATTGGAGCACTGGACCGAAATCTCAAGGTCCAAATCAGGAGCAGAAGGAGAGAGAGCACGAGCAAGGAACTCAGGACTGCGAGGGGTGCACCCACACACTGAGATAATGGGGACTTTCTATCAGGAACTCACCAAGGCCAGCTGGCCTGGGTCTGAAAAAGCATGGGATAAATCCGGACTAGCTGAACATAGCGGACAATGAGGAATACTGAGAACTCAAGAACAATCACAGTGGGTTTTTGATCCTACTGCACGTACTGGCTTTGTGGGAGCCTAGGCAGTTTGGATGCTCACCTTAAGAGACCTGGATAGAGGTGGGCGGTCCTTTGGCTTCCCACAGGTCAGGGAACCCTGATTGCTCTTTGAACAGCCTCTTGTGAGTCCTTTGGGAAAGACTCCTTTGGGTCCTTTGGGACAGACTCCTTCAGGTCCTTTGGGTCAGACTCCTTCTCAACTGGATCTGTGTGGCCCTGGCTGCCCTTACTTCCAGTTTTTTTTTTTTTTTAATTCTGGCCAAATGGCGAGAGGCGCTGGAGCCAGGAGTGAACCCGGAGTCTCTGGGGACCACCATGGCCTCCACCATGGCCTCCAATTTTGTCTTTCTTGAGGTCTGAGCCTCCAGTAATCTGAAAAGAACAGAAGAGTATCCTGTTTCCTTTGCTGTCTCAAGACAAGTGAGTTTGCTTGGCTGTCTCTAAGCAGCTGGCTGCCTAGTTGCAGGGTTCTGCATTGTTACATCATTGTTAAGGAAGTGAAGTCACTCCTGGGGTCCCTTTGTCTGAGTCTTCTCCTCATACAGGGCTTTCCCAAAAGTCTCCTAGGTCCCTTTACTCCTCGCAGGTGCACTACTTGACACAGATACACTGCTCCTAGGGATGTCTGGGTATAGGCAGCACCTTGACTTTGCAATCTGAGCCCTTACTGTTCACCAGCATTATTTACCCTAATTCTATACTCAGCTCTGATTGCCCCAGCACACCATAGACCTTAGCCACGTGGTCTTGCTTCTAGGCTACTGTGTGAAATATGAGCACAGTGTGTGGGTTTTCATGAGGAACTACAGAGGGGAACTTTTTTAAAATCAATTTTTTAAATTTTGTTTTGTTTTCTTTTGTTTTGAGACAGGATTTCTTTGTATAGCCTGGAAGTCACTCCATAGAGCAGGCTGGCCTTGAACTCACAAAGATGTACCTGTTTCTTCTTCCCGAGTATTGGGACTAAAGGCATGCACAACAACCAGGGCCTATAGTGGGACATTTGTTTACATTTGTTTATTTTTTGGAGGGATTAACCTCATTTTTAAATTTTTCTTTTTACTTTTTTTTTAACTTTTCTAAAACAGAAAAGAAACTGTCTTTTTTCATTATACATACCAATCCAAGTTCCCACTTCCTCCCCTCCTCCCATTCCCTCCACTTACCTCCCCACCCTACCCCCAATCCACTCCTCAGAGAAGGTAAGACTCATTGATTTGGGGAAGGTCCAAGGCCCTTCATACTAAATCTAGGCTGAGCAAGGTAGCCATCCAAAAAACCGGGTTCCCAAAAAGCCAGTACAAGTAGCAGTGATAAATTCTGGTGCCACTGCCAGTGGCCCCGCAGTCTGCCCCGGCCATGCAACTCTCAACCACATTCAGAGGGACTAGTTTGGTCCTATGCTTGTACCTTCCCAGTTCGACTGGTGCTGGCGAGCTCCATTAGCTAAGGTAGACTGTTTCAATGGGTGTCCCCATCATGGTCAAGATCTCTTTGCTCATATTCTCACGCATCCCACTCTTCAGTTGTACTTTGGGAGCTCAGTCCAGTGCTCTGATGTGGGTCTCTGCCTCTGTTTCCATCAGTTGCAGGGTGAAGGTTCTATGGTGATATTTAAGATATTCATCAAGTGATCCTAGAGAAGGTAAATAAGGAGAACCCAAAGAAAAACATATAGGCATCCTACTGAATATTAAGCTTCATCAGGCGATGAAAGGAGACAGAGACAGAGACCCACATTGGAGCACTGGACCGAAATCTCAAGGTCCAAATCAGGAGCAGAAGGAGAGAGAGCACGAGCAAGGAACTCAGGACTGCGAGGGGCGTACCCACACACTGAGACAATGGGGATGTTCTACTGGGAACTCACCAAGACCAGCTGGCCTGGGTCTGAAAAAGCATTGGATAAAACCGGACTAGCTGAACATAGCAGACAATGAGGACTACTGAGAACTCAAGAACAATGGCAATGGATTTTTGATCCTACTGCACGTACTGGCTTTGTGGGAGCCTAGGCAGTTTGGATGCTCACCTTACTAGACCTGGATGGAGGTGGGGGTTTCTTAGACTTCCCACAGGGCAGGGAACCCTGATTGCTCTTTTGGCTGAAGAAGGAAGGGGCTTGACTGGGGGAGGGTTAGGGAAATGGGAGGCGGTGGCGGGGAAGCGACAGAAATCTTTAAAAGATAAATAAAAAAAATAAGATATTCATCAGTCTGACTACAGGGCAAAACCAGCTCAGGCACCCTCTCCTCTATTGCCGGTTCTTAGATGGGGTCATTCTTGTGGATTCCTAGAAATTTCTCTAGAGCCAGGTTTCTTGCTAGCCCCATAATGGCTCCCTCAATCAATATATCTCCTTCCTTGCTCTCATATCTGTCCTTTCTCTATCTTGACTATCCTGTTCCCTCAAGTTCTCCTCGCCCCTCCTCTTCTCCTCTCCTCTTTCCCTTACACCCTTCCTTCTCCTCCCACCCATATGTTTCCAATTTTGTCAGGTGATCTTGTCTATTTCAACTTTTCAGGTGGACCTATATACATTTTTCTTAGCGTTCACCTTGTTACTTAGCTTCTCTATGATCATGAACTATAGGCTCAATATCCTTTGTTTATAGCTAGCATCCACTTATGAATGAGTACATATGATATTCATATTTTTTGATCTGGGTTACCACACTTAGGATGGTGTTTACTAGTTCCATCTATTTGCATGCAAATTTCAAGATGTCATTACTTTTTTTACCATTGAGTAGTACTCTAATGTATAAATGTGCCACATTTTTATTATCCATTCTTCAGTTGAGGAGCATCTAGGTTGTCCCAAAACCAAACAGAAGCACCAAATTCAAGTCCCCACTCCTTTCTTCCTGTGCACCTTCTCTATCCAAATTGTTGGCTTCCCTATGGCCAATTCTAGCCTGTTAGTCACTGGCTCTTCCCCTGATTCAAGGAATAACTTTATTGGCAGTCTCTGGAGTGTCAGAATGCAATAAATCTCATTCCAGACCCCCTGAATCAGAAACTCTGGGAACAGGGCCAGTGCTGTTTTGTAACTATCCTCAAGGGAACTTGGATGCAGATTCAAGTTTGAGGACCAACAATGGAGGATGCATACAGATCAAAAGATTGCTAGCCATCAAGTGTAGCCTGAAGAACAGTCAGAGGGGAGACAATGTCAAGACTGTAAATTAGATAAGTTTACACATAAGTCGAGGAGCTAGAGAGACAGCTTAGTAAGTAAAATCACTGCTTGTTCTCATAGAGGAGTCCAGTTTGATTTCCAGTATCCACATGACAGCTCACAGTATCTGTAACTCCAGGTCCAGGATATCTATTGTTGTTTTCTGACCTCCACAGACAGCAGTCATGCATGCCCATGTGGGCAAAACACCCATATACATAAAATAAAAAGAAATAAAATAAATTCAAAAGTTAAATATAAATTTAATGAGAAATTGTTGAATTTGAGGGGAATAAAACACACATTCACAGTGATTTTGGAAACCATATGTGTACCACTCACAGGATGCCTTTTCTTAGCCATAAGATTTTATGTATTCCTTTGAACACAGTCATAATTTGTCTTCATTATATTTAAATAATTTTTGAACATTGTTTTCTTCCTTCTCTTTTTTCTTTGAATGTTTATCTCATCTTTCCCCCTGCACCTACTTCCCTCTTCTTCTACTTCCTTTTTTTATTTCTTCTTTATGCTCATTTTCATTTGTCCTCCAATTCTATGAGAATTCCCTTTGAGACCTTATTTCATAGCGAGGATTGTGTCTTCACTCTTGTCAATAAATTGTGGTGGATTTTGATCCACCCCACTTTTAAGAACTGTGTATATTTGCTTTGCTTTGTACATTGGGACCTTCACATGATGTACTTTAGACCTTCAGGGTGAATGAAACTCTCATTGTGCCTTCCAAAACCATGGTAGGGTGTTATTGGATGCTACCATGCGGTGTGGCATTCTCATATGCAACAGGGATGAGTGTCCTTGACTATACTTACAAGAGAAAACCCTCATGCAATTAGTGGGTAATTACTGGTTCCTGAAATTGTGCAGGGGGGGGGGTCTAAGTAAAGTACATCTATGGTGTTATCTCAATGTTTATCTTATCTAGAGAAAAATTATTGAAAGAAGCATTTAATTCTCTAAGACGTATATTCCTTAATTACTTAAAATGATCTTCATGGAGCCTGAAAAGTTGGTAGGATTCCATTCATTATGAAACCCTATCAGGAAGAGGCTCAATAAACAAGACTTCTAGCTTTTCAGAAAACCAGAGAAGTTAAATAATTACCCTCTGTTATTAGACACATGTGCTTACATTGCTTTGAGGAAGACAGATATAGAAAAGTATTCAAAATTTGTGCCTTTGTAAAAAACTGACTATTCATAAATTTTCAAATAGAAGGGTGGGTTGATTATTCAGCTGCTCTGAGTTCTTCCTGATCCCACATGAATACTGCCTTAAAGCATGAGTTTTTTTCCAGGGATGAATGCCAACCATGCTTTATACTGCTGAGGCTGCCCAAATAAAGATGCCTTTTGAGTGTAAGCTTGGAAAGACTGCTGAACATCACTGCTTTGCATGCCTGTTTTCTACCTGAGCCTAGGAAGTGTAGCTCTAGAGAAAGGAAACCATATCATTAATTCACCTCTTACACCTTTGCATGAGACAATAAAATCTTAATGTTGAGCTAGGGAGGAAAAACCTTAATCAGAATATATTGTATGAATATTTTCAATCAAAGAAGAAACAAACATAGAAATATTAGTAAGAGGTATGATTGGCAAGACATCCAGCAAGTAAAGGTGCTTGCTTTGCAGAGCTGGCTATTAGAGTTCTAACTCTGGAACCAGTTCTACAAAGGTGTCTTTTGAGCTCTATGTAGATGACGTGTCAAGTACAATATAACCAAGACACAATAATAATTATTGAAAAGACTGGATGAGAAGTAGGGTATTATGCATTGAACATATGGATATGGATTGTGCCCACTCCCATGTAACTCATATTAAAGCCTACACCCTAAAGTGATAGTTGAAGATGGAACTTTTGAGAGTTAATAGGGATGAATTCTGTTGCTAGAGACTGTTCGTTCATTCCTGGCTGCTCAGACCCAAAATAATCACACAGAAAATATATTATTTGTAATACTGTTTGGCCAATAGCTTAAGCATATTTCTATCTAGCTCTTATATCCTAAATTATCCCATCTCCATTATTCTGTGTATCACCACCAGGTTTTGGCCTATCAGCAACGTTTCAGTGGGCTCTGGCAGAGGCATCTGTCTCCTGAGGTGGCCTTCTTTCTCCCAACACTTAGTTTAGTTTTCCCACCTAGTTCTATTCTGTCCTGTCATAGGATAAAACAGCTTCTTTTTTTACCAATGGTATTCGTAGCATGCAGAGGGAAATCCCACACCAGGATTCCTTCTGGATGAAAATTCACTCTTATGAAGAGCAGCCCTGAAGAGAGAAAAGCAGTTTACATTAGTTTAAAAACATGCTAGTACATCTGTAAGAACTTATGCCTTCAAAAGTTAGACTCCAATCTACTTAACCTTGAACATGTGCTGGCATGAATGGTTTAATGAAAAGCTTAATGGATAAAATCATGACACACGACTTTAAAGAACATGTTGGGAAATTGAGCTGACATCCACCAGATCTTCTCTTGCTCAGGACATTTGCCCTCAGGACCATTTGCCATTTCCTGAGGAAGTAACACAACTGCACAGAGTGGTCAGTTGGGTGGATACAGTTCAGCCAAGTTGCTTGCTAGCACCTAGCATCAACTCCTACAAATGTGATTAAACGTTAATTAAATAATTCCATTTTCCCTGCTGCCAAATGGGGCAGACATGAGCTGTCCCTGTCAGGCCTTGAATGAAGTACAGATTCATGAGCAAACTGAACTTTTCTGTGGTTATAAGCCAGTGGGATTTAGAAATAAGTTTCTGCTTCAGCAGAGGATAAGCCAGAGCCCTCGTTAATTTAAACTATGAAAACACTTTTCCAAGTTAGGATGACCCGATGTCTGCACTAATTATACGTGAGTATAATGAGCCACTGTTCACACTGGGAGCATGGGATTTTTCTCTCTCTCCTGCTTTCTCCCTACCTCTCCCTATAACATTTGAATACACTATGTAACCCATTCTCTACAAATTACCTGTGAGATGCATGATTTCAACAACCTTACACATGTAGGTATTTGAGAAATGAAAATTTAATTTTCCACTGTGTCTGCACCTACTATACCCCAAGTTTATATATTAAGAAGGAAGAAGCTCTCAGAACTCCAGCCACCAAGTTCCAGAACACTCAATAGGTTTTTCTGTTTGGAAGCATCACCCCAGTACTGTTGGAGGTGAAGACTCAAAAATAACACATTAAACACAGAAAAAAGTGATGGAACTTGGTCCGTTTCCAGCATCTTTTCTTTTTTCTCTGATTTCTCTTCCTGAATCCTAATCCAGAGCCTGAATCCTAATCTCAGTAGCTTTAAATTCCAGCACCCTTGCATTTAGGGCACAGAAGACTCATTAAATCCTACCTACTGCTTTCAGCTTAGCTGAATTTGCCTGTAAGCTCAGTATCTCATCAAGAAGACTTTCTGAGACCACCCTGTTTCTGAAAGTCATCCTGGTCTGTTGCTTGATATAAGGGTGCTAACATAAGTCCTTCTATGGAACTGGCAGAGTGCCAAACACTGAACCAGGCTCTTTCTGTGCCCATGGTATTTAATCCTGAAACATACATAAAGGTATATTTTTTATGGAGACTCCTGAGAGAAATGAAATAACTGCCCAGCTTATGGAGCTGAGTGTTTGCAGGGCCAGGTCCATAACTTGGATCAGGCTGTCACTAGAAACCCATATCTTGGCTACTTGCATAAATGTCATCTCCATCCATAAGGATGTTGAACACTTTGTCACTTCATTCTATTATCTGAATGACTGACAGCAACATTTTAGCTAAAAATTATACAGAGAATAGGAATTTACATTTTTGAACTGACAGTTGAGATTGTTACCTTCATAGCAACCCCCCAGTGTAAATTTACTGTGATATGTAAAACATGCTTCCTTCTAAATGCATGTTTATTGCATTCCACAAAATTTCTTATACATGATTGAATCTGGTTTCTTTCAGGTCCTAATCAAATATGACCTCTGTGTACAAATTTCTCTATGGCCAATGAGTTCTTATTTCCTAACCTTATTTGTTACCCACATGGCAAAAACATCCCCAGTCTTCAGTTTCATACGTACTTTATATGTGAATGTGCTTGGGTTCCTCCGCACACTGCATGGTATCTATCATGGTTTAAATATGGTTTCCATGTTCCTTTCAGATGCATAGAGGTTCACTCTTCAATGTGGCAATGTAGAGAGGTGGTGAATGGTCAGGAGGTGGGGTCTAGTGCAGTGTAACCCATCCACTGAGATGTTCCTCCAGAACATACTTAATACTGTAAGACCTTTGTGACTGTTTGTTGTTCTTTAATTTGTAAAGTACTGTATTCAATAACAGTGATACATTTTAGGAAGCATAGAGCAAAAAAAAAAAAAAACAACAAAAAAAAAACCAAGCTTCTCAGTTCTTTTTTTTATTCCTGACATAATAATTTGAGATTCAGGGATTAAATGAATAAGAAAAAATGCAGTTCCTACTTCTCTGAAGGTACATCTTATCATGTGACAAAATCGCAGGCACTTTTGCCATGCGCTCCCACAAAAGTCCTTACCAAAGGCCAGCCAGTAATGAGCTGCAGGACCACATGGTGTTGAATTTCCAGCCTCAACACCTATCTTTTAAAACTTTTAGACATATTTGGATGTTTGGGTGTGTCTTCTGGTTTATATAAATTATATTTTGATTTTTAGAACTATTTGGTACTATATTTGCTATATTTAATAATTTACTACATGAAGAAGGGTTATATCCTATTGTTCTTTTAAGAGAAAATACTTTATTAGTTAAAAGAGAACATTTGAAATAGTATTGCTTTCTTCTTATAAAACAAAATTTGTATTTATTATATTGATTGGTTTTGTCTCCCTCTGAGTCACTCTGTCAAACATATAGAAATACCAACACAATATTTTTATATGCTCTATTTTGTTCCATTCTGGTTCAGAAAAGTATTAAGACATTCTCTATGTAACAAATAAGCTCATTTTGATCTTACTATTCCATCTTCATTGTGATCAGCTATGTGATGGAGGAAGGTCATTGATTAATTATAATAAAGAAACTGCTTGGCCCTCATAGGTTAAAACATAGGTGGGAGGAGTAAACAGAACAGAATGCTGGGAGGAAGAGGAAGTGAGCTCAGATGGTTGCTTCCCCTCTCTGGGCCAGACATGATGAAGCAAGCTGCCAGGTCAGGCGTGCTGAATCTTTCCCGGTAAGCGCACCTAGTGGTGCTACACAGAATATTAGAAATGGGTTAGATCAATAAGAGGCTGGAACTAATGGGCCAAGCAGTGTTTAAAAGAATACAGTTTGTGTGTTGTTATTTCAGGTAAAGCTAGCCGGTGGCAGGAGCTGGGTGGCCGAATGCAACCCGCAGCTCCCCACAACAGCTATGATGACACGTATTTTGTATTTCTAAAGAAACAAACATGAACAATCAAATTATTTACTTGGAAAATGTTGTTGGATTTGCTCTTGTGTGTTCTCTTTAAGAAAATAACATGAAGACTACAGCAATAGAAAGAGAAGCTGTAAAATACATGTCTGAGAACCTCTAGAAGCAAATGAGAAGCAGCGTAAAACAATGCTATGTTATATTATTTGTGAAGATGTTGTTTAGTAGGGAGTAGGATGAATAATAAAACTCTTTCCCAATTTGAATTTTTAGTAATGTCCCACTACAGTCTTCCTTGGGAACAATGAAAGTATAGAAATAAATGCAAACATCTTCCAAATAATAAAGGGGAAATATGGAAAATACATATTATTTAGTATATTTTATTAAAGAAATCCTTTTGTTTCTATATTCATGTGAAAATTATCACTCTCCAGATTTTCCTTTAATGGATGGTTAGAGATTAGGCCTGCAGGTTCACTGGAGCATACGGCTCTAATGCACTCCCTAGTTTCTGAGCCCTGTTGGTATAAACCAATGTCCATCAGCTTTCTCATCACATAGCAAAATACTTCTAGTAAATCACTGAAGTTCTTAGTGGAGACAACCCTTTTCATTCCTTCTCAGCCTGCTTCTGTAGTGTACCTGTAGTTTAGGTTGTCTTTATTGGATGGATAGCCCAGCCACACTTTGGGGATATACTTCCTTTTTGGCCATGATTGGTAATTGCAGCCCCATGATTATACAATTTTAAGTTACTCTTAATATAATCATGTGAAGTGTTCAATAAATGCCAGTTATAAACTTAAGAACTACGATTATGTTCAGAATGGCCTAAACTTCACTAATGTGTCTGCAATGGTTTGCTTGCCACACAGAAAAAACAGTGACCATGGCACTTGGTCAACTGTGCCACTTTCCCAGGTCCTGACCCTGTCACATCTGTGTGGATCTCTGTATTCATAGGGTCAAATCAGATAACTTATGTCTTGCTGGCTATATTGCTTCAGAAATCTCTAAAACGGTTGCTAAAGTAGAACACATAATTGTATTTTAAAAAATTATTTATTATTTTATTGATTTTTATTGAGCTCTACATTTTTTCTCTGCCCCCCCCGCCTCTCCCCTTGTTTAACCCTCTCCCAAGGTCCCCATGCTTCTAATTTACTCAGGAGATCTTATCTTTTTCTACTTCCCATGTATATTAAATCAATGTATGTGTCTCTTAGTGTCCTCATTGTTGTCTAAGTTCTCTGGGATTGTAATTTGTGGGCTGGTTTTCTTTGCTTTATGACTAAAAACCACTTATGAGTGAGTACATGTAATAATTGTCTTTCTGTGTCTGGGTTACCTCACTCAATATGATGTTTTCTAGCTCCATCCATTTTCCTTATCCATTTTTTGGTCAAGGGGTATTTAGATTGTTTCCAGTTTCTGGCAATGACAAACAATGCTGCTATGAACATAGTTGAGCACATGTCCTTGATTGAGCCACCTTTGGATATATACCCATAAGTGGTATTGCTGGGTCTTGAGGAAGGTTGTTTCCTAATTTTCTGAGAAATTGCCATACTGATTTTCAAAGTTTCTATACCAGTTTGCACTCCCACCAGCAATGTAGGAGTGTTCTATTCACCCCATATCTTTTTCAACAAAAACTGTCATCAGTGCTTTTGATCTTGGCCATTCCTACAGGTCTAAGATGGACTCTCATAGTTGTTTTGCTTTGCATTTCTCTGATGGCTAAGCATGTTGACCTTTTTCTTAAGTGTCTTTCAGCCATTTTAGATTCCTCTGTTGAGATTTCTCTGTTTAGGTCTGTACACCATTTTTTAATTGATTATTTGTTCTTTAATTATTGTTTTAATTTTCTAAAAATGGCACTCCTGGACCAGCAGGTGATTTAGTGGAAAGAGGAGTTTGCCACCAAAGCCAAAAACGCAAGGTTTATTTCCAGGACTCTCATAGTGGAAAGGCAGAACTGACTACTACAAGTTGTTACTTGACCTCTACATATGTGATCTGAGACATGTATAAATGTGCATAAGCACACACACACACACAAACACATACAGAGAGGAAGTAAAATAAATGTAAAAATATTAAATATCATTCCATTTCCTCTCCCTTCCTTCTACAGTAAAGTCTCTAGTCTTAAATTCCTGCATATTTCTCCATATATAGATCTTTTGACTTTCTTTTGGCAGATGATATATAAGTCCTAGAAACAATATGTCCCTTACTCTAATCCTATATGGTTTATTTGGAAAATACCTCTAAGCCTCCAATTGTAATTACCCCTTTTCACTCAAAATTCTAATTCTAATACGCTGAGAAACTTAATACCTGTAAATGAGAGAGAGAGAGAGAGAGAGAGAGAGAGAGAGAGAGAGAGAGAGAAAACTATTGAGATTGTTCACATGGAGCCATGTGGCTATCCCTGCCTCAGACTACATAAAAACACTGACACCCCAATAGTTTCTGATACAGAAACCACTTTCCATTACATTAAACTAAATTGATATTCTTATATACAAAATGCCAATATTTTGTGCTAATAGATATTGGGTCAGTTTTTAATTTACATTATTTGATGGCTTCTATAAAATTAAGCATTTAAAGTTTTTTTTTTTTGTTAAAGGAACTATTTTTTTAAAGGAACTATTGATATACAATCTACATACCACAAAATTCATTTGTTTAAAATAAAGAAGTAGTTATTATATTCACATGTTTGGAAATAGCAATACAATCAGTGTTATTACTTCACAAAGAAATTCCAAAGCGAACACTAGCATGCCTACCTCAGTACCCTGTCTGTATCCTTACAACCAATATTTAGTGTGGACACATTATACAATAAAGAGTGTTTTTAATTCCTTTAATTTAGAGATTTTTGTTGTACCATTGACCAGAATTAATTTTTAGTTGCTGAAAAATATTTTTTTATTATTACTTTTGTTTTTACATCCTAACCAAAACTTCCCCTGATCCAAATTCTTCCCCCTCCCTTTACCTCTTCCTCTTCTCCCTATCCACTCCTCTTCCACTGTTTCTCTTTAGATACAGGCAGGCTTCTCAGGGATATGAGCCAGCCACGGTTTATCAAGTTGCAGTGAGACTAGGCTCCTCCTCTTCTTGTAAGACTGGATGAGCTAATCCAGTAGGTGGATTGGGTCTCAAAAGCAGGCATCAGCATCAGAGACAGTCCTTGTTCTCACTGTTAGGTGTCCCACAGAAGACCACATTACACAACTGTAACATATTTGTAGAGGGTCTGGGTGAGTACCATGCAGGCTCCCCACATGTTTTTGGTTAGTCTCTTTGAGACCCTATGAGCCAAGGTTAGTTGATTCTGTAAATTTTCTTGTGGTATCCTTACCCTCTCTGTCTCCTACACTCATTTCTCCCCATCTTTCCAAGGATTCACAGAGCTCTGCCTAATGTTTGGCTGTGGGTCTCTGCCTCTGTTCCCATCAGTCACTGGGTAAAGCATCTTCCATGACAGTTGGGCTAGGCAGCAATCTATGAGAATGGCAGAATATCATTAGGAATCATGTCATTGGCTTCTTTTGCCATTGGTGTTTGGTTCTATCCTAAATCTCTGGGTAATCCAACCTCTGGGTCCAAATCCTCAGGGGCGAATTGCCTCTCAGGGTATTGGTCTCCAACCGGGCCAGTCATTAGTTTAACATTCCCATAATTTCTGTGCCTTCCTTACCTCAACATATTTGGTAGATTGGACAAATTGGCAGTCAAGGGTTTGTGGTTGGGTTCATGTTCCAAACCCCTCACTAGAAGTTTTGCTTAGCTAGAGGAGATGGTCAATTCAAGCGCCATATATCCTGTAGCTAGGAGTCTTAGCTAGGGTCATCCTCACAGATTCCAGGGAATTTCCATTGTTCTAGGTTTCTAGCTCACCCCAGAACTGGCCCCCAGATTCCAGCTGCTCTTCCAGTACTCTCTACCTACATTGTCTCCCCACCTGTTATCTCCTGTTCCTATTCCCATTCTTCCGTCAGGCTTCTCTCCTATATTCACTGGCAATGTCCATTCAGTTTCCCCTTTATAGTGAGATTCTTACACCTTCCCCCACCTTCAGCCCTCTATGTTTATTAGCTTCTCTGAGTCTGTGGGTTGTAGCATATTTCTCATAAGGTTTAATTATTGGTTCTACCACATATTATTTAGGCAAATAGATAGTGGTCATTTGAATGGCTTTCATTTTCAGCTATTAGAAATAGTGCTTCTCCAGTGAACAGAAATCCTCCATGGTTTTTGCTTCAAACTCCTGACTTGCTGGAGTTCCTGGCCTGACTTCTATCAACAATGAGCCATAACCTGTAAAATGGAATCAACCCTTCCTTCCCCCATTGTTCTGTGAATGCTTTATCACAGCACCAGGCAGAAAACTAAGACTTTGATCTAACAAGTAAAGCCTCCCCAACCACATGGCTATCAGACAGCAGAAGTGTGTGTTTTCATATTGCTGTGTGCTTTACTTGTCTTCTCTTTTCTGATGTGGGAGTCTGCTGTTTGTGTTGATTTCATTGGTTAAATAAAGAGACTGCCTTGGCCCTTTAAGAGGACAGAAAATTAGGTAGGCGGAGTAGACTAAACAGAATGCTGGGAGAAAGAAGCTGAGTCAAGAAGTCGCCATGGTTCTCCCACTCCAGACAGACACAGGTTAAGATCTTCACCTCGTGGGCTACACAGATTATTAGAAATGGATTAGTCCAGGTGCGAGAGTTAGCCGAGAAGAGGCTGGAACTAATGGGCCAAGCAGTGTTTAAAAGAATACAGTTTCCATGTAATTATTTCGGGGCATAAGCTAGCCATGTGGGCGGCCGGGTGCTGGGGATGCAGCCCCTCCGCTCATATTTCAACACTTTTCATGAAGATATCATTAATGATGATAGAAAGTATCTGATTCAGTCATTCAATAAACCAAACTCCTTGCAAGAAAAAAGAAAGAAAGAAAGAATGCTTCTATGAATATTTTTACAGATTTTCTTGTATCTTCACTTGTCTTGGATATGTATCTAGGAGCAGAGTTGTTAATCATACATTAACTTTTTCATGAACTACTGAATTTTTCCCAAAGTGACAGCATTCTGTCTAGGAGTTCCCTCAGCATGCTGTGAGGGCCCCAGTATATCCACAATTTTGACATGATGGTGGTTACCTGTTATTTTTGTCACAGCCATTCTTGTTAGTGTGATATAGTATCCCTTTGGGGTTTGATTAGTATTGTCACAATTTCTTTTACATGACACTTCAAATCTACTTGAATCTCTATAAAAAATGTTTTGTTTAATTCCTCTCTCCTCCCTTCTTTCCTTTATCTTTTTTGGTGTTGTGAACCAAGTTATCATTACACAGCCTACTAAGCCTTGGACTCCTGATTGTCCCGCCCCAGACTCCTGATGGCATTAGGGGTGCATTGGTGTGCAACCAAGTCCAAAATTTACATTTGTTTTTTTAAATAATTTCTATATCTTTACTGACATTTTCTTTTGATTTTTGAGAGTAGGCATCACAAAGCCCCAGCTGAAACTGATTGCTTATGTTCCTTTACTTCAATAATGACTTTGGTTAGTGTCTGCCAATATTTATAATGTATAATTTAACGTCATTCTGAGAAGTTCAACATTTGGATCCCCTCACAGACAACTTTTGCTGACATCTCTCCATCCCATTTCTCTTAGTTACTGTTATATTGCTGTGAAGAGACACCGTCAACAATGAAACTTGTAAAAAGCAGCATTTAATTGGAGGCTTAATTACAGTTTCAGAGGGTTAGCCTTGGTCATCACAGTGGGAGGCAGAGGGCTGGTGCTGAAGCAGTTGGTGTGAGGTTTACATCCTGATACACAGGTAGTTGGTGAGGTGGGGGAGGACTTGGCATGGGATTTGAAACCTCAAGACCTACCTCCAGTGATAACACTTTCCAACAATGCCACACCTCCTAATCCTTTCCAAAAAATTTCAATACAAGGGAAACAAATGTTCAAATATCTAAGCCTCTGAGATCCATTTTCAATCAAATAACCACACCACTTTCCCATGTACTAATACATTTTCTTTTTTCTTTGTGTTTGCATACATTTGGCTGGCAAAAGGACATTGCAAATAGCACATAATGATGATTCTGAGTACCAAGTCCTTTCTGACTTGCTACTGTCATTTGCTCAGGAGGAATGGATAATTTAGTTTGAAAGTTATACCAGTTCTGTAAAGGCCAATTTTTCAGATTAAAATAGTAAATAATTTTTTTTACTAAATATCTTATTTATTAAAAATTATTTGTAATTCAGTTAGATCAATTTAGCAGCATGTCAGGGAGCAAAGGTCAAGGTTAGTAACTAGGGCAATAGTACACTCGAATTATATCTCATCCTAGCTAAATGACTGGCATTAAAACTCAAAAAAAAAAGCCTAATACTGGCAAGGATTTTGAGAAAAATGCCATTTTACACAATACAATAAGTAATGTAGAAAACATAAAATAATGCCATATATTATAAGTAGAAATGTACATTAGGATTGCCAGTATGGAGAAAAAAATAAAGGTACCTTACCCAAAACAACTAAAAGTAAAACTACCATATAATTGAGAAACACTATTGCTAGGAATGTATCCATAGCAAATGGAATCAGCATACCAATGTCACCTAAGTACACATGGTCTTTGTGATACTATTCACAATAGCAAAGGTAGAATACCCATGAACTGATTAATAAATAAAAATACATATAAAATGATGTATTACTCAGCTATGAGTAAGATGCAGGCCTATGTGTTTTATTTAAATGGACAGTGTTATCGAACATTATGTTGAGCGAAATAAAGCAGACATTGTGAAACAAAATGCTCTTTACTCTCATATGTAGAATCTGAGAAAAAAAGCATCTACTTGCTTATAAAATAGTGATTAATAAGAAATGGGAAGGATAGGTGTTCAGGGAGGTGAATAAAGATGGACTGGATTTGATCAATGCGTGGTGGACGCATGTGTGGAAATAATCACACTGAACACCACTATTATACAGTTAATACACATTGATGAAAACTAGCTGTTAAATGTAATCTACACACACACACACACACACACACACACACACACACACACACACTACCCTACAATACCCTCCTCAAGTTTCAGACTGCCATGTTGACTGTCCTTCTGCGATAGTAAGGCTTATGTTGTGGCAACAATGACAAATTGGAAAGATAAAACTTCCCATCTCCTTCTTTCCTTAACCACTGTGCCCTAGGGAAACCCTGAGTGAGATTCTACCTCTGTCACCTGGTCTAGAAAAGAAATACAGGCATTTGTCATGTCATTCATTGGCTACCTAATATTTTTATTCAATTCTCAGGAAGATCCTATCAAGAAGGATAATCTGCGACTTCTCTTGTTTATACAAATATATGCCTTCCCTTAAAAACATGTGTAATTAGAATTTAATACGTTAATAAAATTTTTGGATCAATGTTGATGCAATTACTGGTTATAAATCATACTTATACTAGGAGGTAATTTAGAATCTGGATTAAATAAATCTATGAACTTTAATAATTCTACTTAGTAACGATTCTAAAGGCTAAGTATCGGGAATACGAGGACTATCAAGCTATTGCAGTAAATAAATGTGTATGCTGCCTGAAACCTGTGTTCATTCCTGGGAAATCCTTGTAAGCCTAAAAGGAAAGAATGAACTCCACGAAGTTATCCTCTGACTTTCAGATGTAACCATGATATAATGTACCTACTGGGCCACCATACACACAAAAATAGAAATACATGACATGTTTGAAAGAATATGAGAAGTATGAACATGGTTATATAATTAAGTCTAATCTCCACATAATCCATGTTTTGAAGATTTTCCATGTGATATTTATACATAATCATTTTGTAATTATTCTTTAATCATAGAAGCAATGAATTATAATTTTATGGACTTGGTTGCTGCAAAACTACATATTGCTTAAAATAATTTGATGTTCACTGTGAAATTTCTAAGTGACTACTGCGTTTATTTATCATTGTCAAAACACATTTTTTAAAGTTAAAAAAATGTATTCTTTCTAAAACTAAAATTCAGAGTTTAAGATATCAAGGTACAAGGGTCAAGTCGCCATCTATCTATAGCACGTGTTAATAGAAAATATCACATTCATTCATCATAGAAGACTTCGATATCTTTGGATCAAGAACGCTTTCCAAGGATCCATGCACTAAAAACATGGTTACAGCTTGATGTTATATGGAAGTGCTGGAACAGTGAAGCATAGAGTCTGGTATGTCCTTGAGGGGAATGTGGGACCACAGCCCCTTTTACGTACTTTTGGATCCTGGTCATAAGATAAATAGCTTTGTTCTGTTATGTACTTTCCACCATCTTTGCACGTGACAATGAGGGCAATCATTAATCTCTGAAATCTCTAACACCGTGGCCCAATACAAAACTTTTCTTTGTGACCTGACCATCTCCAACTTTCTAACAATGAAAACACCATGAACACAACTACAGTATATTTAGTTATTTTTCGAGGGTGGGACAGGCTAACACCATAAACCATGGCTCTTCCACTGACTGTAAGATCTGCTTACTTTTGGTTCTCTTGATAATTTATATTATTCTTTCAATCTATGTACTATAATACACAGGTGAATTATGAGAATACTAATAATCTGTAATAAAATAAACTAGTAGATATAAATATGCCATACACATTTGTATAATTATCAACCCTGATGTCCATATGGTTTTAAGAGAAAAATATGACTCTGCAAATAATTTACCTTTAATTTTTATTGCCTGAAAAAGCTTTTTACGTCACAGATCTGTATGTATTTCCTATAGCCCCCAGAGGATACATTGTACTTTCTCAAGTTAATAAACCCTTCTGAATTAATAACTGGAATTTGTAGTTAGCCATTATTCGTAAAAATTAACTATATTTTAGCATCATTTTAAAATAGTCTCTTTGAGCCAAAAATTCTTTTTCTGTACTGTGAGGAAAAGAATAATTTGAAAGATCTCAAACTGCCTTCACCAGGCTTTCCATTTCACTTTGTAGGAATAACATTTTTTTTCTCATAAAAATAATTTAGTTACTTTAGAATCAAGCAAGCATCCATAGTTTACCAAGCACATGTGGATTGCAAGTAAACAGAGCAGGACATTTTGGAATAATTCCCGCAGAAGGTACACAGAAATGCTGTTTAAGCAACTCCTACTATTTCCCAAGAGATTTAGCTTCGAAGCTGAAAAATAATCAAAATTTGCTGAGCCTCTAATGGAAGATTATTATGAGTATTTTTCTCCTCTGCTTCCTTCAGCTTTACAACATCTTAACTAATGTTTCATTTGCCTGCAATTATCATCAAACTGTTATGTAGGGACCACTCAATCCCAGGCAGGAGATTCAAAATTCTGTGTCAGCTAAGCTGGAATTCTAGTTGCTTTCTCAGGTATACTTCCTCCTCTTTCTCTCTTCTTCCCCCTCCTGCTTTTCTTCTTCCTTTATCTGCTTCTCCTCTTTATCAGATCTACTTGTATTCATCTGATATCTAAAACTTAGAGTCTAACAACATGAAGTGAATCTACACAGTTTGTTACCTTTTAGTCATTTATCATCCTTATCTGAAATATTAACACTCAAAATGAAGAGTGCCCTGGCTAGCTTTTTGTCAGTTTGACACAAGCTAGGGTTATTTGGGAAGAAGAAACCTCATCTAAGAAAATGCTCCCATCAGAATGGCCTATGGGCAAGTTTATAAGGCAATTTCTTGATTCATGATTGATGCAGGAAAGTTCCAGCCCACTTTGGGTGGTACCATCACTGGGCAGGTGGTCCTGGGGTATATAAGAAAATGAACTGAGGGGCAGACTGAGAGACCCACAGAAAACATTAGTTGGAGTTTGGAGAATCCTGAGGAAAAGGGGTAGGATTGAGGATGGGAGCCAGAGGGGTCAAGGACACCGTAAGAACATAGCCCACAGAATCAACTAACCAGAGTTCATAGGGACTTACAAAGACTGAAGCAGCAATTACAGAGCCTACCTACATAAGTTTGATGTAGGTACTCTATGTGTATGTATAACTAGTTGTTCTTGTTGGACTACAAAGAGTGGGGTTTGAAGCTGTCTCTGACTCTTTTTTTTGTTGTTTTTTTGTTTGTTTGGTTTTTTTTTTCGAGACAGGGTTTCTTTGCAGCTTTGGAGCCTGTCCTGGAACTAGCTCTTGTAGACCAGGCTGGTCTCGAACTCACAGAGATCCGCCTGCCTCTGCCTCCCGAGTGCTGGGATTAAAGTGCCACCACCGCCCGACTTTGTCTCTGACTCTTTTGCCTAATTTTGGGACAATGTTCCTCCTACCGAGTTTCCTTGTTCAGTCTTAATATGAGGTGCATAGTCTCGTTGTAACTTGTTAGGTCATGTTTGGTTGATATCTTTGGGAGGCCCGCTATTTTATGAAAGGAATCAAAAGAGGAGAAATGGATATGGGGGAGAGGGGACTGGGAGGAGAGGAAGGAGAGAAAACTGCAGTTGGTATGTAATATATAAGAGAAGAATAAATGAATTAATTAATTTAAAAAAGGAAAGTGGTTTAGCAAATCAAAAGGAACAAACAGGAAGCAGAACTTCTGTCTGACATCTGCTTCAGTTCCTGCATCCAGATTCCTACCCTGAGTTCCTGCCCTGACTTCATTCAGTGATAGACCATGATGTGGAAATGTAGTCAGATTCTTTCTTTCCAAGTTTTTAGTCATAGTTGTTTATCACAGTAATAGAAAACTAGTTAAGATCAAGTCAACAGTTTGCTAAGCTGAAGATAAATCCTTGATTGCCAGTTTGTTAAAAATGGCCTCTTTGTTTAATCACCTAAGAAGCTATCGATTACTTTTGGCTCTGAAAGAATACAAGAACTGACTACTCTGATGAATGGTGAAAGTGGGGAGGGGAGGCCTGGGGAACAGGGTTGCAAGCTGGGGACTGAGCGTGAGCAGTGTCATGCCTTCTCTGAAACTGAAAGATTCCTTTCTTCTGGCTTCTGATAGTACCCTGAGAAGTCTAGCTATCTTGTCTTTGCAATTCTCTCACGTTAATCCCTGCTTTGACCTCACATAGTATTCTGCCTGTGTGTCCATTTTCATATGCTAGCCCCCTTAAAATGGCTGTGGTCATCTTGATCTTTTTGGTCCTTTGGCTCCAGGATGACCTCAGGTTGACTTGTAACTATAGTGCACATTATTTTTAAATGAGGTTTAGACAATGATGGCTTTTATGTATCTTCTGTAGAGAGCACAATTCAAAGATGCCAGAGAGAATATGGTTCTTTGCTTTTGTTCTTCTTTATTTCTTATATTTTAGCCACAACCATTGAGAACTTGATCACAAATGCCATTATTTTAGTAGCTAACATATTCCTATACTCAGAGGACTCTAGTTAAGTTTCTGTTTGTGTAATAAGGACCATGACCCCAAAGCAAGCTGGGAGAGGAAAGACTTTTGTATATGTTCCAGTTATAGTAAATCATTGAGGGAAATCAGAGCAAGAAATGGAGTCAAGAACTAGAGTCTGGTCAAAATAATACAACCTAATGTTAGTACATCTAGTGTCAACAGCTACTTTTTTGCCTCTACTATCTTGTTTTAAATCTTCCTATACAGAGGTGTTATCTGTATCACTTTCCTGGATATAAAGCACCCTGCACACATTGTGAAGGCAAATGGGAGAGAGATGTGTCCACATGGGTTAAACTGTGTAAAATACAGAGAAGCAATACAGGTTCAATGTGTCCTGGCAGTGATGTTTCATCAGCAATAGACTTCATACAGAACTATGGCTCTATAAGACTGCAATGGAGCTGACTGAATGTCCAAACATATAGCCTGAAACTGAGACACACTCTGTCACAGGACTCAAGCCCTAAATTGTCATGTGACCTCAAAGATGGATTAATGTTCTACTGATGTATCATATAGGCTGAGAAACATGTGGAAAAGAGACCCTATGTCTTTTTGGTGTAGCCATCGTGAAGTCAGAGCATGAAACTATGAAATCACACCAGAATGTGTGTTTTATGAGAACATGTTCCTATCCTTGAAGAATATGTAACTATGGTAGAGTCACAGGGAAGAATTTCCCATGAATGTCAGACACAAAGCTGACCATCCAACTAAACTATTAGCTGGAGAAGGCCAGAGAGAGAAGACGTGCAACCAAGCAAAGTTACAGTGATAGGAAAATGGGCAAATGTGAAGCTTTTTTTTAAAAAACAAAAACAAAAACAAAAAACCTTAGGAATTTGGATAAATGCTATTACCCCAAGAAAGTGACTATAGAAGAATTTTAAGCTTCAGATAGAAGGAAATAAACAATTTATCAAGATATCTGTACTAAAAACTTGCTTCTTTATGTACAAACCCATGTTTCTTAAACAATCCTATCTTCCTGTTTGTTTACTTTTACATTTTTGATAATTTCATAAATGAGTAGTATATTTACATCATTTCTGTCACATTCTTTTCCCCCTCCAACTCCTCCTGTGTCCCTCTTACTGCTTCTCAAATTTATGGCCTCTTCTTTGTTTTCGCTTCACACACACACACACACACGCACGCACGCACGCACGCACGCATGCACGCACACACACACACACACACACACACACCACTTGCTGAATCCATTTAGTGTTGTTTATGTGTTTCTATGTTTTTGGATGAGCATTTGGGATTGGATAACCTAGAGAAGACTTATTTCTCTCACTTCCACAAGCAAATATTTTTCGGTAGCTTTTCATTTAGGGGTGGGCCATGTGAAATTTTTCGTGTCCATATTTCCACATCAACTGGTATTGTCATTGATAAGGTCTTGCTTAAGCAAACATTTGTTAATATTTTTGAATGCCATTCCATTTCATGTATAGAAGATACTATCTAATAACCGACATCATATTATTCTGGGTCTTAAAATCCTTCTGTCCCCTTTTCTGAAGTGATCCTTGGATTTTCAGTGTAAGAATTGTGCTGTAGATATACCATTTATAATTGGGAGTCCCTTGATCAACTCTCCTCTGCATTTTGACTAGTGTGGATTTCTGTGATGTCTCTATCTTATGCAAAAAGAAGCTTCGTTAGTGAGGAGTGGAACCTACATTTATCTGCAGATATAAAGATACATATTTAAAAAATTGTAGTTGGGAAGTATATTCATTTGGAAAGTGACAAGAGTCGGTTTTCTTCTACAGTCCATGACCTCGTCATCCTCAGATGGTTTGCTCCTACTATATTTCTATCTCTTTTTCCTTCAACAATCCAGAAGCCTTGGAGAGAAGAGTGGTATGATGTAGTTGTCCCATTTAGAGCTGATCATTCCATAGTATCTTATGTTTTGTGTGTTGAGTAGTCTCTCATTAATTCTCATCCACTGTAAAAAAAAGCTTTTCTGATGAAGGTTGAGAGATGCCCTAATCTCTGGACATAAAATGAGAACTTTAGGGACGGCTTGTTACTAAATCCATTCAACAGAACCATGCTATGAATTTCTCTCACAGGTTCTTTGCCCAGTTAATATTACCAAGGATGGGTTCTACTTTATGGAATGTGATTTAAATCCAATAAAAATCTACAGAAGATTGGTTACTCATAAGGTTTATCCACTATTTTACCAGTGGGTATATCATGTCAGATTGGGCATTATTTTAGCTTTTAGCATTCACAGCTGGATAAGACTGCTGATTGTTTGTCTCTTCCAATAGTATGCATAGCAACTTTATTTGCTTTCAGAAAATTCACACTCAATTTACCATGACAGCACTATGAATCAAAATATTATGCTTACTGTACCAGACCTAAGTAGTCTATGTCAGCCATATTTACTTTAGAGGTTATGAAGGCTTGACATTTGACACTTTGTGGTCTATAACAGCTTCTCCTTTTTATATGTCAGGAACAGTAGGATCTCCCAAATCCCTTTCATACATAGGACCTTGATTTGGGATGGGTAGATGGTTATTTAAGTAGCTAATCAATTCACTAGGCTCCATGAAATGTGTCACTAAACCCCCTGGGATCATGGCTGGGAACTAATATCGCCATCTGACTTACCCAGCTTGGGAACAGTTGCAGCTTCTGCAAGGTTGTTGTTTACTTTTGTCAACCTGGGTCAGTTAGAAGTTGTGGATGTAAAAGCAGAAACTAAACTTACATGAGGGTGATATATCAGACTACAACTGAATAAAGTATAAAACACTAAATTGGTGGATCTCATATTTGAAGCACACATTGGAATGAGAAAGTTGGATAAAATAAGTGATAGGAGATAGGGTATATTATTTATGCCATGTATGCTGTGTCTTTCTTTAATCTTGGCAAATAGTTAAACGGAAAGAAAATACATGTACACATTATATGATTCACTGGTAATTGTGCCATCAAAGATTCACAAAACTTTTATCGTAAGTATGTTTTAGCAACATTTCTAAGGAGAACTTCTGTTTTTAGATCAAATGTTTCCATGAGTACACCAAGAGATTAAGAAGAAAGATAATTGTGTTCATTTGAAACTAATTACAATTTGTTTGCCTGTAAGCAAGAACTCCTTTAGCCAATTGATGTACTCAAAGTAAGAAAATGAGTGGTGATTGGAACACTAACTACTTAGACTTCTGCTGAAAATAAACTTGTAGGCTTCATGTTATAGGTATCTGGAGCACCTTTATTAATTTAATAATAATGAAAAACAAAGTTGATTTATGCAATATTTAAAGCTGGGCAGTCATTATTAGGAAACTTAGAAGCCAATTGAAAATGGATCAAAAAAAGAATAAACACAAATATAAAAACAGCATTGGCATGTTGTATTTATGGATGTGGATAGATAGATAGATCTATAGATAGATCGATAGATCAATAGATCGATAGATAGATAGATAGATAGATAGATAGATAGATAGATAGATGATAGATAAAAAATTTGAGAGTGAGGGGAAAAGAAGGAAGGAGGGAGAAAATATGGGAGCAGCTGAAGGGAGGAAAGAAGGAACTGTGAAATGTAATTTGCTTTAAGTAATGTAATAAAAATAAAATCCTATTTAAAAGAAGAGTAATGGTTTGCAAATCTTTTAGAATATAGATTTAGTGAATCAAAATGAGGGTATCAGGACTAAAGAGAAGACTTAGTAGGTAAGTCCACAAACATAAGGGCCCGAATTCAGATTCCCAGTACTCAGGTATAAAGCTGGGAAGGATGGTATAAGCCCAGTACTAAGTGGGTGAGGTTCAAGATATGCAGACCCTGGTTGCTTACTGGCAGTCAGTCTGCTGAAACTGTGAGTTCCTTATTTAGTAATAGATGATGTCAAAAGTGATCTGGAGAGGGAAGGAAGACATCTGATCACAACCTTTGGCCTTCACATGTCCATACATGTCAGAAGCAAGCATGTTTGTGACCCCAACAAAACAAACAAAAAACACACATAAAACAAGCAAAAACTACAAATGCAACAACAATGACCTAATAAAGCAAGCAACACAAACAACAGCAAAAGACACATGCGGGAGAAATGTAAGGGCAAAGGAGATCAAAAGATCCAGACTGTATTGATTCACACACACACACACACACACACACACACACACACACACACACCAAACAAATTCAGAACTTGTCCTTTTTATATCTACTGAGGATGAAAGAGCTGAAGATCTGAGTGGAAGGTAACCATTGGCAGATGACATCCCAGTGTATGCATTCGAGAAAAACACATAAAGCTTCTGTTGTAAGACCAGACCAAAGTTAGAGTTACTTTCTTTTTTTTTCCGAGACAGGGTTTCTCTGTAGCTTTGGAGCCTGTCCTGGAACTTGCTCTTGTAGAACAGGCAGGCCTCAAAGTCACAGAGATCTGCCTGCTGAGATTAAAGGCGTGGACCACCACCACCTGGCCTAGAGTTTCATTATAAGAAGCTATTTAAAAGCATCTTATATGTGAGTAGGGATTACTCCAGAGACAGCTTCAGTTGATTGGAGCCAATTCAGACATCTCTAAACTCAGTTTACATTAACAAAACACAGGTGGTTTCTCTGGCCCCTTGTTGCATAACCTGAATCTGTCTGAACACAAAAGCATCCAATCATAGTGCTCAAATTGTGGCAATGACAAGGTTAGAAAATGAAAGATCTTGTCATAGGACAGTGCTAAGGCCAGTAGAGAAGGTCTGAAGTGGGCCTTAATTAGTCGATTCAGAATAATCGTACATTTCTAAACACTGACTCAGATGTCCTATGTGCTTAGTGAAGGAATGAAATGATCTTTGCACACCCTCTGGGTCCATGCTTCTGCATGCAGTGCATGACTCAAGAGGCAAATTATTTTTATTAAGAAAAGTAATTGTTATCTACAACTCTTAACTTTAAAAAAATATTGACAGAATCCATATTTATTTGCTGTTAACACTAGGGGTCAGGCTTAGGATAGCCTGTTTCCACATCAGAAACTCTAGTTAGCGCTAGTGAATTTCCACTAACTGTCTGATTCCTCACTTGCACCTTTTCAGCCACAAAGATGATTAGATAAGAGATCCCCCCTGAAAGCTAAAATGAGAGCATACTTTTAAGTTTTATATTAAAATTTTACTAGACACTTTGCAAAGTTACAAGCAACTTTCATTTATTTTCCTTTATTATTACATGCATTATTGCATGCATTTTCCTGACTTTATCATTCTTCTACATATTTCTGTCCTTCAGAAATAGAAATTCTATGAGCAAGGCCACAGCTTTTTACCACACATCTAAAATACCACTGCAAATTAATTAAAAGCATTAATTAAAATCTAAATTTAAAGTATCATTTGAAGCTTAAGTAGATGAGTGCTCATGCATATGTTTGTAACTTATCAATAGTTTAGGTGTGCCCTATACATCACCAATCTCACATACAAGTGCACATACACATAAACTTAGTCCTGATTTGCAAAGAAACATAAAGTCTCTCAAACAGAAATTGCAAAAAAATTAAGTGTAAAAGTAGAAAGGTAAGGAGATGTATCATAATCTCAAAAAATGAGACATTAAGCCGAGACCTTAAGGGCCATTTTAATTAGAATTGGATTCTCAGCAAAATACAAACAGATAAAAAATTCTCACATTGGAAACATATGTATAGCCTTGAGAAGTAAGTAAATTAAGGAATAGACAAATCATTGTCTATGTTTATTTGTTCAGCTCATATACATGCAGATATTCACAGAGAAGCCTTTTATTTTAACCTCTATAAGACTGGAAATTTTGGGTTTGCACCTCCTAATGGAAAAGTCTTTATGAAATTATAAATAAGTCACTGCATGATGTGCCATTCATTCTTTCATCACTGTAACAAATACCAGACCAAAGCAAATCTTAGACAAAGATTATTTGGGGTTATGTTTTTTAAAATTATTATTTTAATTTGACAATTACATACCTTGTCCCACACACACTGGTTTGTGGTAATCACCTCCCATTACTTTGTTCTATTCTCCTCCCACTTTTACCAACCCCTTTTTTCCCAGTCAGTATCCCTCATGCTTTATGTGTATGTGGTCTTCCCATCTGTCTGTTGATCACCCTCCCCACCACTCAGTGTATGAGTGCTGTTTGCATGCACGAGTCTTCTGCATTTATCTGTAGATGCCATATGTTTATGATTGTAAGGATGACACATCCAGAAGACAGTGTTTCATAGTATCCTCTTGTGTTGTGCTGGATAGTTTTATGTCAACTTGACATAAGATAGAGTCATTCTGTGTCAAGTATGTGGTTTCTTCAGCATTTAGGATTGGTGCTGTACCATCTAGTTCTGGTGGGCAAATTGACTGTACTGAATATATTGTATATAAATTAATACTAACATATGTATTATTGCTTTTAAATCTTTCCTGAGCAGCAGCTCACACGGCTCAAAGAGAGGTATCCCATACTTACCACCATCTACCCAGGGGTTTAAACCACAGGAAAGTTATGTGCTTCTCTAAATCAGAAAGCCCGGGTCATGGTGCCCTAAGTAAAAGTAACTAATTATGCCATTCTGAAGCTCTAAAAAGAAGCAGATAGTAGCACCAAAAATACTATTTTCTCTCACTATTACACACTTACATAACAGGACTGATTTTCAGTATTTTGGAAACAGCAAATAATTTGTACCATTTTTTCACAATCCAAATGCATTATTAAGAAAAGTAAATTCAACACACTCTTTACATAGTCAAAATCTCAGTATAATCTAAAACAGACTGTATTAATGTTGGAAGATATAAAATAACCCCACACAAGTTCAGAATTACATATAATTTGAAGGGTTATTTATTTAGAAGAGACTTACAGATCACTGTCCTAGATCACAATCCTCTACACGAACAGGGAACAGAAACTGAGTCTAGCAATGGGAAGTGAAAACCAGAAGAAAGAGGCGAGCACAGGCTTTACAGCTGCATTTATAGTATAAGAGACCATGCCCAAGTGGTATCTTAAAGATACCATCAAAGCACCTTCCCTTTTTGTTTAAATAACAGAGTTCCAAACCCAATACAAAACTATATTCACTAGGAACAGTTATAAAATATAAGATTAGAATTACAACCAGCATAAACAATGTTAAGCAAGGAATGTATGCTAGATGTTTTAATAAATATTCTATTCTAATGAGTCTAAGTCTTATATTGGAAATGGATTGGCTAGATCATAAGAGGATAGTAACTACAACTATCTAATCTTCAATTCCATTGAAGGCCTGAGAATGGGGACAATATTACTTGAGTATCCAGGAAGTGCGATCAAGTAGCTTTCAAAATGTTCAGTAGATGACAGAGACAACTAGTTGTCTGAGCAATCATCAAAAGTCTCATTTGCAATGTTGAAGCAACCAACTTCAGCTAAGGCCTAGAGTAACTGACAGACGATTTTCAGAGGCAGGAAAAATTTTCAGAACTACCTTAGCCTGTCTTGGCAATATTTGACTGCCTTTTTTCTTGTATCCTGCTTGTCCAGTCTGGACATTGTGCACTTTCTCGTTGGTTGAGGCATGAACAGTTTCTTGCCCAAAGGCCAGTTGTGTCAAGAAGAAGACAAACTCCAAGTGAAGTGTCTTTGGTGCTCAACACTCTTGGAAATAGATTGGTGCTGCCAGTAGCAACCCTGTCTCACATCAACAAAATCCTAAATTATTTAAATGTTGTGTTCTACAGATCTTTGAAGTGGTTGACAGTTACCTATCTATGCAGAATACAATCTCTATGTATCTAAAGAACCTAATTAATCTGACTAAAAGTATAACAAACATGAATGTCTATTGACCTATAATACTTAATACCTATATAAGTTAAAGATTAAGACTTCATATCAAAAGCAATCTTTAAACAACTGTCCAGTAAAGGAAGGCAGTGACATCAAAATGTAAACAATGTATAAATATCTTAATCAAAGGTAGAAATATATAATGCAATATGATAAATATACCCTGTTCCATTATTTGGAGCTGTAGGTTCAAAAAAATTCTGACAAGAATGTTCAACTATGCTCTCTCTGGTTCAAGAGACACATCTTCTAGAAGTTGATGGTAGCTGTTTCTCTGTAGAAAAAATTTCTATGGTGACTTCACCTGCTATTCCAAGTGCACATACTTAAGCCAAGGAGAAGGGTGCCATGAAGGACACCTGTGTAATTCTTAAGAAGTTTTCTTAGAAGAGCAGGACATGTTAACTTATGCTAATTTGGAGTTAGAACAAAAAGACAAAAAGCAAAAGTGACCCCAAAATGTTACAGCTAGCAAAACTATTTTTAATCATTTTTAAACCTAGCTGAATTATTGCCAACATAAATATAATTATGCTTTGAAAATTACATTCTGTATTATATTTTTATAAAGTCCTTGAATGACTCTACATGTGTTTTCATCCCACAGACCTAATTTTAATAAGTTCCTTCAGTTTAATAAGCTCATTCAGTTTTAAGAGTTATTACTTAAAAATATTTTAGAATAATCTAAAACCTACAGAATTTGCAAGAATGGTACAGAAACTGGTTGTTCAACAGTTGAACGTCTTTGCCATTGGCCATTAGTTGTGGTTGGTCCAAGAAGATTTTGACCATCTTTCATTTAGTCCTTTTTTTTCTTTCCCCTATACATTTCCTCAATTCCTGAATAATGCAGCCTCTCCAGTTTTTACCACTCCACAGCTGCAAAAGAGATCACATGAGACTGGGTGGTGATCCACTCTTTTAACTATAGCACTCAAGAGGCAGAGGCAGGTAGATCTCTGTGAGTTTAGGGCCAGCTTGTCCTACAGAGTGAGTTCCAGGACATTCAGGGTATCACAGAAAATCCCTGCTTCAAATAAATAGATAAACAAACAAATAAATACGGAGATGTAAAAGTAAGGGTCACATCACAAACTCCCCTTGCCAATTGTGTGTTCATTCCCTTACCCATTTTTCCTTGGGGTTTTTTACTTTTTTCTCTATTTTAGCATTCTTGGAAAGCAAACTTCTAAGGGATAATGATCATCAAATGTAACAAAATGAAATATGATAAAATAAAACAAAAACTATCACTGAGTGCTGGAATTAAAAGAGTAAACAAGAAAAACAATCAGAAGAAAAAGAGAAGGCATAATAGAGACCCAAATGTTTGCACACTCAGGAATTCTATAAAACCACTAAATAAGAAACCAAAATGTATAAGCAGAGAACCTGATGCATACTTTACTAGGCCCTATGCATGCAAGGCAAAGTATTTTATAATCTGGGCATTGGTTTTCTGTTACAAGGATAGCCATACTGTGGCATTAAACCTTAGTGTATAATCATTGCCCTTTATTTGTCTTTTACTTTTTGTGCCTATTTCAAAATTTCTAGTTCTTCTGAATATTTAACTTCATTTTATATCACTTTAATTCTCATAGTCTTTACTTTTTCTTATGTTTTTTTTATTTTTTACTAAGTTATTTTAGTTTTTCTTGCCTAGAATTATATATTAGAAGTGCTATTTAAATAGTGTAACCTAGTTTTAGTGTGCTTATTCTCTCAGTCAGCCCATAAAGATTTGTGCTTTTTCATATCCCTTTATAGCAAAATATGCACTCTTAAATCCAACTAATGGCCTGCACAATCAGGAGTCATGCAGCAGGCCATGAGGTATAGGACTTCTCAGCAGAACAGAATAGTTGTACAAAAATTTTGCTGAAGGAAGGTCAATTATTGTGGGATATTTGTACACTCTGTGTTGACAGAGACTGCTCATTTGTTTCCTGGCTGCCCAGACCTGAAATAATAACACAGAAACTATACTAATTGCAATACTCTTTGAGCAGTAGCTTATGCATAATTCTAGCTAGTTCTTACATCTTAAATTAATACATTTTTATTAGTGTATATTTTACCATGAGGCTCATGGTTTACCAGTAAGGTTCTCCAGCATCTGTCTCTTTCGAGAGCTATATGTCATCTCTCTGACTTTGCCTTCTTTCTCCCAGAATCCAGTTTAGTTAACTTGTCTACTTCTATTTTACCCTGCCACAAGCCCAAAGCAGCTTCTTTATTAACCAATGGTAATAGAACATATTCACAGCATACAGAGGGAAACCCATATCACCTCTGTGAAAATGTATTGCAATGATTGGTATAATAAAGAGCTGAATGGCCAATAGTTAGGCATGGACGATAGGTAGAATTTCTGGGCAGAAAGAGGAAGAGGAGGGGAATATAAACATGTGAATTATGCCAATGAGAGGCCAGTGAGACATGAAGGGACTTAGACATACAGAATGAAAGAAAGGTGGCAAGTCACATGGTAAAATGTAGATTAATAGAAGGTAGTTAATCTAAGTTGTAAGAGCTAGTGGCACAAGACTAAGCTAAGGCCAAGATTTCATAATTAATAACATGTCTCTGTCATTATTTATGGGCTGAAAGTCCTGATGGCAAGGTACATCTACATTTGGTCCTTCCTGAGTTACTATAATCACAAAATCCTAGAAATACATTGTTTTAGATTCTAGTATGCTCAGGAGAGGTTGGCTAGGATTAATCTTTTTTGTCTTGTCATTTGGGATAAATTATTTTCCATGGAATGGCCTAACAAAAGAAAAAAACTATGAAAAAAAGCAGCTTATGTAGTCTGGTACCATCTTCTACTTTAGCCCTCATCTCTCCTAAAAGAAAAGTAGTTTCTTGAATAGTGTTGCTTATGAGTATAAGCATGACTTGTTGTCTGAAATAATTATTTACCATGCACACAGAAAATGTCCCAGTAACACATCATTGATTAACAAGAAAAGTATCCTTCTTTCTCTGTCGCAAATCACCCGCATTAGCTTTCTCTATATTGTCTTAACAATATAATTGCTGTTGCCAATTCCTACCCTTACAGGACTATGGGATCCTAATTATCAGAATAGTTCATTATCATTTGCACACAGCTTATATATGTGATTATTCCCCACAGCTGGATTTATTCTCTGTCTGCCATACACCTCTAAATCTAGAGAAGAAGTTAGAGGACTTTTTCCTCCAGGAAAAGTCAGGGTGATCAAGAGCTACTGTACTGTGCATTTGGCCTGCCTCTTCCAATAAGCCATGATGTATGTCAAGCCATCGTTACATTGTTTGACTTTTCAATCTTCTTGCAGCAGTTGATGGGTATTGTCTGGTAAAAAAGATTCCCAGGGGTTAACAATAAAAATGTAGTTCTATTTTGAAAGGGACTCTAGTATTTTTTCTCTCTAAAGACTCCTATATCTGAGAAGGAGAACAGGAATATGTAAAACCTTTGCTCCTTCCTCTCTAGTAATAACAGAGCAAATATTTAGGAGAATCTTATTCCTAGTTAATGACCATGGCATTCACATAGCTAACTACACATTATATAGCTTTTCCATTTTGACTGTGAAACAACTCAATTAGTACTCTATTGGTTCTCCACCCAAAATTACTCAGTCACTTGCTTTTACAAGAAGTCTATCCTTCTATGACATCATCTACAGCATGTCAACTAACATAATTATTTCCTAAGATCAGAGTACCTGGCTCTATAATGACATGATGAGAGGTAGGGCTTGACAGTTTATACTCTTCATTCAAAATTGCCTAGACCCTTGACATGACCATTTGCTAACAAAGTTAAAAAAATACCAAAACCAAATATCCCAAAAGACAGTAAGTAAGTGCTCAATTAAATTTCCTAATCTATACAAAAGACAAAAGAAACCTCATCATCTATGTGTGTCTATAAGACATGATGTGTTTGAGTTTCTGGAGAATTTAAATCAAAAAGAAAATTGTCAGAAAACCAGATCGTGTATGGAGCCTCTATGGGTATGTAGAATATTTTTGACATTGTCTGTTGGCTGGAGCTATTGGAAATGAAATTATTGCACAAAGTATTGTATACCTGAGAGCATCTAGTACAGAAGATGCTAAACATTCAAATGAATAGAATGACTCATCCAGCACATCCAAAGCTGTCTATGTGACCAGATAGCTCCAGACTTGAGCAACAATTCTCCAATAGAGTCACCACTTTGGTATAAGATAGATGTTATAAATGTGCTAGCTGTGTTTGCTCCTTTTACAAAGTAGAAACCTGTTGCCTTTGCTAAATATTCCACCTTCTAGTCACAGGCACAATTGTCAAGATAAAATGCTAAGTATAATCCATAATTTAGCAAGTAATTTTCATTCTTATTGAAGTGACATTTACTCTAGATTTAGATATGCTTTTTTTTGCCTGAAGTTTCTTAAGTAACACAACTATTGAAGGTTTTAAGAATGCCTTAATTCTAACGTGACATGCTACATGATGTTATTAAGACCTAAGGACCCAGTTTCCAACAGAGAGGGTATCAGTGATATTTCTGAAATTATGTCATCTCCTGGGTTTACACTATTGAGAAACTGCTTAATACACTCCAACACTTTTTTTCACGTTTCAATTGAGGTATCAGTTTTGACATGGCATTTGTACAATGGAAGGTAGAAATTTTCAATCAGTGATCATTATGTGGTACATTGTCCACACAGAGACTACAGTAGTTTGAAAATAATAATGGGACAGTAACCATTAATTAGAGTGATGAACCCATTTGATGAAATTATATCACAGCATTAGGCTGAACATTCCTGAATATCCTGGTTTGCAAAAGAATAAATTGTCATATTTCTATTCATTGTAAAAATAACTAAGCTTGGTTTTCCTATTTTTGACAGGAGAACACAATGGAATATGTGTAAGTGACATTCATCATTACAGGAAGGCTCATGATCTGTAAGAAAAGGGCAAAAGGGTAGATGATCAGTACTTTAATGAATAAACTGTGTAGCACTTGAAAGCTCAGTGTGGCCCAAATTTTTGCAAATAGATTTAAGTATGGTCACATAACAATGTGGAAACTTTGTTTCCAACCCAACAGGTGCCTCAGCTCAAGTCACAACAATAAAGAAACTACCCTTACCTAGGCACTACTGACTGACAAGAGGGAAGGCAACAGCTGCTAGTGAAGAGAGATGATGCCAGATATCAGTGGTATCCTCTAGATCAACCACGTCTACAGTGCCATGGTTTACTCCACTAAGCTTCTTACTACTAGCTTCCCCCAAAATTATGACCAGTCAGAATAATGGAGAAACGGTGCTTAGATAGAGTGAACTTCACATGAAGAAAATGGGATCTAGGTTGTTAAATGTGTAGACTGTTGGATTCTTTCGGTGTCTTTTCCATGTTTACATTCTGAGAAAGGCAGGCCATTCTCAATGTTCAAGTGATTGGCACATTCAAGCAGTGACCACATTCTCTAATATGTTTGGCCAAACATGCCCCACCTCATAGGATCCACACACTCTGCACTTTCTATAGTAGTCTCAGTCAAAGACATCAGATGTTGAAGAGCAATTTTTCTCTTCTTGCCTAAATGGAACTAACTCTGGCACATTAAACCCAAAATTCTCTGTCCAAACTTGATTTGGTATCTAATGGAGACTCTGTAGTTAGGTTTTCTTCTCCTATGCCAATACCTTATCAAATAATGCCCTTCTGAGAGGACATCTTACCACTCCTTGCCCTTCTTCTGTAAGCACTCCCATAATCAATTTCTTCATTGTAGAGTTGGCTTCTGTAACACCAGACATAAGAAAAATGTATTTCATATCCATTTCAGTGGCTTTTCCCTTTGCTGGTGGAAAGATGTCTATCTTAACTGATGGTATAAATTGCACAAGATGTGTATTTATCAGCTACCACCAAGCACAGCCTTTCAGACTGAATGACAGCGACTTTGAAGAAAACCCAAAGGAAAATAAATCTACACCTCTTTCCTATCTTGGAGAAAAACTGGAGGGTGTTGCTAATACCATGTATTTAGCAACATTTTCAAAATAAAGTTATAAAAATTGATATCCAAAAAAATATCAAGAGCCACATTGGGATTGCATGCTTTATGAATGGGCTTAAGAAATGCTGCATCATATGGATACTAGAAAAGATGTAGAAGAATCAAGAAAATTGGAGATAATCAACTATAAAATTACTCACAAGTTAGTATTTTGGCTATAAAGTTTAATGGCACACTAACAAATCTTTTAAACCAATTTCTAATCCATTTACAAATAGAATATGTGGAAATTTTAAATTTATTTTTGAGACATTGTCACACTCTGTAGCCAAGGAAGCCCACAATCCTTCTTTCTCAGCCTCCTGGGTGCTAAGATTTATACTCATGTGCCACCAAGCCTGGACATTATTTTAAACGTTAGAAAGATTTTAATAATAAATATTAAACTAAATGACACATGATACTTTTATGATGTATAACTTGAAGGCCATTGCCTTCTACACAGCTACAGTGAATAATGAGATAGAGTCCAGATGACTGCATTATGTATTTAGTGGAACATAGTTATAATGAAAATTCTTCCACAGCACTCAGAAGACCTGCCCAACTGTGACCTCATTTAAAATACTTAGTATGCTCTTATTAAAGAAACACGTGATTAATACGAAAACTGGATGCCAGCAGTGACATGAATTTTTCTGTTTCGTGTGGCCCAGTTCATCTTCATGACTCTTACTTGTTGCAATAAGGCTGCTGCAATGAAGATTTCTTATCAGCATCCGAGGTAGAAAGAAAGGGGGCAATGTAAGAAAATATTTTCCTGAAGAAAATAAACTGTTTCTGCTGACTAGCTTGAGGAAATTTTCCATATTTCTTTAGTAACAAATATTTATGACAACTACGATCTGCAAGATACTCTTTTCATAGTAATATGCAGTAAAAAGTTCTTTTCAATGATTTTGTATTACAGAGCCTGAATACAGCTGGAGCTGGGAAAGCTGAAAGACATATAAGTGACTTCCTTACTTGAATTTAGTGATAAAAGTCCATTTGTTAGAGGGGAAAAAGAGACCAAGTGGGGTGGCATGTGAACAGTGGGGCTAACCAGAATTTCCTCCTGATCAGACCATGGATACATTCTATCCAACAGACCTCGTTGTAACCTTGAGTAGTTACATCTCTATGAGTTTGCAGACACCTAACTTGGTATTACTGATTCTAGTGTGTGCTCTTCTGTTGGGATCATTTTGAGGTCATTTGCTTTTCCTCCCACATATAAATTTCCAGTTACCTTTGGGTCTAAGAGCTTATTGAACTGACTTAGACTCAGGACAACACAGCCTTAGTGTGAAATCATAGATGCACTGAATTGTTTCGTGGAATTGAATCTGATTTATTCCTTAGTCTTTGTCTGGTGCCCTAGGACATTTGGTGGCTGATTTCTCTCATCTTAAACTTAGGGAGTTCCTTGACTAGGTATTTCAAACCTAGAGTCAGCTGACCTTCTCCAAGTGCTAAACACTGTTACCTCATTTTATGAATGGAAGTTACTTCCATGCTTCTGTTCCATTCCATTATAAATCCCTTGACATAGTTACTTGTTTGAATTTGCAACATCATTGACGTTTAACTTTTATACATTGATGATGCCATAAGTATCTTTGTTTGCATGGTTGTAGTCAAGGAACTTTAGCACATTGAACAATCTCACAGGTTCACCATCAACCCCTTAGGTGCTAATTTATCCCCAAATCCATTCCCTGAATTTATCCAGAGTGATCATTACTTCCAAGGTTTTTCTGGGGATGGATAAGTACATAGGTTGCAGGTGATGATATTTATTACACAAGCAGTCAGAGACTTCCAATTATCAGCTATTTGTTTACATAGAATAAGAAATAGGAGCCTGGTAGTGGTGACTCACACCTTTAATCCTAGCACTTAGGAGACAGAGGCAGAGAGATTTCTGAGTTCGAGGCCAGCCTGGTCCAGGACAGGCCCCAAAGCTACAGAGAAACCCTGTCTCAAAACAAACAAACAAACAAACAAAAACAGAGACTAGGAATTATTTCTTTCCCCTTTGGTTATAATTTGTGCTTATTCTCTATCTCCCCCCCCCAAAAAAACCCCCCAAATACTATGTTTTTACTCATCTATTGCTTCCCCTGATGTAAATATAAAAATAATATTCAGTTCTTGTTGATGTCCTTTCTTAGGGTCTGCACTGATTATCTCTTGCTGAAAAAACGAATGATCTGAAAGCAGGGCAGCTTCAGACCACATGCATTTAATCAAAGTTTGTGCTATTGTTTATGGAAGCTTGACCTTCACTGGGAGATTTTCTGTACTTGAAATTGTCTGCTGTTGCTCAGTGGTGTTCAGCTGGACTTTCCCAGAAGGCACCCATAGCTTTTCTTTCATGCAGATCACATGGAGGTCTGGGATGGACAGACTGACCTCCACCGGACCTCCTGTGCTCAAACCTCCTCTACATGATATCTACACCTGCGAAATCAGACTTAAGTGAGTTTTCAGACAGTTTTGAAACCGTTAGGAATTGGGTCACTGGGGACAGTATTTTTCTTTTATAACTGTGTCTTCCTTTCTGTCATGATCTCTGCTTCCTAGTCAACATGCCAAGTGGCACTCTGATGCCACAGGCTTTTCCGGCAATCATGTGTGGTTTTTGCTAATTCAGTTATCTCATTACTGAAAATATAGATAACTAAAATGAAAACAGAACCCTGAAGAAATATATCAATTGTAATATTTATTGTAGCATTATTCACAATAGCCAAGACATATATATAGCTTAAATAATCTTTGATAAGTTAAGACATATTTAAATTTTTGAGAAATAGAAAAATAATATTAAGTACAAGAAGAAATAATACTTTTTCTTTTTATCAGATGGTTGGAACAAGAATTTTGACAAGTGAATAACAATACAATATAAAACATCACCCCCAAGAGGAGGGGCAGAATGTAAACTAGTTAAACTCATAGAAGCAGAGAGAAGTAAGAAGCCAGAGTCTGAACATTAAATATTATGAAACCTTGCATTATTCTATAGAAGCCTAATGTATAGTGGTGCTAATAGAAGCAACTAGAAATTTTTTAATTTATGCATTCTAGAAATTTTGTGAAACGTGGGATGAAAAGGTTAAATATGTTTTCCATGTATGAAAAGTGTAGATTATGTAGAAGTAATAGGCAGATTAGTTAGCTAAATATATCGTGTCAAAACATCAAATAAAACACAGTGCACATTGTCCTTGGTATCTCAGTAAGATTATTTCAAAAATGAGACAATGTTTTGGACTTGTTAACAGTGAAGGATGCATAGCTCCAGATAACTGTAACGATCACTTCACATGAGTGAATTGTGTTGTATCTAAATTTCAATTTAGTAATGTTTAGTTTTACAATAAGTAGAAAAGTAAATAAAGATGAGCACATTCTAGAACTCAGGTTTTCATTCACTGCATGGTAATGTTTCTCAGGATTCATTAGCACAGAGGGGAGTTCAATAAAAGTCCTAATTAAGAAATATTTTGATTAGCTTGATTTAATCCTTCTATAA
Organism: Microtus pennsylvanicus; assembly: GCF_037038515.1. Classification (NCBI taxonomy): domain Eukaryota; kingdom Metazoa; phylum Chordata; class Mammalia; order Rodentia; family Cricetidae; genus Microtus; species Microtus pennsylvanicus. The sequence continues at coordinate 19,160,759 of NC_134583.1, forward strand.
TGTATATACATTTAAAAACACCATTTTGTACTCAATAGATGCACATTATTTTATTGATAAATCAACATTAATCAAACCTAAAATAAGGAGTTATGAGAAAGAGAGAAAGAGAGAGGCAATGCCAATTAATATTTGCTGAGGCCGTTGACCTAACATCTGGACCAAAAGAGAGGGTGAAGGTTAATCAGTGCATCCACTGACACATGCATCTGTCCTGATAAAGAGAAGAAAACCACAGAATATCATTTTTTATCAAATTGTGTCTGGAAAGATGGCTCAGCAGTTGAAAGCACTGGCTATCTTTTCAGAAAACCTGGGTTCTATTTCCAGCAAGCACATGGTGGCTCAACACCTTCTGTGATTCCATTTTTTTTAAGGATCTCTCTTCTTGCTTCCAAGGGCACCACGCATACATGTAGCACTCTTACCTATCTACAGACAAAACATCCATAACACATAAAATAAAAATAAACTAGGTGCAGTCTTATGTGTTTAGATTATCAATACATTTTATCTCAGTTTTTACAAAATTTCTGTAATCAAGTGAAAATTATTGTGCTCACTTTGAAATGAAAAAGAAGTATTTAGCATTGAAGTTAGAAATTATTGTCTAAACAACAACTTTTTGTCAAGTTCTTGTCTCTCATCCTGATGCTATATCAATACAGAACATGCCTTAGAAGCAGCTTAGGAAAGAGGACACATGGAATGTCCCACAAATGAGGCACAACAATGAACGGCATCACTAAAGCCATGCTAAGAAATCATGAAGCAGGCTCTTCCTGACTCTTCCCACTCCTGAGTCCAAGTTGTCTGATTCGGAACAGCACAAAGTAAACTTATGAGTAACAGACCTTGGCTTTCTCTTTTCTCAAACCTCTGACCCAGAAAAGCGGACGCAGAAAAGACACTCACACTTCAACTCCCCCAACCTTTCTCCACTCTGTCAAAACTTTCTGGGCCTACTGCAAGGAGAAACTTGACTGCTTTGTAAATTATCATTTATTCGTGTATTCATTTATTTATTTGCTCTGATGCTGAATATTTAACGTAGGGTTTCACACATACCAGGCAAGTGCTGTACCACTGGGTTATTCTGCCAACCCATCCCTTGTGGTTTGACAAGTGGTACACATACAGGCTTCACATAGATAGCAGCCATCACTCATAGATGAGCTTTGGAGTAAGATGTTTTTGCCTTAGTTGCTGGCTATAGAGTGAACACAAAGGAAATACCAGAGATCTAGTATCAGTGAACACTAGGGGACAAGTCCTTGGAAGGCTTCAGGCTATGGCCATTTAATGAGTGAGGGAAGAAATTCAATATTGTAACACTAATCCAGCCCTATCAGTATAATCTAGCTAAGCTATAAACATCTGTAAGTTCTCTAAAAGCAGTGGCTTTTTAATAATTTTCCATTAATACCACAGACACACAGGCTTGCATCTGTATTTCTCATAAAAAACGTAATGGAAAAATTTCATTGATTCATCTGGTTGCAAACATAGGTTTGCTTTAGAATGAAATCATTTATAAAAGTTCTTCTGCCTAGGTGAATACACATGAGTTTCACTAATGCCATGCGAATGCTTACGGAATTTTGCTCAGTGCCTCCAGGTGGGGTGGGTTTCATTGTAGTAGACAACTTATGCAGTGTTTTCGCTTGTGTAAAACTTGAAAAATTTTGTATTTAGAAAAATGTTTTGATCACAATGGTTGCCTAAATGATAGTATGCAGATATTTCCTAGTATGGTGTTTGCTTTAGGGCATAGTAGATATTTTAATTAATTCCATAGAGTGAATATAAATGTTAATAGACTTCATCTCAAAGGCATTCAAAAATATACTTTGGTGAAATAAAATTGCAGAAAGATGCCAAAACTTATTTGTACTGAGATTCAGTTTTTTCTACAGTTTGAATTGTAAAATTGCTGCCAATGGTATTAATAGATTTATAAAATCCCACTGTTTTACTCAATAACAAAATGATATATTACATCATTCTGAAACTGTTTTCACATATATGTTATTAGTGGCATGCCCAGGCAACTAATACTGCATGCATACTGTCTCTTAGGCCACATATGGAACTGTATGCACAGACAATATTCCTAATATTTTATACTAATGTTATATAAAATGAAAGATTCATGACAATTGGAGATTGCTTCCAGTGTTCAAAAGTTTTCCTACTGTACCATGTAATAATCAAATTAGGTTTTATACACTTAACATAACTAAAATAAAAAAAGAGAGTAGAAGTTATTTCATTTGGATAATGTAGGAAAATACCATTAACAAGCAAGGCAAGGGGAAATTCCAGTAGTTTCATGTAGAGGTTTATGTGGAATTTCTACAGCATGAATTGAACCAGCTGGAAACTCACCAAATTTCAGCTTTGAGGAAATCTCATTAAATCACAAATGTGCATGGGAAACATCATGAAGCCTAGAGTCAAAGCTGAAGAGAAGACAAAGCTGTCCAAATGCAAGCAATCTCAGAGAAAAGATCAAGAAAGTTAACTGGAAGTTGAATGACTGAGGAAGGACACGTCTCATTGGCTGAAACTGACAGATGAGAAGGACAGGGCTGTCCCATGTCCTCAATATTTCATGTATTAAACTTTCGCTTGCAAGTTGATGGTTCTTTCTGAAAGTTGATGTGCAGTTGGCTTGGCTGGAAGAAGTGGATCATAGAGACATGTCTTTGAGGTTCTATTTCATCCTTGGTTTGTCTTCACTTTCTGCTTCCTGTTAGTCATGGTCCTGGTGCTACAATGTTCTGCTTCATTGTGAATACAGACACAGTGGATTCAAGAACCATACACTCTGATTGACATCTCTGAAACTGGGCAAAACCACTTTAGGTGTTTTTTTTTCAAAATTTTGGTCACAACTACACAAAAAGAATGCCAACCTCTTGGAAGGTATGGAGAGAGCCTGTGCTTGACATTAGCAATGGTGTGAAGAAACATTTTGAAGGTAAGACACAGAAGCAGGCAAATCAATTGGAGGTCCAGTAATAAAAACTAGATAGAGCCAAAGCAGCTCTGGATGAATAGTGAGCAAGCAACGAGGGAATACATGAACACTCTTATTTGCCCTCTATTTAAAGCCTAGAATCATGCTAAAGAACCATCCACACCAGGCTAATGAGCTAAAGGTTGGTAGAGCTGTGTCCTTCAACATGTTGTTCTATATTTTCAAATAAGAAAACTAAAGATGAAAGGGTTTCTTCATGGCACTAGTTAGAAATGCTCCGTGAGGAACGGAAGAAATATAACAGCATTTGCACAATTGTCATTATCTGATGCATTTTACCATTGCTTTCTGTCACATTCGTGGAGAAGCAAGTAAAAGAAAAATGTGCAGATCTGCCCTTGGTGAGCCCTGACTATAGCAGCAATAATGTTCCTTTTTAAATCAAGGCATCATTCTTCTTCCTGATAAACTTGGGGAGTAATGGAAGCTACACTGAGGACAGGAGAGTAAAAATACACCAGGTCCTTTTCTGCTGTGCTGAAAACAACTAAAAGACCACTTCATAGAAGTCATTTGCTCTGCACCACAATCCGCCAGGCTATTAAACATTTCTTTGAAGATAGAATGCTAGGATTATTAATCTATATGAAAACTGTATTCTTCATCTTTGGGGAAAGCACAGGAAATTTCCCAGGGGGATTTCAACATTTCTCTAAGCCTGATGAAAAAGAAGTCAATTCAGATTTTTGAAGTCTAGTTTCTTGAGTTTTTATCAATAAACTTTTAAATAAGATAATGCATGGTGTTTTTTTAATTTATGAAACAATCTTTCTATTCCGTTTCTTTATGTATCTTATCTGTTGGTAATCTTATCTGTTGTTAGAGCCCTTTTTATAAAAAAACAAAACATGAGTATTGTTATAAAGTGTCAAGCATTGATTAAAGCAGCAGTCCAGTGGTAATATCAGTTTCTGCTCTTTTATGTAAGACTGACACTGAGAGACACCACTCAGTTGCCTCTAACAGTGTGTTATAAATACCTTAGTATGTTTATAACCGATGACACAAACAGAAACCATCATTTCCTCATGTGCAGTTAGTGAAAATAAGTCTACACTTTAATTCTTATCCACAGCAGTATAAAATCCAAATTGTTTGTGTGGGACGTTTCTCTTTATAGCCTAGATTCAGTGTTCTAATCAATAAAATAAAGAATAAACAAAACGATTTCTTAGCTCCAATATGTAATGTGTATCATAAGCAGATTAATTTTTTCTATGAAAAGATTACTAAAATTTAATTATCAAATATGTCAAGGAATTCTTATATTTATGAATTACTGTAGGCTTTTGGTAAGTATGTTTTGAAGAATAGTCTCTAAGCCGGGCGGTGGTGGCGCACGCCTTTAATCCCAGCACTTGGGAGGCAGAGGCAGGCGGATCTCTGGGAGTTCGAGACCAGCCTGGTCTACAAGAGCTAGTTCCATGACAGGCTCCAAAACCACAGAGAAACCCTGTCTCGAAAAAACAAAAACAAAAAGCAAAACAAAACAAAAAAAAGAATAGTCATTAATGGTATTGCTTTAATATGTTGATATTTACAGGTGTACCTCAACTACATGGTATAGTGTGTTTGGACTAAAATCATCTTGTGCAAATACAAACTTAGTAATGAAAATAAATTTCTGATAAAGCTCCAGGGCAATGACTTTCCTCTTCCTGGAAGAATACAGCACTGTATTTATGTACACCATCTAGTAGGCAAGCAAATGACCCCAGAAATGCCAGATCGATTAAGTCTTTTTGTTTTAGTTTGTTTTTGAAAATTTTCCCCTAAATATTCTGGTTCACTGTGAAATAGTATGAGGGAAAGACTTTCCTCTGAACACTGACTCAAATAGCTCTTAGCCCTAGGAGATAACGCTGGAGATAAATACTGTATGAAGTGATCAGTGGTCCTTGGAAGGCCCTCTTTGGAGCTGTTCTGACTATAACACCTATACTCACCTAGCGGTGATGCACAGTTTAGTGTCTCCTCTTATGATTTTGACATGAAAATAACTTACAAAGTGTGTATAGAAACTTACTCATTGTTCTGTGTTTAATTCACTTCACATGAGAGAAATCAGAGATTCACACAGACTTCTCTGATACCATCTTAATTCTAATCGCTACCACAGTGTGATTTCCTTGAAAAGTAACATCAGTCTGGCAGGCCATCATTAATGCTTCATCATTGCTGAATTAAATATTAATTTTTTATGATACCATTTCCCCATTCTAAACCAACATGTGTCTGGTGTCTCAGATTTGGGGATCTGACTTCCATACTTTCTGAAACATTGAGAAACAATAAAAGTTTTTTTTTTTGACACCTGATTTTTTTTAATGTTTTTTTTCTTTTTTAAATTTATTTATTTATTAAAGATTTCTGTCTCTTCCCCGCCTTTTTTGTGCTATCCTAAATCTTGCAGCTTTTTAAAGAAGGCAATAATACTTTATTTTGCGTGCAGGACTGTCTTTGTTATTCAACTAAAATTTATGCATTTTTCTTACCAGCCAGCATTGCGTTAGGCTTCATGGAAGACGGAAAAGAAGCATTTCTCTCCACAGCTGTGAGGCTGTGGTGCTTTCTTTCTGCAGCTTCCTGTCTCTCATCTGAGTTCAACGATGTCCTCCATGTTCATCTTCTCACTTGCCTGAATTCTGAAGTCATTTATTGCTTGTAGCAGTAAAACTAACAATTATACGGAACCCAAACTCACCACTGAACTGTAATTTCAAGTATCCAATTCAGTAATCTAACTATAGTGGTTGCATTTCCATAGACATCCAAGGTATATATCAATAATTACCAGAATAAAACAAAGCAGAAGGGACAACATACCTTTATTTTCTTTGCCTCTCCCACACTTTTTTATTTATTATCTTTCGAGAACTTCACATGTAGGTACTGTATTTATAACACTTCCACCACATTCTCCCCTGGACTTGCTGTGTCCCCCCCCCCCCCAGTTCTCTTCCAAATTATAACTTCTTCATTATTGCTTTATACATGCATACAAATACAAACTGTAAGTCCATTTAGTGTTTCTCACATGTGTAAGTGTTTAAGGTTGATTTCTTGGAATTAAATAGCCTATCAGACAGCTGCCTTCTTAATATCAAAACACTCACATTCTCTTTCCCAAACTGAAACATTTCATTGAAGTAGCTAGACTTACCCAGGCTCACAACCTAGCAATTCTACAAACTTCCTAGTATAACTATTCTTTTTTCCTTCTATACTGTGTAATGAGTGCATCTGCCAAACCTTTATTACCAGCTTTTCTATGTGTTTGGATAGTTTTTTTGTTGTTGACATAATCAAATAAAAGTAATATTTCCCTAATTTTGATTTAACAGAATTTTACTGAGTATTTTTGCATCAATTTTCATGAGTAATATTAGTCTGCAATTATGTTTATTACTACTGTCTTTGCTTTGTGTGGTTTGGGTATCGGGGTAATTTTAGCCTCATAAAAAGAGTTTGGAAATGTTTCTTCTGTTTCTATCATATGGAACAGTTTGTGGAGTATTGGTATTAATTCTTCTTTGAAAACCTTGTAGAACTCTGCACTGAAACCATCTGATCTGGGGCCTTTTATTTTTTTTTGCTTGAGAGACTTCTGATGATTGCTTCTATTTCTTTAGCAATTATATGTCTGTTTAATTTGTTTATCTGGTCTTGATTTAATTTTGTTAAGTGATATTTATGCATAAAATTAACCATTTCCTTTAAGTTTTCCAATTTTATAAACTACAGTTTTGGAAGTATGACCTATTAATTCTCTGGAATTTCTGTCTCTGTTGTTTATCCCCCATTTTCTTTCCGATTTTATTAATTTGGATACTCTATTTCTATTTCTGCCTTCTGGTTAATTTGGGTAAAGGTTTGTCTATTTTGTTGATTTTCTCAAAGATCCAACTTTTAATCTCATTGATTATGTGTACTGTTTTTTATTTTTATTTTGTTGATTTCAGATCTCAATTTTATTATTTCCTTAGTCCTCCTGAGTGAGTTTTTTATGTTGTTGTTGTTCCAGAGTTTTCAGGTGTTCTGTTAACTCACTAGTGTGTGATTTTTCCAGCTATGAACTTTCTTCTTAACATAACTTTCATTGTGTCCTTTAAATTTGGCTATGTTGTGTGGTTATTTTCTTTAAATTTTAGGAAATCTTTAATTTCTTTCTTTATTTCTTCCTGACCCATTGATGATTCATGTGAGCATTGTTTTATTTCCATGTGTTTGTGGGCTTTTGGAAATTAGTGTTACTATTGAATTCTAAATTTAAGCAATGCTGATGAATAAGATACATGGGCTTATTCCAATATTTGTAACTGTTAAGATTTCCTTTGTTACCTAGTATGTGGTAAATTTTTGAGAAGGTTTATGGGGTACTGAGAAAAAGATATATTCTTTTATGTTTGAATGGCATGTTCTATAGATGTCTATTAAGTCTATTTGAGTCATAACATCTGTTAGTTCCCTTATTTCTCTTAAGTTTCTGTTTGGCAGACCTGTCCAATGGTGAGAGTGGGGTGTTGAAGTTTCCCACTATTAGTGTGTGGGGCTTAATTGAGGTTTAAGTTTTAGTAATATTTCTTTTACATATGAGAGTACCTCTGAATTTGGGGCATAGATGTTCAGTATTAAGATTTCCTCTTGATGGATTTTTCTTGTGACTAATATAAAATGTCCTTCTTTGTCTCTTTTGATTGATATCAGTTTGAAGTATATTTTGTTAGATATTAGGATAGCTATACCAGCTTCTTGCTTAGGTCCATTTGATTGGAAAATTTTCTCCCAACCCTTTACTCCGAGGCGATATCTGTCTTTGAGGTTGTGGTGTGTTTTTTGTGTACAGCAGAAGGATGGATTCTGTGTTTTAATCCAATCTGGTAGCCTGTATCTTTTTATAGGCAAGAGGATTTGATTTACATTAAGGGATACTAATGATCAGTGATTGCTAGTTCCTGTTATTTTAGTTTTCATTGTTGATGATGTTATTGTGTGTGTTTTTCCCTTCTTTGGGATTTGCTCTGATGAGATCATCTATTGTCTTTATTTTTGTGGATGTAGCTAACTTTCTTTGGTTGGAATTTTCCTTCTAATACATTGTGTTTGGTTGGGTTTGTGGTTAGGTATTGGTTAAATCTGTTTCTGTCATGGAATATCTTACTAACACCTTCTATGATGATTGAAAGTTTTGCTAGGTATAGTGGTCTGGTTTGGCATCTGTGGTCTCTTAATGTTTGCATAACACTTGACCAGGACCTTCTGGCTTTCATTGTCTCCATTGAGAAGTCAGATGTAATTCTGATAGGTCTGCCTTTACATTTTACGTGGCCTTTTCTTTCGCAGCTCTTAATATTCTTTCTTTATTCTGTATTTTTATTTTTTTGATTATTATGTGCTGAAGGGGTTTTTTTTTTTTGGCCCAGTCTATTTGTAAGCAATTCTGTAAGCTTCTTGTATTTTCATATACATACCTTTTTATGTTGGAAAAGTTCTCCTCTATAATTTTGTTGAATATATTTTCTGTGATTTTTAGATGGAATTCTCTTTCTTCTATCCCTATTATTCTTAGGGGTCTTTTTAATGCTGTCCCATATTTCCTGGATGCTTTATGTTAGATTTTTGTTAGATTTAATGTTTTCTTTGACCAATGAATCTATCTGCAATGCCTGAAATTCTCTCTTCCATCTCTTGTATTCTGTTGTTTATGCTTTCCTATGTGGTTCCTGATCATGGTTTCTGTTTTCAGAAGTCTTTTAATTTGTGTTTTTCTTATTTCCTCTATTTCAAGTCTTTAATCATTTCTTTCCCCTGTTTGATTGCTTTTTTTTGGTTTTACTTAAGGGATTTGTTGATTTCTTCCAGTTTTCTGTTTGTCTTTTCCATTTCTTTGAGAGAATTTTTTATTTCCTCTTTAAGGACTTCAAACATTCACCTAAAGTTATTTTTATGTCATTTTCTTCTGATTCATCTGTATTGGGGTGTTCAAATGTTGTTCTTTTAAAGCCACTAGTTTTTGGTGGTGCCATATTGCTTTTTGTTGCGTTGAGTATGTTCTTATCTTCTCTACCCATCTTTTCCTCTGATTTGTGTACTTGTGGCGTGTCTTTGGTGATCACACTTCCAGGTGCCATTGGATTCAAGGCTCAGATACTTTCTCCTTGTGCTGGAGTTAGGGCCATGGTTCTAGTCACCCTGAAGGATACTTGGCATCCTGTAGGTTGCTCGGCATTCCTGGAGGTCACTCTGCAATTCTAGAGGTCCTTTGTGCCTGTTCACATTGAGGTCACTTGCTTGGTCCTGGTCCTGAGGAAGTCACTGGCTTAGGACTGGTTCAGTGGAGGTAGCTGAGTTGTGCCTGGTCCTGTGGTGTTTGCTGGCAATAGCCTGCTCCCTCAGGGATCACTTGTTCATACCTGCTCTGGCAGGGGTCACTGGCTTAGGACTGTTCCTGGTGAGGTCACTTGCACATACCTGCTCCAGCAGAGGTTATTGGCTCGGGCCTGCTCCAGTGGAGGTTACTAGCTGGAGCCTGGTCCTGCAGAGGTTGCTGGCTTGGGCCTGCTCTCACTCAGGTCATTGGTTCAGGACAGGTCCCCAATGTAAATGTCTTGACATGAATTTTCCAGAGCGGTCGAGGGAAGCAGAAAATTTTGATTTTCAATGTCCTTTGACAGGAATAGACAACCATGTACACGGCTTCATGAGAGCATACCTGTCCAGCATACCTGGTTCTGTCCTGTGTTTGACCTACAGCATTGCTTAAACAGACAATGCAAAGGCACTAAGTGAGTAGAAGGACATAACTCAGACATTTTCCCAGGAATCATTTTAAAGTTTCAAAGAATAAAAGATACTCTTGCAAATAACCAAGGTACACACATTTTGAACACTGTAGGACAAACTCCTATAGATTTTTGTAGATGGCTATTTAAAACCTTGAGCTCTTTACAGGGAGGAAACAGTTGAAACTCAGTTGTCATTTTATTATTTCTATGACTCACACATCCTAATTTCACTGCGGCAAGTGACTTAAAAAAATATCCCTGTCACAATTGCTTCGTTAGACAAAGGATTTGTCAGTGAAAATGCTTTTGTTGTGGGAAGTCAACTATTTTGATCACTGAACCTTCAATGAGAGATTAGGAACTCCCAGATCACTTTAAAACTGCCAGTGATCATTGTTAGGTCTGAATCAGCTCCTCTCCCTCAAATGACAATGCCAGTAACACTTCCCTAAACAAAAGGACTCTGACTGGGTAATCAAACTGATTGAGCAAAGAGAAGCCTAAACTCAGCATTCCTCAGGTAACTTTGTTTTTCCGGAAAACAACTACTTCCCTTACTCAACCTAGTGGTCAACTACCTTGGGAAAGGGTATCTAGTTTCTAATCTGAACAGCCTGAATCAGCTCAAGGATTACACCCTACTGAATATCACATAAAATCTGCTTGCTTTACCACCAAGTGACTGTCCTCTATTCTTGGAAGTAGACATGTAATTCGTCCCCCTAGTAAATTTTCTTTCTACCCATGGAGCAGCCCGGCTTTTAATTCCGTGGCTTTACTGTGCCCTCACTTGCTATCATTAAGGGTGTTCTTTCTTGATAATTTGACCTTTTTATTTCTGGTCAGGAAGATTGTGTGAACACACACTTATCCAAAAGGAATGAATCACCATCATGTTTTTATTTCATCAGAAAGTACAAGTCTCACCTCAAAGCAACAACTTTCAAAATATTTTGAAGACAAGAAACATAGCCCGCATGTCTTAATTAGAAGGAAGTCACATTGTATTCCTTTCCCATAGTACTTTATTCCTTAAAATATGTTTTATTCTAAACAATTTTATTACATCTGTTGTGTGCCAGAGTATACTCTGAAAATTTAACATAAACAAAGCAATGACATTGTTATTAAAAAAGCATGCTATCACTGTTTAAGCCATTCTAGAGTTTGTAAATGAGAATGTCTTTGAGATGGATTTCACAATGGTTAATATAAAATTGATCTCAAAGCAGGTGATTATTGCAACAATTACAAACATCTGAATGACTAAATCACAGCTTAATCCCACTCACAGATATTCATGTAAAGCTATAAAGAAGCCATTAGCAAACTAAGTCAGTTATTCATTTTAAAAGATGCAAAATGATTAAGTAGGATTTATCTCAGGGACATAGAGACAGATCAACACCAGAATTTTAATTAAGGAGGAAGCATATTTTCTATGCCAGTAAAACTGTGAAAAAAAAAGCAAAAATAACTACAGCTTCATTAATATTGTAGTAGAGAAAGCAGGAAGTCCCTCTGAAAAAGAATCAGCAATCTGAGAAATATAAGTTAAAAGGAAGAGAATGAATCTTTTCATAGATTATGTGGTAGAGTAGGTTAACATTAAAGTTAATAAGTAAGAAACTAGAAACATCAAGATCAGTAATTTAGCAATTTACAATTTGTAACATGAGGGCTGGCTTGTTTGTTGGGGTTTCTGTCCCACCCTTTACGCCACAACTGTTTAGCCCCAAAGAAAATCACACATAGGTCTCCATAAATTATAAGCTGATTGGCCCATAAGCTCTAACCTCCCACTGGCTAACTCTCATATCTTGATTAACCCATTTTTCTGATCCATGTTAGCCATGTGGCTCAGTACCTTTTTCAGTGGGGCAGATCACATCCTGCTGCTTTGGTGGTCTATGCAGGAATGGGGGGAATCAACTTCCTCCTTCCCAGAATTCTCCTGTTCTCTTTGCATCATTTCTACTTCCTATCTGGTTTTCCTGTCTATACTTCCTGTCTGGCCAATCAGTGCTTATTTATAACATGATTGACAGAATACAGACAATTCTCCTGCACCACTTCCCCCTCTTTAAAAAAAAAAAAAACAAAGGAAAATAGCCATAGTTCATTTTTTGGGAATGTGGGCATAGTATACCAGGCTACTTCCAACTGGTTGGGGGCATTGATAATTTTATGGGGACCTAAAGAAAATTTAGAGTTATGATCAAGTTTTGACTGAAGTATCCTGTGAGTCTTGATCATCTCAGGCAGCAGTATTGAACCTGTTCTGGATGAAGAACTCAGACATCTGGGCCATCTGTTCCTACCAGAGACTTCTCAGTGGTCTTCCTTGATCAAACTGGATTTTTCTTATCTCAGAATGAATCCACAGCCTCTCATTTTCTATGGAAACAAAAGCAAATCCTCTTCTCCAAAGTAACATACCTTTTGACTTCAATTTTGAAGCCAAGGTATTTTCAAAATACCTACCTTGGATTAATTCAACAGCATTTATAAACAGATATTTTTTAGCAGCTGTTGCTCCTTCCTCAGCATTTAAACAACTTAAAGAGAGCATAATAGCATACAGTATCAAGATTCTCTTTGTATTTTCCATCTTTATGTGGCTTTATTTTAACCTCTATTTCTTTTATTTTTACTTTTAACTTTTGAATTTTTGAGACAGGTCCTCTGTAAGCCAAGCTAACCTTGAACTCACAGAGATCTGTCTGTCTCTGCCTCCCCAGAGCTGGGATTAAAGGTGTGTACCACCATACCCAACTACTCTCTTTTTTTATTTTAAGGCTTTAAACCTTTTTTTAAGCCTGTATATATTTTTAACACATTGTAAACCATTTAGAGGTTTTTTTCTCTTTGAATCTCTCTTTACTGTATCTCTCTCTCTTTTTGACCACATGAGCCTTTAATTTAGTAAGCAATCATGGCTGAGGTACTGGCCAGAGCCATATTTATTGTCATAAGTCTTTGGTATGGTATTTAAAGATTCTTGCCAGGAAGCAAGCTGCAACAGTGTGTTCCTAAACAACACTCAAAAGCTCCTATGGCATTTCAAGGTATTTGCTGGGAAACTAGCAGCAACAGTGTATCCATAGCTCCTTAGTCTGACCGCCTGCTTAAAAGAGTTAGAGTTTTCCTTGGCAAGAGGGCCCAGAAAATGTCATTTTAAAACAGCGCAGCTTTTTTTCCTGCTACAGCTGAAAACCGAAATGCTTTAAGCTTTTTAAGCTTTTAAGGCTTTTTGTGGATGTAGTTATCCACGTGGGTGCCATTACAGACAATTCTTCCACAACAACTAAAATGTAAAAATTAATATCTTTATATACAAAAATATGATAAGAAATACTTTGGGAGACAAAAACATCATTCATAACAGCAATAACAATCACATATCTAGAAATTATTCTGGCAATATACATGAAAAGCCTAACGAGGAAAATGGGAAAATAGGGTCAATAAAATTTTGGAAAAAGTTTGGGTGGAAAAACTCAGTCAAAACTATTCAAGTTAATGTATGTATTTAATGTGATGCCCACCATCAAATTTAACTATATTGTTGTGTTTTATTAGTCTGAAGTTATCATGTAATTTTAAAGTTAATATTAAGAAAATGTATCCATAAAATTTATCCTGGGTACACTGGAAAATGTAATCAATTGAGTTGAAATGCATACACATGCACACAAACACACACACACGCACATACTCACACCCATGCACATACACTCTGTCTTCTTGATTGCCATTCAAACAGAACAGAGTCAGAAAGCACAAAACATATGTGGAAAAATTTACATGATAAAGTTGCAAACTTAAATTCCCAAGGAAAATATGGAATTTAAATTGTTAATCTTATATACCTAAATAACAATTCAAAGCAAAATAATTTGGCAATCATATCTCACATTTTATCCACTTTAATAAATTAAAACTGATATCTAAAAAGTAATACACATAATCTCTAGGGAAATTGAATAATTTATGTTATAGCATAAGAGCAATGGATGCTTTTCCAAAATAACTTTACTAGTTTGCTTTCTGTTACTGTGATCAAATACTGAATCCTGGATTGTCTTAGAGATCTCACAATTTTGGACATGGCTGAGCATGGGATACCTACTGATAACTGCTAATGTGGAGTGGTACCAGCCCAAGAGAAAGAAATGTGTTGTGGTTAACAAATGGAAAGGAATATAGATCTGAAGAGTGCTGTGACATCAGACTTGGAGATTCAGAGTTTGGAGTTTGTTCAGCTGATTTCCAGATTTCTCTAGTGTGGTCCTTCTTCTCCCTTTTGGAACAGTAATACATATTCTGTGTCATTTTATGTTGTGAATACATGATCTGCCTTTTGATTTTGATTTCACAGCAGATTACAGTTAAGAGATTGCATGAGTCTCAGAAGGGACTGAACTTCGTATACATAAACATGTTCAGACTGATAGACTATGGGGATTTTTGAAGTTGGACTAAATGCATTTATGCATTATGATATGTCTACAAGTTCATAGGGCCAAGGAGCAAAATATAGTCATTTGAATGAAAATGGCCCCCATAGGCTAGTAGAGAATGGTACTATTAGGAGGTGTGTCTTGTTAGAATTGATGTGGTCTTGCTGGAGGAAGTATGTCACTGGGGTTGGACTTTGAGGTTTCAGATGCTCAAATCAGGGCTACTGTCATCTTGTCTTCCTGATACATGCCAATCCAGACTTAGAACTCTCAACTCTTTCTCTAGCACCTTGTCTGTATGCACCCTATCATGATTCCCACCATGTTGGAAGTGGAATAAATCTCTGAATTGCAAACCAACCCCAATGAAATGCTTTTCCTTTTTAAGAACTGTTGTATTCATGGTGTCTTTTCACAGCAATAGAAACCCAAACTAAGGAAGTCAGTGTCTTCGTTAGTGTTTTATTGCTGTGAAGAGGCACCATGAACACAGAAACTCTTATAAATAAAAACATTTTGTTGGGACTGGATTACATTTTTAGAGGTTTAGTTCATTATTATCATGGTGTGACATTGTGGCATGCAGGCAGACATGGTGCTGGAGAAGAAACTGAGAGTCCTACATCTTGTCCCTCAGGCAAAAGGAAGTGAACTGAACAAGGCCTAACTTGAGCAGCGGAAACCTCAAAACCTTTTCCTACAGTGACACACTTACGAGGCCACACCTACTTCAGTAATGCCACACTTCCCAATAGTGCCACTCCTTATGAGCGTATTTGGGCCAGTTACATTCAAACTACTACATGACCAAAACCCATTGGGGAAGAAAGAGTTTATTTCATATTTCCCTTTATAATCCATTATCAAAAAAAAAAACCCCAAAAAACAAAACCAAGGCTAGAGTTCAAGGCAAGAACTGAAACAAAGACCAAGGAGGATTGCTGCTTATTGGTTTGCTTTCCCCCACCTGTTCAGCTACCTACTTGATCCTATATAGCACAAAGCCACCTATTCAATGATGGGCTGTGCCTTCCTGCAGCACTTGGCAGTGAAGAAGATATTCCGACAGGGCAGTCAGATGGCTTTAATGCTTCACTTGAGGTTCCTTCTTCCCACCTGACTCTAGCTTCTGTCAGGTTGACAAAAACTAACCAGTAAAAGTATTTTCCCAATCCTCCTCCCAAATGAAACTCAAACTTCAAAGAAGGTTAATGGAAAATGTTTAGTTAAGTTACACACACTTTAAACTTTATATTAAATGGCAATATAACACTTCCACAAAGTGATATACAAATGGCAAATGACAGCTTGGGGAAAGTATTTGTGGCTTGAGTTACAGAACTCCAGTATGATTAAAGTTCTTAAAAATCATGAAAAGAAATGGCGTCCAGAGCAATGTAGGGAGCTCCTGATACCTCATCCCCACAAAGGTAGTCAGAAGTGGTGAGCAATCACTTAATTTATTAAAGATTTTTGTCAATCATATGAAAAACACACAGAAAATAGAGACAGAAAACTTTACTGAACATTGCTTACAGCACCCTTGGCTATACTTGGTCATAGCCATCTTATCCCAAGGCCTGACTTGAGAGTACATCATAGCAGCTTCACTCTAATGTGGTCAAGGATGAATGACTGTCTCTGTGATGGTTTGAATGAAAATGACCTCCACAGACTCATAGGGAGTGCTATTATTGGAAGTGTAGCCTTGTTGGAGTAGCTGTGGTCTTGGAATCAGTGGGTCACTGGGAGTACACTTTGAAGGCTCAGAAGCTCAAGCCAGGTCCAATGTCACTGTTTCTTCATGCTGCCTGCTGATCCAAATGTAGAACTCTTAGTTCCTTTCCTATCACCATCTCTGCAAGTGTACTGCCGTGCTTTCTGCCGTGAAGAAAATGAACTAAACCTTTAAAAATGTAAGCCAGCCCCAATGAAAGGTTTTTGTTATTAAGAGTTGATGTGATCATAGTGTCTCTTCTAATCAGTAGAACTCCTAATTAAGATAGTTTCCCTATAGTTTTCAGTCATGGATGATGGCATCTTATCAGGAGAAGCAAGCTGCCAGGGTTTTAGTTTTTACCTAGATATAGTTTGCAGAATGTATTTCCAAAGGAACCTTAGATGTCAGCCCTCACTTCCTGTACAAGTATTTCCTCATAGCACAGTGTCTCTCCATAAACAATGCAGCCATAAATCCAGAAGATTCTCTATAATATGTCACTTTCACGCTGTTATGACCTGAATCTGCTGACCTCAGCCAACATCCTGCTTACCATTCAGAAATGTCACTCCAACACAAGGTGGTCAATGCCCGAGCCCAGGTAAATAGAAGGTTATATACCCTGCTCATCAGGGAAGAATCATAACAGAAAGTTCAGACATTCTAGTACTTTATCCCTGTGTACTCAGATAGTTAATCCTGGATTTATACTTTAAATATAATAATGACTTCAAGGGGAAGGTTTGAAAAGAGGTTGTTAATTATATAAAAGAGAAGGATGGTATGGGGGAGGTTCTTCTCTCTATGTTTTGCTTTTATTGGTTAATGAATAAGAAACTGTCTTCGGCCTATAGCAAAGCAGAACTTAGCTAGGCAGGGAAAACTAAACTAAATGCTGGGAGAAAGAAGGCAAAGTCAGTGAGATGCCATGTAGCCCTGTTGGAGACAGATGCCAAAATTTTACCCAGTAATCCACAGCCTTGTGGTGATACACAGGATACTAGAAATGGGTTAAATTAAGATGTAAGAGTTAGCCAATAAGAAGCTAGAGCTAATAGGTCAAACAGTGATTTAAATAATATAGTTTCTGTGTGGTTATTGTGGGGATGAGCAGCCAGAAACAAAGAAGCAGCCTCTTACCACAGGAAGAAGACTGAAGATTAGCTGTCAACAAAGAAAACTGAACTAGTTCCAGGACAGGCTCCAAAGCCACAGGGAAACCCTGTCTCGAAAAAAACCAAAAAAAAAAAAAAAAAAAAAAACCCAAAAAACAAAAAACAAAAAAAACAAAGAAAACTGAAGTAAGGGAAAGGTTTGTGATGACTCTCTACATGTTGAGGAAGAAAATTCCCCAACAGGGATTTAAGAGGTATCCCTCTAGCTTCTGTGAAATAGAGAAGACATCCAAGTATGCACATACCATGCAATCATAGAAAGTAGCATCCAAGGTTTAAAGCTCAGGAAAAAGGCTGGTAGAAGAGATATAAAACAATTTTAAGGCTACTGTAGACTTTAGATATCCCCATATGACAGGGGATGTATTTTTTGAGAACATCAAGGTTTTAAGTATTAACTAAGAAGCAATTGTGAGAAAGAGGTACATAGGATACATAGAAAGGATACATAGACACATGGCTTAGAATCAAGAAGCTATTGACTTCCTACTTTCAGGATTTTTTTGCATGTGTACACATGTGTAATGTACGTGAATTTGTGTGTGTGAGCCGGGCGGTGGTGGCACACGCCTTTAATCCCAGCACTCGGGAGGCAGAGGCAGGTGGATCTCTGTGAGTTCGAGGCCAGCCTAGTCTACAAAAGCTAGTTCCAGGGCAGGAACCAAAAGCTACAGAGAAACCCTGTCTCGAAAAATCCAAAAAAAAAAAAAAGAATGTGTGTGCGTGTAGGTGTGTGCACGTATGCACAAACACACTCATGCACACCATAGGTTTTGCACAGTGTCTCCCTCAACCATTCTCCACTTTATGAGTCAAGCTCTCTCATTGGACCAAAAGCTTGTCAATTCAGTCACTCTATGTAACAAGCTTGCTCCATGGATACTGTATTTTGGCCACTAAAGTTTTGAGATTACAAACACATCACTGTGTTTATCTGCACTAGGGTACTGGAGATGCCAACTCCAGTTCTCACATTTAACAGGCAAGTAATTTACCTTCTGAGCCATCACCTAGATCCTAGATTTCTCCATAACAAGTCACTTTGAGATGTTCTGAAAGTTGCTACTCTAAGCATATATGGACCAAAAATACAACATGTAGTTTTCTTTCTTAAAGTCTTATAACTTAGCTCCTAAATAACCTGATATAACCAATGGATAGGAAGAGGGAGTTCCTTTGAAAACATCAACCTTGGGTGTTTATTTTAAAACATTTTGATTCTGACATTGATAGTGAGATCTTGAAATCTGTATTTTTAAAAAATGTATTTCAAGGTTTTACTTTTGTTTTTCATTGTTCTATTTAAGTCATCTATGTAAGTATTTTGTTTAAAAATTTTGGAAATTTATACACATTATTATGGTTCTTTTATTTTAAACTTCTCAGTTCTTCACTAATTAATCTCATTTAAGAAACTCTATCCAGGTGTACAGGTGTACCTAAAATTCTTAGAATTATGTCTATGTGAAAATATTATGTAATCACATAGTCACTTTTCATCACATTTTGTGGGAACTTTTGTAGCACATAAAGAATGAATTCCTTACACTCCTATTTTCGTCAGAAGTATATAGAGTAACAGAATATCCTAGTGCACGTACTGGCTTTGTAGGAGCCTAGGCAGTTTGGATGCTCACCTTACTAGAACTGGATGGAGGTGGGGGTTCCTTGGACTTTCCACAGGGCAGGGAACCCTCATTGCTCTTCGGGCTGAGGAGGGAGGGGTACTTGATTGGGGGAGGGGGAGGGAAATGGGAGGCGGTGTCAGGGAAGAGACAGAAATCTTTAATAAATAAATAAATTTAAAAACTAAAAAAAAGATGGGGTGTTTCTCTATTTTGAAGACAACGCAGGGGTCATAGTACACAATAAAGGCGAGATGAAAGGTTCTGCTATCACGGGTCCAGTTGCAAAGGAGTGTGCAGACTTGTGGCCCAGGATTGCATCGAATGCTGGCAGCATTGCATGACTCTCAGGTGCATTTGTAAAATAGATTCATTAAAAGGCTTTCTTGACACCTTAAAAAAAAAAAGCATTTTTTTTTTCAGAATTGGAATAGCTTCTGTAATGCCAGAAGTCTGAGAATGGAGTGTGGCAATTAAATAAAATAAAGAAATAAAACTTAAAAAAAGAATTAATATATATGCATATATAATTATATATTATATATCTAGAAAGAAAATATATAAATATATAAGCACTCTATAATTTTATACATGTGAAATTATATATTCATAAATGGGATTTGTTAGAATAACCTACAGGCTGTAGTTCAGATAATCCAAGAATGGAGAGTTATGATTTGAAAGTCCAAGAACGCAGAAGTTGCTCCGTCCACAAGGCTGGATGTCTCAGCTTGTCTTCAGTAGACACTGCAATCCTGAAGTGTAGGCTCCAATACCATTGAAGGAATCAAATTATTAGGAAAGTGAGCCAAATCTTCCTTCTTCCCTTCCATGTCTGTATATCAGTTACCAGCAGGAGGTGTGGTACAGACAAACGGTGTGTCTTTCTGATTCAAAATATGGATTAAAGCTGTGTGTCTTCCTGTATGATCCAGGTTAAAGGCGTGTCTTTTACCAACTCAAAAGATCTTCCTACCTCAAAGATCCAGATTAGAAGTGATCTTCCTATTTCAAATTAAGCAAAAATTCCTTACAAGTGAACCCTCCAGCTTTGGACATTTGTTAATTCCAGATGTTGTCAAGTTGATAACCCACAGTAGTCCTCAAAACTAGTCTTTGGAAATTTGTATAAATGAGAATCTAAACTCACAGAAAGACTGGCACCTTCATTGTAGATTACCACAGACACGGAATAAGTTGGCAGTTCTATTCTATTTCTGCCAACTCTCTTCTGGTCGACACCTTCACTTTCCTCTATTTTAAACAAGGATTGGCAAATACTCTTTAGAGGTTTTGGTAACCTCAGAGACACGGATTAGGACTCCCACCAGTGTAGGGACAAATCACCCATTCAAAGAAGTCACTGACTCCATTTGCATGTAGTGCACAGAAAGCAGTCATGTAAAGGGGAAAAGAACAACTTTGTGAGAGGCATTACAGTTTGAATCTTTTGAACTTAAACACAATAAGAAGAGAGCACCTATCAATGTTCCCCATGCTGCACCAGGCCCTGGAGTCTAGGCATGCCATTTAGCTTTTTCGTGAGTCATTGATCTAAGCCTTTAGACACTCTTGTACGTTATATTTCTTAAAATGTGGTGATTAAAATTAGAAACAGACAGCTCACCAAGAACAACTTGGAATGCTCCAAAAGTGGTATTAATTATGGCAAGAGATGGGTATGGGTCTCTGGAAGGTAAAAATTTATACGTCTGTGATATACACTTCCTTCAAGGCTTTTAATTTTGCTCATGGGTAGATTTTTTTTGTTGTTATCTATGTGCACGTTAAAAATTCCCATAGCAATGACTTGTCTGACTGTGATGGTTGATTTTTTTAGCATAGGTTATGGTAAACATTCTGATAATCCATAGACATCTGTAATTGGGCAACTAACGAGACACATACCTCAGGTGCTCTAAATAATAAATATCCTTTCTCTTCAGTGTTACCTGCCTACCCTTCCAGCAGGAGTGAGCAAGTTTGTCAAAGCGGTAAGTTGGGAGGAAGAAGGTAAAATTTTCATTTTATGTGTTTTAGTTTAGTTTCTACTAAAAGTGGAGCCTGCAAAGAGGCTCCAGGGCAGGAAGTTTGTCTGAGAGATGATCTTGAAAGTCAGAAATTAGAGAGGGAGGAAAGGACCGAGAAAAGAGAGAAGCCAATATAAGTGAACATGATTGCTTCCACTGCTAAAGGCAGTTGAGCTCAGTCCATCCAGAACTGCTGGGAGATGAACAGAGTCCATCCCAGCAATGCCATCGTGACTTCGGGGTTTTTTTCTCACTGACACTACTCCTGCTGGTTCAAGGTCACCACCAAGGGTGTTCGTTTCAGGCTGTTTGTGCAGAAGAACACAGCCATTCTTGTTGGCCTCTGTGAAAGCTATAAAACACTGGTATTGACACAAGCTGTGCTTATATGTGGTACAGCAAGCTGAGATGAATTTTACATGTCTGAAATCACCTGTCACCAAGGGTGAGGCTGAAGATGGCATATGCCAAGTGGCATCTGCCCCAACACAGGTTGTTTGTTTAAGCTTCTTCACTGAATCCATTTTGTAACTACGTTTTCAAAGTGAAGACAGTGCAGTTCTTATCCCAAAGCTTATTTAAGGGTAATTAGTGAAATAAGCATTAGCATACATGCTGTCAAAACCTTAAGTAGCCTCTATTATCCCCCTCTTCATCTAGTGCTGTTAAATTTCTCCTGCTCATTCAATAATTCTGCAAAGCAAAGCTGCTCACCAAGTGAGTATCCCAGACCTGTAAAGGGTGATTGCTCATTCATTTCCAAGCCATCCAGACCCAAATATTCACACAGAAAATATATTATGGTTTAGGCTTCTTATTAACTAACTCTTACATCTTAAATTGACCCATTTCTATTCATCTATGTATCACTCCAAGGCTATGGCTAACCTAATAAGGTTCTCTTCTGGCGTCTTTCTCCTTAGGCAGCTACATCACATCTCTTTGACTCTGCCTACTCTATCTCCTCCAGTCTGGCTATATTCTGCCATGCCATAGGCCAAAGCAGATTTATTCATTAACCAATAAAAGCAGCACATATACAGAAGGACCTCCCACATCACAGACCTTCATATCCGAGTCTCTCTTCTTACTTGCTTTGCACTGTTGGTCTATTGCTGCTATAATTTTCCATTCACAGTAATCATCAGGCACTGCATTACCAAAGAACACCCCATGATCTGAGCACTGCAGGCATACTCTCCTCTTAGCCCTAGAGGGCATCTAGAACAGTATTTACAATCAGAATTCCATTTTCTTGCAGTAACCCAGCCCCTGTTTTAGTAGAAGATGCCTTGGTAAAAGACTGCCTCTGCTTTTCTCTCCAGTGCAGTGAGCCTAATATCTATATCACACATCTTCTGGGGTTATGGTCCTGGAAACGATAGGTCAAAAGGAAATTTTGCTTGTACCTCTGTTCCTTGGGGAGACAGTTATATTCTTCTATCCCCAATCTCCAAAAGCCATTAATTCTTATAAGGGACCTTGGTCTAGGAAATAATGCATTTTCAAATTGCATATTGATTCTCCATATACCTCTTGTCTTTGTGATCCAATTCTGGCCTACCTTTTATTTAATTCTTTGCCCTAAGACTACAGGGGATGTTTGAATATTACCATGAAAGTTTATGGGATGTTAGAGTCCTGGGTTAGTAGTAGTTTTGTTTTGTTTAATGCTTCCAATACAGTTTGCAAAATCCAGTGAATTTCAAAGTCTTCACAGTTACCACTGACCCACACTGTTTAGGTTCCAGTGTAGTAATATGAGCGGCGGGGCTGCGTCCCCAACACCCCAGCCGCCTGCTCGGCTAGCTTTTGCCCTGAAATAATTACACAGACACTGTATTCTTTTAATCACTGCTTGGCCCTTTAGCTCTAGCCCTTACTGGCTAATTCTGATATCCCGATCAACCCATCTCTAATAATCTGTGAGCACCGGTCTTACCGGGAAGATTCTAGCCTAAGTCCATCCTGGGTCAGAGCTGGGGCATGGCGTCTCTCTGAGGCGTCTGCTCCAGAGAGGAGAGCTGTGGAGTCGGAGCTCACTTCCTCTTCCTCCCAGCATTTTGTTCTGTTTACTCCTCCCACCTATCTTCTAACCAATGAAATGGGCCAAGGCAGTTCCTTTATTAGCCAATGACCTTCCTCCATCATTCCAGTACTCCAGGGTGACCTAATTTTCAGCCTTCTTTCCTTTCTCTTACCCCTGTATTCTCCAAATATGTTGTGGTAGTTGAGATTCTGGGCATATCCGAGACATTAACTGACATTAAATGCCCTTGAGAGATTTATTTCTAGAATACCATCACAAGTATTTTCTTGGCTTATTTGTTACACCAAGTACCATAGTCTGTGTTCTGAGAGGAAAACCTATGATAGAGACTACAATGAAGCTATTTCAAAGGGAGATAGGTTCACAGGAAAAGAAAGAAATGGAAAATTGAGACAAAGAGGCATAAATATAACATAAAAGGAAAACTGGCAATGGTGCTTTTATAGGGAGCAGTAGCACAATTATCCCAGGGCTGTTAAAGCAGAAATAATTCTCCCAGAAATATCTACTGGCTGTGCTTCTCTTAATGGACTTGATATTTTGAATGCCTAGGCTACGAATGAGCAAAAACCTGAATTGAGATCTTGCCACATTAGTTAACATTTTGTAAAGAATGTCAAAAGTCTACAGTTTTTGATTAGTTAGAATTCTGGCAACACAAAAAGTCTTCTACATTTCATTGGTACTGACACTACAGTTAGAACTGAAATCAAGACCAGTTCCCACTGTGCTGAGGAGAGTGTACCCTTGTCTTCTGAGATGCAGTGTTTCAGGGGAGATGTGATCTCTTCACTCAACCTACCTCCACTGTCCTGCTGTTTGGTCTGCCCACAAACAACCCCTTAACAAGGCTTTTGGGGAGGTGCTGGAAAACAGGCAACAAACCATGCCCCTTTTCTTCTGCATTCTTGGGTATCAAGCTATGGCTGAGACTGATTGGGAAAATAGTGATTTACATTACAGAAGGAACCTGTGTCTCTCTACTCATATTGCTTACTGAAACTTAACAATGAAATTTGGTATCATTCTCCAAAGATAGAAAATGCGGGTTGCAGTTTTCCAAGAGCTTGGTGAATGACAGAACTTCATTTAGATGCTGGCTCTTTAAAATCTACAGTACTTGTCAAATTAAGCCAATAGTCCAAGCTTAGGCTATTTCATGCTTGGCAAGAGGAATGTCATCTCTTTTGCAGACTTGTCAGATGGATTACATCTTGGTTTTGTATTTATATGCATACTGTGTTTAATGTGCTTTATTCATTGCTGGTACAAAGCCAATAATTTGTAAGTATCCCGCGTGGTTTACCCATCTGGGCCTTTGCCCAGTCTTCTCCAACTCTGCATAATACAGATTTCCCATACATCCTTCTGAATATCATTTGCTGTCCCTCATCAGGGTCCAATAACATGCATGGACCAAAACAGATTCCCCTGTGACATTATTAGATGCCTCAAGGAAATACATTGAGTTTTACCTTCTACTTAGGACCCAGTGGAAATATAAAAATTACTGAAATCTCTCATGGCTTAAAAACCAGAATGCCCTGCTATGTTATTAACTCGTCTCCAACATTTTGATAAAGCACTCCCTACTTTTTCATTAGTAGTTCTAGATAGTCAAATCAAAGCCTGACAGTCATTTTTAATTTTTGGATACATGTTCTTGCTACCTCAGTTCCCTAAAGATGTTATTATCAAGGAAACTTTTGATGTGCAAGATATTTAATGGAGTGATGCCCTAAGATAAAGACGAAGGAGCCATGAGTAGGAAAGAAGAGCTTTAAGTTTCTAATATCGACGTGGTCCTTTAAGAGGAAGAGGGAGCCAGATATGTGGCAAATGCTGGTTATCACAGCTGAAGCAGGAAGTTACTATAATTTGAAAGACAACTTGAATATCTTGAAGATATTGGAGAGTACAAGGATAGTTGCTTAGAATGGCTCTGCTGCAGGGGGTCTGGGAGTAAGGAAGGGGCTCGTATTATATTACAATTCTGAAAGCATCACCAGGTAGACAGGAATGCCACAGGAAAATATTCCTCTTCACTTCCTGTGCCAGGTCTTTAGTGCTCTGTTATTCACTCGAACTGTGGCAACAAGTAGCTAAAGAGAACTCGGCTGCAGGCTGCTTGTCCTCAACTGGCATCCTCATGATGGAGATGTCAGAGCATCCCCATGGCTACAGATCTCTCTCTTTTTCAAAGTAGCTATTCCATTTGGAATAACTGAGCATGTAATTTCCAGCTCCAACATTGTAAATAGTATGAGGTGAATCTTTCTAAACTAGAAGATTTGGAATCATTTTATAGCGTTTGGTGGTGTGAATAAAAATGACCCCCATAGACTCATAGAAAGTGGCATTGTTAGAGGTGTTGACATGTTGGAGGACGTGTTTCACTAGGGGGTGGGCTTTGAGGTGTCAAAAGTCAAAACCAGCTGACAGTCTTCTTCCTGCTGCTTGTGATCTGGATGTAGAGCTCAGCTACTGCACCAGCACTTAGCCTTCAGGCCACCGTGTTTCCTGCCATGATGATAGTAGACTGAACCCCTAAAACTGTAAACCAGCCCTGATTAAATGTTTTCCTTTATAAGAGTTGGCGTGGTAATTGTGTCTTCTCATAGAAATAGAAACCCTAACTAAGATAGTGCTAAATCTATAAACCTGAATATTTTGATCACACATACAGACCCAAATGCTCCGAAGAAGGCAAAATATTCAAGGTATCTTTGAGCCAACCAGGAAGAGATTTCTGTTCTGACAATCAATGAGCAATATCATTGACACTGGCTTGGCCCATTCAGACCTAACTGAAGTGCAATTACTAAAAACTCAGAGAGAGAAATCAGGGTTCAACCTAAATCACCGAAAAGCAAAGCAGTTACCGCTGCTCTTACCTCAACCTCAGTTGGAAAACAGAGATCCTGCTTTTAGGAATTTCAGAAAGAGACTGTGTCTGAGAACTGTCTCCTCCCATTTTATAATGTTCTCTAGGGCTGGGATTAAAGGCAAACACCACTGGTATTAAAGGCATATCCGGTTTCTATGGCAACTAATGAGGCTACTGGGATTAAAGGTGTGTGTTACCTATGCCTGGTCTATAACCAGTGTGGCTTTTTTACATTTCTGATCCTCAGGTAAGTTTTATTTATTAAAATACAAATGCAATGCCTCTACAACTGTCATTCAGAGATATGGAGGACTTTTTAAATTGTTTTTATTGAGCTATATATTTTTCTCCACTTCTTCCCTTCCCCCTCCCCTTTTACCCTCTCCCATGGTCCCCGCACTCCCAATTTTCTCAGGTGATCTTTGGTTAGCTAAGTTTTGATTCTACCAAATGTTGATCTTTTCATAACCATTGATAGAAGATATTTGCCCCATCGTCGGGAGTTAGCAGAAGACAGATTGGAGACAATCCAGGTGATGCCTTTGAGCGATCTAAAGTTGTCTGTCTCATACACTAACCCACTCCTTCAGTTCCTCACGCCTTGCGCATGTCTTCCTGAAAGATGTTCTTGTAGACAGTAACTGGCAGATGGAGTATAAGATCTCACACTGCTCTTTTAACAAAAAGCTCTGTGTCCGTCCTGCAGTTTATCAGACAGCTTCACAGACCCTGTAATGAGTTTGCCAAGTTCATCTTTTGTCTGTATCGATGAGCTTTTGGCTGTATTTTATTTCTCTAGGAAGGAGTCTTTCTCTGTCTACAGATCAATTTGGACTCGATGTTTAAAGCTGGGTCTTTCTTCCATTTCCAAGTCATTTTATTGATACCGGTTTCTATGCTCTGTCAGTTGTAATGCTGTACAGTATCTTTTCTAATTTACTGTTAAGAACATTGCAGAAGATATAAGCAGCCCAGCATGTTTGAGACTTCTGACACTCCTGCATAAGTCAGTTGCAATTTATCTTTTTTGGGTGATAACTGAGAACCAGACAGCGTTTATCTTTCAACATTCTGCACCATGACAAATTGAATGCCTCAGGTTTGCTCTTCCACGTGAAGTGGGCTAGGTATCTAAGTCAGGTTTTGGTGTGGGCATGCACAATTGTCTCTTGATTTTATCTCCCCAGAAAGCTAAGAGTGGCAGGTATGAAGTGAAAGAAGATGGGGTGATAAGCAGCTCACAGCCTTGAATGGTGACTCTTCCCTGAGTCCCCCTGAAGTTCAGGTATAAGAATACTCCTTAGAGATTGTCAGGCAAACTGTCAACAGGAGATGTCACCAGATAAAGCCCAGATCAGCTCTGGATACGGCACTTCTTCCCCTGACATTATATGCCTTTTCAGCGTCATCATTACTTAAGCCTGTCAGCACATCACAGAAAACAGTTCAGTGTACCACATCACTTTTGTGAGGATCATGGATGTACTGTCTTCAGAGATCTCTGATGGTAATATAACATAAGCATTGGCACCTTTTCCGTCTAGTGTTTGTATCAGCCTGCTTAATATGACCCTTTACTTTCTTTTTTTATCCTACTGTTTTTAATTGAAACCAATTTCCTGGAATACAGAATCAAAGTCAGCAAAGGACTATGGGGGTAATAAGAGACACATTACTGAGCACGAGTCATTGTGTGCATACTCTTATTTTGTTGTTTCATTCTATTTATTTCAAGCAAGAGAAAAGGCCTATTTTTTTTTTCTCTTAAACACATTTTGGGTTTGCTCCAATTATATGCTCTGTCTGCTGTTCCTGGAGGCAAACTTTGCTGGTTTCTACCCTTGTTTTTCACTTTTCCTTGAGTATCTGTGTAGCACAGTGCTAGCTTTTAAGACCAGCAGAAACACAAAGGCAGAGAGTTTCCCTTGTCTCCCTAACCTTGAGATCTTGTGATTAGGAAGGCTTCTTTCACTGTGTCCCTACCGACAGAGAGTGTACTGTGAATGCTTTCAAACCGCTTTCTATTCAATTCCATTAAGTGAAAATTTATGGACATAGTTTTGCAGAAATAGGGCCACACTATCAGGGTTATTATTGATTGCTGTTGATTTCAGTCCCACCATAAACCAGGCTTACAAGGTCCATAGTAGGGATGGAAAAGGTTCCTGTGACCTTGGATTCTCCTGTTTGTCTTAGTGCTAGTTTTTAATGTCTCCTTTTATGTAGTGAAGTGAGTTTTAATTTTTCGTGCTGGTTTTACTCTTGAAAGTTAAAATATCTTTGAGTTATTTTTAAGATGATAGTCTCAATGCAGTATAGCTGAAACCAGGAACAGGTTTTAATAATCTATGCAAAATTCTGATGTCACACAAGCCAGATCAAGCAGCTACAGGGAAAGGACTTTTGAGGCGGGGAGATTTTATTTTATTTTATTTTTTTAAAAAAGTTCCCAACAAAAGAGACAACAATCAGAATTGATTTGTAGGCATTTACTCTCTCTTCCACGTGCTATAAAATAAATTTGCTAGTTTGGAAACAAGAATTGTAATAATGCTTCAGACGGGGCACATATCACTGATGTAATCCCTTCCAGTAGATTAAACACTAAATTGCAACATTCAGGAAACAATCATGATGTGTCACTCGGTTCTCTTAACTGATACAGAACATTAATGACAAGACTTTTATGCCAAGTGCTGCTCAGGATCCAGCTGTGGTACAGGGAGTGGGAAGCATGAAGGTCAGAGCTGGGAGACAAGAAGTACTCAATATGTACAGATTTGTCCAGGACACATGTGCTTTAGGGCAGTTGACAGCAGAGATGAATGAGGAGATGCTCTCTGTACTGAGGGACCTGCCCTAAGAAGTGAGAAAGGGAATCCTAGGTGCGCTGACAAGGCTTCCAAAGAATTGAAAAAGGAGAAACCACTTCTGGCACCACTGCTCACACTGATTGTAGCCACCATTACCTACTGTGATGTCAGGAATAAGTCAGCTCTACTCCCAGGAATTTATTCCTCATTTGTAGGTGTTAGTAGCAAGAGTGAGCTGTGACTTCAGCACATGTATCAGAGATAAAAGAGTTTACTTTTTAAATGGAAGTTAGTTTCCAGCAAAACTCCAGCATTGCAAAAAAAAGTATTGGAAGAAACAATTTCAAAAGCTAAGAAATTTTGGACAAGAGAAGATGTGGAGAATAATGCTGGGCACTGTAAGCAGTTAGCTTCAGAAAAGCCTATATTATATTTACACATAAATTCAAGGAAATTTTCAGGTCTTTGTTATATGCTGTTTGCTTAGAATTATTATACTCCTATAGACTCTTAACTATGAAAAATTAGCCACTAATATCTTTATTTTAATTCACTTAGTATTAGAAATACTGACTAACATTTATATGGAAGGAAAAGAAGGAGAGATGGAGGGAAGAAAAGTTAAGAGAGTGAGATGAAGAGAGGGGATCAATTACAGTTTTTTAAATTGACCAATTATCTTGATTGAGTTAAATGCTTTGAATAATGTAGAAAGCTTCTACTATTAAATATACAAGCCTTAGAACATGCAATACATGCAGAATAAGAGAGGGACTTGTGTGTATTTTATAAAATATCAGGTCGTTAGTTTATGACACCTCTGTGCTAGAGAGCAAGAGGTCAGAGCTGTCTGTGTTGGGTTGAATTCTAGCTGCTTGGATAGTGCTAGGGAAAACTGTGTGGAAACCCCAGGGCAAGGTGAATGCTGAGACTCACTCATATGATGAGTAAGGATGTGGGAGCTTCTGGACTAAGAACACACACAGGGGTAACTGAGAAACGTCTGCCTTCAATTCTTTCTTTTTGCTCATCAAAATTGGAATCAGTAATCCATTGTGCTCGAGCATCTTATCATCTCAAGGGGGGGAAACTATACACTAAGAAAGCAAGAATTTGCCTTCCTATTTCTCCTGTGCATTTAATCATGCATATCACTGGTCATTATTTTTATTAAGAAAGAGGAACTAAATTCATTTGTTTCATTTAACTCTTTTTTCTATATGAACAGAACATCCTGTTTCCTCAAAGAATTGAATTTGTAAAAATCTACAAGATTCTGGTTAATAAGTAGAAATCATTACCATATAGCCCCTTTGAAACACTACTCTTTCAGTGTCCCCTTAACTGCTTGCTATTATTTAACTTTTGTTCATAGAAACCTTGCATGTGAGTTTTGACTTCAAACAGAGTAGGAAATTATCTTTATTGGAAAGGGCTTATGGGAGCATTCTTTTTCTTGAATCATTTAATTTTGTTTCATTATATTTTACTTGAGAATAACTTTGATAGTTTTAAAATATAAAGAAGGGGCATCCAAATCTTTTGGGCAGCTAATTGTCTTCCAAGAATAAGGTTATTCTCTAGAAAATTTGCTTCAGATGTTGCATTTCGTCTGGCTAATTACTAATGGGTTATAAAGACACCAACAGGTCTCAAGGGATTGTGGACCTGACGTGAATACAATGAGCCTACATTAAATAGAAGCTAGCCTTAAAAAAAATAAAACAAGAACAACAAAAAGATGAGTCCAGATGAGGACTTGGGGTGAATCCCTTTCACATGGGCTTTTTAAAGCATTTGTGGTTTAACCATTGAAAAAAACATACATTCATTCAATGAAACATTAGCAAAAGGTTTTACTCTATAGTTGTTCATGATTCTCTTAAATTGGCATCCCTTTCTAGTGCTTTAAGTATTTCATAAAACACTGATAAACTGATCAAGAAGTGTCTTTCAGAATTCATGAAGCTGAGACTTTTTCAACCATCTAACTGATAGCTTTGTCTGACAAAATGATTCTGGGATCAGACCATGGCTGTGGTTTTAGGTTAGTACTGGAGGGTGGTGTAGGCTTCCAAGCTGTAGAAGGCTTGAAGATGGGGCTATAAAAAAAAATCTTCCTATGAGCAATAGAACTCCAGAACATAGCTTGCCTTCTCCATGAATCTCATTGCTATGGACCAACTTACAACAATAGTATCTTCTGCTTATTTAAAAAGAAACAGGAGAATTACAAATTTTTATAACAGAAAGAAATAACACAATTTTTGAGAATATATATATATATATATATATATATATATATATATATATATATCAAGCCAGGATGCTGTCCTGGCTTGTTTTATGTCAACCTGACACAAAATAGAGTCACCACCAGAAAGGAAGGAGCCTCAGTTGAGGAAATGCCTCCATGAGATTCAGTTGTAAGGCATTTTCTCAGTTAGTGATTAATGGTAGAGGACCCAGCCCATGGAAGGTGGTGCAATCTCTGGGCTGCTGGCCATGGATTCTATAAGAAAGCACACTGATGAAGCCAGGGGAAAAAAGCCAGTAAGCAGCTCACCTCCATGGCCTCTTCATCAGCCCTTGCCTCCAGGATCCTACACTGTTTGAATTCCTGTTCTAATTTCATTCAGTAATGAGCAGCAATATGGAAATGTAAGCTATATAAACCTTTTGCTCCCCAATTCACAAAAGACACAATAAGACTAGGCATAAACGCTCATATCAAGTCTTGGTGAAGTACCCCAAAAGGAACAAAATGGTCCTAAGAGCAAACAAAAGTCAGAGACACTTCCATCCCCACTATTAGGGGTCCTACAAGAACACATGCAGAGGACCTAGCACAGACCCCTGTAGGCTCCATGATTATTACTTCAGTCTCCATGAGCACCTATGAGTCCTACTTATTTGATTTGGTGGCCCATGTACTCCTGGTATCCTGAACCTCTATAACTCCTGTGTTTCCTGTGCTTTCATGGGTGCAGTTAACCTCCTTGGGTTGGATTTTTCACTCTGGTAACCTTATGTAGGGCCAGATTTGTAGATAGATATTGTTCAAATTTTTATCATAGAATATCTTGTTTTCAACATGTGTGGTGGTTGAGTTTTCATGGGTTTATTAGTCTGGGTTGGAATCTGTGGTCTCATAAAATGTGTAGCACATCTGTCCAGGCCCTTCTGGCTTTTGGGTTCTGTTGAGAAGTCAGGTATGATTCAAATAGGTCTGCCTTTATGTGTTAATTGGTCTTTTCCCCTTGCAGCTTGCAATATTCATTTTTTTGTTCTTAACTTTAGTGTTTTGATTATTAAGTGGTGAGGAGACTTTTTTCTGATCCAATCTATTTAGCATTCTCTAAGCTTCTTGGACCAATGCTACCCCCAGAAAGCCTAAAAACTCATGGAAACTGAACAGTCAACTACTGAACCACATCTGGATCAAGGAAGAAATAAGGAAAGGAATTAAAGTCTTCCTTGAATTCAATGAAAATAAAGAAAAAACCTACTCAAACTTATGGGACACTATGAAGGCAGTCCTGAGAGGAAAGTTCATAGCATTAAGTGCCCACTTAAAGAAAACAGAAAAAGCACACATTGGAGACTTAACAGCCCACCTGAAAGCTCTAGAAAAAGAAGAAGCAGACTCTCCTAGGAGGAGTAGAAGACTGGAAATAATCAAACTGAGGGCTGAAATCAACAAAATAGAAACACAGAAAACAATCCAAAGAATCAATGAAACAAAAAGCTGGTTCCTGGAGAAAATCAACAAGATTGATAAACCCCTATCCAAACTAATCAAACGGCAGAGAGAGAATATGCAAATTAATAGGATCAGAAATGAAAAGGGGGACATAACCACAGACACAGAGGAAATTCAGAAAATCGTTAGATCTTACTACAAAAGCCTGTATGCCACAAAACTGGAAAATGTAAAAGAAATGGACACTTTTTTAGATAAATACCATATACCAAAGTTAAACCAAGACCAGGTAAACAATCTAAATAGACCTGTTAGTCGCGAAGAATTAGAAGCTGTTATCAAAAACCTCCCTACCAAAAAAAAGCCCAGGACCAGATGGTTTCAATGCGGAATTCTACCAGAACTTCCAAGAAGACTTAATACCTATACTCCTTAATGTATTTCACAATATAGAAACAGAAGAGTCATTGCCAAATTCCTTTTATGAAGCTACAGTCACTCTGATACCAAAACCACACAAAGACTCAACCAAGAAAGAGAATTACAGGCCAATCTCACTCATGAATATCGACACAAAAATCCTCAACAAAATACTGGCAAACCGTATCCAAGAACACATTAGGAAAATTATCCATTATGATCAAGCAGGCTTCATCCCAGAGATGCAGGGCTGGTTCAACATACGAAAATCTATCAAAGTAATCCATCATATAAATAAACTGAAAGAAAAAAAAACATATGATCATTTCATTAGATGCTGAAAAAGCATTTGACAAAATTCAACATCCCTTTATGATAAAAGTATTGGAGAGTTAGGGATACAAGGGTCATACCTAAAAATAATAAAAGCTATATACAGCAAGCCGACAGCTAACATCAAATTAAATGGAGAGAAACTCAAAGCCATCCCACTAAACTCAGGAACACGACAAGGCTGCCCACTCTCGCCATACCTCTTCAATATAGTGCTTGAAGTTCTAGCAATAGCAATAAGACAACATAATGGGATCAAGGGGATTCGAATTGGAAAGGAAGAAGTTAAACTTTCGTTATTTGCAGATGATATGATAGTGTACATAAGCGACCCCCAAAACTCCACCAAAGAACTTTTACAGCTGATAAACAGCTTTAGTAATGTGGCAGGATACAAGATCAACTCCAAAAAATCAGTCGCCCTCTTATACACAAAGGCTATGGAAGCAGAGAGGGAAATCAGAGAAGCTTCACCTTTCACGATAGCCACAAACAGCATAAAATATCTTGGGGTAACTCTAACCAAGAAAGTGAAAGATCTATTTGACAAGAACTTTAAGGCATTAAAGAAAGAAATTGAAGAGGATACCAGAAAATGGAAGGACCTCCCTTGCTCTTGGATTGGGAGGATCAACATAGTAAAAATGGCAATTCTACCAAAGGCAATTTATAGATTCAATGCAATCCCCATCAAGGTCCCATCAAAATTCTTCACAGATCTTGAGAGGACAATAATCAACTTTATATGGAAAAACAAAAAACCCAGGATAGCCAAAACAATCCTATACAATAAAGGATCTTCTGGAGGCATTACCATCCCTTACTTCAAACTCTATTACAGAGCTACAGTAATGAAAACAGTGTGGTACTGGCATAAAAACAGAGAAGTTGACCAATGGAATCGTATAGAAGACCCGGATTTTAACCCACAAACCTATGAACACCTCATTTTCGATAAAGGAGCTAAAAGTATACAATGGAAGAAAGAAAGCATCTTCAACAAATGGTGCTGGCACAACTGGATGTCAACCTGTAGGAATCTCCTTCTTTAGGTTAGAAAAATTTTCTTCTGTGATTACATTGTAAATATTTTCTGCACCTTTGAGCTGCAATTCTTCTTCTTTTATTCCTATTATTCTTATGCTTGGCCTTTTCATATGGTCCCAGATTTCCTGGATGGTTTGTGTCATGAACTTTTAGAATTAATATTGTCTTTGACTCATGTATTTCTTTCTTCTATATTATCTCAATATTTGAATTCTCTTTTCCATCTCTTCTATTCTATTGGTGATGCTTGTGTCTATATTTTCTGTTCACTTACCTAGATTTTTCATTTCAAGAAATCCATCTGTTTCTGTTTTCCTTATTATTTTTATTTTCATTTTTAGGTTTTTAATAGCTGTATTTCTTTCCTTAAACTGCTTTTAAATTTTTCTTGACTTTCTTTAAGGGATTCATTCATTTCCTCTAGTGGCTTGCATTTTCCTAAATTTCTTTAAGGGGTGTATTCATTTCTTTGATAAGGACATCAACCATCTTCATAAAATTAGTTTTAAGGTCTTTTTCTTGTACTTTTGCTGTGTTGGAATTCTCAAGGTTTGTCGTGCTAGAATAGCTGGATTCTGGAGGCCACATATTATCTTGGAAGTTGTTGACTGTGTTCTTGTGATGGCCTCTAGGCATCTAGGTTTAGGGTGGTTATTCATTTAAATCTAATTGCTGATTTATGAGGTTCCATTGTTGTTGAAGGGATGTTTTGATCCTTAGTTTCTGTTTCCTCTCTGGTCTTCTGGTCATGGAAGCCTGCAGTAGAACAGTGAATCTTTACTCTAGCTGAGAGCTGATCTTTGGCATAAGGAGTGATGTCTGGTAGAGCAGGGAGTCTCTGCTCTGGTTGGAGGCAGGGACAGAGACTAGGAGGATCTGGGACTGGTGGTGGTGTGGGCAGACACCAAGAGAGCTAGAGAGTGGGGGAGTTTGGTGAGCAGGCTACCTGTCTGAACTCCTAGCCATCTGCTTGGTCTCTCAAAAGTAAGTAATATTTTAAATAAGGAGAAATGTTTCTTCCCAATCTCACTGTGCTACACTGGGCATGTCATTAGTCTACCTGAGCCTGAGTTCTCAGATCTATGCAATAAGAATAAACAAATCCTCATGCAATTTCAATTAGTAGTGGTTATGTTAAAGTAAACATCATTACATTGCCGGTAGAGTCCATGGCAGAAAATCCCAACAGGGAGTTCAAGTTTTATGAGTGAGTTTAGACAACTTCATTAGTATGTCAGCTGAAGCATATTTAACTTTCCAGTTTTCCACGCTAGAGAAGGGGAAGGCAAGCTCTTTGAGTGTATACAGAAATATAAGAGTATTACCTTGATTGTGTGTATGTTTGTATGTGTGTATCTATGTTTCTGTGTGTGTGAGTATGTGTGAACATCCAGTTGTGATATGCAGTGGAAAATCATGAGGTAGACTCCAGCAAATTTATAACCTATGGATGGAAGAAAAATTGTAACCTAATTGATCTTGATTAAGGGAGCCATTATGGGTCTAGCAAGAAGCTTAACACTAGAGAAATTTGCAGGAATCCATAAGGATGACCTCGTCTAAGACCCTAAACAATAATGGAGAGAGTGTCCGAACTGGCCTTCCCTTGTAGTCAGATTGATTACTGTCTTTAATGTCATCATAGAACCTACATCCATAACTCATGGAAGTAGATGTAGAGACCCACAGCAGGCATTGGGCTGAGCTCTCAAAGTCCAATCAAAGAAAGAGAAGAGTGAGAATATGAGCAGAGGTCAAGATCATAATGGGGATACCCACTGAAACAGCTTACCTGAGCTAATGGACGCCTTCCAACTCCACCTGACAGCAACAGACCCAACACAGGACCAAACTAGGCTCTCTGAAAGCAGATGACAGTTGTATGGCTGGGGCAGACTGTCACTGGTAGTGAGACCAGGACTTATCCTTACTGCTTGTTCTGGCTTTTTGGAAGCCATTCTCTCTGGAGGGATACATTTTTCATCCTAGATATAGTGGAGGAGAGTCTTGGTCCTGCCTCAAAGCAATGGGATAGACTTCATTGCTCCTTATGGGAAGCTTGGATTCACATCTGAAGAGTGGATGGGGGGTAGGATGGAGTCGGGGGGAAGGTGGATGGAGCAGAAGGGGGTTGGAAAATAAATTTGCATGTAAAATGAGAAAAAATAAGTTGAAATAAATACAAAATTCATCAACTCACTGCAGAATGGGTAGGCATGAACAATGGCAGAACTTCATATCTCTATTTCTTTTTTTTTTTTTTTGGCTATTCTTGAATGCTGGGAGCCCTTAAAAGAGAGTCAGGACAATGAGAAGAAGTGCCAAAGAGTGTCTAAGGTCTTTCTCAACTTTCCATGATGGAAAGATTGTTTCTGTACATGAGATTCTGGTAAGCAGTCGAGTTTGTTCATAATAATCATTTAAATCTTAAGTCCAGATCCAAATAAACAAGAAGGAAGCTGAATACTAAGAAAAAATCTGATTGTGTCAATATTCTATGTTACAACTTTCTTTTGTTTTATAATTTATTTATTTATTAAAGATTTCTGCCTCCTCCCAGCCACCGCCTCCCATTTCCCTCCCCCTCCCCCGATCAAGTCCCCCTTCCTCATCAGCTCGAAGAGCAATCAGGGTTCCCTGACCTGTGGGAAGTTCAAGGACCACCCACCTCCATCCAGGTCTAGTAAGGTGAGCATCCAAACTGCCTAGGCTCCCACAAAGCCAGTACGTGCAGTAGGATCAAAAACCCATTGCCATTGTTCTTGAGTTCTCAGTAGTCCTCATTGTCAGCTATGTTCAGCAAGTCCGGTTTTATCCCATGCTTTTTCAGATCCAGGCCAGCTGGCCTTGGTGAGTTTCCGATAGAACATCCCCATTGTCTCAGTGTGTGGGTGCACCCCTCGTGGTCCTGAGTTCCTTGCTCGTGCTCTCTCTCCTTCTGCTCCTGATTTGGACCTTGAGATTTCAGTCCGGTGCTCCAATGTGGGTATCTGTCTCTGTCTCCTTTCATCGCCTGATGAAGGTTAATATTCAGGAGGATGCCTATGTATTTTTCTTTGGGTTCACCTTCTTATTTAGCTTCTCTAGGATTGCGAATTATAGAAAATCATAGATGCTGATATCAAAACAAGAAATTAGGACTCAGAAAAAACAAACCCAAAAGTAAAATAGCCAAGTGAGTCCTACCTCTTCTAATGTAAATATTTAATATTTTGGTTTGGCATATTTTTACATAAAAGTAAAGTTTATACATATATATAATTAAAGTCTTTATTTCCATCCAATTCCTGACATATTTCAGTTTTTCTGTATTCACATTCTGTGCAGCCAGAAGCAGTCTGTGTTGCAATATGTGCTTTTTTCATCCACAAAATTATATTTTGCATTTTTGTATTTTCTAGCTTCACTCAGCTTACTTTCTAGATATACCCAAGTTGATCTGCTACACTCAGATCATCAATTTTTATTGCTATACAGTTTTCCCAGTCTATGCACAAACCTTAATTTAATTTTCCATTTCACTATTCTCCATTCCCAATATTTACCAGTAATAACCAATAGCAACCTCGCTAACATCCCACTCATGTCTTTTTTTTATCCAGATGTGTTTCTCAAAGAAGAAGATTTACTTGGTGGCAATTTGTTATAAATATGTACATAGATTACTGCATACACATGACTTAGTCATACACATTCCTAAGTACTCTCTAATGTAACAGCTTGTGTAGCAATGTGAGTTACTGGTTCCTAAAGCCTTTTTAAGAATCTTGTATTTTCATATTTAAAAATATCAAAAAATGTTAGCCAGGCAGTGGCACACACCTCTTTTTATTTTTTATTTTTAGATATATTTTTTTTTATTTTTAATTCACTAAAGCTGAATTGTCCCAGCAGCCCCAGAAACTAATACAAAATGAGGCCTGGATAGATCAGATGAAGAAGCTATAATAACATATAACTCCCTAATGTTAGTAGCTTCAATAAAAAAAAAAGATTTGTTAATTGTTCAAAATACACTGAAAACAAAGATCAATTGAGGTGTCTGTCCATTGAGGTCCCAGATTGCAATGTTTGGAACACTGCAAGCAGAACTTTCTCTCATATCTCATATGTTGCCATCCCACCCTTAAGGGGGATAGAAAGCATGATTCACCCACATGCGCAGAAGGCAGAGGGCTGGAAATAGTGGCTGACCCTCTATCTAGGATAGCTGAGTAAGCTCCTGGTGTATTCATATAGATATAAGAACAAAATAAACTATACTCTGGATAAGATGTAAACATAAACTCTCTACGTCCTACATGTTTGTAATCTCAGCATTATGGAGGCTAAGGCAGGAGGATTACCAGCTTGAAGTCAGCCTCAAACAAAGCAAAACAACCTATATAGTTCTATAAAACAAAACTCTATATGAAATAGAAAAACAAAGACAGCTACTTGGGCCTCTGAAGGACAGTGGAGCAGGAAGTAGAAGGTGGTTGATCTTTTGAAGAAGGGAATCATATCAGTAGAGAGAAAAGAGAGAGTTGACTAAGGCGCACACCTTCACTTGTAAATTCAGTAAGTTCTGATAGCTAAGGTGGTAACAGGTGTGTTAATTTATTTGATTGGTATAGTCATTGCTATCATGTTGTATATATGATCTTTATTTGTTAATCAAATATTTAAAAATTTAGAGATTCAGGGTGTAGCTTGGTGTAGCATGTGAGACTCTGGATTTGATCCCTAACATCACAAATTTAAAAAAAAATAAAAAGAGAACTTCTCACAGCAGCTTTGGTAAATTCCTGTGATGATTAATTATTTGTCAATTTTTAAAAATTTTTTTTATTGAGAAAAAGAAAAAAAAGTTTCCACCTCTTCCCAGCCTCCCATTTCCCTCCCCCTCCTCCCACCCTCTCCCCCTCCCCCCACTCCTCTCCCCCTCCCTCTCCAGTCCAAAGAGGAGTCAGACACCTTTTTTTTATTGAAAAAATTTCCAGATAGAACATCCCCATTGTCTCAGTGTGTGGGTGTACCCCTCGCGGTCCTGAGTTCCTTGTTCATGCTCCCTCTCCTTCTGCTCCTGATTTGGACCTTGAGATTTCAGTCCGGTGCTCCAATGTGGGTATCTGTCTCTGTCTCCTTTCATCGCCTGATGAAGATTAATATTCAGGAGGATGCCTATATGTTTTTCTTTGGGTTCACCTTCTTATTTAGCTTTTCTAGGATGGCGAATTATAAGCTCAATGTCCTTTATTTATGGCTAGAAACCAAATATGAGTGAGTACATCCCATGTTCCTCTTTTTGGGTCTGGCTTACCTTATTCAGGATAGTGTTTTCTATTTCCATCCATTTGTATGCAAAATTCAAGAAGTCCTCACCAAGGCCAGCTGGCCTGGGTCTGAAAAAGCATGGGATAAAACCGGACTTGCTGAACATAGCTGACAATGTGGACTACTGAGAACTCAAGAACAATGGCAATGGGTTTTTGATCCTACTGCACGTACTGGCTTTATGGGAGCCTAGGCAGTTTGGATGCTCACCTTACTAGACCTGGATGGAGGTGGGCGGTCCTTGGACTTCCCACAGGTCATGGAACCCTGATTGCTCTTCAAGCTGATGAGGAAGGGGGACTTGATCGGGGGGGAGGGGGAGGGAAATGGGAGGCGGTGGCGGGGAGGAGGCAGAAATCCTTAATAAATAAAATAAAATATAAAAAAAAATTTCTGCCTCCTCCCTGCCTCCTTTCCTCTCCCCCTCTCCCCACTCCTTTTCCACTCCCTCTCCAGTCTGAAGAGCAGTCAGGGTTCCTTGCCCTGTGGGAAGTCCAAGGTCCTCCCCATTTCATCCAGGTCTAGGAAGGTGAGCATTCAAACAGGTTAGGCTGCCACAAAGCCAGTTCATGCAGTAGGATCAAAACCCAGTTCCGCCGGGCGGTGGTGGCGCACGCCTTTAATCCCAGCACTCGGGAGGCAGAGGCAGGTGGATCTCTGTGAGTTCGAGACCAGCCTGGTCTAAAAGAGCTAGTTCCAGGACAGGCTCCAAAACTACAGAGAAACCCTGTCTCGAAAAACTAAAAAAAAAAAAAAAAACCAGTGCCATTGTCCTTGGCTTCTCATCAGCCCTCATTGTCTGCCATGTTCAGAGAGTCCAGTTTTATCCCATGCTTATTTAGTCCCAGTCCAATGACAGCCTTTGCTGGAAAGGTAGTGGAGTAAGGGGTACACTCATCCATTGTTGGTGGGAATGCAATCTTGTGCAACCACTTTGGAAATCAGTGTGGCGATTTCTCAGGAAATTCTGGATCAACCTACCCCAGAATCCAACAATACCACTCTTGGGAATATACCCAAGAGATGCCCTGTCATATTACAAAAGCATTTGTTTAACTATGTTCATAGCAGCATTATTTGTAATAGCCAGAACCTGGAAACAACCTAGATGCCCTTCAGTGGAAGAATGGATGAAGAAAGTGTGGAATATATACATATTAGAGTACTACTCAGCGGTAAAAAACAATGACATCTTGAATTTTGCATGCAAATGGATGGAAATAAAAAACATATCCTGAGTGAGGTAACCCAGACACAAAAAGATGAACATGGGATGTACTCACTCATAATTTGTTTCTAGCCATAAATAAAGGGCATTGAGCCTATAATTAGCGACACACACCTTTAATCATAGTATTCAGGAGACATTGTGAGTTTGAGGTCAGCATGGTCTACAGAACTAGTTTCAGGACAGCAAGAATGGTTACACAGAGAAACCCTGTCTTGAAAACCCCAAACAAGTAAATAAACAAATCTTACAGTAAATCGTTAAACAGTGTCTTGCTGTTTTAAAACTGTATTTTTACATTAGCTGAGCTTTGTGTCAGATTAGATGAATATTGTCTAAGATTTTTACTCTTTTCTATTAAATTTTTATCTTTATGATTAGGAGGTGTCAATTCCTCATGGATAATCTATCTTTCAATTAAATATTTTGCAATTGCATTTCACCCAGTTTTTTGTTTGTACTTAATCTTCATCACTCATAATGCAAATGTTTAAATTATTGTATGAGAAACTGTTTTTGTATTTTTGTTTATGTTCTTATTAAATCATTCATTAAAGTTACTAGTTTCCTATAGGTTCTTTTAAATATTCTAAAATTTTAATCTTAATATTTGTCTTTAATTGAAATAGATGAGAGGATTTGTGACATAGCATAAATTAAAAATTAATTTTTGTGTAGAGTGTCATTCTAGTTTCTTTTAGTGAACAGGAAGGTTTTTCTACTGATTCATCATTGTTTATCTTTAATTATAGGCCAACAAGTTCTGCTTATTTATGGATCTTGTTCTTTTTGAGGGAGGGATTGAGACAGGATTTCCCTGGGTTACAGTCCTAGTTGTCCTGGAACTAGCTCTTATAGACCAGGCTAGCCTTGAACTCACAGAGATCTGCCTGCCTCTGGCTCCCGAGTACTGTGATTATGGCCACCATAGCCCAGCAATAGATTTTGTCCTTGATGTTGAACACATTTTTCTTCATTGGATTGGCTTGTTAATGTTTCACAAAGTTTAACTATTTTAAAGTATTTCAATTATAATAAATTTTAATGTTTGCCAAGACATTATTTTACAAAATAATTTTGTATTTCCCTTTTCATTATGTTTTTTTTCATTATAATTTTTGAAAACCAATTCTAATAACTAATGTCAGAGCCAATGGAACATTTGACTCTCAATGATCTTCGAGGAAAGCTAATAGATTCTAAGAACATACAAGATTGGTGACCACCTATTTATCTATATGGAATTGCAAATTATATCATATTTTAACAAAAGGACAATTTACAATTCAGGGTATCAGGCACAGATAAACTAGAAGAAGCACTCGTCTTGCCTTGTAGCAATGAATCATTGATTTTTGCCTCCAGTGAACCCAGAGGCACTTTGACTTTGAAGGGAAAGTGTCAGACGAGCATTCAGCAACCTGTACTGTCACTATAGAGGAGAGAAGATTTGGGATAGACATATACTATTCTCTCTCATTGTCTTCCAGTCCCCTACCATTCATTTCCTGTATGCAGATAGAACCAGGAATAGAGACTTCTAAAGTATACAACTCATCTATCCTACTTGTATGCTAAGAATGATATAGAAAACAAAGGAGTATCTCCACAGGATAAACAGAGGTACACACTATGTTCTGCTATGGAGAAAATAACTACCTGAACTTCTGGGGTTGCCTAGACCCTGAACGTGTGGAGACAGTAATATTTTCTGACTCCTCAGTTCAAAATGTGAGTTCATGCATTCTTTTTTCATGCTGTATAGAGTATGTGGAGAATAGCTATACTGTTGCTTTTATGAATATTTGAGTTTTTCTTTAACTTTTTTACAAAAGTTAGACAAATTTCAGCTCATGGTCATCACATGATAGTGTCATTCAGGAATCATCACACAATTGCCCCAGGGAACCATTTGTGTAACCACACCACTTACACAGAGTCTTAGAAATTTCCCAATTTTGGTTTGATTATGATATATCTAGTATCTTAGCATCACCCTTTCCCTCTCCTCACTTCTTCCTCTCCTCCCTTCCCCTCTCCCCTCTGTGTGTGTGTGTGTGTGTGTGTGTGTGTAAGAGAGAGAGAGAGAGAGAGATTAGGGTATATAATTATAGTTGAAAAGCACAAGACTGGATGAGACTGAAGCATAGAAGAGAAATGAATATAACTCTTAAGTAGATATAAAAGACATTTGTGCCCCAAATGCATTTTTTTTCCCAAAAGAAGCCCACTGCAGAATAGTCTCAGGAATCAGATGCACAAGTTGCTTGTGCCACAGTTCTTAGTCACCTAGATCTTGCTTAATGAGATCACAGCCAAGGTGACATTGTGTGATAGAACAGAGGTAATTCAGAACAAGTTATATCTGGATCAATGTAAGGCGACTTCTATCAATAGGACAATTTCTTTAGAGTAACTACTCAGGCAATTACAGATAATTGCAAGTTTACAAACCACAGACTTTGTCCTCAATGAAATGGGTACTTAATCTGAATATTATTCATCTTCTGAATTTGCAATCATTTTGTCAGAACTACGATGAATGAACCTACAAATTGACATTCATCATTGCAGCATCTCATAATGCATTATTGTTTTTACTAAAATGTTTAAATCATAGAGTTTAAGATATGGCTGTGAACACCTATATATATAGTTAGGAAATTTACTGTACCTTCTTTTTTCCAGAAGAACCTTAAATGGAAGAATAGAATTATGTATATTAGAAAATGTTAATAAACGATTAGTAACCAACACACTTCCAGGCTATGATTCTGTCTTATGGCATATGTTATACTCTGAATTAGTAACCATTGCATTATATGATTAATGTAATAATCAAGAAACATAAGTCTGAAAATCAAGTGGTGGGAATGATTCTTCTCAATGTTATATTTAGCATGAAACTTGTAGAATTGTC
The DNA here is from genome assembly GCF_037038515.1 of Microtus pennsylvanicus. Classification (NCBI taxonomy): domain Eukaryota; kingdom Metazoa; phylum Chordata; class Mammalia; order Rodentia; family Cricetidae; genus Microtus; species Microtus pennsylvanicus. Next base: position 19,204,317 of record NC_134583.1, read on the forward strand.
TTCTCTGCCTTGTAAATTTTGATTTTCTTGGTTTACATGTTTTGCTTTCCAGGAAAGGATGTTTGGTAAATGGTTAAAGTGGAGGTTGGACAATTGCTTTACAAAATTTCATCCCTGGAGCAAAAATTTATCATTTCATACTCATAAATCTAGTGACTAAATCATAAATCCACTAAAAATCATAACTACTAAAATAATTAATATAAAATAATAATATAAAATATAAAGTAATAAAAATAATATTAAATAATCATAAATCTACTGGAAGAGATAGTTGGTCTAGATGTAAGCAAAGAGGAATGAGTCTTTCTAAAACTGTGCAGTTGGGGTACCGTGGAGCACAGGATGAGCTCTCCGATTCCAAGTGTTATAGAAGAAAAGGAAAATTCCCTGGAGTGTTCTTCATAGTTTGGAGATGCCTTTTTGTCCCAAATGGATGGATTTCTTTACATAAATATGGCAATCTGTGTTCTTTCTCACTGACTCACTTTCTTAGTTCTTGAACTCACACTCAGCCCACTACTATCTGATTGTCCTTAACATCCTAAAAGCAATTTTATAATCAGCACTCATGTGATTCCTTAACATTCCTTTGCATTTTGTAGATGCAGATGTAATTATTTTCTCTGATCTTCCCCTGTTTCCCTTGGTTATCACACCCTCTTGGCCTTTCTCCAGTCTCATGGTTATGCTCTGGCTTTGTTTGGCTTGGTGTTTTGTTTGTTGTTTCTGTCTTTGTGTAAGGAAGTCACAGAGTTTGTTGGATTTAGGTTGATATTAGTATGGATTTCTCATTTTCTCTTTGTTTCACAGTGTTCAAGTGAGTGACAAATTGTTAGAATTACCCACGGAATAAAATAAAAAAGAAATTTTTAGGTCTGGAGATGTAGCTGTAGCTGATTGGAAGTGCTTTCCTAGAAGGCACATGCCCTGGTTTCAGAAGCAAAGAAAGAGTGAGGGAGAGAGGGGGAGAGAGAAGGAAGGGGAGGAAGAAGAGGAGAAGGAAGAGAAGGAAAACAAGGGGAAGAAGAGGAACTTGTTTTATTTGGAGGCAACATGTTGGAAATAAGAAAAGACTTTGGGTGCTAGATCCATGATAGCACCTTTGCCTTGTACCACTGAGCTCCAGTCCCCCCGGGGAAATGAAATGAAAAGAAAAAAAAAAGAACTAAATTCTGATATCAACAGACCTTACTTTCAGCTATTTTATCAAGCTTAATAAATACAATATACAAATAAATGAATGAATATCAAACAATATTAACTGTTGTCTGTTTTCCATAGGGAAAGGAGGAGTTGGATAGAGAGCAGGAGCAGGGGAAGCAGATGGAAAAAGAAGAAGAATGTATCTATGGTGATCAGTTTGCAAACCTTGATGCTCATATTGCCGAGTGCTATTTATGGAACCGCACTGTGCTAGACTAGTTCCAGGTTGGCAGATGTATTGTGGTAGAAGAACAGAAATAAACTAAAACCAACACAAGAAGCTCAAAATCATTCCTTAGAGGGATAACTATAAAACAGGCTGCTTAGCAGAGGTGCTGGCCATGGTTTCTAGGATAAACTTGCTCATTGTTTTGTTAGTCCTCACTGTGCTTTAAGGGCTTAAGCTAATCATAACTGTGGAAACTTGGAACACATCACATACAATCAGAGATGGCTCGGAAGCCAAGAGCACTGGCTGCTCTTGGAGAGGACCCAAGCTCAGTCCCCAACATCCACCCTATGGCTAGCAACTGGGAATCTGTCATTCTCATTGGGCCTCCATGGGTACCAGGTATGGACATGGCATACACTTACTATACAGGTAAAACATTCACAGACAAGAAATAAAAATAAGCATACAAATAAATACCGCCTCCCATGCCATTTTCAATACTTTCTTAATATTCTTCAGAGCTGGCCTGGCAGCACTAACTCAGGTGGCTGGAAATGGCTGCTGTTCCTTCTCACTGATTTCCTGTGCCCTGCATCCCAGTTCCTCGCTCATACTACCCTACTATGTCACCTGGCCCAGCCTTCACACATTGCTAGTGTTAGGACTAATGTAAAGGGCCAATGACTAGCAAAATTTCAGGAATATCATCTTATTTCTTTACTCATTACTACATGATGTTGCAGGAAGATAATCAGTAGAAATATTCAAACCATTGGTAGCTATGGAATAACAGAGTTTGATCAAATAAATACAATAATTGCTGAATTTTTCTATAATACTTCTCATTTAAAAACATTTATAGTTTTGTGTTATTGGTATTGTTTTATATAGACTCTGAAGTATGTGTAGTATTTTTTACTGAAAAATTATTTTCTTACAGTATATTAAGATCATGTTTTTTTTTCTCCTCCCCTAATTAGCCTCTCAAATCCTCTCCACATCCCTACTTACTCAACTTACGTTTTTTTCTCTCACACTCTGAAAAATAAGTAAACAGTAAATATGCACACATGGACACAAAAACAAAACAGGAAATCAAAATAAAAAGCAAAAGACCAATAAGGGAAAAAGTGCCCAAGCAGAACAAATATGGGTCCATTGAAACCAACCAAGGCTGGTTCCAGAAGATTCTTGTGCAGTCCAATCAGGCTAATCTCAATTTTAAGTGCAGGAGACAGGCCTGCTTTTCATTGCCTCTTTGGTGAAGCTATGATGGATTGGCGAGTGTTGAGCTAGTTACATTTCCAGGAAACGAAGCCACAAAACGCTGTCCTCAGCAGCCTGCTAACTAATAAATAGACGTCAAGTCTTAAAACCAGGCGCTGCTAGGAGAAGAAATGAGTCAGGTTCTGCTACAGCACTAAACACATTTCACTGTGCAGCTTCTTCTGAACAGCTGCCAGGATTTACTGTCCATATGGTCTGGATGAGACAGTGAAGCAGGGGCTGCTTGTCTGTCATAATGGGCACAGTTGAAAGAGCGAGAAATAGTAAGAGAAAAATAGAGGTGAAAAGAAAACCAGAGTACTACACAGAAGGAAGTTCTGATCCACCGGACTCTGATGATGTCTTATATCTTCCTCAAATTCCAGTATTAAAATAATCTATTACACAAAAAGACTTATCTAGGCTGGTAAATTTGCATTCCTTTCCTCTTGGTAATTGTCTGTGTTCCTAACCAGAAGTAGTGTCTTTTGGTTACTTTCTATGGCTCTGCTTCACCGTGGACTCATCTCAGGTACTGTTTGCTCTTTCTCCTCATACTATATATACCCAGTGCCTACTGGACTACAGCATCATTTGTAAACAAGCTCTATATTTTCCTTATCCTACCATATCCCTCACTACAAGAGCACAGACACACTCTAAAGTGGGTGATAGTTTCCACCTGTTATTATTGTCTGTTTTTGTATCATGAGCAATTCACCTCATGCATTTCTAAACAATTACTACTCATCCTCGTGTGTGTGTGTGTGTGTGTGTGTGTGTGTGTGTGTGTGTGTGTGTGAAATAAAAACCAAAGAGAGGCTATGAATTTGAAAGAGGGTAGTTAGGGTTCAGGGGAAGGGTTAGAGAAGGAAAGGGAATGGGGAAAATGATATAACGTTTTTCATTTCAAAACAGGATATAACATTTTTGCTATGCTAACGTGAACATGCATATTTATTCTATCCCATTTACTTGTGATATATTCTATGAAGTCAGTGGTTACACAGAGGATTACAGAGAATATTTTCAGGTATTTATATATAAAATTCTACAGGATGGTCATAGTGACACACATCTTTAATCTCAGCACTTGGGAGACAAAGACAGACAGATTTCTATGAGTTCAGGACCAGCCAAGTTGATATGGAGAGTTCTGGGCTGGTTATAGCTATGTAGTGAGACACTGTCTCAGAAACAAAAGACAATTTTGGAAAACCCAGTTACAGGTGGGGTGTGCTTCTTAAGCCCCTCCCTCCCCTCAGGGAATTCTGCAGAAGAGGAGGCAGAAAGTTTCTAAGAGCCTTTGGGATGGAAGACATCAAAGAAACAGTGTTACGGGAGGTCCTCCCACTCCTCCAGCCTATCGCCACTGAGCGATAGGCTGGAGGAGTGGGAGGAACTCCCATAACAAAACAGGACCTTCTAAACACGATGGAGCTGATGTGCATATGATCTTGTCACAGAGACTATTGTGCATGCAGAAAAGCTGCACAGGTCTAAGCCAGATGGGGTTCCAGGGCTGAAAGAAGTAGGCACAAGCTCCACCCCACATCCAGAAGCTCTCTCCAGTTGTGAGTGGTTTGCACTGAAATATTAGTTTTCTTCAAGGGAGTTTCAATGAATATATAACACACACTTAAGGCCAGATCCATGTCCAGCATAAAATGGCCGATACAAAACGAACTTAACCATTCTTTTGAAGTTCTTTTTTTTTGTTTCATAATACCTTGTTTGCCCTCCTCTTTTCTTCCTTTCCGGATATTTTTTTATATAATATGATTTCCAATTTTGTTTTTAATGCTTTATTGCATGTGTGAATATGTGTGATTATGTGTCAATATGTGTTTCTTGTGCTTTTTTTCTTTGGCTCTTTTTTCCTTATTTTGTTTGTTTTGCCATAATCTTATTTGTTTCCTTTATATTATTGTTTTTAGATGCTTGTTTGTATTATAATATGAGAGAAAGAAAAGGTGTAGCTTTGGGTATATGGAAAGTGGTGAGGGCTCAGGGGAGTTGGGGAATATGAAACTCTCATCAGAATATCTTGTATAAAATTATTTTCAATGAAAATGAAAGCATATGTGTATATATATATATATATATATATATATATATATATATATATATATATATAAAGTTTTAGCCATTATAGGCAACCATTCTATAATTTTGTTATGCAGTCCCACCTTGTGCTCATATAATTTACTAATTTTCATATTGTGTATAAATTAGTGGTTATATGACTATTTTTTTAATGTTTATCTATTTTAAGTTGGAATACAGCAAAGCAACCATCGTCACTATTTTTTTTTTTACATTAATAGAGGAAGTGATAGTCAAAGCAATTTGGGCCGTTAAAAAGTAAAAGGAACACAAAGCAGGAATTTGCAGCATCTTTGCAGATAATATGATCCTATATAATACAAATACCAATATTGAAAGCAAAACCTAAAGCAACAGACCAATTCAGTGAAGCTGGAGAATGCAAAATCAACACACAAGCAACAGTGACGTTTCTTTACACCATCAACAAACTGTTGCTAAAGACACTGAGTAAATAATGCCGTGGCTACATAGGGAGACCCTATCTCAAAAAAGAATTCTACTTACACCAACAGTGCAGTTAATACATAGAAACAAATAGAACTACTTAAACACTAAAATTATAAAATAATGCTAAAAATGGTTCAAGAAAACCCAGTGTGGAGGTCAGTTGTATTGTTTTCATGGTTAGATGCTTCCACGGTCCCAGTCTGGGACGGAAGGTTCCTGAAGAGCCCATGGTAGCCCACATTGACAAGCTAAAAAAAAAAAGTTAAATTTCAGTGTCAGTAGAGGACGGCAGATGCAACAGCAATGCTTTGTCTTCACACTTCCTTACACTTGGGTCCCTGCCTGGAGGCTCCACCCACCCTGAGGATGGCAGAAATGCTAGATACACACAGGAACAAAATTGCATCTTTATCTCATACCATAAAAATCAGTTTGTTATGGATTAAGGATCCCAAACAAAATAAAAAACAATACTGGAAAAAATCATGAGAAAACAGCTTCCTCTCTTCAGCTAATGCATTCTGGAAACCCACTTAGAGACATGCTCAGAGTATGTCCCTAGATAATTCTGGGTCTTGTCACATGATTAGTCATCACAATTACCAAGGCATGAACTTAGCACAACTGTATATTAAGGAATGAACGTGTAGGAAAAATATGTATGCTATTGTATACCATGGAATACTAGTTTACTTTGAAAGGAAAGGAAAACCTTTTGTTTTTTTTTTTTTAAAAATGAAAGAACCTAAGGGACATTGTGCAATGTGAAATAAGGGAGGCACAGGAAACCAAATCATGTATGATCTCAAGTACATGTAAAGTATTATAATAAGAGAGATATATAAAGTTTAAAGATTCAGAACTAGAGAAACATAAAGTAACATGTATTCCAGTGGCCAAGGAAAAAGGATTGAGCAAAGGGATGCTGGTCAAGTAGAGCAGAATATCAATTACAAAAGGAGGACATTTAGGTTGTTTCCAGGTTCTGGCTATGACAAATAATGCTGCTATGAACATAGTATGGCGTGATTGAGCTTTGGATATTCTATAATATGGGTAATGTCCATTTGCCATAAATGATTAGGAAGCAGGCCTTGAGGATTGACTCCAAGATGAGGTACAGGTAAATCTTGTGGACATATATCACATTTATGTTTAGCAATCTAATGAGCAATTTTTCTTGTTAATCCAGAATTGTTTTCTTAAACTTCTGTGATGTAAAGCACATGACCACTGAGCAAGCTTGACTTGAGATAAAGTCATGAGCTAAGGCATTACCTTCAGTCAATGGACCAGGAAGATTTGAATGTGCCCTAATATGACCCACAAAGCATGGTGATTTTCTTTGATAAATAGCATTTTAAATTTGCTGGAACAGTATTTTAAATTGACTATTATTAGTTCATACGCAGGGTGTAGTTTCTACAACCTGAAGAACTTTAAAAATGTAATGACTGTCAGTATACAAATGAAATGCATTATTTACAAAAAGCTGCAATGCCACAGCAACAGCTCACAGCTTTGGGTATTTGAGAAGATAATCACTTTTTGTCCCTTGCATTTTGGTAAAAAAGGTCTTTTGTTGTCCCCCTCCTCTTTGATTGGGGTACATAAAGCCTGTGAAAAAATTAACGGTAAATTCAGCATTCACTGGATTGCCCTGCCAACTCTGTCCTATGTCTCTGTCTATTTCTTTTGTATCTCTGTTCATTCTGCCTAACATTTCTAATCCCTACACCCCTACTCTGGAACATATAAACCTGTCGAGGCAGGACTCCAAAACACATGGAATATTTTGGCGTCCCAGTAATTGTCAAGTGGCAGACAAACATGGACCCAGAAACAGCAGGAGGTTGGGAAGGAAACGAAGCCTTGGTTTAAGAAATGATGAAACCCTCCTATCTTAGTTTGGGCAATACCACTGTATTCATCTATATGCAGGATATATTTTAATGTATTTTTACCTTTCATTTTAAATTCATTGCTTCATTTTAAATCCTATTTTTATTATTTTATATATGTAGGTGATTTGCCTGCACATGTATGTCTACCATGTCTGGGCAGTGACAAGAGAGGCCAGAAGGGGCCTTTGGATCCCCTGGAACTGGAGCTACAAACCATCCGGGCCACCCATAATTTGAGTGCTGAGAATTGAACACCGGTCCTTCTAGAGCCAGTGCTCTCAATCACTGAGCCATCTGTCCAACCCCAAATTCATTATTCTATTACAGAATTAAAAGGGTCTTATTAGAAGAGTTAAATCTCTTAATTCAGAAGTAATATAAAAAATGATAAAATAATTTGCTCAACTATTTAGTCCATAGAAATGAGCATAATAGCTCAGTATGGAAGCACAATTATTAGTCTATGTGCTTATACTTTTGAACTTGCCCCTATATTTCTGGTGCATATAATCCTAATTTCTAGCTATTTCTAGTCTCAAAATGCTGGAGCAATGTTTGCTTACCAAAGACAAAACACAAAAATATTATGAGACCAAAATTTGTATTAGGCACCTCGAGTGATTTTTCTCATCTCCTGTTTTCAGCACTGCTGATGGGATGACAAACTCTCCAGTAACATACGTACTCTGGGTCTGAACAACACTTGAAGACTTGTAGTAGATAGTAAAAGTCCTGACTCACGACTGCTCCTATGTGTAACAGTATAAGGAGAGACAAAAAAAACCCTAGAAGTGTGCTATTTCTTTTTTGTAGTAGAGAAGGTGTGGAGGGGATAAATGTGTTTCAATTTGCCACTGGGAGAAAAAAGGAGGAGAGGCTACTGTAAGAACACTAATTTTAGTCTCCACATTGGGAGACTAAAATTCTTTCATTTGTAAACAATGGATAATAATCTTCATTTTAAATACAGAGCTGTAATCAAAAGGACATCCATGTTATATCAGAAGACACCAGGATTCCTTTATAGTTCCTGTACAGTCAGTATTGGCTCATATTACATATCTGCCCTACTCTGAGCACAGTTTGTATATATAGGGCTTCAATAAATGTTTGTTAAATAAATGTCCATGTTTATAGGCAATGGTAAGTGTTCATGTAGAAGTTCCACTCCAATCCCCCTCCCCTGGGAGTTGCCTCAGTCCAGACTCTGCCCTAAGAAAGCCTGACAAAAGATGACCCCTTTCCAGAGATGGTTGGGACCACTCCCGTAGGGTATTTAAACTGCCCCCCAGAAAGCAAATACTTGATTTTCTGGTCTTCCTTTACTGTCTCCTCTCTGGGGGGCTGGAAAGTCACTTGGGAACATTGGTATTCATTAAACCTGAGCTTTTCTAATTCGGTTTGATTTGGTCTGATTTGGATTGCATAGCAGAGAGGCTTATCAGGGCGCAGAAACTTTTATCTGGAAATTCCATTAAGGCGCTGTTTTTCTCACCAGCCCAGGACCACATGGTGGGAAAACACCTTTCTATCCTGTACCCGCTCTTCACCAGGCTAAGATTGACTTTCAACTGGGTAAGTTGACCTTTCCAAATCATTGTTTTAGAGGCCCAGGGACTCCTGTGATTTTCAGAGACGAGGCCGTCATTGGCTCCCAGCCTGTTACTGGGACAAGGACCTGCTTTGTCCTGTGGGATCTCTTTTTCAGAACATGTTTAGTTCAAGGGAATTTCTCATACCCTTCTGTTTTTTTTTTTTGAACCAAAGTCTACCACGGTGGACTCATTGCACTAGGCTTTGGGTCCCAAAATGGTCACCTGCAATTCAAGACAGATCCCCAAATAGCCTTGGGCTGCCTATTATAAAATATTTTTAAAATTGGGGCTATCTGACACATCCTTAGCACCTAAAAATTTTTGCTGGTGTATGGGACAAGTAACAAAACCCCCATATGCAGTTTCTGGATACTCTGCTCCCAACCTTCTCCACCCAAACCCTCCCCATGCTTCTCTTGCATTTGCTGTTTGTCTTCATCTCTATACTTTTCTCTCTCATTCCTGGCATGTGATCTGGTCATGCTGGGATTCTCTATACAATGGATCTGTTCTCTCTGCCCCCCCTCTTACTCTGAGCTACATAGCTGTTCCATCCTTAAGTTTCTGTTCTCCCTTACAGCATCTGCTGATCTGACCCTCAGCGGGACCACCTATGTGCTCGTCTGGCTTCTGCATACTACTCCAGGATTTCTAAGTTGGTCAGCTGACACAGTTTCCTGGAAAAAAGTTTTGTGTGTGTATATATATATCTACTGTTAAAGCAAAGCAGCATGATTAGCCCTGCCCAGATATAATGTCTTCCTCTTCATGATGGATTTACCCTCTCAATGTAAGCCCAAGCAAATTTATCCTCCCCATTGTTTCTCTGAGATATTTGGTTACAGAAGTGATGAGAAAAGGAAACAGTACAACTTATACAAACCCACAGCATGTATCTGCCCATATTTCTGGAGCCAAGCTAAGTCACACAGACAACCTAAGGTCAGTTTGGGCGAGAGGTATATTGTGTCCCCAGGGCAAGAAAGGAGACATGACCAGGTGGGGACAAGTGCTGGGTGTAGTAATCCAGGTGCTGCTCTACTCTTTATAAGACTATCATCTTGGTGCCACTTGAGAATTTGTCTTAGGAGAAGAATGAAGAATTATCTTCTTTGAGAAGCTCAACAAATACTTCCCGATTCAGCAAAACGTATCACCCTAGCTATATTAGAGATGTCATTACAGTTCGTTAACTCAATAAAATAAGTACAATTGAAGTGGAAATGAAACAAGGAAAACAGTCTATGTGGAGTCTTTCAGCATGCGAACTTAGTGACCCTGATTGGAAATGCCTTCTCTGGGTGGGTAGGTTAAGCAAAGGAAACTACAGGAAAAATGAGTTTAGTAGATATACATATATGTATATCTAGATAGATAGATAGATAGATAGATAGATAGATAGATAGATAGATAGATAGATAGATCCACCTGTCCTTGAAATCCACTCTCTTTCCTCTTATTCGTGGCTGAATCAGATTTTCTAGTCTCCTTGCAATATCCTGTGGTCAGGTGGTGATTGTAACTCCAGACCAGATATATTTTCTTTAATATCTAGTCTTCAAAAACTCATGTGCAACATTTTATTACTTTATCTCCCACCTCAGCGCATCATGAGAAGGGTAGAGCTATAGTTCATACAGATCACAGATGTAATTCACTGGCATGCCAGATGGAAAGTTCTTATCAACTAAGAATGTTCGTATAACTAAGATATAAATTTTCACACTTTTAGCCACTATAATTCAGGATACTTATTTTACCTGATAAGACTACTTTCCTTAATTTTTATATGTGTTTGCTGATTAATGACTACTATGAGGTGGTGATGGGAGAGAGAAGAAAGGGAGGGGCAGATGAGGTTAGGAAAAGAAATAGAGATTACCAGTAATGTGTTGGTTACTTGTTCTAAACCTCTGGAGTGTGGGGTGATTTGGGGACTCATTGGACTAAAATATATGATAGCATGCTAGAACCATTTATCTGGGCAAAGTCTTACTGTGAACCTCCAGTGTACACAGATTGAGAGAAGAATTTGGGATCCACATACTGGCAGCTAAGAGCAGTCACTTATGGTCCGCATGAATCACAGATCCTTTTCCTCTAGTAATAATTTTCTATTTAAAAAATGTTTTAAGCTATCTTTTTATTATGTAGTACACACTGTTCTGCCTGCATGTACATAGGCACGCCAGAAGAGGGCACCAGATCTCATTATAGATAGCTTTGAACCACTATGTGATTGCTGGGAATTGAACTCAGGACTGTTGGAAGAACAGTCAGTGCTCTTAAACTCTGAGCTATTTCTCCAGCCCTAGCTATATTTTTCGAAGTGTATTTTTATACGTTCGATCCTCCCCAAAGCTTAACCACAGATGAGGTGAGCTCCTTCCTCTTCATCTCTAGTTTTCTCTCCCAGAACTCTTTCCCTCCTGTTCCCAAGACCACCTGCCCCAGTCCTTAAAGAGTTGCTTTGACTGGATTTGTTGTTTGGTGATATGAATTTGTGTGTTTTCTTCTTTCTCTATTACAGTAGCAGAAGTCTGACCATACCTGAGTACTTATATGAAAGTGTCTGTGTGATTTTGTAACCGGACAGTGGATTTGGGTACAATTTTGCTTTTTATTTTATTTTGATAAATACATCTTTGTACTGAGTTAGAATTAAAAAAAAACAAGCTGTGTTTCTTTCTTTTACTTTCAAAAATCCATTCCTCATTTCCTCTTAACATAGGCACATTACAGAAAGTCCACTGGTAAAAAATAAACACATTAGAAACATGCTCTCTCATGGTGAGTTAGACTTCTTTCTGAAGAACCTACGGCATTACTGAGGACACACATAGACTCCAAATACAAAAAGAGCTGGTAGATACAGTTCAGCTTCAAATGCTACTTCTCATTCCCAGAAATATATTTTTTGAAATATCCAAACAAGCTTTATGTTTGCAAAAGGCTACATAGGATAAAAAAAATACCTTCATAAAGAGGTTTTCTTTTGACTCCTGTGAACTTTGGATTACCTTGGGTGAAATTTTTATACATTTTTAAATAAAACATAATTACATCACTTTCTTCTTCACTTTCCTCTCTCCAGCCCCTTCCAAATCTCTCCAATTCCTTCCATGCAACCTCATTCTCAAACAGCCTCTTTTTCTTTGATTATTATTACATATGTATGTCAGCTTATGTATCTGTATATGTACCTATGTGTATAATAATACACAATGAAATAAATTTACCCTGATCAGATAAACACTACTGCGTGTGTGTGTGTGTGTGTGTGTGTGTATGTGATTTCAGGGGTGACCATTTTGTATTAGATAATGTAATGAACACTACCCTGTGCGTGTGTGTGTGGTGTGTGTGTGTGTGTGTGTGTGTGTGTGTGTGTGTGTGTGTGTGGTTTCAGGGCTGGCCATTTGGTATTAGATGACCAATTAGGGGCTCATCTCTGGGAGAGGCTGATTCTTACTCTCTCTGGAGTCATTAGTTATATATCACAGTACAGATTAAAGAAATAATTGTTCATTCTCTTGTTACTAATTTATTGGATGGTATGCATTTTTTTGCTATTTTAATGGTCATTTAAACCTCATCTCAATTACCTGAATGAAAATGCCCGATGGGACAGTGAGTGATTCAGATCATGGACAGAGCAAGTACTATGGACGGAGCTAGACCAAGGACCTGTGTTCTGCCTCTTATGCCAAATCAGGAAAGCAAACACTTAAACACACAGGAAAAAACTAAAACAGCATTCATTTTGAACTGTAAGTTTAGCTTAATGTTTCCTTTAAATAAGATAATAGTGTGTTTTGTGTACTTGTGTATTTCTTCAGGATTTTATGTGCATGCTAAAATACCAGGGAAAAAAATGAGAACTGCGGTGGTTTGAATGAAAATGTTCCCCATAGCCTCGTGTATTGGCATGCTTAGCCCCCAATTTGTAAACGTTTGGGGAAGGATGAAGAGCTGGTGTGTCACTAGGAGTGAACTTGGAGGTTTCAAAAGCCCATGGCCAGGCCTGGTGACTCTCTCTTCTTCTCGCATATCCTGTGGACCAGGGTATAAAGCTCTCTGTATATTTCAGGGTATATACTGCTCCAGGGTCATGCCTGCCTTTGTGCTGCCATGCTCCCTGCCATGATGACCAGGGACTAATCCTCTGAAAATCCAAGTAAGCTCGCTGATTATACGCTTTATTCTGTAAGAGTTGCCTTGGTCATGGTGTCTTTTTCCTGCCATAGAACAGTAACTAAGACAATAATTAAAATGATTTTCATAAGCAATAGATTTTGAATTGTAAAAGCCTTCGATACACACAAAATAATAATATACATTATTATTTTGCATTAGTTACATATTTCAGACCCCAAGAAAAACTGCAAAAGAAATATGAAGTCCACAAAATAATCAGAAAGAAACTTCCAGACGGAGTCTTTATTTAAGGAGAAACAAGAAACCAGTTGCTCAAATGAGACACTCTAAATTCTGAAAATTCAGAATGATGCCACAGGTATGAATGAAACTTCACCTGTGAAAATGTTGTTGTCAAGGTTCAAGCATGTGTGAAAATTCCTTTAGACTGGATGCATAGGAAAGATAAGAGAATCTCATGGTTAAGCTTGGGTCCTATCCCTTAAGTATCTTGTTGTGTTTATGAAAATATTCCAAAATACCTGTGATCCCAAGTTCCTTGAATAAGTACAAGTCAACTAAGACATCCAGAAATCTGCACTTTCAGATCTGATATTTTAGGTGTGTTTTCTTCCCCTTATAGGCCTTTTCATTTGTAAATCTCAGAGTATTAGGGGAGAAAGATTATTAAAGGAGATTTATCAAATAAATAAATAAGATACAAGAGGGGGAAAGAAACAAAGAAAAGAAACAAATGAACAGCAACAAAATGCCCTGCAATGCACTAATATGTTTAATAACAGGTATGTCTGCAGCTCGGGATTTCTAGTACCATTTAAAGATGAATCATAAAGGATGCAACCAGCAAAAAGCAAAGCTTTATAAACCTCTAAAATTGCTATTAAAGTTGCCTTTTTAAAAAGATACATTTAAAACCAATGCATTTTCAACTGTTTGAATTATACTAAGACAAAATTCCAATCTGGCTCTCTTGGGAGATGAGGCAGAAGCATAAGCGGGCTTCAGGTTTTTTAAAACCATACCACCTGTTAACACTGCCTCTGGGGAGTGGCCAGTACAAATCACCACAGCTTCCTCTAGGAGAGCACCCTCCCCCAGCATGTCCCTACATGCCCTGGCCAGTAGGTGAGTGTTTCTGTGCCCTAGGTTTTAGTGACAGCAAGGTGAGCTGATGCCCAGAGGCTTTCAAGTCAGATTGACTTGCCTCTGTATCCCTGTGCCTCCATGTGGTCATCAGGGAACTTTCTCTGTCCGTACCCACAGCTTGTCCATGCATCTACTTCAGTGGGGTTATTGTGGGGATCAAATGAATGAATAGGCACAGCAGCTGCTGCCTGGCACTTGACAAGCCTTGGGAGCACGTTAACTGTGGTATAGCGCTTCCTGAATAGATGAATTAAATCCCAAGTAAAATCCATTGTGGGTGAGCTGAAGAGAAGGACCACTGGTTTCCTTCTCACGGTTCATCACAGCCTCAGGATATGAAGTGGTGGCTACAGTTTATGTAAGACGTAGGCAGACTCATCTGTTCCCTCTTCTGCAACCTTTTCCTTCAGCCACTAGAGCAGTCAGTGCTGAGACCTTCTGCAAGTCTTTCCCCATACACTCAACTATTTGTTTGCCAGTGTTTATCACTTTATTGCTCTCGCTCTGCAGTGATGGCCATGAATATGTTCTGTGTGTATAAAACCAGCACTCCCTCATGGTCCTTGAACAGGGATGTCTTAAAGTGAGGTTAAGAAATAAATAAAAAGACTTCTGACCACCCGTCTTCCTTCTCACAAGAATGAACAAAAATTGGACTTTCAACAATAAACCCTCTTGACTTTTTCAGACAGCAATTTGAGATAACTTGTGTGTTTTTAGTACAATTCCAGGGATATCATAAGTAGATTTTTCTTTGAAACAATATTGCTAAATTAGAAAAACAATGAATGCTGTTGGAAAAATTCGGGACACTTAACTACAAGATAAACAAAAACCAAATATCTTTTATGCCTGAATGGATTGGGAAAATCTCCAAATAAGGAGCAAAGGTACCACGAAAATCCATCACCTGTCCTGTCTTTACACACCAGGCTGACCTTCAGCTCAAAGAGACCAGCTGACTTAGGCCTCCAGAGTGTTGAAACAGCAGGCCTGAGACACCACCTAGCTTTCACCTTTTCTTAATCTATAAATCAGGAACCTACTAGGAGGGCAGCGGTGGGTAAACAGTGTTTGGAGTCTTACTCTGAAATCGGCCTCTTTAAACGCAATTGGTCAGGGTTTTATTCCTGCTTCTCATAGAGTTATTTCAGCTACTTGTGCTGAGCCCTGCGGAAATTTAAGTCAGAAGAACTCCCAGGCTCCGTTCTGTTGCTGGGCAGAGGAATCTGAGAGTTTCTTTAGAATTCATGGAGTTTGTCTGGTACCTTAACAAACTAGAATGAGGTTTTATTCTCAGACTTTTCTCAATTTATTTCTCTTTGCACAACTTCATATTTGCGTTTATTCTAGGACTACCTCATTATTATTGAAAGGCCATGCACTGTCCTCGCCTTCCCCTTGTCAATGAATGTCTCAGTGAAGAATCCCAGGGCACTCTGAATTAGATCCCTAAGCCAATTTTCACAGTGTTTCTGATCTCTGAGCTCCTGGGGGAACATTATTCTCTGCTGAGATCCTAGTCAACTTTTTCTACAAGGTTCCAGCAGGGACGCCCTGCGCGAAAATAGTGACCATGACCTGAACCCAGAGCTGTGTGCCAGAACCCTTATAGAACATCCTCTTATGGTCATGCCCACAGCCTCTTCCCTCCTTCCGCGGTGGCTGCATCCACTGTCTGGATCTTGCCTTGCGTTGTGTAGAGCGCGTTCATTCTCAGCTTCAAGCCTCTGGGCCATTCTTCTCCATACACCACCAAACTGAACTTGTCCCTCCTCGAGGCCGCTTGGTTAAACGTAGCTCCCTGTTTAGCAGAGGTTTCCAACCCACTCTTCACACCCAAAGGAAAAACCCCAAGGCCTGCGACCCTGAAATTGACCCGAGCACTATGGACGCAAATCCCCCGGGGCTTCCAAGATTGTCACTCATTCATATTCATTCGCTTTCTCTCAGTCACAATCTCTTTCTCTTTCCCTAGACTCCTAACAAGAGAAGGCGATCCTCCCCAGTGGCTCTCTCTTATACACACACACACACACACACACACACACACACACACACACACACACACACACACACACACACACACACACAGCGAGAGAGAGAGAGAGAGAGAGAGAGAGAGAGAGAGAGAGAGAGAGAGAGAGAGAGAGAGAGAGAGAGAGAGAGAGAGAGACTCGCAGGCACACAAGCTCACACGCCTACTCAGACAGCCCACCGCACTTTCCAGACGCCCACCTCCAGCACCTCCCCTCCCCTAAAAGGCATTCACCCACTCACCAGCTGTAGCCTCTTTGGTCCCCCGCCCTCCCGTCCGGCTCACCCTCCCCAAGAAGCAGACCCGCGCGCTAGGAGGCAGGGACCCCCGGCAAAGCAGCGGCTCCGGAGCTCCGCACTGACCTCCGCCTGCCCTGCGTGCAGATTAACAAAGGCGGCAGCGAGCCCCAGTCCGACCCGACTGCCGGGAGCCGAAAGCTGGCCACGGGGCCCAGAGGCTGCTCAGGCGGCGAGCGCGCAGCGCGGGGTGATCAGAAGTCACGGGCACCGGTGTCTGAGCTCACAGATCTCTCTCAAGCCGCGCTGCTGGGACGCCAGCCACACCATGGGCTGCTGCACCGGGCGCTGCTCGCTCATCTGTCTCTGCGCGCTGCAGCTGGTAAGTGCCCCGTTGAGTCCGGGTTTTGGGAGCAGTCCGTCCTCCCGAACCGGCTTGTGGAGGTCTCTCCTTGGATCCGCAGCTCAGGGCTAAGGACCCTTGAGCACGCAGAAAGCAATGGAGGGATCCCCACCCTCGCTGTCCCATCCAGGACGTTTGTGCCTTCAGCCCCTTAGCTCTTGCCCGCAGGAGGGCGCGGTCTTACTTCTGGTCCGGTGCGCTGCGTCGCCGCCACGCGGTCCTAGGGCAGCTGGGGTGGCGCTCCGGGAGAGTGATTTCCCCGCCCCCCTGTCGGACACCTGGCGTGTGCACCCTCTGCAAACCTGCTGAAGTTATAGCGAGGTTCAGGGCTCTATCTCATCAGGAGACAGAATGTTTAATTAGAAGCTGGCGCTTCTGAGACAGCAGGAGCCTCAGTTTTCTGGTGGTTCTTCCAGCAGTTGGAAGGTGATAGTTGAGGGGTCCAGGACTGGATGCGGATGTGCTTGGGAAGCACAAGTTGAGCCTCTGTCATTTCGTTTCTGCTTTTGATTATCTTGAAATGTTGCATGTTCGAACTGCTACCGGCTGACAGCAGTCTTGGGGGAGTGGACAGGGCTTCTTTTCGGTTTGGCGCCTTGCCCATGGAATGGGTGGAATCGGAAGTTGGAAACCAGGGTGGAAAGAAAAAGACCTTTCTGGCTCTAGGCAAATCCTCGCTATCCTTTTGTTATGGGGCTGACACTGGTCTGTTTCATGGTCACCAGAAATCAAGGCTGTAACCTCTGGTGCCAGACTTTTGTGAGTGAGATTAACTTGCCCTCTGCAATGCATTGCGTTTGCTTTGTCGCAAATCTCAGAGGTGTAACTAGGGTATTTAGTCAAGCTAGGGGAGAAGCTTTGCGCGAACTTTACCGGCTGTAACTCTAGCAGGGCTCATTAATCCGGCGACGGTAATGAGTTAGTCTTTGTTCCTGAAGGCTTTTGTACGTTTTCACTTTTCCAGTTTTGCCAGTTTCCCCCTAAAGCTTCATCTTGTACCTGCTCATTGTTCTTTAATCCACGCAAAAGAGATAAATTCGTAAGCCTGTTGGACAACCTATTCTGCACTATGAGAAACACGCACCAAACGTATTTATTGTGTTTTCTTGAAATATATAAAACTGCACGTGAGCTTTTTTTCTTCAACCTTAGGGAAAAAGTCAATGGATAACTTACACAGTGATTTTTAGAAATGAACTTGACTTTTAAATTAGAAAACTGAGTATATTCGGTCAACCCTTGATTTTTATATATGCACAGAAACATCTGTGATTGTCTAATCATTGTAAGCAATATGAAGTTAGGATCAAAAGTCATTCTTTGTAAACACTACAAATGTTTAGCACTCAGAAGCGGGAACATAGTTGCTGAATTTATGACAATGCCTACATTCTGTCTATATAGCGTTTCTCCACAAACATCTCTTTTGACTCCTGAAATTACTCTCTGGGAGATAACCATTTCACTAATTTGCCTAAGGGGATCTCATAAAATTAAACTCCTCCTCCCAAAGTAAGTTGTTGTTCTCTGGTAAAAGCAGAAGGCTGATTATGAGCATGTGAGAACTAGATCCCACACTAAAGAAAGCAAATGTGTTGTCTCAGAGAGTTTCTATTGCTATGACAAGACACCTACCAATCCATATCACAATCCATATCACAGTCCATGATCAGCATTAGGGTGGGAACTCCATGCAGGACTTAGGAGCAGAAACTGAAGCAGAAGCCATGAGGAATGAAGCTTCTTGGGGTTCTCCCCGAGGTTTGCTCAAGCTGCTTTTTCATACACAGTACCACCATGCCAGAAGTGATAGCACTGAGAGTGAGTGGGACTCCCACATCAATCATCGATTAAGAAAATGTCCAGGCCCATCTGGTAGGCTTATTTTCTCACCTGAGGTTTCCTCTTCTGAAATGATGACAGCTTGTGTTGACAAGAAAAACAAAGCGTCAGCTAGCATACTTTTTTTTCCTATTGCTTTCTTATACCACACATGCTCACATTATTTATATAAAGGGTTTATAGTGGATAGTTGAATTCAGAGTTTTGACATGAATATTGGTTAATATTTTTATTTGCTTTAAGGAGAAAAAGACACTGAAACAATATTGGAATTTCATCACCATTATGACCAGATTTATTTTTCTGAACTGTATAATAATTTTCAGGCACTGAAAGATAATTTATGAATTTCATTTGAGAATACAGTGGTTACAGATAGTACATATTGTAGTTTCAGCATGCATTACTGAAATATGTTTACTCACAAGTTTGTTAAGACCATTGCTCAGTGAACAATAAGTCACACCCCAATTTGTATCGTTTCCAGTGTCTTTGCTTTAAGTATCCCCGCTTCAGCTACTTACAGCAAACATTTGCATAATATTTCTACTCTCCAGATAAAGTAAGAGACACAAAAATCTTTAAAAGCACAGATAAAGAAGGATGTGTCAAAATAATTATAAAGGAATGAACTTTATGATAAGTTTTGAATCTTGGTTATTGGATATCCACCTTTATTGATGTAATAAGCCAGTTATACCAAATTAATAAATTCAGGTTGAATCTGTGCAAAACATTTTTGGATGGTCCCAGGGGAGGAGGAGAAAACCACTAAGAGAAACCATGGGGAGGGGCCTTCTAATGCCCTCTGGAATGAGCTTTCTCAAGGGCTAGGCCTGAAAAGAGAGTAACTGGGCTGGGTGGAGCTTCCCAACACTTCAGATATTTAGCACTTCTGTTTTGATTATGATTTATTTGAATGTGTATAATTCAATTTACAATAATAATTATGTTTGATAACTGTCTCACAGAAATCTTGAGAATTTAAGAAATAAACTCTCTGAGCCCATGTTGGCCTGTTCCAGAATGCCTTGTGAAAGAACCCCAGCTTCCCAGGCCTGGCACATTTCCCACTGAATACAGTTCTCCCCTGTCCCTTACACCCTCCAACTCTTGGAAGATGGGGATTATGAAACCTTAACAAGCAATGGGATGAAGAGAGAATGCCCTTTGTTGCTCAGACATGATGCAGTGAGTTCATATAGTAACAGTAAGAGTCACCTACACATCACACCTGGATAGCCCAAGAGCTCCGCCTGAAAGCCAAAGAAATGGGAGCTTTTCTGTGATCTCAATCCATCTCATTTGAACTGCATTGGGTTTTCCTTTTGAGTGAAAAGCACCAGCATGGGAAATCTAACTAGCCAGAACTTGTCATTTTTATATGGCTAATGTTTATGAACTTCGATTTGTGAACTCTGTCTTCTACTTCACTACTTCTGCCCTAGTATTCATTTATTGCCTTTCATCCATGCAAATGTATGTGCTACGTGCTTGCCCCGCAATTCACATTTATGCTCTGACTTTGCGAGACCAGATTAAAGAGAAGATGGAAAGAATAAAGACAGGGGCATAGGAAACTTTGTAAAGTGATTCTCCCTACGAAAAGTGATTTGTTTCCAGTTCACTCATCTATCAAGTCACCAAAGAACTTTTAGGGTCCTCATTGTTGAGGACCCTAAGAGAGGCATGTGTAGATCTAATCTACATGGGAAGTAGAAAATTACAAGATCTCCTGAGTAATAAATTGGGAGCATGGGGACCTTGGGAGAGGGTTGAAGGTGAGAGGAGAGGCAGGGAGGGGAGCAGAGAAAAATATAGAGCTCAATGAGAATCAATAAAAAAGAAGCAAAAAATAAAGAACTTTTAAATACATCTTATGCAAGGACGCTCTTGGTGCTGCTTGTTTGTCTAATAGCAAGTAGTCTGCTATCAGGTGTGTAGGGTCTAGAGCAAAAATGAACACCCTGTCATACGTATGCTAAATAAGCTTTACTCACCGTATTTAAATGAAACTTAATTGTGTGTTTTAAATTCTTCCATCCCTGCCACATGGCATTTCAGAAACATTTTCTCTGAGCTGCCTCAGGAAAGTATTGAACACACCACGGCAGGCATGGTTCCCACAAAGTATTAGTCATCTTCAGCATGGCAGACATCAGCCTCAATAACACCAGGCATGCCATTACTTGGAGAACTTATTATATTTTGTATTCTTTTGCCACGAGAGTCGTATTTCTTGTCAGAGCTAGTAATCAGCCCATTAAAAGTCAGAAGTAAGATGACATGTTTATAGTCACGGAACCCCTAAGCGATTTGCCTAAACAAGCAGCTATTAACATATAGATGGGCTGTATGTTTTGTTTTAGAGAGCAATCTCCCCAGTTAAGGAAAATTAGCATTTACTTGCTGTCAGTAAAAGCAAAGTTTCAAGACTTTCTATTCTAACTTCCAGCCATATTGTGAGCAGAGCACCTGCGATATTCGAAGGCTCACATAAGTGTGTTGGTGCATTAATGATGGTGCTTATCTGTGCTGAGTTCTGAATTAAGTCCTGTGAAATATACTGCTCTCCTCCCAGAAATACTGGACAGTATGGAAACATTTTTTATTTGTAATATAGATGTTATTTATTTACATAGTTTAATTTAAATAGCTCTCTTTATTCTGTGCATTATAATTCCCCTTCAAGGATTATGTTATTTTAGGCATATTGGTGTTCTGTCTGTATGACTATCTGTGCACCTCATTTATACAATGCCTGCTGAGACTGGAAGAGGGCATCCAACTTCCTAAAACTGGAGTTAAAGAAGGTTTTGAGTTGCCCCAAGGGTGTTGAGAATTGAACCCTTCCTTGTCCACTGGAAGAATATTCTGTGCTCTTAACTGCTGAGCCATCTCTTCAGTCTTGCAATGTAATTCTTATTTCTTTGCCTTTATTTCAATATTCTGTTCCATCCTATGAAACTTAAAAAAGGTTAAGAAAATTAATTTTTGGCTGATGGTGAGATTTTGTCCGCTCTGGAAATCACCTTGTATTAGCCAAGGCCGACGGTTGACCTACACATCATATACAGAAGAATGAGCTGTGCTGTTACAAAATATGGAGCTACAGAATGAGGTGGAGAAGGTCAAAAACATAATCCAAGAAGAGTTTCATGTTTTTGAAGAAACTGAGGTCACAAGACTCTTGACTGTTTCTTGGAATTTTCCCACAAGCACTCAGAAATCTTCCCATATAAATGACCTCACTTTTGGGTCAAGTTCAGGCAGCAGTAGACTTAATAACCAAGATTAGCCATCACAGAACATATTACTATTATATGTGATATACATACATGCACACACACACACACACAGACACACACACACACACACACACACACACATATGAATACTGATACTTTGGGTTCTTTTTCTGGAGACCAAGTCACTTCATATCATAGTCTTTATGAAAAGGCTTCTGGGTCATATTTCATGATTTAGCAATAGAGATACTTTATCTCATGGGAATTATTAATAATTTTATTGATTTAGCACAGTGCTAAGCTGAGCTTTGTGTCTTTGCTTAATCACCAATAAAGTTACATGGCAGCTTGCTTTTATGCAGACTAGTAAAGAGACAATCCTACAAGTAGAAAACGGATGGGAATTCTCTGAGATGAGTTATGCCTTCTACAAATGACAGGTTGATGTACCTGATGTTAGGATCTAATCGGAAGATGTTGTCTTTATTAAGGTAATTAAATAAAACAATTAATATAGATCGTAGGCCAGTATGGCTACTGTCTCTGTAAAAGGGAAATTTGTACAAAAACATGTGCAAGCACAGAGGAAGGTGAAGGGATGTTTCCCAGAGAATGCTAATGAAGAATAGGATGACAGTGAGCCACCCCAGGCCAGAAAATTCAGAAACTGCAGGCAAACCACCCCGATCTAGAAAGAGGCATAATGCTCCCTACTGGACCTTGACTCTGCTGAACACTTAGTCATGTACTTTGGTCTGTCTGAACTGTAAGACTGTAAACTTATTTTTTTTTAAACTTTCTCATGGCAGATTGGGCTTGAGGTGCTGTATCAGGTGGCTCCTTCATGGGGGTGTTGGACCTGGATATCAGAATGACACATGGGATGTATGAGAGACAATATGATTGCATATTCTGAATAGCACAAGGTTTGGATGGACTAGCACTCAAGTGAGAAAAGTTGTCTGGGCTGGGAAAACTTAGAAAGACTCTGGACTTTCCTTAAAACTATCAAGGAGATAGATGCTTCATTTCTGAATGGAAAGGGAAAGGAGCTGGGTCTCCTAGGCTGATTGGGTCACTGAATGTGTTGTCTCTATAAGCTTTGCATATGTGTTGCTTTTTTTTTTTGAGGCTTACTGGCTATCAAGCCATAGAGTCAATTTGATGGATTCCTAAAGAGTATTTTCGAATGGTTGGTGTAGTAGTTTGAATGTAATTAGCCCCCATAAGCTCATAGGGAGTAGCACTATTAGGAAGTGTGATTTTTTTTGGAATAGTTGTGGCCTCTCTGGAGGAACTGTGTCACTGTGGGGGTGGACTCCGAGGTCTTTTTTGCTCAAGTTTCACTCAGTGTTACACTCAGATTACTTCCTGTTGCTTGTGCATCAAGATGTAGGGCTCACAGCTGCTTCTTAGGCACCATGTCTGCCTATATGCCCCATGTCACGCCATGATGATAGTGGACTAAACCTCTGTAAATAGAAGCCACCCCAATTAGATGCTTTTACTTTAAAAGAGTTGCTGTGGTCATGGTGTTTCTTCACAGCAATAGAAACAACCCTAACTATAGCAAAAGTTGGGGCAAGGGATGAGGTATTGCTGCGATAGGTCAGACCATGCTTTTGTTTGGAGTAATTTGGACTTTGGGAGTTTGGGTTAGGAAAGCAGTGGCATACTTTAAGCCTTGATTAATTGACTATACTAGTAGGAACATGGAAGACAGTGGTACTGAGTTGGCCTGAACTGTGGGACCTGGGTCAAAAGGTTTCAGAGGAGAATTTTAGAATGTTCCCTAAAGATAGCTGTGAGTGAAAAATGTGGGAGCTTGGACAGCAAATGACCTTGCAGGTGTAATTTTTAAGAGGAGAAGGGGAGGTAGGGTCTGCGTTAGAATGGGCTAGGATGCAGTGGTAAAGGGGATAGGAGGCAAAGGAGAAGGTAAAGGGGGCAAAGAAAATGTAGGAAGGGGTGTTTGTCCAAGAGGGACAAAGGATTGCTTCTGGATAGACAGGAGACAGACTTGGCACATAGGCAAATGACAGGTAAAGGAGAAAACCATGTGTCAGGGCAAGGCATTTAATTATAATTGGGTGTGTTAATTAGGGTAGCCAAAGGGAGACTGATTGCTGGACTTTAATACTTTTATAGCTTGACCTTGGTAGTCAGCCTCAGGAGGAGGAAATGGCCAAACAAGGGTGGTGGTGGCTAGTGTTAGGAAAGTAATCTAACAATTTTCAGCAAGGCAGAGGGAACAGTAGAGAGAGGGAAAAGGGCCACATGTTCGAGTGGGCTAGTGTCCCTTCAAACCACGTTTTGAATTTCAGTTTTAGGGATACTCGTTGATGAATATTTTATAAACTTACAGGTTAAAAAACATTCTTTTTAGGTGCAACAAAGATTCCTGCTTTTAATCCTCTTAACATGAGTTTGTGTTAATGCCTACAAATCTCTATGCTTTTTCTGGGGAGATACAACACATACAGCTAATCGACCTAGATAAGGAACCCAAGTAGACCAAATTATGGATACTACCAAAGTCCAGTTTGGTGAACCAATATATTTTGTTGAGGTTACTTACATAAATACGGGTGAGAGTTTACTTCTAGGTACAGAAATGGTTCAGAGACGGCAGTATCACCAAAACCCATCACAACATGGGTGACAGCTGATAACACTGGGAGCCTGAGCAGACAGCACAGCCTTCAGGCAGCTGATCAGGTTGGAGATGGTCCTTTCCAGGTGCCTCGGTTGGTCTAACCTTTCTTGCAGTTGTTTTGGGCTCAGAGTCATTGCAGCTTTTCTACTCTGGCTTTTCAACACTACTCTTCTGAGAATCCTCCTTAAAGTTCAGCTTCACTTCCTGGGAGAGGGACATTCAGCTTTTATTGTTTACTCTGGCAGGGAAAGGCCGATTGAAACAGATCAGTTTCAGGGACTTCCTGAAACTGTTTTGAGTTTTTTACCTTCCTGTTTAGGGAGCTTTCCTTGTAAAATTAAATGTTTTAATCTTAGATTAAACTGTTAAAAAACACATGCATCCACAATAGACTATCATCTTTCCCCTTAAGGATGATTCTTTTATTTTGTTTTGTTTTCGTTTTTCAAGATATGATTTCACCATGTATCCCTGACTTTCCTGGAACTCATTCTGTTGATATGTCTGGCCTCATACTCACTGCAACCCACCTGCCTCTGCCTCCTGAGTGCTTGGGATTAAAGGCTTGTCACCATTGCTCGGCTCAAGGATCATTTTTTATCAATGATTGAAGTGAATGCTAAGGTAACACAAATATGCCTCATAAAACAATCTAATATATGTTCTAATTTTGGCATATTTTGCAAAGATTCTCAAATAAAATGGGAGATGGGCTTTGAATGTCCTGTCATGGAAATGCTTGTCTAGTTATAGACATTAATATAACTACAATACACAGCGCGCGCACACACACACACACACACACACACACACACACACACATACACACACTTTCAGATAGAGCCTTACGTAGTCCAGGCTGGCTTCAAATTTGTGATGATCCTTCTGCTTCATGAGCATTGGAATTGTAAGTATGCACTGAGTTCCTAAAGCCTAAATTTCTAATGAAGGAAATCTTTCAAACTGTGTTTTATGAGAAGAACATACTTTAGATTTGTATTTAGTTACAAGACAGAAATGCATATGCCCTTTCAGCATTGAAATCTCTGTCCTAAACATCCTTTAGAATGGAAATTTTGCCTCAGTTTTTACTTTCTGCTCCACCTTAGCTTTATTTCTAGCTGGCCAACAGTAAGCTAAGGCACTTGGGCACTAGAGCCAGCTTGTCCCAGCTGGGAAGAGTTTACTATAAGGTTTTCAGAAATTTTGTGAGCCAATTGTTAAACAAAGTTTTATTAAAGATTAACTATATAAGCTATAATTAAATTATTTAGAAACAAAAGTAATGCATATTCAGAAGTCAACATATTTACCATCTGGGCATGATTTACATTTACAGTACTGTTGGGTATAACTTTCATACGGAAGTGTGCAGTTTACTGAACATTTCATCCAAGTTTTGCAACTAGTGCCATCAAATTGGTAGCAAAAATTCTATTATGGAAGATGTATTTTCATATGCAAGTATACAAATGTCAGGCTACTCTGCTGTCTTATAGAGCCCATCATTAAACATTTACTAACTCACCAACAGGCGAAGTCTTTCATCAGAGGGCTAGTTTTCTGTCTATCAATGGTAACTTATTAAAAAGCCTTTGATTAATTCTTTATACAATTAATTTATGCATTAACTAATTCATGTGATGAAAGCATAATGTATAATTTAGATATTTTGATTATTTCTTTGAGTGCATCTGTAAAATTATTGAGACATAATGGACAAGATTTTATTTTAAAGGTTGCTGTACTAACTCCTGCATATATTTAAAAAATCATGGTATTGACTTTTGAATAATCATGTTCATCTTTCTCTAAAATGTTCATATATTTTGCTGATGTATAAGTAAGTCAGGAATTAAAAAATGACTTATTTCTCGGCAAATGGCTAAAACAAGAATCCTTCCCCATGAGAGACTCATTTCTACTTATTTTGTATTGACTGGGTCCCACGAGCAAGGGCTAACTCCAATACACAGTGAGCTGTCTGTATTATTGGTCCTAATTAGTTCTTCCCATGAGGATGTCAAAGAATCAACATCAAAAGGATTCAAATGTCTTTTTATACCCACATCTGGCTCTTCAGCCTGGAAAGAACTTCTCTTTTCCATTGTCTCCACATTAAATAGTAGTAAACATTTAACTTTAAAGGAGATCCCAAGAAGTAGTAAGCATACACTAAAAGGTATTTAGTATATAATATTTAATATCTGATATTTTAAAAAGAAGTCATTGATACAACATGGACCCAATCCACTTACATCCAGAATTTGTTTGCTTCATTCTTTAAAATGTCTTCAGGAGGCAGGTATTATCATATTGTCATTTATAGATGAAAAAGCAGAAATGTGAAAAATTAAGGAGTGTATTGAAGTGATATATTTTTCTTATTTGTACATCTTGAATGCATGAAGGCATATAATGCTTTCAGTTATATCATAATATGTAGAAAATGTGGTAAAAGAACTCCGTGGAATGTTATAGCTGTTTTAAAATAAATGGGCTAATGCCAAAGATGTTACAAAGTGTAATTATTTTAGCAAGCCATTTCATCACAGGAAATGTGACGTTTAAAGTGTGATGTGGATGACTTGGGTCCCAACTAGATATGTTGGACTCTTGGAAACAGCTTTTGTTTTGTTTGCAATTTCAGTAGAAAGTAGCTTTTCTCATTAGTGATATCTATTTTTAGGGTCCCTCAGGAGGTACCCTGTTGTATTTGAAACAAAAGATTGAAACACAAGCTATCTGTGCCTTTTGCATGCTCCATTTTCTGTAGCAGATGAACCACTTCTGACAAGCTTTCTTGCTGCCCGATATAACCTGTTAATCCCACTGGGATCTGTACTCACAAGTGTCTTCTCTTCTGTAGAGTTCCAGTCACTAATCCTTTTTGCTGTCTGACAAGAAACTCTTACTTGGCCTTGGAGTACTCACATGCTAAAAATCGGAATGTTATAACCACATCATTGAATGGATGGCTTAAATGCGGGGCCTCTTAGAAAGCAGCATTAGACGAAGGCTTGCAACCATTAAGGGCCTGCCAAGATCCTCTAACAGCCTTTTCATCTCACAGAGAGCTGTGGTTGGAAGCAAGCAGATGGAGCTGTCCTCAGGGATCCCTCACATGTAAGCCTTGTTGAGTCATTTCACAAGTAGGAGACTGAATGTTTTATAACATTTCACAGTCCCTACATCATACGGAAGATCCTTGGTCATCTATTATTCATGTGTTTGTTTGGCTGGACCAGGAGTGTCTTAACACAATATTTTTAACTCCTTCACTACTAGTGGTAATTTTGTTAGAAGGCAGAGTTTGGGGGACTTCAGTATAAGAAATATCATGATTGAGTAGCTCCCTTTTTCTCTTATAACTACCAAAAGTATAGAATACTGATTTTCTTAGTGTATCTTTCTATAATGAAGATGAACTATCTTGGCATTTGAAAAAAATTAGGATAAATTTTATTTCAGATAATTTAGTCACAGTACATTTAGGTCATTTTCACATATGGAAGGTTGTACCAAGATTAAAGAGATTCTTACATTTAAATATATTTCAGATGTATAAACTTTGCATCTTTAGTTTTTAATTGTCACATAAAAATTTGACTACACAATATAAATTAGTTGCTATTTTACTGATAAAAAGTTTCAAGTGCCTTCAGAAGACTGGCTTATGTAAATAAAACTTCATTCTTTGGACTTCAGAATAATTTTCAATTAAGAGGTGATCTAAATATAGATTTAGAGTGATCAGATGCTTTCTCTGAGATGAAAAAAAAAAGAGAAGCGAATGAGACACTTCTTTTCTATAGGCCTAAGAATTACCCTGAGGGATGGTCAACTGATGAGAGCCAAACTCTTCAACCTGCTCAACAGAAGCTGCCTTTGTGATGGGCAGGCAATATATAGCACTGTGCTGCAAGTTAAACAAGCAGAGAGCAGATCTGAATGTGATATCACTGTTAGGAGCAGGCATATCATAATAGAAACAGGTTGACATTAGAAATAGGTTGTCTGGATGAACTAAATATGAATGAAAAGAGTGCAGTGAAGTAGGACAAATTTAATATGCCTCATCTGCATCCCTAAGGAATACAGCCATTGAACATTTGTAGAAGTCCCTGGTATTTAGATTTCTTGATTTCTGTGCCTCTCAAGTAATTGGGAAAAATGATGTTTGGGGTTGGATTCCGTTATGTATTCATATATAAACTTCAGCGTGGGTAGTGGCGATATTTTACAAGAGTATCCTAGATATGATGATTGAACAAATTACAGACAAAAGATGAGTCAATTATATAGCATTTTAAGCAAGAAATATTAGATCCCAAATTTGTCAGCATCCTATGTAGCAATTAGCAGGGAGTTCTTAAAAAGGAGTGGTGACTTTCTAGTTCTTACAGTGAAGTATTTTGAAATATATATGTTCAAACTTCATCAGAAAAGTAGTTTGGAAACACATGTAGTTGAGAAGGGAAATGAATGAATTCAAACACTGGTTAATAATGAATTATTAAAATTTCAAGCAAATGTGTCAGAACGCTCAAGAAAACATTGCCCTCACCTCTTTTCATCTCTGTTTTCTTCTCTCCTGGAACCACTGTCCCATGCTGTGAGTTCTGACTCAACCCACTTGATAAGCCAGTTTTTCCAGAACCAAGGGCATATATCTGTTGTCTTTAGTTCTTCAACTTTTTTTTACAGTTATCTTTTTTATTAGATTAAATATTCCAATTCTTCTGCTCTGTTTTCCATAGTGATAATCTGTCCCCTATGTGATCAATTGTGTTAGTGAGATTTTTCTCCTGTGCTTTTTATTTGCTATGTTGAATTTATTTCTAACTTTAGTTTGTTTTGTTTTTTTCATTATTTTGAAATCTTTATCAAATTCTTTTTGAATAACCTTACTCTTCATTTTATCCATTCATTTGGTGTGTGTTTTCTCCTAGCTTCTTCTTCTTCTATTCTAGTCTTTCCAAAATCTCTCTTCCCCTGGAAGCTTGGAGCAAAAAAAGAAGCTACAAGAATAGCTCTCATTGGTCAGAAGCACATTCTTAGGCTAAGTGATTTACCGTGGCAACACAAGGGTCAAAG
Source organism: Microtus pennsylvanicus (assembly GCF_037038515.1). Classification (NCBI taxonomy): domain Eukaryota; kingdom Metazoa; phylum Chordata; class Mammalia; order Rodentia; family Cricetidae; genus Microtus; species Microtus pennsylvanicus. The sequence continues at coordinate 19,233,840 of NC_134583.1, forward strand.
GCCATAGGAACAAAACTGCAATTTGGGGTAGGCACAGTGACCCACGACAATTTTGAGACACAGATCCCAAGTAGACTGACTATTAAAGAATTGGCATGCTTTTCCTAGTAACCTTGGTTGGACATCTGGTCCCTGAACTTGTACTTGACTGCAAGGTTTTAAACTCATAATCTATACACAAAAGACCTTTAGTCTGGTTTGCACTTGCTTTGAGGTGAAAGTGAGCACCTCACTGTCACCACAACTGACTCTGTTGAGACTGTAAAGAATATACTTAAGTCCTTTCTTTAGAAGCAGGAAGAATGAAGAATAATAAGAGCAGAGAGCTTACTAAGAAACTAGGGCCCCTTTTCACTCTACTATGATGGTTTCCAAGTTTTCCTAGCTGCTCCCAAGGCTTGATAGCTAGTAAGCAGTGATTCCTTTCTATGCTAGATAGATATGTGGATAGATGGGTAGTTAGGCACATCTGAAGCTAAATTAGCTCTGCCTGCCCTGCTGATCTCTTAATTGTGTTTTCCTGCTAAGAATGAAGAGGACACACAAGTGCCCATTCTGATATTAGGTACACTATGTTATTGTCCAGCAGCTGCCAGCTGTGACATGATATGTCCACTGAGATTCATGGCATGAATTCCATGGCTCCCATGGTAGCAGTCTGACTGTGTCTCCCCAAAGTTCTCACTTATCACATATATATTTTTCTTTTTTTAGCATGGCATTCTAATGGAAACTCTCAGGGGCTTCCCGGAGCAATGTTTTATAATCTGTCGCTTCCTCCCCATATGGCTGAGAAATTTCTAGTAAAGACAATTTTGAGAACAAGTGGCATCAGAAACCAATACCTTATGGTGAGTGTCACAGATTACACAGGTGCATAAAAGGTGCCATCATAGAAAAAGAGTCTGACATTAATTCAGCGTGTAAGTGATCACCTATTAATTGTCTACCTCCCATCTAATTATTTAAAATTGCTACCTGGGGCTCGGGAGTTGATAAATGCACCACTCTCTAACTCCATTGATTTTTCTCTCCTTGTAAATCCATTGTGGTGACTGCTTTGTAATTATGCTTTTCTACAAAATGACAGGAATGATGAAATTCTATGAATACTTCCTTCTGAGCAAGATGTGTTCTGTAGCTTCTGGAAGATTTGGGAAACTATTTCTAGGGTTATCTAAAAGGTAAAATAGAATGGATCTGCTTGTCCTGGAAAAGAGAAACAGTTGGTATTGGTGACAGATGATATAAGCATGTATAGACCTACAAGTGCTCCTCCTATTTGTAAATCTAACACTTGATGTTTACTCATTGCTACAGTAAATTTGAATAACTATTTGCATTCAAATGTGAAATCAAATGTATTTTATGCTTTATTTATGCATATAAGTCAGTTACTTTGTTACCGTAAGTTTTCAGCTAGGAATGGAGCATCTGAAAAACTGTATGGTAAACTCCTAGAGTTGTTGTTCAGTGCACATTTTAGATGAATGTTGGGTGTTGATATTCTCATCAAAGGACGTGAGATTTATCCACTATGTAGCTATGGAACAAGTCAGCTTGTAACATTGTCCAGCTCCTCCCCAGTTTCCACTGAGAGTTTGTGTATTTAAATGCTGGGTGTTGGTGAATTTATGTAGAAGGCGGCACACCCCCAACTCCAAGACATAGTTCTCAAGATATTCCATGACTCAAGGGCTGATTAAAATGTAGCTCTGCTTTGCTTCAGAGTGAGCAGCTCTCTTGGGTGCTTTTTTTCTTGGTCCATTTCTTCTCTGTCCACTCTACTTTCACTTAATCTTAGAGTCCCATCAAAGGTCCTCAGCTCCTGAGAGGGGAAAAGAAGAGGAACCAAAGACAGAGCTCCAGAATTCCATTTGTGACTTTTTCTGTAAAACAAAACAAAACAAAACAAACTAAAAGACAAAAACCCGAGGCTCGATGCATTGTAAACAGGTGAGTTAATATTCTGCATTTCCAGGCTGAAGAGATACTTACTGCTTTTGGAGAAGGTCTCTCAGAACTCATAACTGGTGGTTCATAACCATCTGTAACTCTGATTCCAGGGGATCTGAAGCCTCTTCTGACCTCTGTGCACAGCAGCAAACTTCTGATGTACTTTAATGTAGGGCCACACACATATACATAGGTAGAATATAAATAATGAATAGTTTTTGTAGTAAAAGGAATGTTTGTGATTTAAGCATGGAGAACCCAACAGGCATATAATAAGGTAACAGGTTTGGGGAGTGCTCGTAATCCCAGCATTGGGTGAGGCAGAGACAGAGGAGAGCACTGTGGTTACTGACTGTCAGCTTAGTGTTACCGTCAGGGAGAGACATTGTCTCAAAGGAGTAAGTGGAAAGTGATAGAAGAGGATCTTAATGCCCTTCTGTGATCTCCACAAACAGAGAGATTGGCATGCATGCATGTACCCACACAGGCTCATGCACCATCACGTATACAGAAAACATACTTACATCATACTCACACATAAATACACACATGACAACCAAAAAAAGCTGGAAAAGAAAGAAAAAGTATGTTTCACAAGACATGGAACTCTATGTAGAAATTAATTTGGAAAATGAACTTAGTGTGGACAAGAATCTTAAAACTACTATTTGGTGTGAAGTGACATGGTATAAACTTTATAGGAATTTCTCAACTTAAAAAAATTAAATTGCTTCTTGTATAACTTGATGTGATCTAAAATATCTTTATATACAAGCACATATATGAAATTAAAATTGGATTTTAGATAGGCATTATCAAAACCTTTACTGATATATTGAAGTTATAATACCAGTTTGTATAATGTGTTTTTTTAGTTCTTTTATTTTTGGGATTATAATATGATTACATTATTTCCCCCTTTGCGTTTTTATGTTTTTTTAAGCTGTGAAGAGACACCATGGCCATGAAAAACTTTTAGAAAGTAAAATATTTAATTGAGGAGACTCTCTTACAGTTTCAGAGGTTCAGTCTACTATCATCATGGTGGGGAGCATGGCGATGTGTAGGCAGATGTGATACTAGAGCTGTGAGTATTACATCTTGTAGATAACAGGAAGTTGACTGAGATACTGGGCAGTATCTTGGGCATAGGAAACCTCAAAGCCTGCCCAGACAATGAGACACTTCCTCCAACAAAGCCACACTTCATAATAGAGGCACTCCCTATGACATTATCAGAGCTAATTACATTCAAACTACTACATTCCACACCGTGGCTCCCATAAGTTTGTAACAATATCATAATGCAAAATGTATTTAGTCCAGTTTAAAAGTTCCCAAGGGTATAACAGTCTCAAACTTGTTTCAAAGTCCCAAGTCTCTTCTGAGTCTTATGGCAATCTTGTAGATGTAATCCCCTGCAAAATTAAGATGAAAAATCAGATGAAATACTTCCAACATATAATGGTACAGGATATAAATTACCACTTCAAAATGTAGGGAAGGAAGCATAGTGAGTAAATACTGAACCAAATCAAGACCAAAAACCAGCTGGACAATCTCCAAATTCTACCTTCCTGTCTAACGTCAAATTCTCTTTAGATCTCTAACTCTGTTCAGCTTTTATTTATTTATTTATTTATTTTTTTACTGCAAGACACTTCTTTCTCTTGTGCTGGTTTCTGTTATGAGCTATACTTGGCAGGTATCCCATGACTCTGACATCTCTATCATCTTGGGTTTTCCAAAATAATTCAGGATTCAGCCTCACAGCTTCAGGAAATGGCCTTTCTAGGCTTTTGTACAGGGACACCTTGTGCACATGCCTGGCCTCAATGACTTTCTTTAGGCCTGGAGGCAAATTCCATAACCCATTTTTTCTATTCTTACCTCTAAAACTAGAACCACAAAGTTGAAGTTTCCAATTTCTGCTGCTTTCTGGAGCTGGAACAAATCCCCCTCATTCAATGACATCACAACCAGCTTTCTGTTTTTCACTGCCTGAGCTTGGCTGTTCTGAAACTTGCTCTGTACACTAGTCTGGCCTCACACTCAGAGACCTGCCAGCCTCTGCCTTCCTAGTGCTGGGACTAAAGATTTGCTTCATCATACTCAGTTCTATGATTTTTTTTTAGTTCCTTTTCACGGGTTGGAAATTTAGCTGAGTGGAATCTTGCCCTGAGGTTACCACTCCCTGTATTCCATTCCTTAATTTATCTTCTGGAACACAGAACTTAGCTAGATAGCTACATTCCACTTCTTGGTGCTCTTTGTCTTCTCAAAATTTACATTTTGTAATTTTCCCTGCTCAGCTTCTGCCTTTTAACTGTAAACCTTTTTAAAGCATGTACTCTAGTAACCATATTATAAAGTCTATACTAGGCTATTTTGAAATCTATTCTGCCAACATAAATAATCTAAAACTCTTCACTTTAGTGTCAGGCACACTCCTTGGACATGGGCAAAAGCCAGCTACTTTCTTCACCAAAATATCACAAGAATGAGCTCTAGGCAACATAATAAAATTCCCCTGAAATCTCTTGAGTGAGTCCTGGACATTTCAAATAGTTCTTAGCATGCTTGTCTTCCATGCTCCTACTAGTATAGCCCATTAATAAATGCTTAAAGCATTTCATTCTTTCATAACCTAAAGTACCAAAGTCCAAATTCACCCAAACAGAAGCATGGTCATTCCTAACACAGTCCCTGGTACTAACTTCTGTCTTAGGGTTTTTATTGCTCTGAAGAGAAACCATGATCATGGCAACTCTTAGAAAATAAAACATTTAACTGAGGGGACCCCCTTACAGTTTCAGAGGTTTAGCCCATTATTGTCATGGTGTGGGAGCATAATAGTATGCAGGCAAATGAGGTGTTGTAGGAACAGCTGAGAGTCCTACATCTTTCAGGCAACAGGAAGTTGACTGAGACACTGGGCAGTATTCTGAGCATAGGAAACCTCAAATCCCACCCCCACAGTGACACAATTCCTCCAAAAAGGCCATACCCACTCCAACAAAGTCGTACCTCCAAAAAATATCAGTTACTCTGAAATTATTAGGGCCAATTCCATTCAAAACGCTACACCTGCCTTTCTTTCTTCAAATTCATTGCCTCTCTTCCTGTTAATTGTTGATACATAAATATATATTTCTAAATACATAAGTACAACCTGCTCAATTTTTATGATATTACTTGTGTATGTGTTCTTAGGGCTGACCATTTCTTATTGTATAACCATAGTGAATTTGCATGCTTTTTCCTAGAGAAGACTTTCCCCATTCTCTGCATTTAGAAGTTTTTTTTTTTTGTTTTTTTTTTTTTTGCATTTCTTTGTATATGGGTTGAAGCCTCCTGGGCTTCTTCTCATCCATGTTAAGATGTCTGTTGTCCTTGTTCTATTCATGTTTAGGCAGTCATGTTGCTGAGACTATGGGTATAGCTTCTAATGTTCCTAGGAGACACAATCTAACAAACTCCCTGATACTCTGACTCTTAAATTTTTTTCTGTGCCTCTTACATAATGGTCCCTAAACCTGAGGTGAAGGATTTGAACTGGCGATGAATCACCTGGGACTGGGCTCCATGACTCTACGTTTTCATTGGTGTGGCTTTCTGAAGTCATCTCTGTCTTTTGCACAGAGAAGATTCCTTGATGAAGGATAAGGCCCTCACTTATCTGTACTTATAAGACACACATTCAAAGTGAAGTTAGGGATGACACTGGCTTTGGAAAGTGGTAGGAAAATCTCAATAATTACAGTTTAAACTCCAAGAAAGAGTTAAAGAAAGAAAACTCCATTCTTTATTGTACAAACATATTCCAAGCAAGCACATTTACAGTACATTGTATTTTCAGAAGCATAATAACTTGTCTCTGGGTTATAGAAAATAGACATTGTTTTTCACAGTGAAATTGTCAGCAGATACAGTTCAGAATTGGTGTGGCAGAACAGGCTACTTAGTTGATTTTTTTCTGCAAAATGTTTTTTCATATACAGAAAACTTAATCACACCCTAATTTTAGTAGACTATTAAAAAATCAGTGAACTTTATTGAAATCTCATTAATTTTTGGTCAAATATCACCAGCTGCTCATGATTTTCCTTATTTTTGCTTTTTGGGGATGATTACTGCAGCATTAATATGAATTTGTTTATGCCATACTGTTTTTATTTTTGGCATTTCTTCCTTTGTGAAGAGTTATTTGTGTGTGTGTGTGTGTGTGTGTGTGTGTGTGTGTGTGTGTCTATCAATGACTATCCTGGAACTCACTGATGAATTTACAGAAATCTGCCTGCCTCTGCCTCCCAAGAGCTGGGATTAAAGGCATGCACCACCACTGCCTGGTTAAACAATATATTTTTATAATACAGATTGCTTGGGTAGCATGATTTTAGACACTTGGTATTCATTAATAAAATCACAAGAAATCAATAAGGAAAAAGTTGCTGGTTTGAGATTCAATGAGACTGAGCAATATTAGTGTCTCATTAGCCTTTCTGGGGTTGTTCTGGTCTTCTGACTCATTTCAGTGTATCTTCTGTACTTCCAAGCTCACATTTTCTCATGAAAATATTCAGCTTAAGAAAGAAATGAACAGATGCAAAAGAGCCTCACCTCTCCTGTCTGTCTCTTCATCTGGAAAGAAAACACTTCCGACATGTCTCTGTGATTGATGTAGACTGTTTTCTTTGCTCTGTCCTGTACGATCCCTGCAACACTGTTATGCCCAAGTCCTTGGAGCATCGCCACTGCAGAGTTCTGTCAGCAAAATCCCCTGAAGAATGGCTGTTCTGCAATCCTCTGAAGTTCTATTGTGTCTGAAGTTCACATAACACTTCAGAAAATACAGTCACTGAGCAATAACTATCCATAATTGGCGTTTCATGTTTTTATTTGTATTTCCTATAGCTTCACTAAGTATTTCCAGTGTTTTCTCCTTTATACCAAGGGAGACACGGGAAAGGTTAGCACCTTCTCTTGTCCAAAGGCACACCATTAGGTAAGCAGAGCTGGAGTGGAATTTTTAATCAGCCCCAAGAATATGTAGGTTCATATTCTCTTTCCTTTGTCGCAAAGATTGGTTGCTGATGTGATCTGGTCAGGTGATACTTGTATATACGGTGTCAGAAACGTGAGAACATCTGTCCTAGAGAAACTGGCTTGAAACATAAATTTTATTCATAGGAAATAAGAAAAATCTTAACACTGAAATAAAAAAAAATACTGTGTTTCTGGCTCATAGATCCTTTTAATTCATGGAATTGGGATCCTATATAGTATTTGCCATTGTTTCTCCAGCAATCAAATGTTTTCCTTTGTCAGAGAGTAGGACTCAGTGTGAAAGTGATATCTTTTCTGTAATGCTGGCATCTAGAAGAATTGTGCCATGAAAATCCATGTCGTCATGGATATGCATCACCTGTACATTCCCAACTTTAATGGAAAGACTATCTACCAGCACCGCTGAGGCTTACACTGGATTTTTTTTTTCTTTAACCACTAAGAGTACTGAGTCACCAATTTTCTGATACATATTTCTTTGTAATAACTTTTTGGTAAACATCCCCTGTGCTGAATTTGCTGTTTATCATTTAGTTCCTCATACTTTAGTTCTCTAGAAAATTGCCTTTGTGATTGGGTTGATGATCTATCTATAGACAAGTGCTTTTTATCATTCCTCTACTGTGCTAGGCACAGGATCCTAATTATTTTCAGTCATTTTTTTATCTCCCCACCCCCAATCATGTTTATTTATTTATTATTTACTGATGATGTTCAATTCTAGCTAAGGCATGCTGGGTAGCAACTTGATAGGGTAGTGAAATATCACTCCGACAATATAGATTTTTGGTGCCTACATATGCAGAGTTCATGTTGTATTTCAAAGAATTTTATCACTTGTCAAGCCTTGGTGGTCTACCTCAAAGTGTGTTATTCCTCTTGTAGTCACATGTTACCAATCATTTTCATCTGCATGTTATCTCAGGTCAGCAACTCTGACTTGTGCAACCTTTGATAATGCTCATTAACGAATGTGCAGGGCTTCCCACAATATTATCATCCAAAACTTACAGGTTTTATACAGCAAATATACTGCTTTATCAACTTTGCTATATTTGAAAAGAATAGTAATGGTGAATTTTAGGTGGACCTGAGAAGTAATATATTTTTCCTCTTCTTTACAAAATTTCTAGAAGATTAAGATTGCTTTTACAAATACAACTAATATATTTTAGATATCACTCATTAAACATACACATTCCTCACATTTAATTAAAGGAAAAGACAGAGCTGTCTTTTTGAGTATTCTTTGAAGTGTTCACAAGATGCTTCAGTTTCCATTGGGATGGTTCAAGATTTTCCATTAAGGGCATCTTTTTGTGCCAAGAGTTGACTATAACCAGATCTTTGAACAAGAGTTTAAAAAATAAGACAGGACCATAAACAAGAGTTTAAAGCAATAAGCTCTATTCTTAAAGCTAGCTTTGGAACTAAGATTTGTGATAAGCCCCAGATATTAAAAATTTTAAGAAGAAAGAAATAGAATTGAGAGTATCTTTTTTAAAAAAAATATCAATGTATGCTTAAAAGATGAGATACAAAGCTGTTAAAAACAATGGCATCATAAAATTTGAAAGCAAATGGATATAACTAGAAAAAAATCATCCTGAGTGAGGTAACTGAGACAAAGACAAACATGTTATGTTCTCACTTATAAGTGAATATTAGCTTTAAAGGAAATGATAACTATGCTACAACTGACAGGCCCAGAGAGACTAGGTGACAAGAAGGGCCCAAGGTGGAGAACTCATGGCTCTCCCAAGAAAAGGGAAATAGAAGAGATCTTGTGGGTGAAGTGGGGACTGGTGGGCATGGGAACATAAAGGATCAAGTCAGGGTCAGAATAGAGTGGGAGAGTACTGAAAGAGAGGGTGGGAAATGGGAGGTATTTGGGGGCCAATTAGAAACCCGGTACAAAAGAAACTCACGGAGATCTACAATAATTATTTTAGCTAAGACTCCTAGAAATGGTGGGTACATAGCCTATACTGGTCATCACCTATAACCAGTGGAGGGACTGGGACACTAACCCAGCTACATAACCTTCATCTTACACTCTGCCCTGCCGATGGGATATGCAATAAGAGGAGAGTGGGCAAGGATGGCATAGAAATTGTGGGAGTGGTCACATAATGACTGGTCCAGCCTCATATCCATACCAAAAAATTAGCCCACCCTTGACACTGCCTGGAGTGCCAGGGCACAGAGCCTAGATGGCCCAAAGACCTAGGATAGAACCAATCATCATTGGAGGGGAAAAATTCAATGTAATGATGCTTAATGATATTCTGTTTTAGTCACAGATTGTTGACTACCCCAATTGTCATAAGAGGGCCTTCATCCAGTAACTGATGGAAACAGATACAGAGACCCACAGCCAAGCATTTGACTGAGCTCAGAGAATCCTGATGAAGAAAGGGAGGAGAGATTGGAACAGTCAGTGGGTCAAGAACATTACAAGGGAACCTAATGAAATAACTAACCTTGGCTCATAGTAGCTCACAGAGTCTAGACTGCCACCCAGGGAGCCTGCATGGGATCAACCTATGCCCTCTACATATATGTGACAGTTGTGTAGCTTACTCTACTTGTGGCAGTGGGAGCAGGGATTGTCCCTAATGCTTTGGTTGGCTTTTGGGAACCTATTTCTCATACTGAGTCATCTTGTCCAGCCTTACTATAAGGCGGGGGAGATGGCCAAGGACTTAATCCTACTTCAACTTGATATTCCATGCTTTGTTGATACCCATGGGAGGTTGGCGCTTTCTGAACAGAAACAGAGGAAGAGTGAACTAGGGGTGGGGGATGGAGAGGATGTGGCCGAGGGAATGGGAGGAGAGGAAGGAGGGGAAACTGCAGTTATCATATATTATAAATGGATACATTTAATAAAAAAAAGGGGGCTGAGCAACAGAAATCAATCCCTATTCTGCAATGACAGTGTTAGGAAGTCTATAAGTCATGTAAACTGAGCATATCAGTTACAATATATCTAAGAAGTATACTGTTTCTTTCTTCCTGCTGTATTGTCCTTGTAATAAAGGGTGCCAAGAGTTACCATGCCAGGGTAAGTTCTTCTAATTCTGTCTGAATCTGAGGGTTTTATTGGCATGATCGCCAGAAAAAAAGAGTCATTTTCTTCTATTCAGATTTGTTGAAGTAACAGAGAAATTGTGGAGCTTGAAGGAGGTTTGTTATAGTTTCAGACTGTCTGGGGGCTACATAGGAACTTTCAGGTCAGCCTAGGGTATAGAATGAAAATTTTTCTCAAAAACAAACAAGCAAATAACACCCCTACACACAAGCATGCTCACACACAATGCATATGAGTGGATTTTGTATCAAACGACCCTTCAAATGGTTCTATAGAATCTTGAAATACTTGAATCCTCATTTTTATTCTTCACTAACACACACACACACACACATACACTAAAGCAAATTTCCCAAGGAGCCAGAGCATAGGTCTCGTCTGTGTTAGTTTGGGCAGGCTTTGGAGATGGAAACACTTCTTACATGGGAGGTCATAAAGAGATGTACATTGGTGGATAAGCAATAGAGAAAGTAGATGAACTGTGGATTCATGTGTCTCAGGCACATGGTACTTGACATATGCTGATTGTGTTAGTGGAAGTTCTTGGTTCGGTCATTCACCTCTTTTCCTTTTGGATTCCAATATCGGATCATCCCTATTTGACTTTTAAGCCATTTGGAGTTGGAACTCTGTACACTGAAGACATCTGGACCCCCATGGGACATTTTGTTCATTACAGTGATGTGATTCCACAGATCATGATATGCTCCTGGCGCTCAGGTTTTCAAAGGGATGATAACACTGTGTAGCCCTGATGAATAGGAATTCCAATACAGTGAGAGGTTCCTGGCTAAGATACCACAGAACAGTCTACCGAGAAGCAGCAAGGCTCTGTCTGGATTCTGTAAAGTTCAGTCTTCAAAGCAATGTTATCACATGACTGAGTATCTTGTTAGGCATATAATGCAGAAAAAAGACTTCCCTGTAGTTAGTCAGAAGCTCAGAAATCCTATTAATAACTATAGTCCTATCTTTGCCCTCCAAGGGAACTGACACTTGTCAACTGAGTGTCAACTGTAGTCATGTTACTCCTGTAGGTATCCACTGACCTTCCGCATCTTACTCCCTTCTGATCCAGGTTATCTTCATGTGAGCAGAGGTGTAACTTGAACTAGTCCCCAGTTATGATTTCACAGGCCACAGGAGGGGGAGCACTTCAGAATGACTAGCTGCTGTTGTTTTATTAATGTCCTCTAAGATTTCTAAATTGTTCTCAGCTTATCAGTTACAACTCCAAATCTTTTTCACATGAACTATAGATGACCAAAGTTTCTGTCATTCAACTGTAATTTGTAACCATTGCTGGTGTTTGTTGGCATGTGTGTTCATATATGTGGATGTGCTTGCTTGTGGAGGCCAGAAGTACACACAGTTCTAGAGACCAAGTCGTCACTGAACCTAGAACTTGCTGTTTGTAATAGACTAATGGACAGGGAACTCCAGGGATCCCGGATCTTTGACCCTTTCCACTGGTGTTATAGGAATGTCCTGCTATGCCAACATGTGTGCTGGGGATTTGAACTCAGGGCTTTCTTAATAGGTACTTTACCCAGTAAGTTATCTTCCAAGCCATCAACTATTCTTACAAACATGAATGTGGCCACACACAAACAAAAGTGAATGCATGTAAGTGTGTTTACAATAGGCTATATTTATAAGTGTATATAGTAAATAGATTTGGCTCAAGAAAAATATTTGGCTAGTCTATGTACAAAACCTTATTGGATTAAAATTCAAGTGTAATTTTTGGTTATTATGACTGTTTATATTAGTTTGTTGATTTCAGCCAACAATTCCCACCTCCGAGAACCTTCTGGCTTCTACTTATTCTTCTATTATCTAGGAAAATAAATAGAGCTTTCTTCATAAACAACATGTAATACTTTATAATCCATATACTCTTTATAAACATATAATCTTTTAACATAAGTACATATAATACGTCAAAAGACCCTGTACTTCATTCTTAGTTTTTAGATTGAAACGATCAGTGGTATAATTTGATAAGCATGTTTTTGCTTAACATCAATTCATTTATGACAAGGCCTCAAGCTCCTAGCATACACAGAATAATTTTTCCCTCATAAGAGTTGTTTTCCTGAACTTGACTGATGTCTATCACAAGGTCCTGTCTTGCCTTTATAGTCAAGCCAACACATGCAATAATGGTCATATAAAGTAGGTTTTTATTTCATCATCTGTTTGTTCAAGTATTTTTACAGCTTGATGAGAAGAGATATAAATCTCTTCAGATCTACACCATTTCTCTTTGTTAAGATATTTGTGACGGTGTCTATCTATGAGATTGTAGCATCACTCATCAAACGCCCGCCTGGTTCTGAGACCCTCTGTTTGTCCATTGGCACCTCGGTGTCCAGGAAATTCTGGGACATCTGACCTCTACCTGACCTCCTAACTAACTATTCAAGGAGAATGAGTAACTGATTATTCTAAGAAGAAAATATCTATAAATTCTTTTACAGAATATTTTTTATTGCCTACTCTAAATAAAACTGTCATTAATAGACTTTACTGATTTCTAGAATCCAATTCCACCTTAATGCATCAGTTATAGCATTTTGGGATTTAAAAATGAAATAAAATGTGTAATTCTAATTTTTCTCTCTCATTTTTACCAGATTGTAAGATTATTACTTCTATTTGCACAGACATACTTCCTCTCCCTTCCTCCCTTCCTCTCTCTCCCCTCATATCCATCCCAAATATTTGTTGTTTCTTTAAAACATACTCATCAGACTGTCTTTTTCAGCTGTAGAACAAATTGATAAGGAACTAACAGAGTACTATGAAACATAATAAAGTATTTCTATTTCTAAAGAGGTAGAAAAATTATTAGTAATTATTTTTGGTGGTGGATATTAAAGCCAGTGTCTACTCAATGTAAGTCAGATGCTCCACCACAGAGCTAGACCAATGGCCTGAAGGTATTTTAAATTTTATAATTTAAATTACTTAATATAATGATTTAAGTATTTCAGGTTATTTAGTATAATTTATCAAAATATAAAACTTGTATTTTTGTAATAAAATACTATGGGCAGAATTATTTTAATATTATTACATAATGTGAATCTTAATTATTTATAAATGTTTGTAATATATTGGGTAATATTTACTCATTCAAATTTGAAGCCTGCCATTCATTTTTGTTCTTAGAATTTTTCAGATGTTGAAATAAAATGACCTTATTAGGTCTAATAATGTAGCTGTGAAAAAGTTCAGATTCTGTTTCTCTCAGGCTAAAACTAAGGAATAAGATCTTAGAATAGTGTTGTGCCATTAGAAAAAATAGATATGAAGGCTTAACTGGTTACTTGTGCAGTCAATTATGTGAGTCCTGCTTCTTATATTTTAACTGATAATTACATCAAGGTAGTTTTTTTTATTTTTATCATTTAAATTTTTTTCATACAATATATTTTGATCATGTACTTTCTCCTTCCCCAACTTCTTACAGGTTCTCTCTACCTCCTATCTGAAATTAACTTCATATTCTCTCTTTCTCTATCTCCCTCAAAAAAAAATCAGGAAAAACAACAACAAAACAAAAATAACTTAAAACCAAAGAATAGAAACAATTGAATAAACAAACAAACAAACTGAAAATCTACAAGACAAACATCAGTGCACTGGTAGGTGATGTCATTGGACTTCAGAGAGGAACTGGAAATAAAGCAGCCCTGGTACCTGAGATCACCCTAACTTCTGTCCTGTGCCAATCATGGCAACTGAGATGGGGGTGCCCTGAACTGTCCAAGTACTTCAGGTTAAGTGGGAATTTTCTGCATATTTGAGCTTTGACAATTGAAATAATTTTTCTAATTAGCCTGGAAAGTTTATGTATTATTAGCATATCTCTTCCTTTGATGATAGAGGCAGGAAATATTTAGTACTGTGCAATGAAAGATCACATTTCAAAAGCCAAGAATTTTAATTACTGGCAGCTGGGCTTTGATTTATGAGAATGGTGATGTTCAATGCTATTTTCAGTGGGAGTGGTTTCAATTGTTTATGTCAGTCAGGACTTTAAAGTCATTTTGATTTATTTTATTGAACTCTTTTTATGGTTTATTTTCAATGAAAGTGAAATGGATAATTTTTCTAAATTTTAATTTTTCAGTAATCAGTATTTTTACTGCACCCTATGCATTTGAACTTTGTGTATTTTTCTTTCGATATGTATTATTTGATTAATTTTTAGTAAATAAACAGTTTAATTGGCATTAGATTTCAGTTTTAGTGATGTCACAAATTATATATTTTTGTGTATTCTAATTGAAAGTTGAGGACAAATTCCTTAGAAATGAATAGATGTTCATTATGATAAAGCTAGAGTATTTTAGACACACTTGAAAATGAAGGCATCCAAGGAATCCGTATAGTTCCTAGTTTGTAACTGGACAGAGGCAGGTATGCATCTCTGAGCACCTGGTCTTAAAAACTAGATGTCTGCCTGGGTAGACCTGTGGAGATGTGGAGGAGTGGGAGAGGACCCCCTTTCCCGATGACTGTTGGCAACTCTCTCCCACCCTCCAACCCCCTGAGCTGACCAGTGTTTTTGCAGGCATGTCTGCTCTGCCTTGATAGTTACTGCCTCTCGTTGGGATGAGGCATGACTCGTTATCTGTTATGAGCATCAATGCTGTGACAGGACATTTATCATCTCCGCTAAAACTGTCTAATAGTCTGGTATTCTTATGTGTGAAAAATGTTCTCTCACACAAAGCCATTTTCTAGTTAGAAATTCCAAAAAAAAAGAAATTTAAATATTTCCTGTTATGAGACGGATTAAGACAAGTTAACATGAGTTCAGGGTTTATTGTTGAACAAAGTTCACTTTATCCATTTTTAAAATACCTCTTTAATGGCCTCTAGGCTTATGCTTCTGGCAAGGATGAATTAACTATCTGAGGATGAATTTTATTGAACAAAATTCAATTCTAGGGTAGGAAACAAACTAAGAGGCAGTTTTTACTGTGGACTTGGACAATATGGGACTCTGAACTTGAAAGAAGGGAGACTCTACAGGTGTCTTTTCAGTGTGCATCAGAGATCTGGACTGTGACAAGAGATTTGCTCTCATTCTGATATCAGAAAGTGGGTGGAAGAAGTAAAGACAGAATCTATATAGGTAATGGAGAGCAGGAGCCACTCAGAACAATAGAGTTCTTCTATGGAGAAAAGGACCATATTGCTTAAAATAAAACTTCATGAGCCCTAACTCAGTAAGTGTACCGCCAGAGAGGTATGGGCCCTGTGGTCCTAGGAGTCCTGGCTTTCTGTGGAACAAAGGAAACAATGCACTCAATGCTGAGAGGGGGTCATTACACCTGAGAGCCATGGTCACATGCCAGCACTGAGTAATGAAGGCAAATGGCTCTACCCTATAAAACATAAAACTGACCCTGTTTCTCTTTCCCAGCCTGGCTGTCCTGTCATTACTGTAACTGTCTGGCAGAATAATCCCTAATGTCCTTGAAAAAGGAGCACCAGGATCCAGGTTCTGTAGGTCCCCACACAGTGCAAACTATCTGGGATAAAATCAAAGTAAGAGATAATTACGAAAGTTTAAAACTGTGTTCATCATCAAAGATCTTTTTGGTTCTGGACATAACTGCCTGGTAGAGAATCTTCTCCAAGTACTAAGTGCTGGGTTTGAGTCTCAGCATCAGAGAAGAAAATAATTACACCTTCCAGCTCCCTGATAAAGGACTTGTGTTTAACTGACTTCAAGAACTAATGATTAAAAGGTAAGTAGGCCAGTTAATATATCTGGGTTGAAGACACACAGAAATGGCAGTAAGCATAGGAAAGTATTCTTACAGTTATTGCATCCCAGGAAATGATGGCAGAAATAACTGAAACACTACTTGCTCAGGAGAATCCAACACTGAAGGACCGTGGCATGCAGTAGTGAGATTCTGGAGCAATAGTACACTACTGTTGTTGGGAGAGTAAGTAATGGTACAGCCATTGAGAATACTGGCCCATTTCTCAGCAACTTAAACAAATATTAATTCTGTTATGTATAATTATACTATCAGGTATTTATATAATAAAAGCAAATGAGTCAATATAAAAATGCTTACAGTTTTATATTTTAAAAATTTTCAGATGGAGGAGTTTAAAACACATTGACTTGTTATGTTCAACATGTTTTAAAAATATGTACACATTTGCATAATCTCTAAATATAGATAATTAGCATATGGATTACTTCCCTTATTTTCTGTGATAAGTGCATTTAAAAATCTACTCTCAGCAATTTTCAAGGATAAAATGGTAGAGAGTTATTGTCTGCAGTCACCATGTTGTACAGTTGCATCTGTTGAGCTGCCTTCTAATGGGAATTTTGTGTGCTGTGACCAGCATTTCCCAACAAGTTTCCTCCAACCTACTCATGAGTTCAATATTTCTAGTGTCAACATGTTAATGAGTTCATACATATTTGTCTTTTTGCAGCTGGTTTATTTCACTTAAAGTCTTCCAGGCTCAGTCATGTTGTAACTTGCAGTACTAGTACTGCTTTTTAGACAGCTAAATAATGTTACACTATTATATACAATTTTATAAAAGCTTTATCCATAACATCCTCCATCTGAGAACAACTTAAATATCTATCAGTGGGAAGATGACATACAAATTGTGTCATCCCTCACTGAAAGGAATAAATTACAGATAACATAATACCTCATTGAAGAGAGAAACCAGACATAACCCTGTTGAAGAAAACACGGGAATTCTTAGTGTGTGATATATGTCTGTGTACTTTCAGGGCCCACAATGTTTTCGTAGTTTCTGGTGGCAAAGGCTGAATAAATTCCCTGCTTCAGTTTTCTTGATAGCTGATGAGTGTACGAATGACTTATACACACTCACAGCATCATGGGAGACCTTGATGTCTCACTTGGGTTTGAGTCTTCCCTCAATCAAAAGCATATAAATAGCCACTTCTATACACATCGTGGTGGTATGAAAGTGAAATCTTTGAGGTTTAATGTTTAACACAAACTACTCTGCTGATTACCTTCCCTAGCTGCTCACCCTGATGGCCACACTCATCACTCTGCACCTTCTCCTTCCATTGGGCGGCTTCGTAGTGAAGAGAGCATTTCCTCTATCTTATTATCCATTCTGCACATTTGGACTGTTGTAAAATAGGTGACTAGACTCAATGGTGTTTTTAAAAAGAATGGCCCCCATAGCTCCTATATTTGGATGCTTAGACAGCGGGGCATGCAACTATTTGAAAGATTAGAAGAATTGGGAGATGTGGCCTTGTTGAGGGAAGTATGATACTGGTGGCTGGGCTTTGAGGTTTCTCAAATCTATCAATCTCAGCCTATGAGGCAGGATGTAGCACTCAACTACTGCTCCAGCATCTGCCTGCACACTACCATGCTTCTTCCTGCCATAATGATAATGGACTAAACCTCCGAAACTGTAATCAAGTCCCCAATTAAATCTTTTTGTTTTGTTTTGTTATATATGAGTGGCCTTGGTCCTGGTGCTTCTTTATAATAATACAGCAGGGACTAAGATAGGTTACTCTCTTCCAGGTTTGATTTTCATTTTCTTTTTTTCTGAGATTTATTGTTTCAGGGAACAAACACATATATTCCCTAGGGGAGTTCCAAATGCCTAGTACTGTTTGGCAGACAAGTTGTGACATAAATATGCTTAAGAGTATCAGTGACAACAGATTCTAATAACATCAGATCTTGGGATGGAAAACAAGATGACACCGCAGGAGTCACAGCTATGGGTTATCTGTATGCTGTCTACTTAATTTTCTAAAAGAAATTGCTGGCATTCATGATGACAATGGGTGCAAAATCCTTAATTTGAAGTCATGACTCAAAGTATTTAAATCCAGCAAGTATTAGGCCATTGTATAAAATTATGTGTTCTGTTGAGAGCTACAAACAAGTATGGTTTCTGCAATCAGGTTATAAAGAAAAATATCTACCTAAAGATATGGTATCTTAGCATGCTATGAAAAGTGCTATTGGGGGGGAGGCAGAAACTAATTCACAAAAGATCAGAGGAGACTTCCTGGAAAGTAATTTGTTTGATTGAAAGCCCCAAATATTTCTTATGTTTAAAAATCTCATTTTAATGACGAAAATAACAGATTTCTTGAGAATTTGGAAAATAAAGATAGGAAAAGACTTATCCATTGTGACAAACCAGTTATAAGGCTAGATTGCTTTGACTTTATAATATAATTGGTGTTTAGTCATACTACTTTTGTGTGATCGATATGTATATAAATGTATGAGCATGTGTAATCCAGACACTTTGCATTCTGAGATTCCATTACTTTTTAATGTGAAGCATATATTCAAATCAAAGGCAGCACATTCTCCACTTCCTGAATTCTCACGACAAATGCCATAGCTTGAAGGGGCAAAATAAGAAACAAGCTCCCTCTGCCAGGTCCCTCATTCTGTCATTGCCACTTGTCCTAAAACATCCTGCAGGTTAGCCTTGACTGACTGTGGACTCTCTCCTGGGTGGCATCCCCTAAATATATTAGCTTTAGCCATGGGCACAGAACTATCCTTCAGTTGCCTGAGGTTGTCATGGAGACAGGGGTATGTGTGCTAGTTTATTATCAAGGGTAACAAGAAAATAGAACAAAAAGAAAATTTAAACCGGATTTTTTTTTCTTATCAGCAGAGCCACATCTCCCATTGGGATCCTTGACTGTGGCAGCTCTCTAGATCCTTGTGCTGTCCTGTCCAGTGTTTTAATCTGAATATTCTGTCTGCTTAGCATTACATTTTCTATGCACTGAACATTGAAGCATAATGTGTTTTTCATCTTGAATCTAATAATATGTCGGAAGATTCCCTTGTCTTTTGTAAGTGATACAAATCTATAAACTAAAAATATTGATAATTTTATCTTCATTTATTGTCACTGCTACCCAAAGTATAGTCCTTATGATTATTTTGATGACATTTAAAGTGCTTATTTTATAACTTTTATATTTTATGTTTTGTAAAAGGAAAACTAAGACACAGGAATTCTTTGATTACATATTTATTTATTTATTTTGAGACACAATCTAACTGTGCAGCCATTGCTGATCTGGGACTTACTACATAAACCAGGCCTTGAACTCACAGAGATCTACTTGCCTCTCCCTTTCCAGTTCTGAGATCAAGGTGATCTCCACCATACCTGACTCTATTTTTTTTAATAATGTGTTGATTTAATAAATAATTTTTAAATGGGACCAGGAAAGTATAAGGTTGAAACTAGCTCAGAAATATTGTTTGTGTACACTGAACTAAGGTCCCTAGTTTGTCTTTTATGAACCTTCTCTATTTTTCTTGCAGTCCAGAAGGCTATGTGGATATGTTGTCTCCAAGACATTGGGGTTCCAAAAAAAAATACATAAATGGGATAGACAAACAGAGCCCTTGATGCTGAATCGTACGTTTGTGTTACTCTTGCCTGTGTTTGGTCATTCTACTCTTTGGTAACCATTGTGTTTATGGTAGAAATTTTGCATTGATACTTTTATTTTATTTAAAAAATAATTTTTTCTTCTTTTATGTATCATATCGTGACTGAGGTACCCCTTCCCTCCTCTCCTCTTTCTCCCTTCCCTTCTCTCCACTACCCTCTTTACCTCCTCTCTGAAGAGAGCAGCCCTCTCAGGAGCATTCCACCAAACACCACGTAACAAGCAATCATAAGACCAGGCACATACTATTACATCAATGCTGGACAAAGCAGCTCAGCAGGAGGAGAAATGTCACACAAGTAGGCAAAAGAGTCAGAGACAGCCCCTGTTCCCACTGCTTGGAATCCCATGAGATCATCAAGCTACAAGTATTTGGTCATGCCAGAGAGGGTTTACCTAGAATAAGCTGATGGAGATGCAAAGACCCACATTAAATATGAATGGTACCATGGGGTCTTGAACTGCAAAACATTAGAATTCATCTCTGTTTTCTGACTGCAGAGTCAATGTGACCAACTGCTTCAAAGTTTATGCTGTTGTGATTTCTTGAAACGATAAATTTTACCTTTAAATTGTGAGCCAACATAAATCATTCCTTCCTTAAATTGCTTTTGTCAAGTATTTTGTTACAGCTATGAGACAAGTAACTAATACACTTCTGTGGGTGCTACTTGGATAAAGACAGTTGTGACAGTGGTGGCCTTAATACCCTCATTTTAATTAGTGTTGACCTCATCTTTATGAGGAAGCTAGAAGACCGTGGTACTTAGCTTTTGGGGTGTGTGAAGCTCATTTGACACTCAGCAGCAATGGAGGAGAGCCAGTACAAAATGATCATTAAGGAAAGAACTGAGTAAAACAGAAATGTGCTTTAAATAAGTTGCATAAATAAACTCTAGGCCTGGAGCATCTCTCCCATGCAAATGACCAGTGGTTATTATAGGAAGTCAGTAGGGCTTCCTAGATTCAGGTTATGTGAATGGCCGGCCAGTGTCATCAAGGGTTCAGTGACCCCAGTATGATCTGTGAGTATGCTGGTGGGGAGCCAAACATCAGCTCTCACAGCTACATCTGAAAGTGCAGGTTCAGGAGTGCACTAGATGACTATAATTTTATCTCAAGTATATTGCTATTTCTAGAAAATGAAGAGGCCCTGTCGTTGGGTCCTTCTGTGCTCATCATAAAAACTCTCCCTCAATCTTTTCCCTGATGTATCTCAGGTTTCATAATCACTAGCCCTGTACCCCACAGTATAACTTCCATTAGACAAGAAAGAGTCACTGTAAAACTGAGAATGGATGCCCTCTTAACCATTGATCTGGAGTTTCCAGCTATATACTCTTGGTGAAATAATTCTCCTACTGAATTGTGAATTTCATGATGGAGAAAAATTGAGAGATCATGTGCTCACCTAAAAAAAGAGAATCTGATTGTTGTGGAAAATTCTAACATGATGTATGTAATCAGAAGTGAAAATATTCTTTATAGGGATCCTTGTCATGAGAACCAAAGTATGAAAAGCTGAACCAGAAACTGCGGCTAGAGCAGATGATGAAGGGTGGCCGCAAGAGAGACTCTGAGCTCTGGTTCCTGGGATGTCCTTTGCGGTATTTCTTCCTGGCAGTCTTTGATGGCTATTTTGGATGTCTACTTGACTACATTTGCAATTAACTGAAACCTAAAAATGGCTGAGCATACCTGTGAGGGATTTCTCATAATTCAATTATTTGGAGTGGGAAGATTCACTTCTAATTTAAATCTTTGAGGTGGGAAGATCTTTAATCCATCTTTAATCCAGATCTTTTGTGGTAGGAAGACCCACCTCTAATCTGACCTAAACCTTCTGCTGGAAGCCTATGTAGAAGACATGGAAGAAGGGAGCCACTCTCTTTGCCTGCTTGCTCTTTAGCTCCCTAGTACAACCATTCCTTCACTGGCATTAGAGACTACTTCTTTGGGATTCCAAAGAATACAAAAGTCTAGCTGAGGCACACAGCCTCATGAACTGAACAACTACTACTAGATTTTTGGACCTTACATTCATAGGTAGCTATTGTTGGATTTGATGGACCACAACATCCCTGACATATATATATATATATATATATATATATATGTATATATATATATATATATGTATATATATACACATATATATGTATATATATGATTTATTAGGTACATATCTATCTATCTATCTATCTATCTATCTATCTATCTATCTATCTATCTATCTACCTACCTACCTACCTACCTACCTATTCTGTCTTTGTCTCTCAGACAGAAAGACTAATTCTATAAATTTAACTATTCTAGAGGACCTTGACTAATATCATGACTCTGATTTAGGCCTTCTACTGCCCCCATTAAAGTGGCCTTCAGGGTTCTCTATGCAAATGTGACTTCTTATATTACCATTCACTTTTGATATAACTAATCTCCTAAAGTCTAGGTGAAACCTGGTACTTAATAGTCTATAGTACTTATAAGTATATATAAATCTGGTACTTAATATGTCCAGTACTGTTAACCTATAATTGTAAATTAGGATAAGAAGGCTTGAAAACAGCACCAATATTCCTTAAAAATCTTACAGGATCTACCAATTCAATCTTATCTCCATCTGTATTAGAAAAAAGCTTAAATTGGGCAGAACTTTCTCACAAACAACTGATCTTGTATGGTATGAATGTGGGTATATTTATTAGATATATCTCTTACACTGGCTTATATAATTATTTTAAAATACAATATAAGAACTTGTATCTGTAATCCAAATGGCTGATCAAGTGTTTGCTATATTGTAAACACCTAATACGTTTGTCAAATCAAATCAAATTTAAATTAGACCAACAGTGATGTATGGGAAAGAAGCCACAACACTGGACATCAGATGATGACAGATTGCAGCTGGCTCCTCAGTCTCGCTCTGAGCTCTGAAGCTTACTACACTATTCACTTTGTAACAAACTGTTCAATATTTGATTTCTGACAGAACAGAATATACCAGCATTACCTTGGAGATTAATGAACATACAATTTAGTTTACCTAACCTGAAAGAAAGAAAAAGAATTATACAGTGGTGAATATCTTGGCCACTTTTATTTGTATAAAATGAGATTTGGGAATTTTGTTTTAATGAATCAGTTTTCCAATGCTGCACTCCAAGCTAGCAGACATGAACCGGAACTGTATTTTGTCCATAGAATTTTCTGTGAATATTGTGTAGGACTTTCCTGCTGGTGTTGTGCTTTAGCACAAAAGGCTTTAAACAATTTAAACGAGTGGGATCCTGACAAACATCACTTCCCAGTACGAGTGTTTTTGACATGTTTGCCGTGTCACATTGTGATTTCTTAGTGGGTGCTTGTGTCACAGGAAGTCATTCCTGGTTGAAGAAATAATTTCTTACTTTCAAATCTTAATATGGAGAGTCAGAATTGATCCTTAAGGGTGGATGGCTTAGGACATGATCTGTGATGTTCTCTGGACAGAATAACTCAAGTTCATTTTACAAGATTGAGCTACAGGGGTGCACCAAAGAGCTAATGGAAATCACCTTGTGGTATTTATCCATATTTAGACTACATTTAGAAACATACATTCTGTTGTAGTTTGATTTCACTTTATAAAATGAATTTTATGTTGTTTCTGTAGTGCTGTGCTTCTTTTCAAAAAAGGCTTAGTGAATACACATCCCAAAGCAAGACAAATGAGTGAGTGAAATATTACAATCTTAAATTCTCCATTAAAACAGTAATGGAACAAAGATATGAATTGCATGAGGAAGGAAGGCCTTGAATCTTCTTGAGGTTGAAATGAGATAATCTGTTTGCATGATGTGGACCCTGGGTTGTCATGAATTCTGTCCTTCCCCATTGTCCTGCTTTAGGGATACATTAGTCACAATCTTCCACTCATAAGGAACCACCAAAATGAAGTGTTTTCTGAAAGTTCATGTAAATATATTACACAACAAGAATCCCAGTATTTTCTTCTACAAGTTTCTATATGGCTTCTTTCTCTTAATGAAGTATTATCCTATTTGCAACTCATTCTTTTTAGTGAGGAATAACACAACTTATATATCTTCCTTCCATTGATAGATGTTTAAGTTGTTCTCAGATGGAGGATATTATGGAAAAAGCAGATGTTTTCATGACATTTGCTTACATCTTTCTGTTTAATTGAACAATGCTAGATTAGCTTCCATGTATTTTCGTGGGACATACATTTCTGTTCCCTCAGTGTTCTCCTTTCACTGATACATATTCCTGGCTTCCTTTGGACTTTGTAGAGTCCCTAACAACAAGAAAAAATTTTTATACAATGTTTCTATTCAATCATGGGCCTGCCAGCCTCTAGTACTATGATCTGAATAGACGTTTATTTTTCTATAAAAGTGTAAATTTATTTACCCTTCTGTAGCATTTGATTAAAGCAACAGAAAACAGACTAAGACAACCATCATAATTCTATGTACTCACATGACAGTGTAAGCATTCCACTTTAGCCCTGGCCAATGTGAACATCAGAGAATTAATTTACTATGCATTTTGTTTGATCTTCAAGAATATATTTAAATCATTTCAAATAACATTTCGGGCTTTCACTAGGTCAATTTACCCTTTCTTCATGCTTGCTATGATCCATGCAGTTCCACTCACAGCTACAACTCTTTGTTGTGCTTGGAGAACAGAAAAATAAATTACAGCGACACAAGGATATATGAGTACTTGTTCATGGAGAAACTGAAGGAATGAATGCCAGGGTGTTTCTGTTCGTTTTGTTGGAATATGTAGAGGTTAGAGGGAACTCCTGCTGGCTTGCAAGGCTGACTGGAAAACGTGTTTGCTAGTTTATAAAGAAGTTGAATGTGGTAGAAATTGAAAATTCTACTCTGATAATTATTTTGAAGAAGTATCTGACTTAACATCTGAAATAAAATCTCTGAATGCATGATCTCATAATCATGGCATTGCCAGGCTTCTGGAATTAAAAAAAAATCCTATATTTTATGGTTACTATAATTAGTATCTTCAAAACATCACCTTGAATTTTCAGTTTAACTGTGAAACTACTGTAAAAAGAGTTAATCTTACTCATTCACATCAGGAAGGAAGAAAATGATTATGTCCCTTTGGTGTCCACTTATTTATCAGTTTCTCTGTGTTCCAGACTTCCTCCTGACTTCCAGTTTCTAAGTGTCCAGTTACTGCTTCATCCTTGGTTTCTCTCAGATAAGCTTCCTGGAGTACACTCTTTGCTTTCTCTTCCTTCCATGTATGTTAGTAATTCACATTTTTTTCACTTGTAATACCTCTATCCACCCAGGCATGTATAACAGAAATCTAGCTACCTTGTCTTCCTCATCATTTTTCCCAGACACATCCCCACATTCTTTAGCCCTCATCTCCAAATAGTTCTCTAATGAATTGAGTTCATCCATCTCCCCTGTGGCAGCCTGCTATAGCAAATGCCTTTTGGTGTATACTTGACATCACCTGGCAGGTAGACTGCCCCACTTACTCTTGTCTTCCACATGGTAGCCATTGAGTTATAGTTTAGGTCTGATTTCAGTGTAGTGCATTCCCTGTTCTGACAATACCTGCCCCCTGCAATGACTATAATGCTTGCTTTTCAGTTTACTGTGGAGTCTGTGCTCTGTGTCCCTCTCCTATTGTGTACTTCATCTCCTATTGTCTAGTGTATTGAAGCTGTACTGACCTTCTCTCTGTCCCCCACAGTTCCCCATGTTCTTTCTTTCTTGATCCTTCCCACATGCTATTTCTCCTAGGTTGACTGTACTGGGCTCCCTGCCTTTCTTTTAAGGATGAGTGTACTAGCATTCTGAAAAAGAGATTATTTCTAGCTTGAAATTGTGGCACCAGTTCAAACCCTTAATTTTTAAGCCAAGACATTCATGGTTTAAGGATTGCCTTATTGACTGATTAAACAGGGATTGAAGAAATGACAGACATGCATATAGAAAAAAGAATCAGATAGGTCATGTCCTCTAATGGAGATGCATCAGCAACCCATAAAATCAGCATGCTTGATCTTCAGCTGAATGATAAGGCAGGTTTAGTATATACTACTGAAAGAGGAGGTTGCTTAGAAAATCTCTGTAGCATGTCTCTGTAGGAGAGCAGTCTGCAGTTATTCAGGAGGAGGGACCTTAGGTGGACAGTGCACACACTGGCAACACCTGTACTTAGACTAGGGGAAGATTTCACCCCTTCTGTAAGCTTGACCAGGGAAAGGCCTTACTACTTTCATTAGTCTGAGGAAGTGTGGTCCTTGATATGGCCTTGCTCATGCCAAAAATATACATTTATGCAAGACTTTATCCTATCCCCACATCTAGCATAACTTGTACCTATGTATTAGCTCATGTTCAAATCCCAGGGAGTCTTTCCCTGTTCCCTTTGTAGTTTTTCACAGTTCCTGGAAGTAGATGAGTTTGATAAATAAATGAGTGTATGAATGAAAGTTTGGAAATGAGATATTCACATTGTATTTCTAAGGTTATCCTATAGTATGGAAATGATTATTCTCTCATATCTGTAAAGTGCCAGTGTTTATGCACTAACGTGGAGCTATGAATAAGGCAGAATGTTTTGGCTTGTTATTTATCTCTTGTAAAGAAAATTTTTTTGCACATTACTTGTGTGGATCAGTGCAAAGAAGAAAAAGGTCTCTCCTCTTTCCCATGCTGCTAGAACTGCTTCGTTTTTGCTGTGGACCAGTGCTCTCTGGTGATCGGAGTCAGATGAAGGCAGTATCATGGATGTTTCACACACAATGGAGCCAGCACAGCTTGGTTTAATGGCCTTTGCCAGAAATGTAGCTTGCTGATGATTTGAAAAACTTCTAATGTTATTCATAGGATCCACCTCGCAGGGTTTTTTATACAATATACTCTGATCATGGCTTCCCCCCTCACAACTCTTCCCAGACCCCAATCCACATAATTCCATGCCCCTCTCGAAAGTAAACAGGAAACAAAAAGGCTAACAAATTATTAAAAAAGCAAGAAAAAAGAACAAAGCACATGCATATGCACACACTCACACCCCAAAATTATTACAACCTAAAATCAGAAAACATAATCTACAACGAAAAGTTCAATAAGAAGGAAAGAAAACCTCAAGCAAACCATTATGAGACAAAAAGTCCACAAAAACTGATGGAGGAGGGTCATCTTCTATCTGTTGTTTCATTGGTTAAATAAAGAAACTGCCTTGGCCCTTTAATAGGACATAAAATTAGGTTGGTGGAGTAAACAGAACAGAATGCTGGGAGAAAGAATCTAAGTCAAGGAGTCGCCATGATTCTCCTACCGGACACAGACGCAGGTTAAGATCTTCCCCAAAAACATATAGGCATCCTCCTGAATATTAACCTTCAGCAGGTGATGAAAGGAGACAGAGACAGAGACCCACATTGGAGCACCGGACTGAAATCTCAAGGTCCAAATCAGGAGCAGAAGGAGAGAGAGCATGAGCAAGGAACTCAGGACCGCAAGGGGTGCACCCACACACTGAGACAATGGGGATGTTCTACTGGGAACTCACCAAGGCCAGCTGGCCTGGGTCTGGAAAAGCCTGGGATAAAACCGGACTCTCTGAACATAGCGGACAATGAGGACTAATGAAAACTCAAGAACAATGGCAATGGCTTTCTGATCCTACTGCACGCACTGGCTTTGTGGGAGCCTAGGCAGTTTGGATGCTCAACTTACTAGACCTGGATGGAGGTGGGGGTTCCTTGGACCTCCCACAGGACAGGGAACCCTGATTGCTTTTCGGGCTGGGGGGGGACTTAATTGGGGGAGGGGGAGGGAAATGGGAGGCGGTGGCGGGGAAGAGACAGAAATCTTTAATAAATAAATAAATTTATAAAAACAAACAAACAAACAAACAAACAAAAGATCTTCCCTGGTAAGACACCTCGTGGTGTTACAGGGATACTAGAAATGGGTTAGATCGATATGTAAGAGCTAGCCAATAAGAGGCTGGAACTAATGGGCTAGGCAGTGTTTAAAAGAATACAGTTTCCGTGTAATTATTTCCGGTAAAGCTAGCCGGGTGGCAGGAAGCGGCTCGCCGCCCCTATTATAACAAAAAATACCATTGGGTTTGGTGTACTGCTCGGCATGGAGCCCACCATTAAGTGTGATTAATATACCCAGTGAGACTCTATTGGAGGAAACTGTTTGTTTTTACTTTGGAAGCAGTTGTTGATTGGAGATAACTACTTGTTTAGGAATATCAGCTCATGTCTAAATACCCATCTTAGTCCTGGTTCACCATCTGGCTTGAACCTGTGTATGTGGTCACCATCTCTGTGAGCTCATATGTATATCAATCCTGTTGTGTTTGGAAGACACTGTTTCTTTGGGGG
Source organism: Microtus pennsylvanicus (assembly GCF_037038515.1). Taxonomy (NCBI): domain Eukaryota; kingdom Metazoa; phylum Chordata; class Mammalia; order Rodentia; family Cricetidae; genus Microtus; species Microtus pennsylvanicus. The sequence goes on from NC_134583.1 coordinate 19,261,863, forward strand.
CATCCATCTTCTCTGGATCTTACACTCTTATTTTTATCTCCTCTTCTTCTCAGCTCCTGACCTTACAGAAGAAGGTTTTGATGGAGACATCCCATTTAGGACTGAGTGTTGTAAATAATTCCTTGATTCCTTATAGGAGAAGGGTTTGATGGAGACATCCCATTTAGGACTGAGTGTTGTAAATAATTCCTTGATTCCTTATAGGAGAAGGGTTTGATGGAGACAGCCCATTTAGGACTGAATGCTCCAAAACCTTTTATTTTCTTCACATTGTCCGGCTGTAGATCTTTGTGTTAGTTCCCATTTACTGTAAAATGAAGGTTCTGTGATGATGGCTGGGTGAGGCACTGATTTATGAGTATATAGGAATATAATTGGAGTCATTTAATGGCTATGTTCCTTCAGCAGAAAAAAAAATGTTATTTTGTTTTCTTCTAGGCGCATGGCCTATCTAGTCTCAAGTTCTTGGCCACTCAAGCAGTGTTAGGTATCTTGTTACTTATACATCTTGTGGGGTTGGCTTTAAATCAAACAAAATTTTAACTATTTTTATGTCAATGGCTTCAATCCCCTTAACAACTTCTGTAGATGCTCAGCAGTTTCCTACCCTTGAGTGAATGCAATCATCCATCTGCATTGAAGGTTTAAATGGTATAATAAAAATAGCATTGTGTTATAATTACATTGTCTTATTCCATTGTCTGAAAGTTTGACTAGGTGTTTAAGAGTTTTAGGAATGTTATTTTCCTGTTACATAGAATATATTTCATGGCCTGGGGCAAATCATGACAGGTCACTTTAAGTTCATCTGTCATTGACGTTCACGTTGGATTGTCCACTCTTCACTCTTACCTGTTAATAAATTACCATCTGTATGTCTTTTGCCTTCTTTTCTTCAAGGATGTCAGGGTACCTAATGGTGTCTTTAACATAGTTATCCTTGATTATTAGCATGCCTGATTGTCTTATAGTTTTACTTACTGACTCTATGAATTTTCTGTATCAGATGAGGGTTGATCAGCACCGTTGTTGATTTTCTGTTGGATATATATAATTGATTATTGGGAATACTTTATAAATTATAGACAAATTCTTTGACATTTAGAATGCTTCAAGTATTGATTTCCACACATGGCCTCCATGTTTACTTTCTTAAATATGTCTGTTTTATCTACATTCTATCTCTTTTCCTCCTGTCTTTTTCCTTGGACTTTATCTGTGTATTTTTACAATCTGTCTTTGTCAACTTAATTTCTCAATGTTAACTTGCTTATCAAATAGACTTTGTCTTCTCTTGCTTCCATGATCCTTTTTCTTTAGGCCTTAGCACAGATTTTTTTTCTCACTGTGACATAGATTTTTAAAAAATATTTTTTTTAAACTTTGACCTTGTTTGAATTTTATAGAGCATTTCTCAGTTTTCTTTGCATTTTCTCAGTTTTACATAACACTGTTTCCATGAGAGTTGACTTCCAGCCCCTGAAATGTATTTACTAGCATTGATGGAACAGTTGTCTTCACATGCCAGGCAATGTGGAATCAAACTCCATGGAAACTTTTTTTGTGTGTGCTGCAGACTGACTTCAGAGACATGGAGAAAGGAGAAATAGGTGGGCTTTTTAAATAAGAGGAAGCCAGAGCACTGTGCAGAGGTGTAGAGGATGGTAAGGGTCCTTATGGTGGTGATGCTCATGCTGAGTCCTGAAAGATGCAAAGGGATTTGCTAGATGAAGAGGAAGGCAGAAATCATAGGAGATATCCACAAACACCAACAACGAACCACATGTTATAAACTATGGTTTATTAGTGATAAATCTGTGTCTTTTTCTCCCACAAGATCTCACTGAAGATAGACTTGGCCTTCTTTTTGTGGTAATGCTTGTCCTTGGTGTTCTGCCTCACAAACTGGATAAGAGTAATAAATCAATGAATACACATATGAATCTCATTTCAAGCCACACGAGAGCTATGCAATGTTTATCTATTGTAGGTGACTTTGCATATGAAAAAATGAGTGTGAAGAAGCACATGCTACAAATATTCCTAAAGAACCATTTCTGAAGTGTGATTCATGGTTAAGTGCCTTGTGATTGTTTTCTGCAAAGAACTTGGTTTTAAGCTTTCCCCTTGTAAAAATGATTTAGTGGATCAATATACTCAGACTCTCTAGCCTTGCCATTTGGATGAAGTCATTAAGAGTCCCAAAGGAATAATATGGTGCTCGCTTGACCACAGAGTGTGAGACACAAAGCAGGTTTACCCTGTCATAGTTCATTTCTTTTCCATCATTCTTGAGTCTCTTTCAGACAAAATTCTTTGTACATATAGTATCTTCCATACGAGATGTTCTCGTAATGTCCATTCTAAAACTTCATTTTATAAACACAGAGAAGTAAACAGTCGCATATTGCAAGGCCCGTGATGCCAAGGTGGAAACCCACACTGTGGGGAACTGACTCAATAGACTCGGCATACATTTTTGCTGCCACTGACACTGCTGTTCATTCCTCATATTCGCTCGCCCTTCAGTATCAGAGCATTCAATCTTTGTTCTTGCCCTACTCCCTTCCTTTTTCCTTCTCTCCTCCCCTCCCTCCCTCTGTCTTTCCTTCTGTAAAATGTTTGTGTCATGTGTGAAACAAAACAGGCCAAGCAATGAGCTTTTGCAAAGGTAAACATCTTTTAATACTCATTTTCAGATAGAAGAGAGCAAAAGGAGAAGGAAGCTTCAGTGGAGGGAAATGTGGATGGTTTGAGCAAGCAAGAATCCTTTAGTTAGTGGACATTTGACATTTTCCATGTGATGCTTCACAGGTCTAGAGCCCATACATTTTCTACTGTGTAACCCAATGTGCTAGAGTGCACATTCAAGGGGGAAAAAGCAAGCAGCTTCAGCATTATGATTCAGTTTCTTATCCTGCAGTGAATAAACCCGAAGAGCATCACAGTGAGGACATGTAACTCCAGTTTTCTCCTGGCAGAATGGCAGAGATGCCAGGCTCTGTGTGAACGGCTCTCTGGAATGCTGAGAAGTGTTCCACGCTGTTAGTACTCTCTGTCTCGTTCCTTCTCCTGGAGGCTGGACATTTGTCCACCTACCAGAGCCAAATTAGGAACAGAATGAATCCTGCCCTTAGAAAAGGGGCACATCCCTGCTGTCTAATAGTTGCTTGCACAGCTTTTCCCCAGGTCTGGGTCTCATGCAACCTAAGGCCTGACCTTCTGGTAAGTTCCCAGTAAGGGTACATGGAAAATCAGAGCATATTTAGGGTTTTATCATGTCAATAGTCCCTAATAGAACCAAGTCACATTTGAACTTACGCTGGCAAACCTGAAAGGAGAAAATGTGAACATATTCAAAAGTTTTATTTTTTTCAAATTTTGTTTTTCTGTCTCTATTTATTGTTTTATTTTTTTGTGTATCCTTCTTTATCTCATACATACACTCATACATATTCGCATGCACACTCAAATCTCACACACACACACACGCTTAACTGCTTCTGACCTTTACTCAAACAACACTACCACTTGAAAACTTAGTAGATTTTGCATTATGAACTAATCACTCTTTTTGCAGTGCGAACAAAGAAATACAGCAGTTGTGTTATGCTTGCTCCATATAATCAAAGATGAAATCAAATAGAAATCTCAATATAGCCTCTCCCTTCAGGCCCCGTCTCACGAAACCCTATAAAGTATCTCTTGGCCATTCTTGGTTTAGGTCAGTGGTTACCACAAGCTTTACTACAATGAACTCAAATATCATGCTTAGCAAAGTAAGCATCCTCACTTCCGTACATCCTACAAGGACTGGAGGTGAGTAAAAACATCCTCCTTCATCTGAGGCCAAACCACTCTGAATCTCATCTGAAAAGCACGGACATGTTCTTTGCATGCTGTCTCTTCCATGCTCAGATTTCCCAGATTGAGACTGGACTTTGTTTCTATTTCAGCTCTGCTATATGGGCAAACCAGAACCTGCATGTGTGTTACGGGTCATTAGGAAGAAAGGATGTCTCCATACTTGCTCATTAATCTCTTCTATTTCCATAAACAATACCAAAGAAAGACAGTTTTCCCTCTTACCTCTGATGGGTTCCAAACATCTCTAGTAAAACCTTTCATCCATGGACATGAAAATAGCTCAATTTCAAAGATAAAACCCCTTTTCTAGGGGCTATTCAGGACAATAATTCATGCTTAATTATACAAAAAGTTTTCCCCCTTTAGATTTTCTTCAGATGCAGACTTAATAAAAAGGGAAGTAATTAAAAAACAGTAATTTAAGAAAAGGAAGTTTAATTAAAAATATCATTTTGACTAACCTTATGGTCTGTTGGAGTTAGACTAGGACAAGTCATTGACCATAAGGTACATTACTATAGGAGTTGGAGGTCTTAAAATTATGCCTGGCATTTGTTCTAATGCCAGGCTCATGGAGTGCACTCTATGGCTATGAATTGCATACACATAAAATCCTGTTTTCCACCTTGCTCCACAGTTCGTGGCGTATAGCTGATATTCAGAGCAAATGGTAAAAGTTGATCTCTTCTTGATAAACAAACACACACACATGATGGGAGGGCTTCAAGTGATCAGCAGAACAGGACTTGGGGGGTATTTGTCAGAAGATGCGTGTTTGCTGTTTGCTCACCACGTGTGGGTGTTGTTTTCCAGAGATTTGGTAAGTTAATATTCCCTGCATTGTGTCACTCAAACACTTGGTGATGTGTTGTTTGTAGTGTCCATGTGGCAGATCTCCTAAGGAGCTTCCAGACTGCTTGGTGTGGAGGGGTATATAGTTAAGAGCCTTCCTTTCCCTGTCATGGCTTTGGATTCTTTACCACTATTCAAAGTGAGGTTTAGAATGCAAATTATTAGGAAGAATTGGGAAGTGTGCTCTCCCGTGGATGATTTACTGTTTCTTTTTGTAACAGTTGTGCTCTTTGGATACTAATTCTGTGACAATTAAAATGAAATGCCTGAAACTGCAGCGTGATCCTTGGTATGCCTAAGCACTTTGGAAATGCTCCACCATGGGAATAAAGTTCCCATTCTAATTTGCTCAAGCTTCTCACCTAGCCCTTGAAAAGCCGCTGAAGACTGAAGATCCAATTTACCAGTCCAGGCATTGCTTACCTCTGGTGTTTTTAATAGCTTTTTTTTCCTCCCAAAAGTTGATTGCTGACAGCATTTTGCTGTACTTCATTGAACCCAAGTGGCCTTTTGCCAAATCAGATCATGATAATTGCAGAAAGATGGCCTTAAAATGGGGACTCTCTTTGGAATTATAGGTTAATAAGCTAAAAGAATTTGCATATGTAATTTGAATGCTGTATGAAGGTATCAGGAAGTAGCACCACCGAGTACTAAACTTTCTTCTGTCTCAAAGAGGACATGAAACATCTTAGTTAAGAATAATATATATAAGAGATGGAGAGATGGATCAGTGATTAAGAGCACTGACTGCTCTTCCAGAGGACCTGGGTTCAGTTCCCAGCACCCACATGGCAGCTCACAATTGTCTGAAGATCCAGTTGCAGGGGATCTGACACCTTCACACCAATGCATATAAAATAAAGTTAAATAGACCATAAAATATTTAAAAAATAATATATAAAACATCCTTTTTGAAAACTTTAACTTGGAAAATAGGATCACTTTGACACCAGAAAATTTCTTCAAATTTTATAACTAAAGCACATACTGAAATTATTACCCAGTTTACAAAAGGAGTACAAAAACTTACTATCAAATGTTTTATTTTTAGTGTTATAATATCTTAAATGCATAAAATACAAATAAGTGGTTCATATTGCTAAAATTGCTATAATCTATAGATTTAATTTCCAAGGGAATTTTTAATCTACTATTTCAAATTTCAATTCTTTTCAAAACAATATTAGAACTTTCTTTTAAACTAGAAAAGAAGTTCTGGTGTTATCATCACCCCTGATTTCAAGCTGTACTATAGAACTATAGTAATAAAAACTGCATGGTATTTGGCATAAAAATAGACAGATTAACCAATGGAATTGAATCTATGACCCAGATGTCAATTTCACATATCTATGGATAACTGTATTTTGATAAAGAAGCTAGCAATACATAATATAAATAAAGATAGTATTTTTAACAAATGGTGTGGGTCTAATTAGATATCTGAATATAGAAGAATGAAAACATATTTATCACCCTGCCAAAAACTCAATTTCAAGTGGATAAAAGACCTCATTATAAAATCAGACACACTAAACCTAATAGAAGAGAAAAAGGGAAATAGCATTGACGCAGGAGATAACTTTCTGATCAGAACACCAATGGCACAGGAACTAAGATAATTAATAAATGGATTCTCATGAAACTGAAAAACTTCTGTAAGTCAAAGGACACTATCAGGAGGACAAAATGACAACCCACAGACTGGGAAAAGATTTTTACCAACTTTACATCAGAGATATGGCTAATATTCAAAACATAAAGAGAACTCAAAAAATTAGACGTTAAAAAACCAAATGGGTTATAGGTATAAACAGAGAATCCAAAACAGAACAATCTCAAATGGTGAAGAAACACTTAAAGAAATGTCCAACATCCTTAGCCTTCAAAGAAATGCAAATAAAATCAAAATTACTTTGAGATTACATTCTACACTTGTCAGAATAGCTGAAATCAGAAACATCAGGGCCAGCTCATGGTGATGAGGGTGTGGAGCAAGGGAAAACTCCTCCATTGCTCATGGGAATGCAAACTTGTACAGCTACCTAAGAATCAATATGGAAATTCCTCATAAAACTGGGAATCAATCTACCTCAAGATCCAGGTATACCATTCTTGGGAAATACCCAAAGGAAACTCTGTCATACCACAAGAACACTTGATCAAGCGTGTTCATAGAAGTTATTTATATTGCCAAAAACTGGAAACAACTTAGATGCTACCCAACCAGAAGGAATCAGGCAGGGGATGTGGTGGAAGAGAGTACTGGAAGAAATTACTGAAACTGGTTGCAACTTGGAGAACAATATGGGAACCTAGGATAGTGGGAACTCCCTAAAGTGAGGGTGACCCTAGAGAAGACTCAATAATGAGGGATTTAGAGCCTGAACTGGCCATCTTCTATAACCAGGCCAGGCTTCTATAACCAGGGCTGGGACATCAACCCAGGCACAAAACCTTCAACCTACAATTTTCCTGCCTGCTAGATAAGCTGGGGTGATGGTGGCACAGAACTTGTGGGAGTGATCAACCAATGACAGGGTTATCTTGAGATCCATGCCAAGTGAAGGAGCCCATGCCTGACACTGCCTGGAGGGCCAGGAACCTGAGATTGGTAGCCCAGAGATCTAAGATGAAGCAAAACACAACTGGAAGAAAGCAAATAAAATAATTCCTAATGATATTCTGCTATATTCACAAATGAGTGCCTAGTATTGTAATCAGAGAAGTGTAATCTAGCAACTGATGGGAACATGCAAATTCCCACAGCCAAACACTAATTGGAGCTCAGGAAACCTCATAGAAAAGGGGGGGGGGGAGGAAGAATTGTAGGAGCCAAAAGAGTCAAGGACACCATGAGAATATGGCCCAGAGAACCAACTACTCAGGGCTCATAGGAGATAACAGAGACTGAAGGAACAAACATGGACCCTGTATGGTGGGAATGAGCAAAATCCTATGAATATATGTTATCATTGTGCAGCTGGGTGATTTTATGGGACTCCAAACAGTGGAAGTGCGGATTCTTTTGCCTGCGCCTGGGACCTAGCTTCTCCTTCTGTGTTGCCTCATCCAGTCTTGAGAAGAGTGATTGGGTCTCATCTTATTGTAACTTGTTATACCATGTTTGGCTGATATGTCTGGGAGGCCTGCTCTTTTTTGAAGGGAAATGAAGGAGGAGAGACTTTGGGGAAGAGAGAAGTTGTGTAGAGAGACATTGGGGGGACGGGGAAGCTGTTGTTTGGATGTAGTGCATGAAAGATAGTTAAAAGCAAAAACAAAAATAATGTTGTGAGGATTAAGGAAGCAGACAATGTAACTAAACTTTATCTTTTCCCTGAAGACCTAAGGGTCCTAGACAATGTGAAATAGGACAGGCCTAGCCAACCACAGGAAGACCTTGTAAGGGATGGAGTGAAAGTACTTTGCCAAATGTGTGGTTGCTGAGTCCCACCAGGATGGACCTGTCCAGCAGGAAGACAGATCATGCTGGAGACTGTCATGACCAATTGGCCCCAGTCAGAGGCCACTGGAAGGTAGCACATCATGACAGAAATATTCTTATTTCTTTGTGGTACTCTACTTTGCTTTATGTTTGTACTGTGCTCCAAAACAAGTATTTTTCAATGAACAATAATTCAATCTTCTACAATTATCCTAGGTCAAGGTATTTCCACATGACTATTGAAATAGAATTATGTATCTTACTCCAATTATCTGCTGCTGTAACAGGATACCACAGACTGTACCTCAGGAAGAAATTAAGAGTCTGTGACTTAATGTTCCTGGGGTTGGGAGGTCCTATAGCATGGTAGTAGAACTGGAAAAGGCTGGTGCTATACTGTAACATGGTAGGAGAGAAGCAAGCAAGTGAGGTACAGAGGAGAAATTGTTTATTCTATTTTATCAATAACTAGCCTGATTCCATAAAAAAAGCTCTAATCCATTCATGATGACAGGGCTCTCACAGTCTCATGGGGTCTCAGATTCTCCCTCAGTACTGTGGCAGTTGAATTTCAGCAGGAATTTGGGAGAGGTCATTTATGCCACAGCAATAGGCACATGGAATAAGACAGAAAGGACTAGAGAGACAGCATGTGTAGTCTCAAACTCTTGCTGGCCAGCCAGGTGTTTAAGCACAATTGCTGAAACCGTGAGGTCTAAAGTCTATGATTTAAAATGTTCATAAGCCTGAAGTTCAAACACCACTGGATAACTTAGCAAACATGCTAGCTCCTATTCTGACTTCATATGAGTTGCATTGTCCTCCTGGGGTCATGCCCATGGTATGTGAATATTTAGCTCAAAGTTCAAAAGTCAGCAAAAGCTGCTTTACCACCAACATGGGAAGATGTAGGACTACTGTTATAGCTCAGTAGTACAGCTTTTGCCTTACAGGTGAGAGATGCTGCTTTCAACCCTAATCATGGCCAAAACAAAATTAAAAAGGAAACGTTTTTCTTTTTCTATTTTGTTTCTTAGGAAAGCCTTTATTATATTGGAAGAACAAGATACACGGAGCTAAAATGTGACCAAATCTGTTTTAATCTTCATAGCTCTGAGATACTGGGTCAGCTAAATATCTTATACAAAATGGGAAGGCAGCCATGGGGCCCCGTGGAAATGAAATAGGAACACAGTGGCCTTCTTTAATCATTAGTTGTGTTCACTAATATATCACTTAACTCTTAATTATATAAAACACATTTCTAGTAAATGTTACTTTAAAGCTTTTATTACTAATTTATTACTAATCATCCTGGTAGAAAGTGAGTTTTAAATAGAAAAAAGAAAAATTGAGTCAGAGAATTCAATAATGTATGCAGACTGAAATTTGGAAAGAAACTGTTGAAAAAAAACCCACAACAGCTGAACACACATGGTCTCATGCATTTCTTTAGTACTCACTGACTCTTGGCTTTTCACTGAAAAGAAAAACTACTTTCAGGAAGCACTACCTTATAAAGCAATGTTGACCTTCCTTTCTAAAGGTTGTGGAAGTCACTCTTCTGTTACTGTGTTATTTTAAGATGTTTGTCCAAGATCCTGTAAGTCTTCTAGAGATATAAGTGTTGTAGTACTATGTAGTCTTTTTGACAATGGGATCCACTGCAGCTATGGATGGAATAAAACGTAGGGCCAATCTCAAACTGCATCCTCCTTGATTTATAAATACTTTCCATCCTTGGATAAAAGATGAAGCTTGAAAACATTGACTCAATTCTAGTCAAGTCATTGGAAAATAGAGATCTTGTTCAACACAGCCATGAGCTTTCTGTATTGCTCCTTATAACTTGAACTTCCTTGATACCTAAAATAGTCAGATTGAACAGTGCTCAGAGGAGCACCAAGGAATTTGGCAGAGGAAGGAAGTGCCTCATAATCTGCCATTTTCCATGAATTCTGCTTCCTGAAGGACCAACAACTTCCTGTATCAGACACTATTGAACTACCTCTTCATCTTTTAAAGGTCAGTTCAATTTATTGCATCTATAAGTTCAATGCTGCTACATTTTTCTTACTGTTTATTAAATTCCATACTTAAACACCATTGCCAATTTTCTTATTGTTTTCAGTATTACTCTCTATATTTTGTATGTTTTATGTTTCTTTCTGTAATGTTTTACTCTTACGGAAAAACAAAAGTTTATAACTTTTAAAGATTTATTAAAATAAGGGCACTGATATTTTTATTGCATATAGAAGATGTATAAGCACTAATGTGCCATGTCCCCAAAATTTAGAATTATTGGAAATAAAACACTGCAAAGAATAGACCATATTAAAATGAAATGGAATAAGAGAAAAGGTGTAGATATTTGAATAATACTGTTTTAGGGCCATATAAGTAACTGGATGAATATAATCATAAGATTAAAATTATTGTGTCAAGAGAAGGCTCTGTGTGTGTGATACAAGTGTTTTGATGGAGGAAAGGAAGCAAGTAAAGAGGGATATAGACCTAAATCATGAGTGGGACATTTAGGAAGACAAGTCAGGCCCACTGACATTTTTAGTAGAATCATAGCCATTATATATATATATATATATATATATATATATATATATATATATATATATATATATATATATATATAGTTATAGTTATAGTTATAGTTATAGTTATAGTTATAGTTATATATAGTTATATTCAAAGATTAAGATTACAGAATCATTACTGAGTGGAGAGATACTCAGATCATCTTAGCCTTTTGCCATTGCCCTTTGAAGGCATGGAATAAGCTTCCCAGATCCTGAGTTCTTTACTTACCAAACACCACTGGCCCTCATGTCTGAAATCATGAGGGATATATCCACAAGGACACAGCTGTGCAAGGCTTTGTCAGTCTTCAGTGCACATGTACGGAGTCTGTCACTTTGATTTGTGAGAGTTTGGGCCTTTGTAAATCCTCCAGAGAAGTCTCTCATTGTAGCAACATGTTCCCACGCTTATGGAACCAAGGTACTGATTCTGATAGCCTGGTGCTGTCCTGGGACACTTGGGCTTACTTGGAGCAGGCTTTGTGCAACACATTACTGCTCCACAGTTGATTCTATCTGAAATGCCAACTTAACTATAGAAAACCATCATTTCTTTTGCTCATAATTTAATTCATTCTCTGCTTATAAACATTATGTACAAATAGACTCTTTCTCCTGAAAGTCATTGGAGATCACTAAGTCAAAAAATGATATGAAACATGTTTACCTCATCTTCCTTCCTCCTCTTCTCCTTTACTTCCACTAGCTTTCCCTCTACTTCTTTCCTGTTCCTTTTCCTTGCCCTTCACCTCTTCCTCCTCCCCTCTCATGTTCTCTTCTCCCTTCTTTTATTCTCCCGTCCCATGCCTTTGTCACCTTTCTTATTTACTTGTCTTCTCTCTACCTCTCTTTGTGGTGTGTGTGTGTTTAAGCATGTGTACATACTCACACTTTTGTGTACCAGACATTTTATAGAGTAATGGGAATATAAAATCCCTGTAATCTTTCTGGAAGGAATAAACTTAAATGGGGTGGCATGGCATTATTCTCCCCAGTACTTAGAACACTGAAGCAGGGTGATTATAAGTCCATGGACAGCCTTCAGTACACAGAAAATTCTAGGCAGCCTGGGTGGTACAGTGAAACTGTTTCATAACAAAACAAAGCTTCGGAAGAAACATCAATACACTTTTGGTTTGCAGCATTACTCTAGTTCAATTCCCAAAGCATAACATTTCCCTCCGTCTCTTCTGCTCAGGCACTATTTTATCGTTGGGTTTTCTGTTTGTTTTGTTTTGAATTGAAAATTACATAAGGCTCGAAGCACAGTTGTTTATGTCCTAGGAAGTGATATTAAATGTTCAGGAACTATGAGAGGAGAAACTTCTGTGCAGAGCGTGAAAAGTCATGTTTGAATTATGCAACATGCTGTGCAGATAAGAGGCAATAGTACATTTAGGTAATGTACCCTTGGGTCTGGTAAGTGGTTGCAGGCTATGGAGGAAAGAGCTGACTGACTGACTGAAGAACTGAATGAATGTCAGATCTAGGGACAGAGTGAAGGCACGTTTGCATAGGCATGTGACAGAACTGATGGGACGTGACCGAGACACCAGGACTTAGGTTTCCTACAGACACAGACTCTGTAGTTAAGAGAGCACGGCAAGTTTGGAACTTGATCTACAGTGTTGGTAGAGTTGGCTTAGTGGGAGAGCTAAACTGAAACGCAGCCCCCCCCCAATTACTGTAGGAAGATCTTACTAATTGACTAATTTTACAGGATGGTGTGTGTTGCTGTGTGTGTGTGTGTGTGTGTGTGTGTGTGTGTGTGTGTGTGTGTATGGCCTCCAGTGTTCTGGTGAGCTACCTCTACCTCAGAGTTTATTCATCTCCCAGAGTCCTTAGTCATGTACACCTTCTTGCCTTACTCCCAACCTAGAAAGAGTATAAGTTAAATTCAGAACTTGTCAGTACAGAGGAACATGAGTTCATGCATGTTGGTGGGCAGGTTAGAAGACCTGCATCTATATGAAGGGATCCGTGAAAGCAATTTACAGCTTAAAAAATGAGAAGTTAGTTAATACAGAAGTGGGAAGACTTTAAGGCATGTCATGGAGCATGGTGGTTATGCCAGTTTGAGTGGGAATGGCCCCTATAGGTTTATACATTTCAATGCTTGGTCTCCAGTTTATGGAACAGTTTGGGGAGGAGTAGCAGATTGTCTTTGAATTCACAGATATCTGCCTGCTCTGCTGCCCAATCATTGGGATTAAAGGTGTGTCCCACCACACCTTGAACTCACAGAGATCCACCTGCCACTGCCTCCCAAGTGTTGGGATTAATGGTGTGTGTCACCATACCCAACTACTCTCTTTCCTTCTTTTATTATTTTATGGACTCTATCCTTTTTTCTTTTTTCTCTCAAACCTACATATATTTTTAAACACCGTGTAAACTGTTTAGAAGCTTTTTCTTCTGAAACTATTTTTACTGTATCTCTCTTTTTCTGACCACATGAGTCTTTAATTTGCTAAGTGATATAGCTAGGATTAAAGCCTTGGCTTTGACAGCTAGATCCAGCTCATTCATTAGCTTTCTGAGAGTCTAGTCTCATGGTGAGGTACTGGCCAGAGCCATGTTTATTGCCACAACCCTATGGCGTTTCAAGGTCCCTGACACCACCAAGAAGCATGCTTTTGGCAATTCATGAACACCATTTAAACGTTTGGTGCCAGGGAATCTTGAGAGTACTGCAAGGTTTTGTAGCTAAAACTGAGTCAAGAAGCCTCTCTTAAATGAGAGCGCTTGCAACTAGCTAACAGAGCCCACTGGAGAAAGTACTGCTATCAATAATCCAGGCTTAACTCTATTTTTTTCTGTCTTCCCAAGCTCTCTCAGGCTTTATGAGAATGTAATTGCCCCACATTGGGTACCATTGGTTGACAGGGGTTTCTGTCCTATCTGGTTCCTTAGCTTTTCAGCCCCAAATAAACACACAGAGGGCTATATTAATTATAAAGTGGTTGGCCTATTAGCCCAGGCTACTTGTTAACTCTTACATATTATATTAGCCCATAATTCTTGTCTATGTTATCCACATGTCTTAGTACCTATATCAGTGAGGCATTCTCATCTGCTCGTTCTGGCTTCCTCTGTGTTGACTGCAGACTGAGTTTTCCTTTCTCCAGAATTCTCCTGTTCTTGTCAATCTGCCTCTACTTTTTGCCTGGTCACCCCACCTATACTTCCTGCCTGGCTACTGGTCAATTGACATTTTATTAAAAATAATGCAAGTGACAGGATAAAAGACCATTGTCCCATAGCACAGTGAGTTATACAAAACATAATTTCAGCACTTCAAATAACCACATATTATGAAGCTTTACTCAAACACAAGTTTCCCTCTCAAAAGTAGTGTTCATTTTCATGTGTGAAAATGAATTTTAAAAAAGTAGTAGTATTTGCCCATCTGTTGTATGTTCAAATGGAAACAAGATTGTTCAGTCACAATTCAAAAAATCTTCTAGCATAGCATGAAAAATTTGTCAAAATTGATTTTCTTCTGAATTCCTAAGTCGCATATGCTTGTAAGAAGCATCTTGTGTTTACAGAGAAGAAAAAAACGTCTTGCTGGAACATTTTCTTTTCAGATAATGTGCACGGGTCCCATTCAGATACATTTGAAAAGCACAGAGGTACAGAAGTCTCTAGATTCTAATCCATGATGAAACACAAAACTAATCCTTCACTTCAGTCTGGTAACATCTTGGAAGTGGAAATGTTTCCAAGTTTATAGGTGAAGAGAAAAGAAGAGGACTTAGTTGATAATTGTGCATGGAGACCGCAAACTTTAGGTGGCTGTCCTAGAGAACACGTGACTACTGTAAGACTTTGAACCCATGCCATACAAATTTGGAAAAACATTATCTATATATCCATAACTGAGATTGTTCAGACCTTCTGTTTTAATTGAAATAAAAATGTATTAGGTGTTCTGAGGATATCAACAAGCTAAGATTTTGAATGAGTTGCACAGTCTGAGCTGAACTTTCTGCAAGAATGGAGACTGCACAGGAGATCAAGTGTTGGGGTCACTCATCCAGTTAGGCTGTGTAGAAGGTGAATAGGCTTAGGTAGGCCTAGAAGTAAGGAGATGGTGTAGGCATACAGCATTCTTAAGTTCAAATAGGTTTCTTTGTTATAATTTGGTGGGCAAGAAAGGACTCTAAGATGTTTAAAATAGACATGTTAGTTTACAGTGAAACTATTACATTTAAATCAAATCTTATTTTTAATTGATACCAAACTTAAAGCTGTACAACTTATGAAATTCTATGCATGAGAACATTGTATAATGCTTAGATGATATCTATGCTCTCTGACATTTATTCTTAACAGTACCATTTTTTCTTCATGGTGAAAACACTTGATATCCTTTCTTCTCATTTTTTTTTGTTTCAACTGACTATGCGGTATCACACTACACTATTTTGTTCCTATGTAATAGTAGCAGTACTACTAGCTCTGCATGCCAATGCCCTAGTCTCTCCTCTTATGGCAGCCACCACTCTCCTTTCAGCTTCAATGAGATCACATGTCATTTTTATACTTCACCTCTAGGAAGAATAGGTGTAATCAAACTTTTTGATACCAGTATATCTCCAAAAGTTCCAGAGAATCTGTATACTGTTTACCATAAAATAGATATGACAGAATGTCCCTGAAACTTGTCTATTTCTCATAATTCTACGTAGAAATAGGTGCATGCCTTTACTTAAAAATATGTTTTACATAACACATATATTTACTTTCTAATACAACCAAAAACTAATTTCACAAACTATGATTTATGAAGAAAATTCCAAAATGTTGAATGAATACTCGTATCCTGTATACAGGTATGCAAAGCCAGGACATTTTTCATGAAGCAGAATGGTTAATGATACTATGTTGGCCTGATGACCTAGCAGATTTTGCTTTCATAAAATAATATTTGCTGTCATTTACTTTGATATTGTCTTCTTTCCACTGATACTTAAAAAATGCTGCAGTATGAGAGAAGCTACATGATAAATGGAAAGGATATGATTTTTTATATTCTTTCTATCTAGCCAAGAATAGCTTTAAACTCTCCACCTTCCTCTTTATAACTGCTTCAGTGCTGAGATTACAGGCATGTTTCAGTATGTAAGTGATATTTTTTGGAAAGAAAGTTGCTTTAAAACTTAGAAAAATAGGAAATATAGTTGAACTAGTTTCCATGCAAGCAAAATCAGGATTTTTTAAAGTATTATATCTCAGGGAATGATCACTGGGAGGTAATCGCTGTTGGGAAGAGAAGCCAGGATGTGAGAGGTGGCTGTGCTTAAAACCTTACAAAGAACATTGCAGACATTAATTCGCACATTGTGGAAAAGAACCCTTTTCTATGAAGTGCTGTGGCAGTCTTGGAAGAGAGAACAGGGTGAATGTGGATACTGACATTCATAACTCCTCTCTTTAGGACTGTTGAGGTAATCCCGAGTTGTACTCAGAGAATCTGACAAGCAGAATGTGCTAAGAGACCTCGCATCTGTTCCTTGTCCAGTCATCATCACAGAGGCTTCCTCTGACCTGCAGCCAGACATTAAGAGAATAGAGAGTCTAGATTGGAAGTCTCTATAACGTCCCTCCTTTCAGAGAATGTGGAACCCCATGATAGATGGGGAGGACAGAGGAAAGATGGTAGGAGTCAGAAGGGGTGAAGGACACTGGGAAAACATGGCCCACTGAACAACTAAGAAGGGTTCATAGGACTCAGAGACTGTAGCAACAAGCATAGGGCCTGAACCAGGTCGTCTGTGTATATATTTTGGCTTTTAGTTTGGTGTTTTTGTGGGACTTTTAACCTTGGAAGTGGGTGTGTCTCTGATTCTTTTGCCTGTTCTTGGGACTCTCCTCCTATGGGGTTGTCCAGCCTCTATATGGGAGCTTTTGCCTTGTCTTCTTGTATCTTGTTTTGTCATGTTTGCTTGTTGTCTTTTGGAGGCTTTCTCTTTCCTGAAAGGAAATGGAGGGGAGTGGATTAAAAGAAGAGGAAAATAAAGAGTGAAAAATGTAACACAGCTCTCAGACTCATCTCACTACTGGGTTATAACTGAAATCTCATCCTTGGAAGGATCATTCCTTAGATGCAGACCTAGAAAGTTTATTTAAAGTGCAAAAAAAAAAGAAGAAAGAAAGCAAGGAAGGGAGGAAGGGAGGGAGGGAGGGAGGAAATATGGACACATGCAAAGTGCATCATTTGATATTATTTTAATTCATTTTATTTTAAGTGAAAAATAAATCTTTTTAAAAGTATGACTATCCATGATCTTACATAAGCAAATTTTGCATATTAAAGGTATTTGTAAAGGATGAGTCTGATCTGTATAGTCTTTGCTTGTTATGATTCCCCAAATAATTCAATTTAATATTAATTTACCTGGCAGTTATATTGAAGTAATGGATATAGTAACCTAGAGATTACTTAAAGTGTGTAGGCTATATGTAAACATTATACAGGTTGTTATAAGGACCAGACATCAGTGAGTTTTGTATCTACCGAGGGCCCTATAACCAACTGCCATATATTCCCAGTGACACACACACACACACACACACACACACACACACACACACACACACACACACTTAATGTGATAAATATGGAAGGAGATGTTGGCTTACTGGATGAAGGAGGAAGATAGAAAAGTGTCAAAAGAAGCATAATGTGAAGCATGATAGACAGGTCAAGAATGTTTTTTAGTTAAGCCTAACAAAGGCAGACATTATTATCCCCAATTATAAGTTGATGAAATTCAGTCTCAGAGACATAGGTTATCTGACTCATGTTTGTTTAACTGCATGCTCCATGGGACCTTAGTTCCCAAGGCTTTGTTTAATAGAGAACAAGAAGAAGGGACATATGACCTCATCCCCAGGCTTTCTTGAGAACTTATGGCTGGTGTGAACTTTTGCAAAGTCACTGAAGGTTGTGTTTGATTCTTGGTAGTAGCAAGCCTTGAACAGGGTAGATTTCAGATTGGAGTTTGTGCTCTGCAACTAGCTTGTAGAGATCACTTACGGCTTTGCTGTGTACAAAGACGTCAGATTGGTATGAGTTTTTTTTTAAATTGATTTTTACTGAACTCTTCATTTTTCTATGTTCCCGTCTCTGCCTTTTCCCTCCCCTTCAACCCTCTCCCAAGGTACAAACACTCCCTATTTACTCAGGATATCTTCTCTTTTTCTACTTCCAATGTAGATTATATCTATGTATATCTCTGTTAGGGTCCTCATTGTTGTCAAGGTTCTCTAGGATTGTGATTTATGGGCTGGTTTTCTTTGCTTTATGTTTATGAAGTTCTTGATATTCATACTATCTTTTATATAGTGTTATGTTTAAAATATACTTCTGTTTTGAAGTATGCTTCTTTTCCCACATTGAATTCTAAATTTCATTCTTTTCCCCTGAGAAATAAAGGCTTACCTCTGGCCCACTAATAATTCCACAATATTATCGTCTTCTGAGAAGTCAAAGTCAAGACAAGAGAACTTTCCAAGAGAATATTTTATAATTTGGAAGATAAGTAGTCCACAATGACAGAAAAAAACTTAATTATAGACAATTTGATTGAAGAAGTATTGAGAATAAAGAAAAATTTTGAAATAAAAATTTATAGAGAATAAAACACTATGGGGAAGGAAGTATTCAAGGTCATTCAAGGAGAGCAAGAGTACTTAAGACTTTCGACACTTAATAATAGTACTTGGTCATATTTTTTGGAGTTAGATGATATTTGATTTACTATATCTATTGATGGACAAATTTAGACTCTGTTGGATAATGCAGACATCACCTTTTGTAATTGCTTAATCTTTTAGATGCTAATTATATAAAATTATGTGAGGGTTTGGGAAGAAGTAAATAAAGGGGTCAATAGTTAACTTTGCCTGACTATGATTTTAAAAAAGTACCTGACAAATGTAAAAAATAATTCTGTAAAGTCACAGTTTTGGAAATTTCTGTTCATGATCACTTGGCCTCTGTTGATTTGGGCCTCTGCTGAGGATGACATCATGGTGGGGAGCAACATTCCTTCCTTATCTTATGACAATCAGGAAGTAGAGTGAGAGAAAATGACTTAAACAAAATATATCTTCCTACAACATATTATCAATGAATAATTTTCTCTGAATTTTCCCACCTTCCAAATGTTCTGTCTCTTCTCCAGAGCTCATCAAGTTATGACTCCATTAACAGACCTCTCCACTAATAAGGTCAGAAACCTCATGATTTGATTACTTCCTTCTAATCTCACCTCTTTGGAGCATGACTAATAAAAACCCAGAGACAGATATTGGTGTTCAAGGTGAAGATCAGAAAAGCAAAGCAGCCCAGCCACTACAGATATCTTACCTCTACTAAAGCTCAGACAAACAAAGGGGTGATCCTGCAATGTTCTCTATCAACCTCAGGCTCCACACTCCACTGAGTTCCTGTCTCTTCCCCTTTATATTCCTCTCTCCACCCAGCCATATAACTCTTGTCTCCACCTCCCTAGTGCAGGGATTAAAGGTGTATGATCCTAACTGCTGGTATCACCTTTTTATGAGCTCTATTTCTGTTTAAGACAGATTCAGTCTTGTATAGCCCAGGGTGACCTTGAACTCACAGAGATCTGTTTACCTCTCTTTCCCAAGTTCTAGGATTAAAGGTTTGTGCTACCACTGCCTGGCCTGTATGGCTGACTAGTATGGCTATGTTGTTGTCTGATTTTCATGCAATCTTAATTTATTAAAATACAAATAATATGCCACTACATTCCTATTCACATTACTGCCTTAAAAACTAAATCTTGACTATGTAATATTTGGAGGTACATTTCATACCCTAACTATAACAAAGGGTATGAGAATGTAGCAAACATATTGCTAGGTAATATCATTTCTGGTACTTCTGAGTTGAATGGCACCTTATTTACCACCAATCTACAAAGGGCGAGGGTTGGTAAGTGAAGAAAGGAAAAACGTATAAGAGTGTCTCCATTTCTAGTCTCAATGTACATTCACAGTTTTAGTTAAAATTAAAAAAATGCTTTGGATTATTGACATGTTCTGGGATTATAAACTAAAGACTGTAAATTTCAAGGAATTACTGCAAGAAGACTATATTTGAGGCTGAATGTCCAAACTTCCTTCTTAATAAACTGCCATGTATATTTCAAACTCCTGTTTTCAAGTGGGGAGTAAAGTAGATGGTTGTCAGGAGGAGGAACATATGCAATGAACATCAGACTAATAGATGCATAGAGAAATATAGACCTTTAGTTAGCAGCTTTAGTCTTCATCACAATATTATATCTTATTTCCAGAAAAGAAGCAAAGGCTATTGACTTTTTATATCCCTGTTACAAAGTAGTCCTGCATCTGTGACTTGAATTGCAGAAACCGCTGCCCAACATTGGCTTGTGTAGACTATTTCATTCAAACATTCT
Organism: Microtus pennsylvanicus; assembly: GCF_037038515.1. Lineage (NCBI taxonomy): Eukaryota > Metazoa > Chordata > Mammalia > Rodentia > Cricetidae > Microtus > Microtus pennsylvanicus. The sequence continues at coordinate 19,282,085 of NC_134583.1, forward strand.
CTGCTATTGATCAAACAGATGATGGAGAATTTCCTTTGAAAACAATTTCTGCAGACTGAATGGAGTGAAGTCACTGCTCTAAGCCATTTACAAAAGGAAGTTATGTCCTTATATAACAATACATTAATTTTTTTACAAAACTATATATAAAATTTCATACTTTTCTTTCTATCCATCTGGGAAGCTGCAGAAAGTATAATTATGTGAGGATTGATACATATGTTTCATAAATCTCCCTAGGATGTACATCAGATTGTTTCTCTAGCGAGGCAAGGCTCAAGGGTGAAAGTATGAGTAATTTGAAGGAGCTGCTGTTCATCACCGAAGACTTGAGGGGGAAAGTAGACATTACTGTCATGAGTAATAGACAGAGGAGGAAATGCCTAAAACTGGTTGGTTCTATGTTGAGAAATTTCTAAATATTTCATTCACATGTACCAAAGGACATGACCACCACTTTTCATATTACATAAAATATTGCAAGTATGTCAATATTTTTATAATAAATATAATTCATTAGCACAGCCGTTCATGATGCCGCAAGTCCATATTCACACCAAAGATATTTTTACCCTGAATGCTCCATATTTTCCACACAGTTATTTGTCCATTCTATAGTATTTATTAAGTATCTTTTGTGTATAAAGAACTGCAGATATTACTACAAATAATGTGACTCTCATCTGTGTCCAGAGGAAGATTGGAAGTAGAAGCAATCTACAAGTGTAGTTTTAAAATGATCATGTCTGTAAATCCCCACATTAGATTCAGTATAAGTATGTTCTTGTAGGTGATTCTATCCTCTGAGTAATTATCTCTTCAAAAATGTTATTTCACTTACTTTATATGCATCCATGTTTATGTGTGTGTATATATGTATGTATGTATATGTGTGTGCGTGTGTGTGTGTGTTTACACCTGCCATGGTGTACATGTGGAAATCAGAGAATAGCTTGTAGAAGTTGATTCTTTCTATTGAATGGATCACAAGGTTCAAATTCAGGTTATCAGGTTTGGAAGCAAATGCTTCTACCACCCACTGACCCATCTCAACAGCCGTTGGGTAATTATCTCTTGAATTTCTTTGCAGAAAATCTGAATTACGTCTCTGCTAAGGGATGAGTTAACATATTGTTTAGTTATTACAATGTTTAATTAAATTTACAACACAGAGGATGAAAAATTTAAATCATTCAGTTACTGGGTAGATTTTGACTCTTTCAATATCTAAGAATACCTACCCTACATCTGTCACTCTGCTGACTTACTCCGGAGACTACAATTTTAATGTTCCATAGTCAGGTTTCTGACTAGTATTTACTTTGTTCATTCCAACTGCACAAAGCAAATGTCCTTGTATCTGTTGTGAGAGAAACAAAACTTCTGTCTTGATCTCAGATCAGTTTCTCTGAAGAACAGCTTAACTGTATGGATGTAACTGGATCTTTTCATGTGGAAGGGACTGGCTTGTCAGCTGTCATTACCTGCCACACATCACAGACCTCTTCCCTGGCAAAAGCTGAGCCTGAGAATTAGTTCCCTTACTTGTGTTGAATTGGGAGTCTGATTTTTTTCTGAAGAGGTATCTTTAGTTGGAGAGACTCCTATTTGATGTGTGATTCCCCTCTATATGGTGTGAATACCATTGATTAATAATGAAACTGGCCTGGCCTGATAGGGTAGAACATAGCTAGGCAGAAAAAACAAAACTGAATGCTGGGAGAAGGAAGGCAGAGTCAGGAGAAAAACCATGGAGCCTGCTCTGGAGACAGATAATGCTGGAACCTTGTCAGGAGGCCACTAGCCTCGTGGTAAAATATAAAATAATGGAAATGGGCTAAATTAAGATGTAAAAGCTGGCCAATAAAAAGTTAGAGCTAATAGGCCAAGCAGTGATTTAATTAATGAAGTTTCTGTGTGGTTATTTGGGAGTCTGGGTGACCAGGAACCAACAAGCAGCCTTCTACTACACCTGTTCAGTTGGGGATTGACCATTAATAAGGTTGTGTCTTGCTAAGTATTATTTGTCAATAATCAAAACAAACTTATTTGGCAGTGGATATGTGCATTATACGTTTTAAACTTTATCTAAAGCTGACAACCTCAACATAACAGAGATTATGAACACAACTCAGAACTCTTTTTTCTTGCTTGTTTACTTATCTTTATTTTTGCTATTATAATTTAATTATATTTTTCTTCCCATTTTCTTGCTCCATGCCCTCCCATATAATACCTCCTCTTTCAAAGTGGTGGCCTCTTTTTTCATTACTTGTTATTGCATATAACATATGCATTTACACTTATGTTCCTCAGTTTAACCTCTTCTGTCAATGGAGTGTTAAATATATGTGTGTTTTCAGGAAGTATCATTTAGAATTGGGCAACCAATTGGTGTGCTCTTCCCTGAAGAAGGCCACTTCTCCCGTTCTTGGCATCCATTGGTTGCTTATAATTCCTTGTGTAGGGTCGCAGGCTCATGGGAATTTCTCTATCTAGTTGGCATGTTCATCCTTGTTCAGGACATATTTGATAATCATCTTAGTGAGACTTTATCGGTATCACCTCTGTTATTACTTGGAGATGCAATCTCAAAGCAAACTCTCTCATCCTGCAGATCTTACAATGTTCTTCCTTGATGAAAAATAACACCTTTGTTTCAAGTAACTAAATCTTGAAATCTCCAACTTGCAGTAGTTAAAAGCTTGCTGGTATACAAAAGTATACTTAGTGTGAAGGGAGGAGTTCACTAGAGGAGCTAGAAGAGCCTAGTGCTTGCTATAATTCATTGTATAAAAAGGTTTTCTATAGGTTAAAGTTAAGACAGCGACATCACGGGACAGGATAACAAATCTGTCCAAATGTGCTAAAGACATTGTATCTAAGCAGCAGTCGTTACTTCACTGTATATTACAGTTATTTATGAAGAAACCGCAATCGAAATGATTATCTCAAATGGAACTCACCAAACCTCTTACACAGTCAGTTTCCCAAATTGCCCAGCAAAGCCAATGTCATGAGTGGCACTGTTGCCTGTGATTTTTTTTGTTCATTTTATTGCTTATATTTCCAGCCCAGGAACCAGCTATCAAATGTCTTCACCCCAATTTCTTGGATACCTGCAGGGATTCAATGCACACATTGTGATAAGATCTTTCCAAATCTCTATCTGGATGATCATTTTGGTTGTATTTCCTCAGTAAAGTTGGTTAAACAGGAGAGTCTATTAAGCTGCTCTCTTTGGACCATTTGGATGAAAGAGCAGCCCTGCTTCAGTATCTAAGGTGTAAGAAAGAAAGTAGCAGGTACAGAGAGGTAAGAAAGGCAGACATTGGCTGTGGCAATCATGGTTGATGCAGCAAGATTAGAACATAATTCTCTTTACTATGTGAGTGTCAGAAAAAAATATGAGTTTTCTCTTCTAAAATCCAGGTAATTCTTTGGAAATTGATTAGTAGTTCTAAACATTTTGAAATTGGTATATGTTTATCAACTTTCTGGATTGGTTCAAGTACTAAAATTTTGATGTATGCTTATTTATTGTTTATGATGATGGAAGAAATACCCCTACCACAGACAAATGTTTTTGTACTAGAAAGGGAAAGCACATGAAATAGACATCTTTAAACATGTGCTGTGTAAGCACTATTGTGGCACTGTTCTAACTTTTGACAGTCATGAACAGGTTAAAAGAGAATTAATGGTCAAAGATAGATGACAAACACACACACACACAAACAAACTACTCAATAGTATTTTCAGAGGTTCTGTTTCACAATATATCAGAACATTTTGCCAGAAATTTTTTTCCTTTTAGGTACTTTTCATGTATATTATGATTTCTGGTTTTGTGTCTTATGGGATTTTGGGGATTATTGGGTGAATGTCTGTGTCTCTGCAACTGTATGTTTCTTGAGCTTTTTCTTTGGCTCTTTTTCTTATGTTTGTTTTATTTTATCTATCATTATTATTATCATTATTATTATATGCCTGTTTGTATCCTAATGAAAAAGAGAAACAAAATGTGGATTTGGGTGGGTGGGGAAGTGGGGAGGATCTCAGAAGAGTTGAAATAACCATAATAATGATACAATATGTGGAAAAAAATCAGTTAAGATGAAAAGAGAGAACTTATGGAAATATTTTTAAAAGGATCACTCAGGAAATTGAGGCAGGAGCCCTACTTCAACTCATGTATTCTAGAAGAGCTTTAGATGTGTAACAATATGCATCTTAAAATTAACTATAACAGGACTTGGTGTTCTAAGACAATTTATTTTTTAAAAAAAGATAATGCAAAATCTCAGGCATAAATAAAGCTTTACTATTAGAACTTTTATTCATTTTCTACATGTATGGAACCATTTGGATTTTTCTCTTCAGGCAGTATGCATTTTTATGGAGATTCAGTTTCATTTGTTTAAAACTAAGTTAAAAACACAGCATGGTAAAGTGGGGTGAAAAAAAAAGACCTTACCATGCTATAGAGGCAGAAAAATACCCCCCTAAAGAACATAGCTCAGAGACAATTAGTTTCTGAAACATATCACAAACTTTTACATATTAGAAGAAAAAAGACCAGAACATGTAACTCCTTCAAGTATGTAGAGGTTGCCAGTAAGAATAGGAAAGGATGCCTCACTTCATATACTACTAGGAAATGCAAAGTAAACAGTAGTAAAACATTGCTGCAAGATACTTTGGTCATTCCCAGAGAAGATGAGAGTGGGGCACAGCAGGAATGCTCCTGTACTGATGGTGGGTATGAAGAAATGCTACATTCTCTTTGGAAGACAATCTGACAGTCTGTAATAAGGCTATCAGGACATCAGAGCATGGCCTTTTCTCCATATTCCTTCTGTATTTCCTTAGATGAAACTTGTATCTACAACAAAATTATGCAGTGCTGGAAACAGTTTTATTTATGTTGCCCATACTTAGCAACCAGCAAAATTTCCATTGATATGTGCAGTAAACTTGGGTACATTCAAGTAATGGGATATTCTTCTACAATAAAGAGACAAGGAAGGACATGGAGGAAGCATAAATGTGTGGTGCTAACGTCTAAAGGCCACAGGTCATATGATTTGATACTCTGTCTTTCCCCAAAAGCCAAAACTGGATTAGCAGATATACCACAGTATTGCCTAATGTCAATAACTGTAAAATCTGAGGGTGGAGGTGGGAATTGTGTCTAGAAACTTTCATTTGGGTAAAGATGGTAAGAATTGAAACATCATCTCGGTGGGTTTTTCCTTTGATATGTATGAAATGTCTTTCTCCATCTCTTTTTATTAATGTTGGTTTGCAGTCTATTTTATTGGATATTAGGATGACTATAGAAGCTTGCTTCTTGGATACATTCATTTGGAAAATCTTTTCCAACAGCTCTTTTTCAGGTAATGTCTTTCTTTGATGTTGAGGTGTGTTTCTTGTATGCAACAGACGGATGGATCCTGTTTCTCTATCCATTCTGTTTGTCTGTATCTTCTTGGGGAATCAAGTCCATTGACATTGAGAGATATTAATAACCAGTGATTGCCAATTCCTATTGTTTTGTTGTTGTTGCTTGTAGCAGTAGTAGAGTGTGTGTGTGTTTCCCTTCTTTTGATTTTGCTGAACTGAGATTATTCCTATTAATTCCTATGTTTTCTTGGGTGTAGTGAACCTCCTTGGGTTGTAATTTTCTTTCTAGTACCTTTTTTAGGCTGGGTTTGTGGATAGATGCTGTTTTAGTTTGACTTTATCATGGAATATCGTGTTTTCTCCATCTATAGTGATGGAAAATTTTGCTGGGTTTAGTAGACTGTGTTGGCATCTGTGGTCACTTAGAATCTACAGAACATCTACCCAGGCCCTTCCAGCTTGTAGAGTCTCTGTTGAGAAGTAGAGTTTTATTCTAATAAGTTTGACTTTATATAGCAAAGCCTTAAGTGGAGGGATTAGGACATTAACCCAGTCACAAAACTTACAGTTTTTCCTGCCTACAGAGTTTTCTGGGACAGGAGCCTAGCAGAGTCATCAAAGAGACCAGAGAGAATTAAATCAACAACTGATGAGAGCAGATGCAGATTCCCACAGCCAAACATTAGACAAATATTGAGGAGTCCTACAGAGGAGGGGGAAGAAGAATCAGAGGTACCAGAGTTATCAGGGACAACAAAAAACCATAGTCCACAGAATCATATGACCAAGACTTATGGGAGCTTGCAGATTTCAGGGAGTCTGTGTTGGCCCAACCTTGGGTCCCTGCATATATATTATGACTGAGTAGATTGGTGTTCTTGTGGGTTCCTAACAGTGGAAGCTGGGGCAGTCTCTGACTCTTTTGTCTCCTTCTGGTCTTATTGTGGCTTGTTATGTAGTGTTTGGATGATGTCCCTAGGAGGCCTGCTCTTTTTTAAAAAATACATGAGGATGGGTGGGTGGGAGGATCTGGGAGAAAGGGTAGGTGGTGGGAGAGACTCTGGGGAGGGAAGGGAAGGGAAACTGAAGTCAGGATGTAATGTATAAGAAATGAATAAAAACAAAATTTAAAAAAGAAAAAGAAACTTTCCATACAGTTATATTTCTGTAACCTTAAAATTCTTTAACAAAATAGTTTGTTGAAATGGAGCATAAACCTTCATTAAGCAGGACCATTAAAAGTATTTAAGAAAAACATATAAATAAGATTATAAGCTAAAAAATATATTTGTTAGTATCAAAACTATATTAATTATTTTCTGTGTCATAATCTCTTCCAATCCAAAATTAAGCTTTTTAGTAGTATTTTGAAGTCCAGACTTATTTGATTTTAAAGTTGTAACAATATACTGATTTAATAACTTATTTTTGTGAAAGGCTATTTTAGCAACTTTTTGCATAGACATTATTTATAAAGAATTATTCCTTATAAAAGGTGGCTAAAACTAGAGCCACCATTTTTTTTTTAAGTGGCCTTAACCAGCCTGGGCTACATAATGAGCTCTAGGCCTGCCTGGGCTACAGAGTGAGACATTATTTCAATTTTAAAAAGCAACAACATCAAAAGCACTGGCTGTACTTTGAAATTTACAACCAGTATGTATCTGCTTCCTGTTTATTCAACCTTTAAATTTTAATAAAAAAATTACAGTTTTATTGTCTTAACTTCAAAAAAAAAAATAAAGTGGCCTTAAGTATAAAGGTAGGTACTTTCTCAGTTGAAAAGCAGAAGAGGGCAGTAATTCCAGAAATGCCATCAGAACAAGGCACACATAATGTGTGCTGACTGTTCCCTAGTAGGGACAGTGGAATCCTTGAGAATAATAGTTTTGTAGGTCTCGGTATCCTACCCTAGAGAATGAAAGACAACTTTCTAGTTTGTTGATTATCCAAAAGTGGTAAAGTGTTCTATCTTTTGTCTGTGGGTATGGAATTATTGGACTTTCATGCCCTTTCTGATGTTGAAGAAAAGATACAGTATGAAAAGAAATGTCATCTTACAGTTCCTTACCTCCCAGTTATTTTGTTGTCTTTGTTTCCTTTTAAAAATATTTGTTTTAAATTGCCCATGTATGTGCATGCATAAGCTCGTGTGTGTGTGTGTGTGTGTGTGTGTGTGTGTGTGTGCGCGCGTGCCTATGTGTAGGTATGTGTACTTGAGCATGATTCCCACAAACTCAGAAGGGGGTGTTGAGTCCCCTGGAGCTAGATAGACTTTCAGGCAGTTGTGAGTCACCCCGTCTGGGTGCTGGGAACTAAACTCCAGTGCTCTGTAAGAGCAGTATATGCTCTTAACTGCTGGAACATCTCTCCAGCTGCTGTTTAAGTGTTTAAGGTAAACTGTTTTTTTTAAAAAAATTTTTTATTGTTTTTATTGATCTATATGTAATGCTGTAGTTGCATCTTTACTAATGTTTTGTCTTCCACATGAGTTATTAAAATGTAATAAATTAAATTAAAATGTGATGGTATGAGTATCAGAACTCTCCTGTAGAAATGAGTTCTGATGGAGTTGTTTAAAAGAAGAAAACTGTTTGTATTTAGTTTTCCTAAAACAGGGTTTACACCATGCTATTCCTTCTGTCTTCTACATTTGAGATAAGGATGAGAAAAAGATGGATGTTATTTGAGTTCTTTTGGGTATGTATGCAAGGAGAGTAACTGCCAAGTCATATACTAATACTGTCTATTTTCTTAGAAAACTGTTAAATACTGCTTCCCACAGTGACTGCACCATTTATGTTCCCATCAGCAAGTATAGCAAGTATAAGGCTTCTAATGCTCATTAGTTATTATTATTTTCTGAGACATTTCAAAGTGGAAACCATCCTAATGTAATGATCATGATCTGGCACCTCCTTGTGCCTTTAACTTGTGTTTTCCTGGTAATTATAATGCTACAAATGCTATCCATGTGCATATTGGAATTTTTTTTTATTTTTGAGGCAGGGTTTCTCTGTAGCTTTGGAGCCTGTCCTGGAACTATCTCTTGTAGACCAGGCCGGCCTCGAACTCACAGAGATCCACCTGTCTCTGCCTCCCGAGTGCTGAGATTAAAGGCGTGCGCCACCACTGTCCAGCCATGCATATTGGCATTTGTTTCTACTCAAGTCTTTTACCAAATTGTTAATCTGGATAATTGTTATTGAGCTTGGGCGTGCTATATATTTTCTGAATATTAACTCCTTATCCAATAAATATTTTTCAAGTATTTTCTGTCATTCTCTTAATTGTATACTCATTCTGCTGATGTGTTCCTTTGAAGTACAGAATGTTTAAAACATTAAGATGTCCAAATCTTTTATTTTGCATGTGTGTAGTGCGTGCCTTTGATATTGTAGCCAAGGAATCATTGCTGAGGGTGTAAAAATTTTGCACTGTGGGTTTATTTTTTTTTTGGGGGGGGGAGTTGATCCAGTTCTGGAAAGTTGTTATGAATGGTGTGGATAAAGGCCCAGTGTCCTTTGCTTTCTTGTGGATTTCTGTTTTCCAGCTTCATTTACAGACTACTGTTACTCACTGGTAATCTCAGCAAAGCATTCTTTTGGCACCTAGACATGAACCACTGGTGTTTATATTCTAATGCTGTTTTCCTGACCATGCTTTGTCTGGAGTTGAAACATGCTTCACTTTCACTTACCACTCTGTTTATTATTTTTGCCAAGTGTCGAAAATACTCCAGCTTCATTCTCTCTCCTTTCCTTTCCAGGCACAAACAAACTCTTAGGCACTTCTTTCCCGCGTTTGTGTGACATACATCACAGATACTGTCACACTCTGTGACTATAGAAGATCCACTGAAAACAAACACATGCATGAATTCTTGAATGAGAGTTGCCTGTTCACTTACCTTGTGATATTGCCTAGTCTTGTGTCACTGAGGAAACAAAGAACATTTTGGTTTGGATGCAGATCAGTTTCCTAAAGCCTTTGTTGTCCCCTGCCTTCTGTTCTTCCCTTCCCTCTGTTTTTTCTTCCCTCCATTTCTTCTTCTTTCCCTCTTCTTCCCCTTCCTTTCCCCTCGGATTCCTGTTGGAAGTCATATCAAATACAGCTGTCATCTGTTTTGCACCTTCAGTTGACTCTTGCACTGTGTTGATGCCCGCTTCCCCAGGCAACTGCTTTTGTCTTTGGAGATAGCTTATTTGTTGCCTTGTCTTGATCCCAGGTGCTGTTGTCTGGGATTCTCGTCTCACCTTGCTCTCATCCTGTTATTTTCCATATTGAGTCACATGAAGGTCATCCTCAGTTTCAACTTCTTGAGGCAACAGCCATTTCTCTTGTGCCTGGTCCTGTCAGCACAATTTCTGGCACAAAAGAGTTACCACATGAGTATGGATAGTTTTTGAACAGAGCATTAGAAAATCTCACCTTTTCCCCACGGAAGCATATAATACAAAGAAGAAAGTCCTGAGATTAAGAATTCTTTACCTTTGATATCTGGAAAAGAAGTAATTGCTTCTCATGAGCAATAGAAAGGAATTTGATTTTATCCTGAATCGTCTGGGAAGTGACTTATCAAGCAAATATCTCCCACCTGAACAGAAGACAAGTAATTTGCACCAACCAGAAACAATAGATTATTGTGTGTCTTTGTGCTTTTCTAAGCAAGAGAAATTAAAGAGTGCTTTGTAATGGCACTTTAAAATATATTTTTGAAAATCCCATTTTGTTATGCTTAACCTTGCTGTTAGATGATTTGAGTGATGCCTTTTCTCAGAGGAGAATTCTTTGAAGCCAGGGGCACCTCCCCAGCTGGATAGCCTGGGTAGCAACATGAACCAAATGACCTGCATCTGAATGTGAAGAGAATGATTAATGATTTATTTCCATCTTGATTCTCATAGCAAACCTTTCTACTTGTGTGTCCTTCAACCTATCTACACTCCTGCTGAAACTTCAATGGGGCATATGTCAGAGCTTCTAAAAAAACTTTGAAAAGGAGAAGTGTGAAATCATAAATACTTCACAGGGAAGAAGCTGCTTCTCTAGCTTTACACTCTTAACCTGAATAGCAGACATTGCTAAAGATCAGTAAGACTGTCTCGGATGCATATGGACCTGACTCCAAAAGCCTGCTATTCACACCCTCAATATCCACTGCTTATAAACCACGGCTTTGGAATACATGTGTTTATATTCTGATTAAAATAAAGTTCATCACTAGAAATCAATAAGGACAAACCAAATACAACCTAAGTTCAAAAACCTTAAAGTATAGAGAATACATGTAAAAGCCTATAGGAACTTGGGATGACTTTTTTTTCAGTTATTCTAATAAATGATATAACACTCATGCCATGCTTTTGAAGTAATTTTGAAGTGATTTTTGGCCCATACATATGGAGACTATCACCTGAGAAGGTAAAGTGAAAAAAGAAATTCTGTGAATTCATGATCATAAGCACTGCGATATAACACCATGCTGCACAATAACTATTTGTCATCCAATATTTGTCTGTCTGTCTGTCTGTCTGTCTACCTATTATTTACCTCTAACCTTAAACTTGCTACATAACTAAATATAGTTTTAAAATTTTTATCCTCCTTCCTCTACCGCCCAAGTGCTAATACTTTATGGGTGTGTACCACATCAGATCTGGTTTTGTTTTTGTTTAAGAATTTATTTCTAGAAGCGTTTAGAGAAAAATATATGAAACTATTTTGGTATCATTTCAGATTTTTCATTATCAATGCTACATAAAGAAATTGCTAAAATTATGAATTTTCACAAGTGGAATTAACATTTTCCATTGAGTGAAAAGCTATAGCAACTGACCTCTAAAGGTTATTTCTTGAATACTCACAGGCATTTTATGGTTGTGCTTCATTTCACCTTCAATGACTCTAGGATTAAATGATTCTGTACATCAAAAAATTATCATGTAGTTATTAGTTATTTTTATAGCTCAGATGAATCTGTTATTGGTTTGTTACAGCACATGTCCCATTGGTCAAATGAATACCATTTTGAAATAAGGCAGACATTTTTAATATTGATAAATGAATTGTTATGGACTCTGTGTAGGGAAACCAGATATTTCTTAAGTGAGACTTGGTATCAAAAACAATACTGAAAAATCCCTGATGGAACACCATAGAAGTCACATTTATACAGTCATTTCATGAAGCAGGTGTACCCCCACCCTTAGGAGGAAGACCTACTAAGTGTTGATATGATTTATCACTTAGAGATGTGTATTATCTTTCCCTAAACTTAAGCTGCACAAGGTGTCCTGTTTTTAGAATATTACACATTTATGAAAAAATAAATATGTACCATTAATGCTTTATCATGGCTCTTGGCCCAGAGTGTCATTATCTGATTTTTTTAATGAATAACTAATGCCTTAGGTAGTTTCCAAATCTCATTTTAAAGAATGATTACAGTTATCCGTCACCAAATGACTGGTGAGTAATGATTTTTACTCACTGGGTTTTGTCCATTTTTTTTAATGACTCTACCTGTCCCTCCTCTGTAAAGTCAATTTTCTATTACATGGAGGTGAAGTACCAGGAGGACTGGAAACCAAGAATGACTATAGCATCGTTACATAAGCGAACATTGATAACACTGAAGATGTAGCCTACACATTTGGAGTCAGTAGTGTTGATCATGTCAAGATTGTTCCCCAGGATTAATAGCATGATGTCAGCCACATTAATAATAAAGATACATTCTGCAATCCCCTCCCTGCTGAGGAGACATACTTTCTAACAAAATTCTTTTACTAGAAACAGTGACTTATACTGTTTCATATTTTTTTATTTCTTTATAAGTAATACCAATCAAAATTTCCACTTCCTCCTCTCCTCCCACTTTCCTCCCGCTCCTCTCACCCCCTACCCCACCTTCTCCAGTCATAAGAGAAGACAGGGGTACCCTGCCCTGTGGGAAGTCCAAGGCGCTCCCTTCTCCATAAGCATATTTGGTATGCTTCCAAATAGACTAGGATCCCAAAAAGCCAGTACATGCAGTAGAGACAAATCCCAGTGCCATTATCACTGGCTTCTCAGTCTGCCCAATTGTCAGCCACATTCAGAGGGTCCAGTTTGATCCCATGCTCATTCAGTCCCAGTCCAGCTGGAGTTGGTGAGCTCCCATTAGCTCAGGCACACTGTCTCAGTGGGTGGATATTTCTAAGGCCTAGCATCCAAACTCAAATATCACAGGGTGAGTCTCTTCTATAGGCACAGGTGAAAGATTCCTCCTGTTTCTGACAGTGACTGCTTATGCCCCTTGTCTACCATCTCTGTTCTCATTTGCACAGTTGCTTTCCCTGTGTGTTTGTGTTTACATTTCCTGCTACCCATGTAAAGATGCTAATTCTTGGAACAGGATCCATCACAATTAGTATGATTTTTCCTTAATTTACCTGCAAAGACCATTTTCGTGATTCAACAGAGATATACATTGCCTAACTCAAAGGCTTTGAAATTGATGATATTAAAAATGTAACGTTATGCAATGTCAATATGACATGTGTTTGTAATATATTGCTACTGAACAAATTATCACCAAACAACAGTACCTCATCTATCTTGAGATTTTCTTGGTCCATATTTTGTCCAGGTCTGGCCATACAATTCCTTTCCTGTGACATATATACTGTATTCTGTCAAAGATTCTGCTGAAGAGTAGAAATAGCTCCAGTCCCTGCCAGATTAAATTTGCATAGTCCTTCACCCTCTATGTGGGCTGGATACCTATCTTCATGACTCTAAAGGAATTCTTACTTGGCAATTGAATGCTGCAAGAATAAGCCTGGAAAGAGATAGGAATCAGTGACGTCTAGTCTCATAGGAGAGGAGCCCCACAATATGGACAATATAGTCATAACTTTCTTCTTTGATCAGTGGAGCCACAAAGCACTCTCAGACTTAAGGGGAGAAGTAAAACACTCCCTATGAGGAACTGTTTCCAGCTTTTGGTTATAGTTCACTTACATGTTTTTTTTTCATATTCTCAAACCTCACTCTATTTAAAAATTGTCTTGAAATTGAGGTTCTGGTGTTGCAAATCAACTCAATATACACATGAGACTCTTTAGTATGCTTGTGCTTCATCTAAAGACCTGCAATGAAAAGTAACAATTTATCTTCTCTCAATGTGATATGCTGTGGTGAGACAGAAGCTAGACAAACATTCTTCTCCAAGAAGAAGAAGCTAGCTGAGGGTTGGGAGTACATCTGTTTCTATAATTTTAAATCTAACCAGAGACAGTTTACCTTAAACACTTAAAACAATTTCTGAATTTACAGGTCAATTTCTGGACAAGACAGGAAATGGAAGCATTAATTTTTTCATACTTAGCCTAGCTTGGCATCCTCATATTTCCTCCAAGTTCTGTTCACAAACTCATCTCAGGAATTCCATTTTTATCTCTCATCTCATATTTCACCTAGACAGCTGAAGCCAATTGTTATTTTCTCTATCCTGCTAGTTAATCATCCTTGATGGATTTATGAATTCATTAGGTTCCTGTCTACTCTTCTCTGTTCTTTCTTGCAAAAACAAGACAGAACTTTTGCCAGTACACATGAAGCATCCTGTATCTTTATCTTCCTGTAGCATGTGTTCATGTCCTGAAAGGCATTACAACAGTTCAGTTGGTGTCAGGCCTTTTCTTCCAGGTCTTTGTGATGTCCTCCTTTCCATTTAGGCTCAAAGAGCCTTTTCCTCTTGCCATCTACTGTTGTTTCTAGAGTCAGGAACAGATGTTATAGATGGTGAGAAGTGACAAACTTCCAGTGATTATGTCTAGTTTTTGTTGTTGCATATTAGCCTACATGAATCACTTATTCCATTTTATAATTTATGTGGGCTAAAATTATAGTCTGAGCTTGCCTGAGAGAGTATTACTCTGAATACTGCCCACTGTGGTCACAGGGGGTAGCTGGGAAAGTGTTGAGGACGGGCCTCGATAAAAGTACTTTTGCCAGGGTGGGGGTGACAGAATTAAAGAAATATAAGTAAGGAATATAAAGACACATAAAAATAACAAGACAGAAACCATAAGACAGTATCTGGAGGGTATTTCAGGGATTACTCAAACCCTGAAATCACCCTTGTTTGTTTTTCCACAGCTTTTCCACCCAGTGTAAACTGGAGGAGAAGGTAATAAAAGATTTCATTAGCATGTACACAAGGTTAACTCACACAGTCAACTCTGAGACATCCAGTTATTAGCATTTTGTTGTCTAGGTAACAAGATACCCCACGTCACATACTCTAGGTCAGGTACACTGAAGACAGCCATTCCCTAGGAGACCTCATAGTTACAGAAGAAAGGCACAGAAGCACATCTGCATATTCTGACCACCCACCTTCAGGATGGCAGCGAGCTATCTGAACTTCAAAAGGACCAGGTAACCACCTCCTGAGTTAGAAGGTGCAATCAAACCTTTAAGTCCCCAAACGCTGTGACTATCAGACAAGGTGGGAATGGGCCTGCATTTCTAGGCCTCCACAGAGAAGAGTCCACCACTATGAGAGCAGAGGTCAGGAAACTTATTTATGAGTGACTGTGCAGTAAGTATTCTAGATTTTGTGCTCTATATTGTTTGACACAGTCAATAAGTTCTGCCATTGAGTTGATTGACACAAATAGGTGACTTCCCTGTGAATCGTCAGTCAGTGCCTGGTCCATAGGACCAGAGAAGTCTTTATATTTCATATTCACCTTTATGGAGACAGCCAGGTGGGCTCAAGAGGCCTTTGTTCTGTTTTTAGGTAATTTAAGGGCCTCCCTATGTCTTTTTCTCTATCAAAGGAGCCCAATTTCATACATGGAAACTCAAGCTCAAAGAATCATTATCAAGAATTATCAGAATGTGTGAGTTACCAGCACCCTGAGGGTCAGATAGAAAATGCAGACCTCAATACTTCTGCCATTTTCAGTAATCAATCCAATCATGGAATCCTTCTTTCAGGTTGAAAGGGAAGATAGACGGAATTTTGTGAACACTGTTCATGGAAAGGTCATCTTTATTTTAAGGAATACCATATCTGATAGAGTATGATGTTTAAATTTTGAAGAGCTTATGTTATAGTATGAAAACAGACATATAAAATTGGTGACATACAAGACAGAATGGAGTGTGTCACAGACAGATACAGATTTAATATGTGAGAACTCTTACAATAATGTGTGAATTTGGGCTCATGCTTGTATTTAAAATGTAACTGTTAGCACCTGCTTCTATCTCCTTTCCTTACCAAATGCAATGGATTTGAATTTTTGTCCATCCCACGACTTACATTGTGACATAGAACAGAAGTACATAGCACAAAACATGAATATACATGTACATGAGCAAAACTGTATACATGTGTATAAAACATGCATACTTACACATACACCCAGTCAAATATATAACTAAACGATGCTCTTCAAATCAACCCATGCACCATTGTTTGCTAATTTCCATTCCTCCCATTGTCTTTAATTCTAAAAATTCCGGAAAGGCTACCAAATTGCTTTCACAATGCAATTTCATTCCATTACCTAAAGAGTGATAACTGAATGCTTTGGAAGAAACAGAAGACATGGGCCCTTTGAGTCACAATTGTGTAGTGATGTTCTGGTGATAGATTCATCATGGAAATATAAAAACATTTTCACACCAATTCTTTGCCTAATGACTCTAGGAATGATGAGGAATTCCCCTATGTATGCTATGAATATGTTTTATTGCCACTGGTTAATAAAGAAGTTGCTTTGGGTCACAATGGTTTAACAGAAAATAGCCAGTTTGGAATATATATATATATGGAGAGAGAGAGAGAGAGAGAGAGAGAGAGAGAGAGAGAGAGAGAGAGAGTAGACTGATGGAGGAAGGTCATTGGTTAAGTAATAAAGAAACTGCTTGGCCTCATAGGTTAAAACATAGGTGGGAGGAATAAACAGAACAGAATGCTGGGAGGAAGAGGAAGTGAGGTAAGACGCCTCAGACAGACGCCATAGCTCAGCTCTTGGGGGTGCACGCAATGAAGCTCTGACCCAGGATGGACGTAGGATAGAATCTTCCCAGTAAGCGCACCTTGGGGTGCTACACACATTATTAGAAATGGGCTAGTCCAGGTGTGAGAGTTAGCCGAGAAGAGGCTAGATATAATGGGCCAAGCAGTGTTTAAAAGAATACAATTTGTGTGTTGTTATTTCGGGTAAAGCTAGCCGGTGGTGGGACCTGGGTGGCAGAATGCAACCCACAGCTCCCACAACAGTAGACAGAGTCAAAGAGACACCATATAGACAGTAGAGGAGAAAGACATGAACGGAGAGCCGGAACCATGCTGTTAAACCACAAGCCTTGTGGTAAAATACAAAATAATAGAAATGGCTTAATTTAAGATATAATAGCTAGCCAATAAAAAGCATGAGCTAATAGGCCAAGCAGAGTTGTAATAATACAGTTTCTGTGTGATTATTTTGGGTCTGTGTGGTTGGGAAACCAACAAGCAGCCTATGCCAACACTGGACAAAGCAATGAGTTTGGCCTTTCTTTTTTTGGTATGTGTTATTTGACATGTTACAATCAATGTTTCTGTTACTCTTTGATATCACAGTACTTTAAAGTAACCATGAAACCTTATTAATATCGATGGATCATGAATAAAACTATTATGCTGTTAGAAGTTGCCATAATTTTTGATAAAATGCATTTATTCATTTTTATTTTAAAACACAAAAACTATCTTTTTTATTTTACATACCAATCCCAGCTCCCACTCCCTCCCCTCCTTCCTTTTCCTCTCTCTTCCCCCATCCCACCCCTCATCTACTCTTCAGAGAGGGTAAGGCACTTTGCTTTGAGAAAGGACCAAAGCACTCCCTACTATATCTAGGCTGAGCAATGTATTCCTCCAAAGAGAATGGGTTCCAAAAAGCCAGTACAATCAGTAAATATAAATCCTGGTCTCACTGCCCAAGGCAAACAACTGTCACTCACATTCTGAGAGTCTAGTTTGGTTCCTTACCTGTCCGGCCAGAGCTGGTGAGCAGCTGGTTAGCTCCCATTAGATCAGGTTAGCTATTTCAGTGGGTATTCCCAAACTGTGAACTTATGCTGAAGATTTGAAATAGGAGAAAACAAAACAAAACATTGGAAAATAGATGGAGTAAATTTGCTTGTAATATTACTATAAGATGTAGAACCATCTTTAGAATCCATGGACTGAACTGAATGCTTGGAATGCAACCAAGAGTAAGTCAACAAGAGGTTTCCATCAAAGAACTTACATTCTTTAAGGATATATAAGAGAAAGAAAGTCAAATGAAGTGAATATAGGCTGTAATTGGTATTAGCAAAGAACAAACAGAAAAAAAGGGAGGCTACATAGGTCAGTCAAGTCCTTGATATAGGATAATCAGACACAGCAGGGTATTCATGCATAGAGTGAGACATACTGAGAAGCCTGTGACTGGGGCACAGAAAGAACATTCCAGAGACAGGGTATAGAACAGTGAAAGGTTCTGTGGCCAGAAGGTGGCTTCTGTCTTTGGAGGGCTAAAACCCCAGAGTTAGTGAAGCCTAGTGGGAATGGCAGGAAATGAGGTAATTGGCAGAGACAACAGGAGTGGACAGGAGCACATCTGACAGGGCCTTCCGGTCCACGGTGGAGCTTGAAGTTTCTTTTTGTTCTTTATTTCTGAACCCAGAAGAAGCTATGTATGAGTTTTATTTCCATATATAAGGTCAACTGAGTAACTATGCGGAGATGGACCCGAAGTGGAAGAAAATCTGGTCTGGGAGCAACACTTGCCTTTGAGAGGTTTTTCTCCTGAAAATTAAGATGTTAATTGGGTATAATTTACTCCATAAAGGTGACCAGTTTGGGGAAAAATATGCAACCACTTCATTTTTAAAGAAAAATCATGAATATAAATATAGTTCATTGTATAAATCATATTATTTTGTAAGTGGCCTAAGAGTATGTATTTGTCACTTTTCTCATTGCTACTACTAAATGTCTGACAGAAAAGAACTTATTTGGCTTATGATTTAAGGAGATACAGTTGTCAGAGTAAGGAAACAAATACTCTAATACACAAGCCTATGAATAGCATTTACATTCTGGTCACAGCAGTGTTTTGTGTCTGTGTTCTGTACAGCTCAGGTGAATAAACAGTGTCCTAAAGAGAGAATCCCCTTAACTGTAGCCATTGCCGTAGCAGTTTCTCCTCCAGGCTTCATGGCATTTACAGCCAAAACTGGCTGGCTGAGTTTACAGTAACAGGGGAGAATTCCTTTCTAGTGAGTGGGACTTAAATCCAATTAGACAGATGTATGTTATTGCAATGATATAAGTCTCACTACGGCACTTTTGTGGAAATCTTGTTGAACTGGTCATTGTTGTAGTTCGAAATTGTCACATCTGCATTGGAGTATTGATTTTCTTTTTTCCCTTGGCAACTTGCATTGTGTCTTTGTATTCTAAGGATAATCCTCAAGGAAGAGGCATCCAGGTGAGTTCCAGTTCAATTCTACCAATCCTGTGTCTGAACCATGTGGTATCTTCAAGAAATTATAATCTACTTTCAAATTATGGGAGACAAAACCAAAGGCAATTGCAATTCCCTATGTTGTTTTTGGAGAATCTCTTGAATGCCCCTAACCAACAATGTGAAAAGAGGTTTGTTGTGCTTGGTTTATGGGTATTTTCTTATATAGCCCATGACCCTGTTAGGAAAATTATATTCATGATTCTTTTTATAGGTATTGAGAATAGCAAAAGAATTAAGTGGGCTTTAACACTGAATACACTCAAATACAAGTTGAAAGTATAGCATAGATGCAAAAAGTATGTCACTTTCTTTTCACTTGAAGTCATGGCTGAGTCTCCTGAATTCAGAGATTAGGAAGAGGAAGCATAGAGAACTTTATTTTATAAAGTTTTGCATGATATGGGAGTTTTCACACTGAAGATCAGGGCAAAACTGGTTTTTCATTTAAGTAGATTAAGATTGGATGGTCATGTAGAGATGTGATTCTATAAGAAAGGGTGTTCCCTAGAGGCAAGAAACATAACAGAGGAACCCTGAAAGTTTTATGTCTCAAGTATTTTTCCTTCTTTGTGTTTCAATCCTGCCTCCAGGTACAGTTGAGACCACTGCCATCTGAAAATCTGCTGCAGAGAAACGTGAAGTCAAAAGTGTTATTTCTAGACTGTTATGACTTATTTGGGGGAGGGGAGTTCTACTTTGTAGTCCTTCCTTGAAGGAAATAGGGGAAAGAGAAAGAGGGCCTGAGAGGTCAGAGAGAATTTCATGAGCTCCTTACTCAGGAAGCTACTTAAGACTTCAGAGGTCCATCAGTTTCCTTGAATTCCTGGCAAAACAATGCATTCTGTGACATCATGTTCTGAGTCCTAGCAATAGCTAGGGAACCGGTTACAGGGAAATTGACAGAAATCAGGAAGGAGACTGGGAGAAGCTTGCTGAATGGATGTGACAGAATTTTTGTCATGAATAGCAGTTTTATTTTGAATGTGGAATATCCTCAGCAGAATCATGTTGAAAGGTTAGGCCCTAGATGGTGGGACCATTTTGGGACATTGTAGGTACTTTAGAAGACAGGGCCTATTTGAAGGAAGTGGGACAATGGAGATATACCTTACAGTGATATCCTGTCCCTTTGACTTTCTTTGTGTCTGTGTTTCCTGGCCAGCATAACATAAAGAACTTTGTTCTTCTATGCTCTTCTACCTCAAGGGTCTTCTACATCCTGTTCTGAAATTAACAGCACTAGCTGAGCATACCTACAATCTCTGAAATGCAGAGTCAAAATTAATCTTCTTCCTTTGAATTACTTTACCTCAGTTATTTGTTACAGCCATAGGAAGTCAAATTAGACAACAGAGCAGCACAATAATAGAGTAGGGGTGAGATCTGGGCAGGGTTTTGCTAAGCAGAGTATACAATAGGAATGAGAAGACTGGAATTTGGAGAGGACCAAGGTGAAGATTTTTTAAGAAGTGGCCATAGGAGCCTGAGGAAAGTTTGGTCAAAGGCAGTTTGCCATTCTGCCGTCATCCTTTAAAAGAGACTTGCGATACAGCTGCCACGAAGCATGATAGATTGATGGTTATATTTTATGTGCTACCTATTAAAGTACTTACATTTTTTATTTGTCTAGAAATTACAACTATATCCTTTGGAGCTATTCCCATCTATGGCAAGGCTTCTCTGTAGTTCATTTTAAAATTTACAGAATGTACAGAGATTTGCTAGCCATTAATCTGAACCATTGAAAGAACTAAACTGGCAATGGGAACTTTGAAATATTTATACTGAGTCAATAATCACACAACAATGGGGCCTGTTTTGAAAAACATGCCGTTAGATGATTTTGTTGTGCAAATATCATAGAGTGTAGTTGCACAAACCCAAATGGTCTCAGTCAGTAAACAGGTATCATCAAGTGATACAGAAGGCATGGATGGCATGGTGAGGCATGGACAACCAGGACCTCTGTGTTTACAGGCAGCATTTTCTTAATTATATAAGAAGCTAACTATAAAATACCAATAAAAGTAGAATGTAAATAACACATAAGGCAGTGGGATAGCCACATGTTATACTGTAAAGTCTTGTGCTTTACATAGTGACCTATGCTATATTTATATGTCTGACCTCACAGTAGGTTTACATCAACCACAAGCGATGTAGACATTTAATAAAAACACACTATAACATGGTGCTGATACTACGACTCCACTAGGAAGCAGAAATTTTTCAGTTATATGATTTCAGGGGCCACTATTGCATATAAATCTTGTTATTTTTGGTGCTTTGACAATCTTAGGGGTCACTACTACTTATGTGATAGGTCTGGACCACAGTGTTGTTTCGCTATGGTATATGACCATCTGGCCTTATGAATTGAACACAATTTTCTCAGTACTATAGAAAACTCTTAGGTTCATCCTAAAGCTGACACAGCTTTGGAGTTAGAAGAAATTTGAAGTTCAACTAATCAAAACCCTTATATTATGGCCTTAAAGGTGACATAATTACTACGACATAAGTCACATTGCTACTAAGATGTCATTCTGTCAGTTTAGAACATCAAAAGCAACTTACTTGAACAGAGTGGATTAACTCCCCCAAAATATTACCTTTGTTCAAGAACAATTCAAATACCCTTAGCCTTCATTTATAGTTTCTGCATTTTTTTTCCAGAAAACAAAGCAAAAGCAGACTCTTGTCTCTGAGAAGGACTTGACAGGTTTTCTGTTAGCTCTGGGCATACTCTTGAGATTGACTTATCTCCTTTGCTCGCTGTGTTCGGAACCTGTAGTGTAATCTGAAGAAGGACTATGGAAGTTAACCCATTTATTCTCTAGATTGTTCCTGATATCCCACTTCACTCTCTTTGTTCTTTTATGTTTATATTTTACAAACTGCCAGACAGAAGGACCAAGAGGATCAAATAAAAAACCCTGATACTAATCTAACACCTATGAACACCTGAATTTTAACAAAGAAGCCCAAAATTAAACAATGGAAAAAAGAAAACAGATGCTGTTAGAGAGCTATGGAGTTGTAACTCATTCAGACACAAATGCACTGACAGAACACACTGAAACTCTGATGGCTTACAGTACAAATTTCAGTTCACTCTATCCTAACCAGAAACGTGTTCACATGCTTGATAATGTATCCCTAGAGGGGGAAAAGGATTTCAGAGATTGTACAAAAATATTTATGTGAAGATAAAGGTTGTCTCTGTAATTTGAGTCAAATTTTAAAACTTGAAGGGTTTATTTTTTTGATCAACAAGCTAAAGGAAAATGAGGGGGACGTAGGCTCATGTTTCTTCTCTGTTATCTTCAGGAAATTTGGAAGTAGGTTACTGTTGTGGAATATTTGTACACTGTGTGAAGATACATTGTTGTGATTAGTTTACTAAAGAGCTGAATGGCCAATAGCTAGGCAGTAAGTATAGAAGGAACTTCAGGCAGAGAGAGCAAGGAAGTAGGCAGAGGAATCTCCTGGCGTCAAGAGAGACACCAGGAGACAGAGAACAAATGGGACATACAGGAGGGGAGGTAACAGCCATAAGCCACATGACAGCACAAAGATAAAAATATAGAAATGATAGAAACGTGTGTCTCCAGAAATTCTACCAGGGAATTCCTACAGATGATAATCACCTTCAGGAATCTGGCAGGATACAAGATCAACTCAAAAAATTTGGTAGCTCTCCTATATTTAAATGATAAATGGGCTGAGACAGAAAGCAAAGAATCATTACCCTTTACAATAACCACAAATATCATAAAATATTTTGGGACAGTGCTAACCAAGCAAGTGAAAGACCTGTACAAAAAGAACTTTAAGGCTTTGAAGAAAGAAATCGAAGAAGATATCAGAAAATGAAAAGATCTCCCATGATCTTGGATGGGTACAATCAACATAATAAAAATGACAACCTTACCAAAAGGAATCTACAGCTTCAATGCAATCCCCATCAAAATCACAGCACAATTCTTCACAGACATCGAAAGAATGATTCTCAACTTCATATGTAAAAACAAAAGGCCCAGGATAGTCAAAACAACCCCTGTACAATAAAGGAACTTCCAGAGGCATCACCATCACTGACAACTTCAAGCTCTACTGTAGAACTACAGTAATGACAACAGCTTGATATTGGCATAAAAACAGACAGAAGGACCAACAGGATCAAATAAAAAACCCTGATACTAATCTACACACCTATGAACACCTGAATTTTAACAAAGAAGCCCAAAATTAAACAATGGAAAAAAGAAAACCTTTTCAACAAATGGTGCTGGTATAACTGGATGTCAACATGTAGAATAAATATAGAACCATATCTATCTCCATGCACAAAACTCAAGTCCAAATAGTTCAAAGACGTCAACACAAATGCAACCACACTGAATTCCATAGAAGAGAAAGTGGGAAGCAGTCTTGAATGCAATGACACAGGATACCGCTTCCTAAATATAACACCATAGTACAGACATGGAGAACAACAATTATATAAATGGGACCTCCTGAAACTGAGAAGCTTCTGTAAGGCAAAGGACACAGTTAAGACAAAATGCAGCCTAGAGAATGGTAAAAGATCTTCACCAATCCTACATCACACAGGGGATTGATCTGCAAAATACATAAAGAACTAAAAAAACTAGACATTAAAATGCCAAATAATCCAATTAGAAATGGGATATAGAAGTAAACAGAGAATCTTCAACAAAAAAATCTCAAATGACCAAAAGACACTTAAGGAACTGCTCAACATTCTTAACTATGAGAGAAATGCAAGTCAAAACAACTCTGAGATATCTTACACCTTGCAGAATGGCTAAGATCAAAAACATGGATGATAGTTTATGCTAAAGAGGAGGCAGAGTAAGGGAAACACTCCGGCATTGCTGGTGGGAGTGCAAACTTGCACAGCCACTTTGGAAATCAGTATGGCAGGTTCTCTGAAAATTGGGAATCAATCTACTTCAAGATCCAGCAATACCACCTGTAGGCTATACACAAAAGAACCATGCTCACCTGTGTTCATCGCAGCATTATTTGTAATAGCCAGAAACTAGAAACAGTCTGGATGTCCCTCAACCAAAGAATGGATAAAGAAAATGTGGTATATTTACACAATGCAGTACAAAAAAAACAAAACAATAAAAAAAGACACCTTGAAATTTGTAAATGGATGGAATTAGAAAAAAAAAAACATCCTGAGGTAACTGAGACCAAGAAAGAAAAACATGGTATGTACTCAATCATAAGTGGATATTAGATGTAAAGCAAAGGATATTATTCATGACCCCACAGAAGCTAGGTAAAAAGGAGAACATTAAGAGAGACTTATCTGAATTCCCCTTGGAAGGGGAAACAGACAAAATCGCCTGAGAAAATTGGGAGAGTGGAGGAGGGAGAATGGAGGGCAGTAGAGGAGAGGGGAGAAGGGGAGTGAGGAGGAGAACGTGAGAAAATGGACTGGTTGAGATGGGGAAGGACATTGTGTATGATAGGTTTGGGTATGTTGTACATTCACTTTCACTGAATTCTCGTCTTTAATTTCTGTTTTTATTTATTTCTTCCTTGACCCAGGGGTGATTCAGTTGAGCCTTGTTCAATCTTTATAAGTTTGTAGACAAATTAATTAGCAATAGTTAATGTTATTATTGAATTCTAACTATATGTGATCTGATAAGATACAGGGAGTTGCTCCAATTTTTCTGTATATGTTGAGGTTTGCTTTCTTACTGAGTATATAGTCAATTTTAGAGAAGATTCTGTGAGGTGCTGAGAAGAAGGTATATTCTTTTGTGTTTGGAGGAATGTTCTACTGATGTCTATTAAGTCCATTTGAGTCATGACTTCTGTTATTTCCTTTATTTCTCTGTTAACTTTTAGTCTGGCAGACCTGTCTATTGGTGAGAGTATGGTGTTAAAGTCTCCTACTATTAGTGTATGGGGTTTGATATGAGATTTAAGCTTTAGTAATGTTTCATTTATCTATGTGGGTGTTCTTGTATTTGATGCATAGATTTTCAGATTTAAGACTTCGTATTGATGGATTTTTCCTGTGATGAGTATTAATCGTACTTATTTCAATTTGAAGTCTATTTTGTTAGATATTAGGATAACTACACCATTTTGGTTCTTATTTCCTTTTGATTGCAAATTCTTTTCCAGCCTTTCATTCCAAGGTAATTTCTGTCTTTGAGGTTAAGGTGTGCTTTTTGTATGCAGCAGAAGGATGGCTCCTATTTTCGAATCCATTCTATTAACATGTATCTTTTTATAGGTGAATTGAGTCCATTGATATTAAAATATATTAATGGCAAATTGTGTTAATTCTAGTTTTTCAGTTGTAGTGTTTATGTGTTTGCCTCTTTTTTGGCATTTGCTTGCATGAAGTGTGAGGTTTTCTGTTGCCTGTGTTTTTGTGGGTGCAGCTAACTTCCTTGGGAGTTTTTCCTTGGGAATACTTTCTGTAAGGCTGGAATTGTGGATAGATATTGTTTAAATCTGGTTTTGTGTGGAATATCTTGGTTTTTTTTCTGTTAATTTCTTCATGTATCTATGTGTTTTATGGATTTTGCTACTTCAATACTAAGAAAGTTGTATTTGAAAAGAGAAAAAAAAATTATGACAGATTTGAGACTAGTAAAATCCACAGGGTTTCCACAGACAAAGGTACATTTCCTCTATCTTATATCTTATACCTTTTCTTTATTTTATAAGTTTTTCTTTATGATTTAGTGTGGGAAGCTATGAACTATTTTGGCCCCCCCAAAACTTTACATTTTCATCTTATCCATGCTTATTTCACAATTAAAAACACGCAATTGTCTATAGGTTCATCAGTTGTCAAGTAGCAGCAAGTTCATAACTTCCATTTGGAGCAGTTGGTTTGAATTCTAAATGTAATGTGTTTTTCATATGTCCACGATACACAAGTGTTTAGCAACATCAAATGTCAAGGAGTCTAATCTCTGTGACTTCTTTCTGGAACAGATGATGTAAATGCTACCTATAGTACCTGTATGTTATATATTTATGAACATATTTTGAATTTATGTTCTCTCTGTATGACTTTACAGATGTCTACATTGTTTGTTTTATCATAATGCTTTTAAAGAAAGCATCAGGAGAGTTTTGTAAATAAATAAATAAATATCTTTTTCCCCCCAGAAGTATAAAAAGAGAGGTTATCTGAAATAGAAAAATTTGAAAAGCAAATGCTGGCTACAGATGATCTTGATGAAGACCAGAAAGAACCATTTCTATGGGATCTAAGGAGTTCTTTAATGAATCAACCTTTCACGAGGTAGTAGTAGATAAAGTATCAAAGGGAGTGGGCATCTCTTCTCAAAAAGACTGAAAATACAAGCAAACATAGATAAACAATGCCAGAACAATGCCTAGAACAGTACTGCGTATGGGTTTTATTTTAAGATTAATCAATTAAGGAATGTGTTTGCAATCTTGTTAAAACAGGAACAAGTCAAAGGGTGAATTTACAAATAGCAAGAACGGCATGTTCACCCACTCACGCATTTAATCTGAGAAAGAGAATGCACTTTAATTTGAGGCAGCTTCATTATTCAGATAGAGGATTAGAAAGTAAGAGTGTACATGATGTTAAATAATCCAAACATCAAACAGGAGAATTGTTAGTTTTTGCACAAGTTTGAAGATATAAATTTTGAGTCGATGTGAATAACTGTTTTATAAAAGAAATCTCTTTGTTCCTAAGTGGGGTAGACCGCCAGAAGTAAGCAAGCTTGATGCCACTTTCCATAATTGAGGAACAAATGAACAAGTCAGAAATTAATTATGATGCTTATTAAACCCTGGCAAGTGTTAGTAAACAGAATACACACACCATGAGAATCATTTTGTCATTCTCAAAGGCCTCGCAAGCTCAATAACGTTTTTGAAACATCCAACTTGAACAAATTTCTCCTTCCCAGTGGATTGCTAGTAACACAAAGCATACAGTTATTAGATGGCTTCTTTTGTTTTCAGGCTACATGTCTTGAAGCAGGAGTTAGTCTTTAAAGAGTTGAAGATAAATTTAATGACCTTACTGAAATACATTATGAATATATATGTGTATATTTCCATGATGAAAACAAATAGATGAGATAATTTATACTTTGAGAAACTGAATTATCATACACAGGATAGAGGACTGTTTAGTAATAACATTCATCGGAAAACAAACCGAGAGCTCAAAGTTAGCTCAGTATATATGTGGCCTAATAATAAGAGTGCATAACACCTGAAGATGCTCTGAGCAGGCAGATCTGAGAGGAGCAGGACTTTTCCACAGAGAAGTTCTCATTGTGAGCATCCCATCTTCCTGGAATGTGAGTTGTAAGATGTGTTGATACACATATCCTTATCTTAGGTTACTGAAAACCAAGGTGTTAGATTGAAACTGTTGGGAACACTAACTTGGAAAGTATTAAGCATATTAAAATGCAAAAAATAATAATTTGAGTCAAAGCTCAAATTAAAAATCAAAACCAGAACAAAAATAAACCACACCAAACCAAACAAATAAAGCAACCACCACAAAAGTGTGGGAAGAAAAAACTGAAAGGAGAAAAAGATAGTTTTCTCCAGAAAAGAGTCTCCAAGGTGGGAATCCAATACCAAGGAGAAACTGGAAACACACACACACACACACACACACACACACACACACACACACACACCATTATATGAACTGAGCATTTGTATTACTATAATTAGAAATAATTAATATATATTGCATTATACTTGCCTATGTTTTCAACAAGTAATGAAAAGGAGGCCAGAGGCTATAAACTTGAGAGAGTATAAAATGGGCCTGTATGCAAGGGTTTGGAGGGATGAAAAGGAAAGAAAAAAATTATATACTTATATTTTAATTTCAGTTTTATAAAGAAAGAAACGTGGAAAACAGACTAAAAGCCCATGTGTCCCACTGAACAAGACAATCTCTTTCTTTGACAGGCCTGCTTTAAGTTTCCAGTTTTAATTTAGTGGAGGTGATAGCTTTTGTTTTCAGGCTACATGTCTAGAAGCAGTAGTTATTCAAACGTACCTTGGTCTACAGTATGCAGTACTCATGGTAGTCATATAAAAGGTATCTTTGTGACAAACAACAAAATCTAACTATTTAACATCTTGGATACCTTATCTAGGCTACTCTACACCTTCTAAGTTAGAGTTTCTATAGTGTGAGAAGACACCACAACCACAGTAACTCTTATAAAGGAAAACATTTAATTTGGTGGCGTACTTATAGTACAGAGGTTTAGTCCATTGTCATCATGGTGGGAAGCAAGGCAGCATGCAGGCAGAGACGATGCTGGAGAAGGAGCTGAGAGTTCTTATGTCTTGAACTACAGGCAACAGGAAGTTGCCTGAGACACTGGGTGTGGTCTGAACATATGTGAGACCATAAAGTCATCCCCACACTGACACACTTCTCCATCAGGGCCATCCCTACCCCAAAAAGGCATATCACCTAATAGTGCCACTCCCTGTGAGTTTATGGGGGCCGATTACCTTCAAACTGCCAGAATTTCCTTTGCTGAAGCTGTGTGAACAACAGACTCATCTCCCCCGTTGCCTTGTGTGCAAGCATAACAGTGGGGCTCTTTACTCCTTCACTCTGCAAGGGAATGTTGTCATTAACCACTAAGTTCCATCAGGACCAGAGTTTCGGATTGACAAATTTGAAACAGCGAATGGATTTAGGAATCTTAGAAGCAGAAACCAACTGAAACACATAAAGACTAGATACAATATGGAAGAGAGACAGATTGTGATTTAGCTGCTTTTGGTGATTAGCACTGGCTCCAAACACAACATTTACATAAAGTTGTGAAAGAGCTAAAACTTTCGAAAAAGGATGATTTGAGAGGAGGTTGAAATTGCCCTGGACAGAAACATTGAAGCTAATCAGACATTAGTCATGGGTCAGAGACTCAAGAGAATCCAGCATACAGAAAACTGATCTGGGTTCATCTGAAGGAAGAAAAAAGCCAGGACCAGTGACAAGTCCCACAAGGTCGGTCTAAGCAAGGAAAAGAGAGTGTGGTCTGCCAGACTAGTTCTAGCCAGCAGGTAAGCTTTCAGCCTTTCTAGTTCCAGAGGATAAAGCAGACTCAACATGATCTTCTCCAGGGGAAGCCCTCTTCCTTTTCTATGGACCTAAGGACTCACCTACAACATCCTTGCTACTCTGAGATGTGAAGTTGTATCTGGAGAGACACCCGTTTGTCTGGAAAAAATAATATTTGTGACTGACTCTGTAGGGTTCACAAGCTCCTGTCCATGGCTTGTGGGAAAGCAAAATGGTGCAGCGGCTATGGAAAATACAGTGCAGTTCCCAGGAAGCCACACACAAACAACAACAACAACAACAAAATTACTATGTGATGTAGCAGTCTCACTTCTGAGTATATACACGTAAGCATGAAAAGCAGAAGCACAAACAGACGTTGGCACATCTCTGCTAGCAAATAACAGCAACAGCCATGGCAGCTGGGGCAGCAGCAAGATGCTGACAGAGTAGATGAGCTTGCCAGCACCATGTGAAAGCAAACAGGCAAAACCATAAACACTTTCCTCTTCAGAATTCTCTTTACCTGATCTGCTGTCAAATTTGAGGCTCACATTTAGATTGGATCTTCCCACTTCAGTTACACTGAAGAGGAACATGCCTCAGAGGTGTGCTCAGTTGCATACCTACTAGTTGAGTATAGATACAGTTAAGTCAAAAACCAACATTTAGCATCCAGCCATGGAGTGCTTGAGCCACTAAGGTTTTGGAAGATTCTCAGTGAGAAAAGAACTAAGCTGAGTACATTTTCTCCAGCTCTGCTGATCTTAAAGAAACACTTAATCTAGAAGAGGAAGAATAAAGAAAATGACTGCTTGTTATCTCATGTAATCACGTCATCCCAAAGTGGCTAAAATTCACAGGAGGTCCTACCCACAAGAGAACATCACTCGTCCTTCCCCGAACCAGAGGCTTAGGCTCACCAAGCTGTCCATCTCTGGGTGTCTCCCACAACTCTTCCTAGGGTGTACACTATGGCACTGATAGTGTTAACAATGATGTAAAGCTCAACAACTTCACCACATAACAAAGACTTCTCTAGCTTGAAGGCCCATTTGTTGCTTTTGGTAGCTTAAGACATTCTTGAGTGTTGGTATTAGAGGAAGAATTGTCCTCTGCCTGTCTACATGTCAGATTAACAGCAATGAAACCAACAGTCCACACTCCCTAATAGAGGATAATGTGTGCCTTAAAAGCCCCAAACCACAAAGCCTGAGTGTGCATCCCAGTACCAGGAAGACCTGTGACTTCTGTAAAGGAAACTGAGAAACACGTCTGTGACACGGGTGTGACTACCTGGCTTCTACAACCATTAGTCAATTAACTATTTATTTAAAATGTTGGGAAAGAACTGAGAAGTTGGCTTTGGAGAACTATAATTCTAAAATGCATCATTCTTGGTAAATCAATGTACTTTTAAAAAGTTGGAGCAAGGGAAATGACAGAAAATTCCAAAACCAAAGCAAAAAGTCAGGTTGCCATATGCATTATCATAGTAAATCCTTTTAGATGAAGTGATATACAGCATGCCCTGCTCTAGCTTCCTGCCAGTGAATATACAGACCATGAGTCCCTGTCCCGCACCCACTGCTTCAGCATTACTCCTCTTCGGTCTTCATTTGAATGTGACCTCTGTGTGCACTGAACAAACACACAGTATTTTTCTTGTATTTCTCTAAACAATGCAGTATAACAATTCATATCCTATATGCATGAAGTATTGTAAGCAATTCAAAGATGCTATTTTATATACATCATCCATAGACTTTTACATCTGAGCGGGTCCTTAAACCAATTGCTTACTGATACCCAGGAGTGAATACACACAGCCAGATGAACATTTGCATGCTTCGTGAAATAAGGCAAAATTGTCAATCTTAACAGCTAGTTTAAGTGTAATTTAATAGTTTGCATGTGCATTCTTCATTATAGCAATAGCTGTAGGATTTTAGTGCAATTAGAATTTAAATCCTACGTTCTACAAAGAAATGAGTTTTTATTGACATCACTAATCTGAAATGATTCCAGAAATCCTCAGGCCTCCCAAACATACTCTTGGTAGAGAAGTTGGTATCTTCTCTGCTTGCATATTTGAATTTACTCATTGATTATTCATCTATTCATTTATTCAGCTATCATTCAAAGCATTTTATTAGTGTAAAAATTGTATATTATTGGTTTCTAAGGAAATAGAGACTATAAAAGATATGCCATTAGATTTTTAGACTTCTGTATCATTGAACATTTTATCAAAAATGTGTTAATTTTGTATTATAAAACTTATTGCTTTGTAGTTCACAGTAGGAACTCAATAAATATTTTGTAATGAATAAATTTCTACTCAGAAAATTTTTGTGAATGTGAGTAATTTTCTTATTAGCTGGGGCTAGTAGTGTTTTAGTGTTTTCTTGTATAGAATATTGTAAGAAATGAAACAGGATTTGGAGATAAAACAGATAAACTATTTTGAGAGTTCACAGCTACAATGTTAATAGACATTTTTATGTGTTGGGAAAATTTCAAAACTAAAGCTATATCTAAAAGAAGTTTTCAAAAGAACCAAGTTATCATTGGAGGCTTGCAGAGGTTTGAAGCTATTATATTTCTTCTGGAAATGCTTGGCAGGGGGCTCTGTATAGAGCAGGTTGTGTGTTGAAATGTAAGCAGGTCATTATCTTTTTTGAAAATTTATTTATTTATTAAAGATTTCTGTCTCTTTCCTGCCACCGCCTCCCATTTCCCTCCCCCAATCAA
Organism: Microtus pennsylvanicus; assembly: GCF_037038515.1. NCBI lineage: Eukaryota > Metazoa > Chordata > Mammalia > Rodentia > Cricetidae > Microtus > Microtus pennsylvanicus. The sequence goes on from NC_134583.1 coordinate 19,313,921, forward strand.
GTCGCCCTCCCTCGTCAGCCCAAAGAGTAATCAAGGTTCCCTGCCCTGTGGGAAGTCCAAGGACCACCCACCTCCATCCAGGTCTAGTAAGGTGAGCATCCAAACTGCCTAGGCTCCTACAAAGTTAGTACGTGCAGTAGGATCAAAAACCCAATACCATTGTTCCTGAGTTCTCAGTAGTCCTCATTGTCTGCTATGTTCAGCTAGTCCGGTTTTATCCCAGGCTTTTTCAGACCCAGGCAAGCTGGCCTTGGTGAGTTCCCGATAGAACATCTCCATTGTCTCAGTGTGTGGGTGCACCCCTCGCGGTCCTGAGTTCCTTGCTCGTGCTCTCTCTCCTTCTGCTCCTGATTTGGACCTTGAGATTTCTGTCCGGTGCTCCAATGTGAGTGTCTGTCTCTGTCTCCTTTCATCGCCTGATGAAGGTTAATATTCAAGAGGATGCCTATATGTTTTTCTTTGGGTTCTCCTTCTTAAAAAGAATCAGGGAAAGGTAGAGGTATTTAGGAAACACAACTTTAAGAGCAGCTACACTGTCACACAGGCAAGATCTGTGCCTGCTATTGCTGCTGATAGTCCTTAATACGATTTATGTGCAGTGATCCAGCCAGGGAGGCAACAAATGATATTGAAGAAAGGGAAGAATGAAATAATTTTTAAGAACTGTGCAGGGTAAAAGAGACAAGGAAAGGATTGTTGGAGCCAGAGTGGTCAAGGACACCAGGAAAACATGGTCCAGGGAGAATCAACTAAGCAGGGCTCATGGGGGCTCACAAAGACTGAAGTGTAAATCATCGAACCTGCATGGTCTGAATTTGGTCCTCTGCATACATGCATGGTTGTTTAGCTTGGGGTTTTGTGGGGTCCATAACAGTGGAGTGGGGGTGTCTCTGACTCTTTCACTTGCTTGTGGGACTCTTTTCTTCTTACTGGGTTGCCTCTTTCAGCCTCAATGTAAATATTTGTGCCTAGCCTTAATGCATCTTGTATGACTTTTTTTTTATATTTCTGTGAGTTCTGCCTGCTCTTTCCTAAAAGTAAATAGAGCAGCAATGGATCTGGAGAGAAGAGAGGAGAATGTGGGGCCTGGGAGGAGTAGAGGGAGTGAAGGCTGCTGCTGGGATGTATTGTATGAGCAACTAATGATAATAACAACAACAACAACAACAATAATAATAATAATAATAACGGAGCTGTGCAAAGTCTGAGATTTTTACCACTAATTGCAACATAGAAAGTTAGCTTGTCACAGTTTCATAAATACTAGCAGAAGAAATGAGGCTCCCGGGTAAGAGGTGAAAGAGAGTTCACAGCTCACTGGGATTTTAGTGGTCACTTTGTTGGCATTTAAACACATTGCCTCCAAGTCTCAGTTCCTAGAGGAAATAAAATGGATTGGGCATCTGGCATATGCAGAGGCAGTGGGACACTGAATTGATCCTGAACTTAAGGACTTGGACCTTTTCCAATGAGTAAAAAGGCAAGTCTGCTTTCTCCCTTGCTGGGAGATAGTAAGTTACTATGCGCCAGAATAAACATGTCAGCCTTTTTCTCTAGAGAGAACTACTGTCTTTGTCTTCCTGGACTATTGGCTGTTAAAACAACTTAGAAAACAAAGAAACAAAGGGTAATGGCACTTTGCTGCCAAGACTTATAGAGGATGAGAGTCTACAGAGAATTCTCACAGTAGAATGTCACTTGTGGAAGGTCCTGAAAGCCAAGGGCTCTTTCAGACTGCCATGTTATTTCTCCATAAACATAGAAAGCATTAAATAACATTTCTTCTCAGTGCTTAGAAATCTTGATCCCTCTAAGTGGAGAAGTAAACATAAAATGTTCAGAACAGGATGTAAATAGTTGGTGTCTTTCTTATACAACCACACTCTTGGGAATCATGTAAGTGACCGAATTATATGCATGAAAGTATCTGACAAGTTAAAATGTGTCCAAATAAATTAATCTTCCTGTTTTCTTAATAAGGACTGTAGATGGAGGCTACTTGTTCATTCCCGGCCACCCAACCTGAAATAATCACATAGGGACTGTATTACTTAAAACACTGCTTGACCTATTAGCTTAGGTTTCTTATTAACTAAGTCTTACATCTTCAATTAACACATTTCTATTTTATATTTTACCATGAGGCTTGTGTTTTATGGGGAAGGTTCTAGCTGGAGGCTCATGTCTTTCTCCTCTCATGGCTACATGGCATCTCTTTGACTCCTTCTACTCTCTATAACTTTTCCGGCCTGGCTATATTCTGTTAAGCCATCGGCTGAAAGCAGCTTCTTTATTAACCAATGGCAATAAAACACATTCATAGCACAGAGAGGGAATCCCACATTAGAGGACTAGTTTTTTGATAATCTAAGTTAATAAAGTTTGTGTGTGTCTGTGCGTATATTTGTGTGTGCCTGTATGTATTTGTGTGTGCCTGTGGTGTGTTTGTGTGTATTTTTGTGTGTGCCTGTATGTGTGTGTGTTTTTGTAGGTACATATAGATACAGGTATGAGAAGAGGATAGAAGTTGGCTTTGGGGTCTTTGTTGCTCAATCTTCACATTAATTGCATTTATATCTTAAAGGTATATGTTAATTTTTATATGTATATATAATACATACATGCACATCCATATATGGTGTTGCAGCATGTAAGTGTAGGTCAGAACTAGTTAGAAGTGACCGTAGTTTTTCCAGGTAATATTTTGAATTACATGACACAAATTATGGCAGGGATGTTGACCTAAGCCTAACTCTAAAGGCAAGCTTTCATTTCTGGGCCTTTCTTTTGGTCAGTTCATTCTGCTGGACCCTGAATCTAGTCATTTGGAAGAAATGGGAGATGCAGCCAGTCTTCTCAAAAGAAAGTTATATTGTATCTTGGGCTTCCATGAGATATTTTCTATGGGAAGAGAGGAGAATCACATGATTATGCACATGATATTAGCCTAGCATCAATAACTTATTTTAGATGAGAAATTTCCCATTTTATTCTGTTTCCTTATTATTGAAACAAACAAAAATATACATTAAGCAAAACCCTCAGAGTTATTGGGAATATTAAAAGAATTTTAATTTGTGTGTGTTTATATATTTACTTAAGTTAATTCCTTCTTACCCTTCTCTCTTTATAGTTGGCATTAACCTTCATCATCATTTAAATATTTCATATGGACAGATTCTTTCATCTATACTTCTAATAAACAAGCTACCAAGTTCTACTGTGTCATTTTGGTTTCTCAATATATTCCCATCCTATGGCCCTGTACTGGTCAGGATTATCTAAAGGAGTAGAACTGGTAGAATGTGTAGATATACTGAAAGAGAACTTATTAGATTGGATTATCCAATATGGTCCAGGTAGTCCAACAGAGGCAGTCTCACTGGAGAATCTAGGAATTGAATAGCTGCTTAGTTCATGTGCCCGGATGTTTCATCACAATCAATCTGGTGCTGGAGGCTTGGAAAATTCCTGGAGTGCTACTGGTCTTCAGTCTGTATTGTAAGCCAGAAGATGCTGGTTCAAACATCAGTGGAGTAATGTTGCAGAAATAGAAGATAAGCCTGCCAGAAGGACTCAAGACAAGAAGTCAAAAGCAGTGATTCCTTCTTTCATGTCCTTTTATCTGGACTGCCACCAGAAAGCACCACCATAATTTGCAATGTGTCTTTCTACTTCAAATGATTAAATCAAAAAAAATTTCTCAAGGAGGTATCCAGCAGCTTGTGTTTAAGTTGAATTCTGATTCAGTAAAGTTGACAACAAAATCAGAGCTCCCTCTCCTAAATTCTCTTGTCCTGTTCTGAACTTGCTCATCGTGTCTTGACAAACTACATAGTTCCCATGATAGCATCTTTCCCATGATATTTAGGATGTCTATCAATAATCAAAATTTAACAGTGCCATTACTCTAGTGTAGGTTCCACCTGGCTCCCCTTTCCTTAAGCACACCCAAAATACATTATGCAGGGTCAAATTCAAAGTTTTTTCTTAATAAAGCATCCCACTAAAAGAAAATTTAAAATTCTATAGAATATTATATTCAAAATTCTTAAGGTTGGGACTGAAAATATGGCTAAGCAAGAAAGAGGTAGAAGTTCCTCCAGAAGTGATATGTAATCCCTTCCATATTTAAAGGTGTAATAAATGTAATGTTGTCATTTAAATTCATTATTACATTTGTTTAGATAATAACAATATTGCACTTACTATTTTTTCTGCAACACATGTGGACATTATCAAGTCTTTTGTTCTTTGAGGATAGCATTTATCTTTTGTAAGATTAAATTAAACACCAATTGGTATTTGGCAGTAAGGTGTTTAAAATCACTATAGTGATTTCACTCTGATGTAATTCGTACACTGAAGATAAGGGGTAAAAAAGCAGTATAAGATGTATGTGACTTATCAAGACTGGGATTTGTTCATAACCTGGAGAAATAGATACAGCCAAAACATGACTCATGCCATTAATGCTTTCAGTGGGTGGCACGCACATCTGTAAGACTGAGTTGAAACTAATAAAATTTATGTCTTTGTGTGTGTATGTGCACATTAATATTCTCAAAAGGCCTGAGATTAGTAGTTTAATAATTTTGCTGTTTTCATTTTCATTATACATGATGTGGAGAGCTGAAGTATCAATCGCTCATCATTATGAGAATCATTTAATGCATTTTAATGGTAGCTGATAAGGTGCAAAATGCTATGTAAGTCAAATGAAAAAGTTTTAATCCATTATATGTTAACTCTGGATATAAATGAGTTTCAATTTATATACTCAGGTATTCATTCCAAATATTTGACACTTTCTCTTAGATATGAGTAAGCACAATATGTGGGAAATGGGTCCAGCAGCCAGCATGTCTTCACCTTAGGCTCCTTAAATACAATAGATTTTTAATTGATATTTGGGAAAGATACTTTCAGTACTGGGAAACCTAAAAAATCATACTCGAAATTGTAAAGTCAGTTTTCAATATAGCATCTGTCATTATGTTTTCATGTTTACTTCTAAATACAAAAGAATAACTTGCCTATATCTATTATTATCTATTATCTTATTTACAACAGACTATAGATTGAAGACTTACATAGGTAAACAAATCTTATAAGCCATAAAAATTACTAGTGGAAAGGGTAAATTCTGGTGGAGATTATATTTCCTTAAAGGCGATTTTAGCATCTGTGACAAAGTACTATCCTAGATAACTCTTTACCTCTTAAAGTAACTTTGTCTCGAACAACTAAGTGTTGATACTGGAAGGTATCAAGAAACCATTCATTTTACTTACTTAGTTTAGAAACAATTGACACATGGAAATGGACTTATGGAAATAGTCATTCATTTTCATCACATATAGAACTGGAGGTGAAGCTCACTAGGTAGACTGCTTGCCTAGTATGTTTATACTGCCTTGGATTCATGTCCCAGCCTCACATAAATAAGATGTGGCGGTGCATTTCAACGATTCTAATGCTCGAGAGATGGACAAACTCACACTTTGTGATTCCCAGACTAGAGTGTGAACCAATACTCCAAAGAGAAGACCCAGTACAACAAAGACATTTCCTTCTTGTCCTTGGTTCAGGAAAGGAAGACAGATGAAGCAAAATCTCCTATATTCTACCCAAAAAAAGGACAGTGTCTGTTATCCACCAAAAAGTTACTCATTCCTTCTCCTTGGAGAGCACTATGGAGGAAGCAAAAGCCAGATCATGTCTTTTCTGGAAAACAGATGAGGGACACCATTATTGCTTATTTTCATGAACTCTTATTAAATCTGTTTTGGGTAACACATGAAGGCTTTGATAGGGTTACTCACAGTGTACACTAGTAAGCGTAGTTGTCACTATCCTGTATTGTCTCAAAGAAAGCATGAATATACAAATGTATGTCTCGTTTTGTTGTATAGAATTTCAGTGGAGCTTGCTGCTAGAATTCCTGGTTGAAGAGACAGGGGCAGACCAGCTGTTATGTTGGCTCCTAACCCAGTCATTGAACCACATCAGGATACTCTCTTGAGCATATAGCAATTTCAGTCCATATACATGGGTCCTGGGAAGCTCTATTCAAGTTCTCAGATGGAAGCCACCAAGAAGGTGTACTGGGAAGAGGGAAAGCTGTATCTGTCCTAATAATTGAGTTTGCTGAAAGCCATAACTCTTCATGAGAATGCTGGTATGATTATTTTATATTAACGAAATTTGTAATCAGAATATAAGAAGAGTGTTGATACTCTTCTTATGTGGGTCATTTGCAAAGAAATAAACTTTCTTTGCTATTTGAAACCCATGTAGCATAGTAATAAATAGCCCTTTTATTACAGCTGTTGAGAGTATAAGAAAGCAGAGCCAGTACATAAAACTTATAGTGGTTCTGAACAAGGCTCTCTCTTTTTTTTTTTTTTGCTAATGAAGTGAAATGCAAATAGCTGGTGTATTTCGAAAGTATAGTGCACTGTCCTAAGAGCCCAATAATTATCTAGATTAGAGTGAATCCAAAGCATTGGAAATTCCAATGTAGCTTGTATTTGGCACTTGTTATTATAATTTTCTTCTTTTATTAAGAAAGAGGCAGTGGTGTTCTTAGAAGTTTGAACAACTGACTGAAATTCTGGCAAGAGGATGAGAAGGTCTGGCCTCTTATGGTCAGATCACACAGCTCAGGCATCACACTGGTTCCGATAGATGTCATGGATCCTCCAGTTATCTCTAACAAACTGCCTGATTTAAGACCATTAATCTGTGACTTGCAGTTATTTAGGGAGTTGTAAATGGAATATAACCAATGTCATTTGTTAAAAGAAAACATTAGTGTTTGATTTGATTCTGAAAAAGATATTTTTACTAAATGGACATTTTATGGGGCTTGGCCTTAGTTTTATGGATCACTGCCTCTGCTTTGCCTCTGATGATTTTATGTGAAGTGCTGTATAATTGATTTAACGGTTTGCTTGTTTTAGTGTTGGCACTGACTTTCTTCATTCGTGGAATAAGCACCATGAAAGACGTGGTTAGGAATAGCATGACTGTGTTAAATATTTGTATAATTATTAAATGAATTAATGAAGTTAAAAATATTGTTTACTTAGGCTGTTATCTTATTACATACTGTGAAGCAGAAAAAATATTAATAACTCAAAATATTTAAGGAGATGAGATAAATTAATTCTTGCAAATCCTCATTGATCTACGATTTATTTAAATTAAATATACTCAGTGACTCATACTCTGTGCAAGTGTGTGGTTAATGACTTATTTTTTGCCAATTGGTGTAAGGTGATCTGTGAAGACTTAAGTGTTGAAAAGTGAAACTTTCCATTCTTCCTAGCAATTTCGGCAAGGACCAGATTGTGCTGGCTTCACTTTGGCTCTGGAATTGATGTATCCCGTTTCCCCTGCTGTTGGCGTGCGTTTCTTTCCCCTTCATTTGGCTAGTTCCTATTTGTTATGTAATTCTACTTCCACATCTTTCATCAAGGTTCCTTCCCTAGGATGGGCATAACATACTTTCTGAGTTACCTACTCCAGTTACTTTTATGATACACTGCAACCATTGGTCTACTCTCCCAAACAGTGATAAATTTCTTTAACCCTGGTGGGAGAGCCATAACAAATCATTTTAATAAACACTGAATTAATGGAAGACTGAATGAAGGAGCATCAAGGCTTAAACAAGTGGGCATGCTCTGAGATTTGTTCTCAACTGGACCTGTATTAGGAAACCAGAATAGACCAGGAGGCTAGAATCAGAATAAACTCAGACTGTCTTATATAACTCAGTTATCATGAGGCTACTCGCTTTTAAGAACTTAGCTCTGCCTGTCTAATAATGCTAGGTAATTATGAATCTTCACTTGCAATTGTGGTAGCAAAGGAGAACGGATCATAACACTCAGGAAAATGTTTAGTGACAAACCAGTGTAGAAGCAGTGGCTAGAGCTAGAGCACTGTAAGTCTAGCCAAATCCAGGGAGAGTCTCGCAAATGGGGGGAAATTAGAGGAATGGTAAAGATGAGCACATGCATAATAGAAAGACAACCTTTTAGTGCAGGGATGACAATGACTATGTGGAAGATAGTACCCTAAGGACTCAGCAATATATCCCTGTAGAAAAAGATAAGGTTTTGGAGACTGTAGTGAAACTTGCAAAACAAGTAGGCTTGAACTGTATTCTGCAGACATCAGAAAAGTGCCCTGTGATGCCCCGATGATGCCATCACCACACATATGCTTCCCTGCACCCTTGAAAATCCTCTGGCAGTTTGTGTTCTCTTAATCATGAACTAATGTAGTGATAGCCAGGGTCCTGTTACTGAAGCTTTCTTTCGGCAAGGTATCTTCCTCTTTACCATCCGTAACTTGGATTTCTTACTACTTGAGACTCTGTAGGAAAACAGCAGGCAGCTCCTTTGCAGTGACTAGAACCAAAACTGCACTGACTTAAGACTTCTCTTGGGGGCTTTTCATGAAGATTTAGACCAGGCTGCTGTTCTCCTTTCTAACGCACCTGTCATTGACTCTGTGATGGCATGGGCTAATGTGGTAGGAAATTGTGATGATTATTGGGGTAGATTAATACATTATTCTAAAATTACGAACTCAAACTCTGTATCACAAGTGACTAAGATATCATCGATGGAAAATTACTTTTACACTAGGGTAATTTGCAATGATTTGTGCAAAATTAATTTGTGTGTGTCCGATAAGTTAACTTCTCAGCAGGTCAATGTTTATCCAAAGTTGTTGGGACCTCTGCCATAGCAGTAGCTCATTCTGCTTGAAAGACTGATGTAGCTTCAGCATTTTAGGCAGAAGACACGACACACTGGTTTGGAAGTAGAAAATTTTAATTAGTGATTCCATTTCTATTTTTCAGAAAGATTAGAAATAAAAGGAAAACCTATGTAGGATATTGTGCTGTTCTCTAATAATGAGAAATAGGTACCCAAAGGCCATTTTTCATTTAATTTTCTCCATGAAGAGATCTATGTGAGTTTAATTTTTCTCATGTATCTTTTTCACTAAGAATCCATTGGCATATAAGGAAAAGTGAATTTTTATTAGCCATGCTAATGAGCTTTCTGTATATGTTCTGTTGAATTTCTATTAAATGAAAGCAGTGAAACAAATCAGGGCACTATTTAAAGTGTCTGTTAATTGACCCAAGACTATTAAAATATGAAAAGTCAATTACCAAATCAAGATTTATAGCAATGCTTCAAAGGTGATTGTGAAACTTTTGTAGAAATAATCCCCCTTGTTTAACTTAGTATGTATAATCTCGGAATTTGATTCTGATGACTTAATCAAAACCAAGGGTCTCATTCACTACTGAATTGGCGTGACATAGAGCTCCCGGTAACTTCAGATATGGACTTGTACCAGAGTTTGAATTTGACCTGACTTTTAATTTGTATGATATACTTCCAGTATAAAAAGATCTAAGCAACAGTCTACATGGCTTACTAAACTCAGATTTTGGTTTTATCCAGTATTCTATGTGGGAAAATGGACATTCCTGTCATTTCTAATTTTTATTAATATAAATAATGCAGTGAGCCATTCTATACATTTTGCCTTTTACACACATGAGAATTTTTTTCTCCTGTGAGAGAGAATTTTCAGTCAAGGCAATCTTTAGCATAACCAACCAACCACCACCACTATAAATTATATAATTATGAAACGGTAATTATATGTGATAATGGTATATTATAATAGCTTAGAAAATATATTATCCTACAAAACTGATATTATGCCAATTGTCCAATTATGTGATACAGAAATAAATAAAATAAAACTCAGCTATCCACACAATATATATTTACTTATGCACAAAACTATTCTTAATAAAATAAGACAAAAATACCTTTACTGTTACAATGCTCATTTCTGAACTTGTCACATGACCTTAGCTGATATTTATAATCACTTTCCTTTACTGCCTATTTTGTCTTTCTTCCACTGTCATCAAGCACCTCAGTGAGTCTTTGTTATTTTTCTGGAGGGATGACTCTTTCCTTCAATTCTGAAGACTCTGGGCTCTTTGTCGTTCTTTTATAATTGGATTGGTATAGTTTTCCATTAACCTTAATTTCAGGACATGATAACATCAAGAGATTCCCTAAATAATCTCCAGCACTTCAGACATAATCTGATCTTCTGTAACTCCACTGTGGATAAACAGTTCAATTGCTTCCTGGTGGCCTACATAAATAACTCCTCTGAACACTATTATTTCTGTGGATTTTAAGGACATCAGAGGTCCACGATGGCTAGGGTGCTTCTTAGCTTTCAGATCAATGGAATGTTTATTGTTCTCTTGGTAGGACCATTCCTCACTCTAGACCTAAAACTTCTAAACCGATATTGAGGTCTCTAATCCATTTAGACTTGAGTTTTGTGCATGGTGATAGATACGGATCTATTTTCATTCTTCAACAGGTTGACAACCAGTTCTGCCAGCACCATTTGTTGAAGATGCTCTCTTTTTTCCATTGTATACTTTTAGCTCCTTTATCAAAAATCAGGTGTTCATAGGTTTGTGGATTAAAATCCGGGTCTTCTACTCGATTCCATTGGTCGACTTCTCTGTCTTTATGTCAATACCAAGCTGTTTTCAATACTGAAGCTCTGTAATAGAGTTTGAAGTCAGGGATGGTAGTGCCTGCAGACGTTCCTTTATTGTATAAGATTGTTTTGGCTATCCTGGGTTTTTTGTTTTTCCATATAAAGTTGATTATTGTCATCTCAAGGTCTGTGAAGAATTTTGATGGGATTTTGATGGGGATTGCTTTTGGGAGAATTGCCATTTTTACTATGTTGATCCTTCCAATCCAAGAGCAAGAGAGATCCTTCCATTTTCTGGTAACCTCTTCAATTTCTTTCTTCAAAGATTTAAAGTTCTTGTCAAATAGATCTTTCACTTCCTTGGTCAGAATTACCCCAAGATATTTTATGCAACTTGTGACTATCGTGAAAGTTGATGCTTCTCTGAATTCCCTCTGTGCATCCTTATCCTTAGTGTATAGGAGGGCAACTGATTTTTTGGAGTTGATATTGTATCCTGCCACATCACTAAAGGAGTTTATCAGCTGTAAGAGTTCTTTGGTAGAGTTTTTGGGGTCACTTATGTATACTATCATATCATCTGCAAATAATGACAATTTAACTTCTTCCTTTCCAATTTGAATCCCCTTGATCCCCTTATTTTGTCTTATTGCTATTGCTAGAACTTCAAGCACTATATTGGGCAGCTGAGGAGAGAAAGCCTGAAATGGCCCGATCCTATAGCCATACTAACGAATATCTTGCATATCACCATAGAACCTTGATCTGGTGAGGGAAGGAGATAAAGACAGAGACCCACATTGGAGCAATGGACTGAGCTCCCAAGTTCCAAATGAGGAACAGAAGGAGGGAGAACATGAGCAAGGAAGTCAAGACTGCGAGGGAGGCACCCATCCACTGATATGGTGGGGCTGATCTATTAGGAGATCACCAAGGCCAGACGGACTGGGACTGAAAATGCATGGGATAAAACTGGACTCACTGAATATGGTGGACAGTGAGGGCTGCTGAGAAGCCAAGGACAATGGCACTCAGTTTTGACCCTACTGCTTGTACTGGCTTTGTGGGAGCCTAGCTGGTTTGGATGCTCACCTTCCTAGACCTGGATGGAGGGGGGAGGAACTTGGACTGCCCACAGGGCAGGGAACCCTGACTGCTCTTTGGACTGGAGGGGGAGAGGAGTGGGGTATGGGGAGTGGGGGGAGGGGAGGGGAAAGGGAGGTGGGGAGGAGGCGGAAATTTTTAATTAAAAAAAATTAATAAAAAAAGTAATTAGGCCACTTCCAATAAGGAACTGCTGTTTATGTACAGAAAATATGTTAAAGAATAATCACCATAAACACTGACAAAGATTCAAAAGTCTCATTGTATACTTTAGGGGACTATACCTGAAACACAATTAAAGAAACTCAGTGGTGCTAAAAATAAAAGGTCTAAAAAAGCTAAAAAAAAAAAAAAAAAAAAAAAAAAAAAAAAAACCCAAAACCTTCTAAACCAGCAGAGCATAACATCATGGGACAGGAAGGAAGGAAAACATTTCATAGTGGGTCACTAGGTTTGTCATGGTCACTGGCTGGTCACCTGGTGAATAGTGCTATATTGGGGGAATAGTGATGACCATTGTTTCTTGTACATTTTGTCCTCGGCAGCATAAGAATTGGTACATGGAAGCCCATCTTGTCAAGAACACGCATAGCCTACATCTTTGCTACTGTGATGACTTGTTCCTGGGCCAATGAGCAATAGCAAGAATCTGACTGTCCACAGAATGCAGCATCCCATCCACCTGATTACTGAACTCCTTTGCTGGAGTCACTCTTTGATGCGCATCTGCATGACACACATGTGTCTTTATGTCTCTCACTCTGAGTAACCTCAGTTCTATAATGGTAATTGTCCTGAAGGATCATCATAGTTACCATTTTGTTCTCAGAACCCTGCCTTGCATCCCTGTAAAGTCAAATCCAGGAAAGACATCTACTCTTGCTGTTATTCAAATGTGGTTATTTTTAAATTTATTCTTTTTCTGCCTTTTCCCTTTGCATATTCCTTACCTGGTCTCACCACCAATCTCTCTCTCTACTGTCCTGCTCCCCTCATCACTACTTCCTTTATTATTTCTTCTTTTTCCTTCTTTTATTTTTAAGATTGTATATATATATATATATATATATACATTTTTATATAATATTTAATTATTTTCTTTGTTTTTGTTGGGGAGTGTAGACAGAAATTTCTGACCTTCCTGGGCCAGTAGCCCCCAATAAAAGACACAGAGGCTTATATTAATTACAAATTGTTTGGCCTTTTAACTCAGGCTTGCTATTTACTAGCCCTTACATCTTAAATTAACTCATAATTCTGTTCTATGTTTAGCCACATGGCTTAGTACCTCTTCTCAGTACGGCATTCTCATTTTGCTTCCTCTACATTAGGTTGGTGACTGTGTCTCTGTCTTTCCTCTTCCCAGAATTCTCCTAGTCTGGTTGTTTCATCTATACTTCCTGCCTGGCTGCTGGCCAATCAGCATCTTATTAAACAAATGCAAGTGACAAGTCTTTACAGTGTACAAGAGCATTCTTCCATCTTGGGATGGATGATGATTTTCTGCCCTATGTACTTTCAGTAGTTTTTGTACTGATGATCTTTGGGTTTCCTATTGAATTCTGAGAGAATTTTTGATTTCTTATTTTATATATTCCATATCACTATGTAGTGCTGCTCTCAGTTTATCCCTTTCTTCTTCTCAGCAAAGAGAAAATGTAAAGCAAGTTACTACAGTCTCCTTTCTTCTACACTGATTTATTTATCTCTCGCCCTTATGTCATTTCTTAAAACCTTCATTTTTCTTTCCTGAGGAATTGTCAAAATGTCACACTTTTCTAATATTTTCTAATATTTGATGATAAGGATATTGATTATATATCTACATCTTAGTACTGCTTCAACTAATCAATGTAGAATGAATTCCACTCTGATTAGATTTGCTGATATTGGCAGATAATCAAAAGATTAGAATAGGAATTTTATCAACCTGTATATACTCATGTGAGTTTTATCTGCCTTTTTTTGAGAGTTCACTTAAAAATAGAATGCATTCGCCGGGCGATGGTGGCGCACGCCTTTAATCCCAGCACTCAGGAGGCAGAGGTAGGCGGATCTCTGTGAGTTCGAGACCAGCCTGGTCTACAGAGCTAGTTCCAGGACAGGTTCCAAAGCCACAGAGAAACCCTGTCTCGAAAAACCAAAAAAAAAAAAAAAAAAAAAATAGAATGCATTATATTATGTAGACCTTTATATTTTAAATATTTATGTACATGAGTCACATTGCTAATTGATACTATTTTTCTTTAAGCTTTACTTAATATACTCTTATTAATAGATGTATCTAATTTTTTAAAACAAATCAGGCATAGTAGTACAGTCGTATAATTCCAACACTTAGACAGTCAAAGCAGGAAGTTCAAAAGTTGAAAATCATCCTAGGCTACAAACAAAGTGTAAAGCTAGCTTGGGCTACATGAGTCCATATATCATTATTTTCCTTAAAACTTTTTCTCTTCATTTTTATGAGGTTTGGCTTATTAAATTTTCTGAACTGTTGCATTAGCATAATACTTTTTGTGTTTCTGACAAAATATGCAATTATCTTTTCAATGGAGGCAAAAACCATCAGCAAAATGCAAATATTTGGAAATCTTTGCTTTTAGATGTTCTCATTGTGTATTTTATATCATAAGCAATTGGAAATTTAAAAGTTACTTAACAAGGGCTATGCCTGTTTATTCTTTTGATAAATAGAATTTGAATCTTATGTTTATTTGCATGCTGTCTTCAATTTTAGAATAGTATTGTTTTCAATTCCTTTTTATGTTTCCAGGCCATTTTATGAAGATTACGGTAACCAATACTAACTTTATAAAGTCACAATTTTGTGAAGTACTTACTAAAAAAACACACATAAAGGCACAGATAGGCTTCTCTTTGTAATAGATTCAATATTATGCTATACTAATATTTTATTAAATCCAATTTGTGCAAATATTTAAATTTCAAGTCATATAGTATTATTCTAATCATGGCCCAAGGACAACTTCAGTGGTAAGTTCAGAGAAAAAATAACTGTTTTCTTCCCTATTGAGGAAAAACTTCCACATACTGCATGGACCCATGTCCATGATGTCAAACAGCCTTCCATTTCCTGGTCCTTGATTCATTTAATAAGGTAATAATAGATTCAGACATGCTCTGCTATTGGAAATTTGTGCGTTCATTTGATTAAATATTGCTTTGAAATGTAGATGACAACTTAAAAAAAGTTGAACAGCTTTATTATCTACTTTACATTTCTTAATAATAAAAGAATGGAAAAAATGATAACATAAGATTAAGAAAATTCAAAGTAAAACATGAATAGAATCTGAAGACAAGAGGTTTAAAAACTGGCTGAAAAAGACAAATTTGTTGATGCAATTGTATTTTAAATTTTTATTTATTTATTTATATATTGGTATTTTAATTTTTTTAAAGAAGCCCATGTCCTTGTTAGTTTTTTTATTGATTTTATTGAACTATACAGTTTTCTCTGCTCCCTTTGCTGATATTTTAATTTTTGAGGCTAAGTCTTGCTCAGTAGCTAAAACCCACCTAGTACCCCAGATCCCTCTGTTTTTATCTCCCAACTATTGGGATTCCATATATGCTCATCCATGACTGCTATAAATATCCTTTGTACATGAAAAAGAGCATGAAAATATAATCTTATAATGAAAATGCCTTCAAATGGATAAATGGTATGTCTACACACTTGAGCACTATTCAGCAGTACAAATAAAGAACTGCTGATATAAGCAATGACATGTATGAATCTCAAATGAACTGTGCCTATTAAAAGAAGCTGGGTACAAAGGTTGAATAAGTATTTCGTTATTCTATTTCCATGGTATTCTCTAAAAAGAAACATTGTAGATAAATTGTTTATCAAGTGCTGAAGGGAAGAGAATTGGGGAAACAAGATGTACTCAACATCTTGATTCTGATTAAGGTTATCTGATTGTCTACATCTACCATTACTCAAGGAACTATTTGCTAAAATTGGCAGATTTTGTTCTTGTATTTATGTCTTAATTTTTTAATGGAAAGTATGTGTTTAAAGGAATTTCAAAGCAAGGAAAGGGCCAATGCAAAAATGAAAGAGAATATAAATTTACTGTATCTGTTGCTTTGTTATTAATATTGGTTTAAAAAAATGGATTTTAACAAAGTTTTTTTTGATGAATTAGATTGTATAATATTAAATAAATGCTATGGCTTAAATTTCTTTTATCTGTGATTCCATATAAACTTTGGAAGACAAGACAAATAGAATCTCCCCAGTGGCTACATGAAAGAAATTAGAAATAGGGCCAGAACTACTTATTGAGAAGAAGGGTTAAGTGGCCACTGATTTGATCTGGACTTCGAGATATCATGTTATTTGGTCATTAAAAGTTCTGAATCTCCAAAGCTGCTGGTCTAAAATTTCCTTCTCACTTGGGTTCTATTGCCCATGACACCTGCTTGAAAAGTGTTTGCCTTCCCAATGTGACTTAAAGTGTTGAGTAAATACAAAAGCTTGTGGGAGCTCCCCCATTTCAACCAATGCAAAAGCCTGTATCTTAGGAGCATAGTCTCAACATGGACAGACCACAGAGTCATGCTGGAGGGTGTGTTCTTTTATTCCTAATTAGACTTAAAAAGTTATTCTGAAGTCATCAACGCCTACAGAGATGATTCAGCTCCTGGCATTGCTTAGGACAGTGAACCACACTGTAGATTTTCTCCTCGTCTTTCCTCTAGTTTTGTTCATTTGTTTTTCTCCCACAAGTCAATCGGAGATGGATCTAACAGTATATCTTCATGAAACCGTCGGTAGTCATATATCACTTGAAAATTCTGTTAACATCAGTGCATTAAGTAATACTGTAGTTTAACTAAATTTAATAGAAATTTTATCTTTATGATATGGATCACCTTTGCTTTCTTTATAATTAAAACATTTTCAAAAATGATAGAAACAGAAGAATAAAGGGAATGTGGGCTTTTGTTTTATCTCTGTCTTTAATGTGCCTTACGATTTAATCTTATAATAATTCTTTTAAAATTTTTGTTTTTCATCTTTATAGTAATTTTAAAACCAAATAAACATTTTTGGTTTTGCCAATTATTTTCTATCTATTGGTAAGACAAATACACTCCAGAAAGAAGCTTATGAAATAATTTTTAATTGCATAATTTGTGAATTCGTTTTGCATCAAAAATTTTGCTTCTAGACAATTAATTTGATCCCCCATCAGCTTGTTCTCAAATACCACCTTCCCTCTACCTCAATCTCCATGCATTCCTCAGAGTGGTTAAGACCTCCCGTGGAGAGTCAACGAAGACTGTCACATCTATAGCATGAGTTCCAATAGGTCTTAATAAACACACACACACACACACACACACACACACACACACACCCCAAATTAGATATAAGAGAAAATGCTGAGAGGTAAGAGAGAAAAAGGAACCAAACCACAACCATCTCACCTACTCAACTGCCCAGCCAAAAGAGACCCATGTTGGGTGCCACACATCACTTGAGGCAGGACAACGGCCCTCCTCTCTGTATCTCAGCTGAGCAATATATCCATCCATAGGGAATGGGCTCCAAAAAGCCAGTTCATGCACTAGGGATAAATACTGGTTCCACAGCCAGTGGCTCCACAAAATGCCCAAGCCACACAACTGTCAGCCACATTCAGAGGGCCTAGTTTGGTCCTATGCAGGTTCCTCACCTGTCAGTGCAGAGTCAGTGAGCTCCAATTAGCTTTGGTTAGCCATTTTGTGGGTTTACTCATCATGGTATTGATCCATTTACTTCTATCACTCCTTTATCTCTATGACTGGACTCCAGGAGCTCAGCCCAGTATTTAGTTGTGGATCTCTGCATCTGCTTCCATCAATTAGTGGATAAAGGTTCTATGACAACAACTAAGGTAGTAATTAATTTGATTACAGGGGACAGGCGGTTAAGGCACCCTCTCCACTATCACTTACATTCTTGGCTAGGGTTATCCTTGTTGATTCCTGGGAAAACCCTAGTGCCATGTTTCTCACTAACCCCATAATGGCTCCCTCTAGTAAGATATCTCTTTCCTTGCTCTCCTTCTTTGTGCTTTCCCCAAACTTGACCTTCCCAATCCCTCATGTTCTCCTTCCCCTCCTCACTCCACTTCTCTCCTCCCCCACACTCCTACTTTACTCAGAAGATTTTATCTATTTCCATTTCCCAGGAAAATCCATGGATGTCTCCCTTAGGAGCCTCCTTGTTTCCTGTCTTCTCTGGAGTTGTAGACTTTAGGCTGGTTATCCTTTGTTTTATGTCTAATATCCACTTATGAGTGAGTACAGACTGTTCTTGTCTTTCTGGGTCTGGCTTATCTCACTCAGGATGATTTTTTCTAGTTCCATTTATTTGCCTGAACATTTTAAGATATCATTGCTTTTTACCACTGAGTAGTAAATACTCCATTGTGTAAATGTACCACTTTTTATCCATTCTTTGATTGATTGGCATCTAGGTTGTTTCCAGGTTCTGGCTATTACAAATAATGCTGCTGTGAACATAGTTGATCAAATGTAGTGTTGCTCCTTTGAGAATATGCCCCAGAGTGGTATTGCTAAGTGCCGTGGTATATTGATTTCCAATTCTTTGAGAAACTGGTATACTGATTTCCCAAGTGGCTGTACAAGTTTGTACTCCTACCAGCAATGTGGGAGTATTCCTTTCACTCTGAATCCTTTCCTGCATAAGTTGTCAGTGTTTTTGATTTTAGCCATTCTGAGAAGTGTAAGATGACATCTCACAGTTGTTTCGGTTTGCATTTCCCTGATGGCTAAGGATGTTGAACAATCCCTTAAGTGCCTTTCTGCCACTTGAGATTCCTCTGTTGAGAATTCTCTGTATATGTCTCTACCCCATTTTAAAATTGTATTGTTTTGTATTTTGATCACTAGTTTCTTGAGTTCCTTGTATAATTTGGAGATCAGTCCTCTGTCAGATGTGAGGTTGGTGAATATTTTTTCCATTCTGTAGGCTGCTGTTTTGTCTTGTTGACTGTATTTTTGGCCTTACAGAAGTGTCTCAGCTTCAGGAGGTCTTCACTTATTCCTTGTTTTACTCTCAGTGTCTGTGCTACTGGTGTTATATTTAGGAAGTGGTCTCTTGTGCCAACACATTCAAATGTACTTCCAACTTTCTCTTCTGTGAGGTTTAGTGGGGTTGTTGAGGTCTTCTGTCCATTCGAATTTAAGTTTTGTCCATGGCAATCTACTTGTATTCTTCTACATGTTGACATCCAATTATGCCAGCACAACTTGTTGAAGATGCTTTCTTTTTTCCTTTGTATAATTTTAGCTTCTTTATTGAAAATCCAGTCTTCATAGGGTCTTCAGTTCAAATCCATTGGTCCACCTGTCTGTTTTTATGCCAATACAAAGCTGTTTTCATTACTATATCACTATAATAGAGCTTGAAATCAGGGATAGTGATGCCTCCAGAAGTTCCTTTATTGTACAGAATTATTTCAGCTATTTTGTTTTTTTTTTCCAAATGAAGTTGAGTATTTTTCTTTCAATGTCTGTGAAGAATTGGGGTGGAAATTTGATTCAGATTTCATTGACTCTGTAGATTGCTTTTGGTGGGATTGCCATTTTACTATGTTGATCCTACATATTATAGAGCATGGGAGAGCTTTCCATTTTTTGATATCTTCTTCAATTTATCTCTTCAAAGACTTAAAGTTCTTGTCATACAGTTCTTTCACTTGTTTGGTTAGAGGTACCCCAAGGTATTTTATATTAATTTTGGCTACTGTGAATGGTGAAGTTTATCTGATTTCTTTCTTAGCCCACTTGTCATCTGTACATAAGAAAAGTACTGATTATTTTCAGTTAATTTTGTTTTCTGCTTCATTAATGAAGGTGTATTTGCTGTAGGAGTTCCCTGGTAGTATTTTTGGGATCACTTATGTATACTACCATATCACCTGCAAGTAATGAAAATTACCTTCTTCCTTTCCAATCTGTCCCCTTAATCTCTTTTTGTTGTCTTTTTGCTCTAGACTGAACTTTAAGTACTATGTTCCATAGATATGGAGTGAGTGTACAACCTTGTCTTGTTTGTGATTTTAGTGAATTGTCTTGTGGTTTTCTTTATTTAGTTTTATGTTGACTCTTGGCTTGCTCTATATTGCCTTTATTATGTTTAAGTATATGCCTTTTATCCGTGATCTAGCCAAGACCTATATCATGAAAGGATGTTGTATTCTGTCACAGGCTTTTCCAGCATCTAATATGATGGTCATTTTTTTCTTTCAGTTTGTTTATATGGTGGATTATATTAACAGATTTTTATATGTTGAACCTTTCCTGCATCTCTGCAGTGAAGCTTATTTGATCATGATGGATGATTTTTCTTATGTTTTCTTGGATTTAGTTTGCTAGTATTTTATTGGGTATTCTTGCATCAATGTTCATGAGGCAGATTCATCTGTATGTAATCCTCTTTCTTAGTTGCATCTTTGTATGGCTTCAGTATCAGAGTAACGGTAGCCTCATAAAATGAGTTTGGCAATGTTCCTTCTGTTTCTATTGTGTGATTTTGTTGAATATATTTTCTTTGCTTTTCAGCTGGAATGCATCTTCTTCTATTCCTATTATTGTTAGGTTTGGTCTTTTCATAGTATCCCAGATTTCCTGAATATTTTGTATTAAAAATTTGTTGGATTTAACATTTTCTTTGTTCAGTGAATCTATTTTCTTTAATGCTTGAGATTCTCTTTTCCATCTCTTGTATTCTGTTGATTATGCTTGCATCTGTAGTTCCTGATCATTTACCCTGATTTTCCCATTTCCAGAATTCCCTCAGTTTGTGTTTTCTTTATAGGCTCTCTTTTAGTTTCCAAGTCTTTAACTGTTTCCTTCACCTACTTGTTTTGTCTTTTGGGGATTTGTTGATTTCTTCTAATTTTCTCTTTGTCTTTTCCTCCATATCTTTAAGGGAATTTTTATTTTCTCTTTAAAAGCCTCTATCATCTTCATAAAATAATTTTAAGGTAATTTTCTTCTGCTTCATCTGGGTTGGAATGTTCAGGTCTTGCTAGTGTAGAACCACTATATTCTGGTGTTGCCATATTAATCATTACGCTGTTGATTGTGTTTTTAAGCTGCTGTTTCCCCATTTCTTCCTCCAATGGTTTTAGGTGGGGTTTGTGGCTTAGGTGGTCAGTGGCTCTTCCTTCAGGTTCAGGCAGGCCATGTCTCTGGTGGTCACTGCTGTGCCTTTGGGGGCTCCTTTCTAGGTGCAATCAGGGCCAAGGCTCTGGTGGTGGCAGATGCAGTGTGGGATGGTTGCAGGTGTGGAAAGGCTGCTCCAGGGTCTCTGGCACTCTTTTGGATGGTGATAGGCTGCGGAATGTGCTTCCAGGGATAAAGGCCTACAGAGCAAGGCCCTCTAGCTAGGAGCCCAGACACTTCTTCTAGGCGGTAAGACAGTAAGATCACAGAAGCAGTGGAGGATGGTTGCGGGTATGGGGAGGCTGCTCCCTTTTGTGGGTAAGGATGGGCTATTGGGTATGCATCTGGGGGCTAGGGCCTAGAGAGAAAGGTCCTCCAAATGGAAGCCCAGACATTCACCTCTCCAGAAGCAGTAAGGGCCAAGGAAATGGTGATCACAGATGTGATGGGAGCTGGTTGTGGGTGTGGGGAGGCTGCTCTGGGGTTTCTGGGTTTTGGTGCATTGGGGTGGGACATGGGATGTCCCTTTTTGGGCTAAGACCTAGAGAGCAGGGCCCTCCAACTGGAAAATCAGAAACTCACTTTCCCAAGGGAAGTCAGGGACAAGGTTCAGGTGGTCATAGATACAGTGGGGACTGGTTGCAGTTATGGGAAGGTTGCTCCCAAGACTCTTGGGCTTTGCTGGGTGGGTGTGGGGCACAGGATATAAGCTTACTCTATTTTTAGATGAAATTTTGAAAATAAAAGAAAATATTTATATTGTATTGTTTACTGTTCTACAGCTATGAAGAGATGCCATGACCAAGGCATCTTAGAAAAGAAAGCATTTCACTGAGGGCTTATTTACATTGTCAGACAGTAGATCCCTAACTATCATGGCAGGAAGCAATGCAGCACGCAGGCAGGCATGATGCTGGGACAGTAGCCAAGAATTTTACATCTGATCCAAAAGCAGCAGAGAGACAGAGTGTGTGACGGCATTTTACAGGGGCTCTTGAAAGCTTAAAGCCTTGCCAAGTGATACCACCTACAATATGACTGAATTTCCTAATCCTTAGAAAACATTGGTAACAACTGGACAACTGGGACCACGAGCCTCTGGAGACCATTCTCATTTGAATCATGCCATATATATTTTATATAATAATTATTTCAAACAACATATGGGATGGGAATATTCTATGTTGAAATTCTTCAAATGTTATTTTAAAATTTAATACAATTTCATAAATGTGGAGAAGGTCACATGAGCCAACATTTGAGATCTTGTCAGCCCACTAGCATGTTAGGGTCACCCTTTTCTTACTAAGAGATCTGGGATTATATTGATATTCTTTGTTCCCAAATCTTAGTGTGTTCTGTCAGTTTGGAAATTTACTATTCCTCTAAGCCAAGGCTTTGGGGGATAAATTATTTTAGATTTACAGTTGGGTTGCCATGTAGCACCTTTACAGTCTAAATAGTAGGCCCTTCCTTTGATGGAAGGCTGGAAGGCAACAAAGTAAGTACAAAACATTCCTAAATGGAGATTTAATTTTCATTTTTATTTTACAGAGGAAATGAATCGCAGTTAATTGCAGCAGTCCATCACTAAGGCACTTTCTTATCAGAGGAGCATTCACTGCCTCTGCAATAATTAGAAACTTGAGCTGGGTGCCGGCAGTAGAATATTCCCTTACATCAGAAAGTTATCATGCAAATACAGTTCTCAAAACACCAATATTAGTGGTCATCTTCAGCATGAAATCATTCTTTTCTAGTGATTTTCACTGCAATGTTATATAAATTATTTTCTTTATTATATTTAGGCTTTCTACTGAGACTAGATATGTTATATTACTGAGAATAAGTATGTTGATGGTTTCTGGAAATTGCATGCTAAGTCTAGTTAACCAAAACTGGAAAAGTGGGTAAAACTATGGACCGGATTTCCCAGGAGTGATATTCTTTATCAGGTGCTAGAGGACTTAGGAGTCTGGTTTAGATGAAGGATTTGCCACTTTAAGGAAACAAGAAAACAGATTTTTCCTAAAAGATTGTCGTTTTCAAGTGTGACTGTGGATCACAATATGAGGGTTTCTTAATGGCAAATTCCACATTGATTTTCTTGGTTTTATTTTCTCATAGGATCATGATTTTTACCTTCCAAAGGAAATCCTGCAACATCCAGAATATTGGGGAGAGAGGGTTTGATGGGGGCATGACATAGCTGAAGTCAGTGGAAACTCAGCAAACAGGCAGGGAGCTCTTCTAAGCTGACCAGTGTGCACAGTTGTGCACCAGTGTGCACTGTTGCTACATGTCATCTGCCCAGTCCAGGGTCTGAAATAAAGTGAGTGATTTGTACATGAGAAACGGAATGGCAAGAAAAGTAATTACAATTAAAACTCAAATATACAGACTAATAGCTGCCAAGGTTTCCCTCCTAATAAGGAGTTTGCTAACCTTTTAGCATTCCAGTTTGAATGGTTCTTTTGTGTAAATGCTCTGTATTCCCAACAGAAATTAAATCACTCCTTTAGTGGAGGTGCATTATTGAAGCAAATGGATGGCTCTTTGTGTCATTCAAAGTCAACCTGATAGGTTTGGCGTGAATATGATTGGCTCTCTCGCCCACCAGCTGCAGGATTGTAAGCACCCTATTTAGACTCAGGGATTCAAATCTGGTTCCTATAATGTGTGACTAATGTGGTCAGGAATGTTTTCTTCACATAATGTGAATATCCATTATGGAAGGCTATACAGGCTGAAGTGCAGGGCAGATGCCGTGTGTCAATATTGATAAACACTGTAGGATTTACCTTTGAAAGCACATTTAAAGCCTGCCCCTGGTCTGCCCAGAAAATTACTAACTGCAAGCCGTAGGGCATGGTATGCTTTCTGGGCCATGTGCTGTACGAAATGCTTAGGTTTGGAAAGTCATATGGCTGATTTTAACATTGTGCAGGCATCTTGGCCATGAGGTGAACTGCCATTTATTCAGTTATTTGGAACATCAGTTAGGGTTTTGATCTATAAAGATAAATAAAGGACTGTCAAATACCAATCTAAATGCTTAATTTATTGATCAGAGATGAAAGGTGGAATTTTCCAAGTAAGGTGACAGAACTCACCCTATTATCCGGGTGGACGGCTTGGCACAAAGTTCAACAGATTGCAGACAGAGATTTAACAAATCTGAAAATGTTGAACTCACAAGTACCTACAATTTGAATTGAAAGAAAGTGTTTAATGATAATGCCTTTTCAAATTTTCTTTGCCAAAGTTTTGGTTGATGTGTCTTGCTGTTGCTACTCTGGGTCATCATGTTACTCATGACTGCTCTGACCCATCCTTTTCTTTTCTTTTCTTTTCTTTTCTTTCCTTTCTTTTCCTTCCCTTCCCTTTTCTTCCCTTCCCTTCCCTTTCCTTCCTTTCCTTTTCCTTCCCTTCCCTCTGGCCTCTCCTCTCCCCTTTCCTCTTCTTTCCTTTTCTTTCCTTTCCTTTCCTTTCCTTTCCTTTCCTTTCCTTTCCTTTCCTTTCCTTTCCTTGCCTTGCCTTGCCTTGCCTTGCCTTGCCTTGCCTTGCCTTGCCTTGCCTTGCCTTGCCTTGCCTTTTTTTTTACTTTGTTTTCTCTTCTTTCTGATGAGCATGATGACAGATGCTGGAACTTACAAAAAAAAAAAAGAGAGGAGACATCACCTTTGCCTGAATGTTTCTCACATTAAGCCACTGTCACAAATCACTGCAGTGAAGCCATAAAATGCAGAATACATCCAGGTTGATTGTTTTGACAGAAGATGATGCAAGGCTGTGAGAATATTCTCCCACCCAGGGACAGGGAGCTCTTCCCATTCTACTCTGAACCCCTTGAGCCTTTACATTATGATCCAACATAGATGCTGTATGCATGAACGGTACTAGAAGACATAAATGGAATTTTGATTGCTAATATCTAAAATGAAATAAAAAAATGGTCATTTTTGCAGGAAAGCTTTCCAGGATACCCTCTTTGCTATAGCCTGTACTTTGTTCCTTAAATGACAACTCTCAAAGGATGTGGGCTCTGATTGTACCTTTACACCAATAGTTCTGCGATTGTCACAACATAATCTCTCTGTTGTATGAGCCTGCTCATTCATTCCCGGTTGCTCAGCCCCAAAATAATCACACAGAAACTTTATTAATTTACTATGGGACAAATCACTATAGCATATTCCTAGCAAGCTCTTACATATTAAATTAACCTTTTTCTAATATATATATATATATATATATATATATATATATATATATATATATATTTGGTTTTTCAAGATAGCGTTTTTCTCTTGGAGCTAGTAGCTCTTGTAGACCAGGCTGGCCTGGAACTCACAGAGATCTGCCTGCCTGTGCATCCCGAGTGCTGGGATTAAAGGTGTGTGCCACCACCACCCAGCTTATTATATTATATTTTACCATGAAGCTCATGGCCTACGAGCAAGGTTCCAACTGGCAACTCATGTTTTTCCCCTCTAGCAGCTACATTGCATCTCCTTGACCCCGCCTTTTTTCTCCCAGAATTCAGTTTAGTTTTCCCTGTCTACTTCTATTCTGCTCTGCGCAGGCCCATGACAGTTTCTTTATTATCCAATGGTATTCACAGCATACAGAGGGGAATTCCACATCATTTCTAGGCTGCCAGTGTTTCCTGGCACTATAGCCTCATCCTTGAAAACCACAGTAATGTGATGGGTACCTATAAGCCACACCTCCTTTCCAATGAAAAGAGTACCTGTCCCTTGCACCTTGGCCAATCTGTTATGCTTGTTCTGACTTTTTCTCTATTTTCCTAAAGACTTATCTGGATATAGACTTACATTTTGGAAAAACTATAGTAACAGCTGAAGGGTTGTTCTCACTCCTACACAGATATCCAGTGTAGAATTCATGCTGAAAGACAGCACAGTGCAATTCTGACTTTCTTGCTCTGTCCGTGGCAGTATGTACCCACATGTAGCTAGGGTGATGATGGGAATGCAGGAGTATGAGCAAGAGGTTCAAACGGGAAGATTTATGAAGGTGATGAATGTGTTGATCCTTAAAGATTCAGACAAAGTGGGCAGAAGAAACAAGAAGAGGGCTTTCTGGTTGACCACCTCCATGGAATAAATGTTGGTGGGAAAAGAGGCATTGTCATGGAGAACGGTGAATAACACTGGAGGACAGGCATGCCAAAACCCACCTTCCTCAGAAGTTTGCAGAAAGGCTGACATTGTACATGGAGAATAAGAGGGATCTTCTTAAAGGACTTTGAAGTGCTAATATGTTTAGCCTTTTTTCTTTAGGAGAACATTAATTTTTAATTCTGTTGTACCCAGTTTAGAAGGAAGACAAAAATATGATTCTGTGGAGACTGGTAATTTTCTATCCTTTTTTTTTTTTTATTTAACCTATCTAGAATCAAGCCTCTTTGGAAAACACTTAAGTCACAAAAGCTACTTCTATACTTATTTTATGTGCATTTTAAAATTTTTCTATAGTACACAGAATAATAGCTCTGTTGGAAGTCCTGCATCTTAAGAAAAGCACTCTAAACCCTTTTCATGAAGTTCAATTGTTAGAAAGCCTTAGTATATAAACATGCTTTGATGAGAAGGTTAATGTAATGGAAAATTAACAGAGTTAAAATGCACTTTACTATCTAATTAGCATTTAATTACAACAGAACTTTTATTTTAAGTATGAAAATTACTGATTCTTGGAAAATATGCAGTCTTTAAAGTGTCTATTGTTTTATACACATATGCACACACCCACCCAGGATGCATTCATACACTTAAACATGTCTATGCTCCATTTTCCTTCATTTTTCCTGTGGGACAAAGTGCCCCAACTTTTTTACTTAGGACTTTAAGAATAGCAAAGGGCTTGTTTGTTAAATGACTCTTTACTCAGAATCACCCTCAGAATGTTAGCTCTATCTTGAAATTTTTTCCTTAATTTTAGGCTTGCTTTAGTGGACTCTGAACCTACATATGAAGCAAGGAGGAATGGGAAGGATATGGCTGATATGAGGTGTTGCATTTTCAAAAGTCTGAGACATATATATATATATATATATATATATATATATATATATTCTCAAACTTACTAGGTGGCAGACATTATTTACATGGACATATTACAGATAAGGAAAACAACACTTAGGCCAAACTCACAGGCCACAGAGCTGTAATCGAGTTTGGGTAGATCACCTCTGTCAGAAGCAAGCTAGTATACGTAGAGAAAATTGTCTACAAGGAAACTGGTTGAGCAGCAAGATTAAGTGGGTAATACTTTACCATGTGTATCATGGGCTAGATGTCTTTCCTGGGACTGAAGACATGGCACAGTGGTTGAGAGTAGGTACTACACCTGCAGAAGGCCCAAGTTCCATTTCCAGTACCCAGGTTGGGTGGCTTACAGCCACATGCAACTCCAACTCCAGTTCCAGAGGATCAGACACTATCTCTTCCGGCTTCTGTGAACAACCACATTCATGAGCACCGAGTCACACATAGACACATATACATACAATTAAAATTTTGCTTGAAGGAGCTTATGTAGAATTCTGCCTAAAGGATCAAAAATATTTGCATAGTTTTAATGAGTAGGAGGTCATGAGAAATTTTTTTTTTGCTTGTAAATATTTTGTGCTTGCAGAAGATAAATGACACATTGGTGTGATGTTTCAGGATAGCTAAGACAACCACTTGGGCCTCTGGATACTTTCTTTTGCAGTAAGTACAGATGTCTTTACTCCTCTGGATAGAAAGCTGTTTTTATTTCATGGGCTTTCCCGTCCCCTTCTCCTATCAGGTGTCACATTCTTAGATACCATTGTCTCCTGATTTATTAAACAAGCCCACAGCGAGCACTGGTGAGGAGCACCTGTAGCATAGTCAATGCAGCTACTAAGTACATGCATATGCTAAGGTGTCAGCCAATGTGACAGTGAGCAGGGCTAGGTGGCCTCCCATACTGATGCTGAGGCAAGCCTTGTTACAGGGAAGTGAAGATGAAGCTGCCCTCATTGAATCTCTTAGATAAGAGAACACGGATTGTCAATCCTTAGTTCAAACTTAAATAATTTCTCTTTAACATTCAAGTGTGACAAAGAAAAAGAAAAAAAGAAAAGAAAGAAAAGCTCTCTGCATTAGTTTCAAACATCGTAAAAGCCTCCGATCTGGCAGCCTGCCGCTGTGACTGAAAATGCAGGCACTTAAGGCAGATCACAACAGGCGAAGTCAATCAGATTTCCTGTGTGAAATATAGGCTGGGTGGTATGCTGCTCTGAAGAACTATTATGCCAATAAAGAGCAAATGTAATGGAGTGTTCTCCTGTGAGGCGCAAATGTGGACTTCCTAATTTACTTCTTATGGGGCCTATTGAACAAAACCCATGGAGATATACTCATTTTAAAAAATATTGATGGCTTAGTTATACAATTAAAATCATAAATTAACAATGCTTTGTTCCATATTACTTTTCTAGAACCATACGGGTGAATAAAGTGCATTTCCACCCTTCCCCAGACCCTTTATTATTTCTGAATGTGTGGAGCTTTAATTAGCTTGCTTTTCTTTTCCCTTGGCACTGACCTTTTCTCCTGTAGTCAAACATTATTCCTGTGTATGAGCAACTTTGAAAATATGGACAATCTTTGTTCTTGGCAATTCACTAAGACATTGTTATCTTGTCAATCAAATTAAAACTGAAAATTTATTTTTAGCCCAGACCATCACTTATGCATAAGCCAGTTTATACAAGAATGTAATTTTCCTGTTTTCTGTTTAAGCCTCAATAGTCAAACATTTAATTCTTGAACATTAAAAGTACTTTACCAGCTAGTGCTTTCAACAAAATTAACACCT
Organism: Microtus pennsylvanicus; assembly: GCF_037038515.1. Lineage (NCBI taxonomy): Eukaryota > Metazoa > Chordata > Mammalia > Rodentia > Cricetidae > Microtus > Microtus pennsylvanicus. Next base: position 19,342,691 of record NC_134583.1, read on the forward strand.
CTAATGTAACATAGAACAAGCGATGGAAGTAATATTTAACAATACGAATGTACATTCATTTCTTTATGACTTCCCCAAGTAGGAAAAATAGTTACCTAAACAGCTGGATTGAATTGAACCACTTGTCTATGACTCTGACTGTAGAATATCAGAGCCTGCTTCTCTTGTCTATGACTCTGACTGTAGAGTATCAAAGCCTGCTGTGAGATGGTTATTCTATGTGCTTTGAATACAGATTCCTCTCATTGGTTAATAATAAAACCTGTTTGACCAATAGCCAGGAAGGATAAGGTTAGGCAGAACTATCAAACTGAGAGCTCAGATGAGAAGGGGTAGAGTAGGGAGAGATGCCAGCCAGCTGCCAAACAAGTTGAATATATAGAAAATGAGGTAAGAAGCCATGAGCCTAGTGGAAAACATAGATAGAAATATGAGTTAATTTAAGACTATGAGTTAGCTAGTAATAATCCTGAGTTATTGGTAGAGCATTAATAATTAATATAAGCCTCTGAATAATTATTTGGATGTGGTTCTAGGATGGGGTGGGACAGAGAAACGTCTTGTTTTCAATGACCCCCCATTTGTTCCCTCCAGTGAAGGTGTCCCGTCTATATTAGGGCTTGCATTGAATGTATCTGATCTATTACTTTGTATTAGTAGCTTCATCCATAACCACCAAAAATAATTCTGTACAAATGACTTTCTTGATGTGAAGAATTTGACATACAAAACATAAGTAAAATACGGTAAAAAAAAAAACTTTCACCCATAAAATTGATAGCTATACTTTGAAATTCTATCATCCTTTAGGACTGCCACACAGATCTCAGAGATAGCAAGAAGATTAAGAATGGATATCCCAAATCAAACAAAATGTCAACAGTACACCAGTTATCATTATAGATATAAAATGCTTTCAAGAAATTATTATTTAAAGGATTATATAGGACATCTATTTGGTGTTATTCTGTACATTATAGATACTTATATTAAATGATGAATTCATTCATTCTGGAAATGTTTAATTATTAAAATGTGATCACCCGTAAAATGAGGCTTTTTTGGGAAAATATATGATCCCAATCCAATAGTACATCTCTGAAGGCACAAATGTGAATAATGTCCCTCTTGTGGAGATGACCAAAATCATCGGCACTGTCTTTTTTTCATATTGAGTGGTTACATTTCACTTTACTCTGTATATTGACTTTAGAGTATTCCCTAATGTCATGTATGAAGACAGGAAAAACTAAGGTGAATTGAGTTGTCTTTATTTATATACTAAGACTTAGAAAAATTACTATAGCTATTTAATCATTCCAGTGGTAAAAAAAAATGGATCAAGAATTCAAATGATTCAGAACTTTCTATTGTCAGCTCCAATCACTTTAAACAATTTCAAAGTTAGCATGTGGGATAAGGAAGCACTTTTAAAATTGAGTTCAATAACACTCATATTTCCTTGTTACAGCTGTATGGATTTGGCAACATGTACTCTGTAACCACAGTAGCAATCAATATATAGACTGGTCTCACTGCACTACGAACTCTCCCACAGTGTCTCTCTGTAGTCAGTATAGCCCCAGCCTCCAGTATCTACTAATGTTTTTCTTACACCTGCCCTTCTGCCTTTTCCAGAGTGACCCAGTATAGCAGAATCTAAAGTGTTGAGAGTTTTGCACTGTTTGCTTTCACACATCATAATATATGTGAGGTTCATACTAGCTACTGTATTTTTACCAATTCAACAATCTGGGATAATACTCTTCCTAGAGTAAATGACCAGAGAGGCTCATCTCTTTTCCTCTCAGTGACCTCTCCTCTACATAGGGCTCAGCTTCCTCAAGGGTCTGGCTGGGAAGGTGCTTTGTCCTGGGTCTTCCCTCTTGACTGCCTGATGATATTTCATGCTCTTCTTCCACCTAATTTCCTACTGTTCGGTGGAGTAAAGAGTGAGTTCTTTCAGACAGAGTTAGGATATGATAACAGGCTTTACTTCTGGAAAGACAAAGTCACATTGCTAGTTTCAAAAGTCAGACAACTTACTTATCACTTTCTACTTTCATCTGAGCCTCTGTAAAATTCCAATAATATTTTATCTATCTAAACTTACTATTTTGAAACTTATTCTATTTTAATGGATAGGTTCTAAGCAGGCATACCTCTTGATAAGTTGCAGTTATCATTATCATTGGAATATCTGGAAGCAAGAAGATTAGGAAACTGGGAAAGCATGATTTTCTCTCATTAAGAATGCCAGTTTCTGATTGTCAAACATGGCAAAATATGATCTTAGGTTAATTAATTTTTTGTATTTAATTTTTAAATAAATTGTAAGAACAAGAAAAATAATGGTAAATGCCTGGGTGAGTTTATGATGGGCTCTGATCTACAGAACTTATGGGAGGGTTAAATCCTTATTGAATATGTATTGTCTAATTTAGATAAAAGATATTTGATCTCAGACTAGACTTTCATCACCAGCTCCAGAACTGACCAAGGCCTTGTGCTTGTTATCTACCCTACCTGGGTTTTCTCATCTGTGACCTGTATCTTCTGCAGCTGACCTCACAGGTATTAATGACATTGTGGGGCATCCCACTAAGTTACTGCTATAGAAAGCAGCTTCCAAACATCTTTAAATAATTAAAATATATTTCACACTAACTTGTTTTAGGTTTTCTTTTACTAGTCTGATAATAAATACGTGAGAGAGAGAGAGAGAGAGAGAGAGAGAGAGAGAGAGAGAGAGAGAGAGAGAGAATAGGCAGAGTCACAGGCATGCCATGTAGCTGCCAAAGGAGACAGACGCCAGACCCATACCAGTAAACAACAGCCTTGTGTTGACATACAGACTAATAGAAATTGGCTAATTAAAGTTGTAGGTGTTAGTTAATAAGAAGCCTGAGCTAATAGGCTGAACAGTGTTGTAATTAATCCAGGTTCTGTGTGATTTTTCGGGTCTGGGTGGCCAGGAAGCAAATGTGCAGTCTCTGTTTACAAATGGTATGCCAACATGATGAGCCAACTGCATCCACATAAAACCTGAGAAAGCTTGGGAAGAAATTCTAAACACAAAAGAACAGAGTAAGACATGGTTTCTTGGCAGTCATATTTTTTTTTTCAGATAGGCTCTGTTTGTCAGCAGTGAGTGGTGGTGAGGCCTCTTTAAGAAACAGCTTCCTAAGAGAGACATACATATATCTAAATACATGGGATGTAGAAAAAGACAAGATCTCCTGAGTAAATTGGGAGCATGGGGACCTTGGGAGAGGGTTGAACGGGAGAGGAGAGGCAGGGAGGGGAGCAAAGGAAAATGTAAAGCTCAATAAAAATCAATAAAAAAGTCAAAACAAAAAAGAAAAACCCAGCTTCCTGGTTTGTACGGCAGCACAAACACATGACTCTGGCTCTTTTGGGAGGTCAGGCTATGGAACATTTGAATGGGGTTTGTGATCAGAGTGCTACAAGCTGATTAATGGTGACATGGATCTGTTGTGTCCCTGGACCTGGGGCAGTGAACATGTATCACAGAGTTGGCAGTAAACATACTTCTGCCATATTGAAAGGCCAAGAGAGGTAGAGTCAGCATTCAGGGCCACTGCAACCAAGCTGTGTATCATTTTAAAAGCATTCCTGGTCAGAAAATGATTACAAATACACAATAAAGACAGATTCAGAAAGGAGTAAAGCCCTGAATGTGTCAAAGTGTTGGATAAATGTACATAGGCTTGGAAGAGGGAAGAAAAAGAATATAGACAAGTAAAAACATGAAGTCTTTAAAGAGACAGTAAAAGTAATAGAAAAGCGTAAGACAGTCATAGATTAAAGGAGTAAAGAAAAATAAGCCACATAAAGATGGAATACACACAGAGAAATGCAATATTATTGCATTTTCTTTGAATTTTTTTGACTGCAAAGAGATATTTGATTCTGGAGTCTGCTAAACTGAACCAATATAAAGGTATCTTGACTTCAAAATTTGGGTCTAAATATATTTTGCTTTGTAAAAGAGGTTCTGCTTCTGTTTCCACAGAAGAAGAAAACATTTGATTCCTATCAGGCTAATGTGGTTTGATAGAACAAGACCCCACAAAGTTCTTCATTAACCCTAAAATTACTTTACCCAACAAAAAACTGGAAGCAGTTTGGAGAAAATTATGCCCAAATTTTCAAAATAATTGTTTATAAATGTTTGTTTTTATTTAATGGGTGATATAATATAGAGATGAGTTCTTTGCTGTAGTAAGTATCTTGGTTTATTGATGTAAATATAAGGTCAATTTTGTTATATGTGTTTCTTATCTAGTTTAAGGCATTATGTTTATACAGATCATTTTAAAATATAGTATATAAAGATAACAGATTAATAATCATTTATAATGTTAAACTTGTTGTCGTGTTGATTAGGTTTTCTAGATATATAGAGATATATTTCAGTTATATAGATAATCTTCAAGCCTTTCAAAGACCTACAGAATATGGCATTTAAAATGTTTTAAGAACTTAGACTTTTCTTGACTATGAAACATGTCTGCTTCTGGCAGCAACAATTACTTAAGAGAGGTTAATGGGTATTGAAGAAACTTGTTATGGAATTTGCCTTCAGTGTGACAAAACTAGCCATTTGGCCAAGAGACTGCTCTTGCCTGGACTGCTTTATGGCATGCTATATAAACTGGATATTCAGGACCTACAGAAAAGTGACTGCCAAACTTTCCAAAAAGCAAGATGTCCCTTTATGGTTCTTGCTTCACAGAAGAAACTGCAAGACATTCGGCAGGACACAGAAGAAAGCATGTGATGAACTTTGCCATTACAAGGTAGAACAGATCTCCAAATTTCCTGCTTCATGGAAAAGTCTACCAGATACTATGGGACTCTTGGCTGAAGATGGATACCCCAATGTTACAGGAGAACTTTGGGTGACTCTCCAGGCAGCACAATTTTTCTGACAATTCTGAACATTGGAAGTTGCTTACAGTGTACTTCCTGTCTACATAGGTAATATTATATCATTCTGGGGTCTTTGAAGAGTTGAAGACAGATAGCTATAATTATAGTTTTCCTTAGTTATGATAAACAATAAATTAGATATGAAACTTTCTAGATACAAATAGACTAAATATTGTAAGTGTAATTCTTGTTTAATACCTGTTTTGTATATGTCATGTTATTATGTTAAAGTTAAAACCTTTTTTTATAGATGATGTTACTTTTATTGATTGATGAATAAATCTGTTTGTGCCAATGGCTTAGGAAAGTAAAGCCAGGTGGGAAATCAGAACAGAGATAGAGAGAAAGAGTAGGTGGAGTCAAAGAGAAGCCATGTTGCTACCAAAGGAGACAGACACCAGATACATGCCAGTAAGCTACAGATTCGTGTCAATACACAGATTAATAGAAATGGGTTAATTTAAGATGTAAGAGTTAGTTAATAAGAAGCCTGAGCTATAGGCCGACCAATGTTGTAATTAATACAGGTTCTATTTGATTTTTAAGGGGTCTGGGTGGCTGGAAAGCAAACAAGCAGTCTACATATTTAGCTGCTAACTGATACAATATTTGGTTACAAGCAAACCTGAGGATTGAGAGAAATTTTATAGCATCAGTGTGATAACTATTTCATACATAATTGTATACCCTATTACCATAATTGCATACCACACACTGCTTTCTGTATTTGACAGCCATAAGTCTATATTAATTATTTTAAGCAAATCAGGGTTATATTATATTAATTTTAAAATTAAGAGCCCAGAGTTTATTGAGATGATAGAACTTTCTTAAATTCTTTGACTCCAAATGAGAAGAAAAGCCATCTGCGGTTGCTTCATGGACTGCAGATGTTGCAAGGTATTGTAAACATCAGTGCATCAATTCTAAGGGTGTTAGTTGTTCCCAGTACACAAACTCTTTCAGTTATTGAAATTACTCTAGTCAACTCAACATCACCTGTTCCCTTTATTCACGGAGCAGAACAACAATTCCAGAATAAAGTTTTTCAGATGAACTGTGAGGATCAGAGGAGAAATCGCAGATTTCCCATATGCTTATTATCCAGGACAGTAACCATGACAAACAGCTGGTTTGACAGCCAAGGAAGAAGGTAGCCAGTTGGAAATTGGAAACTGAAAGCCCCAAATCAGAGTGAATTTTATCTATAGGATAATTATTAGAAGCTATAGTGTCACAGTAGACACTTTATATCATTTATATATTATATTTATACACAAACACATGCCTGTGGAGTACAATGCAAAATATTTATTTGTATAAACATGCATATATCTCACTACATATGTATGAATCAAATGAATAAACATATTTATCAACTCAAATATTTTGGGAGGTTTTTTGAGACAGGTTTTTCTCTGTGTATCTCTGATTTTCCTAGAACTCATTCTGTAGACCAGGCTGGCCTCGAAGTCACAAAACTCCACCTGCCCCTGCCTCCTGGAGAACTGAAATCAAAAATATATGCCACCATTGCCCAGCTTTTTTATTTTTCTTTTCATCAGTTGAGATAGTTTAATATTTTCTTGTAGCTGTTATGAAATGGTGGTGGTAACAAAGAAATGGAGACACTAGACAGATTGTTCTTACACACCTTGATTTCAGCTGATGAAGAGACATGACACATAGCACACTGGATTATCACCTGACATCTGATTTCTATCATGTGGAGAAGAATAACTGGGTAGACATGGCTTTCTTAGCACTTTTCTAGGGAATAATGCTCACAGAAAAGGCTGGTTTAGTAAACTCAAGTTGGTGATGCTAGGAAGATAGTTCAGCTGTATAAAGTTATTGATGTGTAATCACGAGGACAGAAATTTGATCTGTGACACGCAGGTAAAAAGCCAGGGATGGTGGAAATGGTTTGTAGCACCAGTTTTGTGGAAACAGAAACAGAATGATCCCCGGAACTGACTGACTAGGGAAACTAGCCTAATTGGCAAGACCCAAGTCTCAGAAAGAGTTGAGATACCATGTCCCAAAATAGAAGTGATTGACTCCTGAAAAACCAAATAACAACATACTCATATATACATACATTCACTTACACAAATGCATATACATTCACACACACACACACACACACACACACACACATACACACACATACACACACTACACATAAGTTAAGTTGGGAAATGAGGATAAACAGATATATCCTCGTCTGGCCATAGAAGGACAATTGAGGAAAATGTCTGGGTTGCTCTATTTTAAGGTGGGGTTATTGCTGTTTTCAGAGATTTTAGTTGCTTATAAGTTAGCATTTGAGAATAAAGGACACTCTGGTCAGTGGAAGAAGAGTGGGATTTATCTCTTCTGCTTCATCAGGGACTGGCACTCCTGGGAGCAGCAGTCTCCTGTGCATTAGTTCAACTTCTTCCTTTAGCTTCTGAGAGCTTTGTTGAAGTGCTCTTGTGGAGCAAAATATTTCGGGTAGTTTTTACGGACAAGGGCTGTGTCTGTTAGAAATAGGGCTTCAGAAATCACATTTACAAGAAAGGACATTAATTTGGTTGATGAGAACAAACATCCTGTGAAATAAGGTTAATATCATGAGACAACATTAAATAAAAAGGGAAGAGTTATTGAAATTATGCCAGAAATAAGAAACTAGATGAAAGACAACATGGTAGATGAAAGACAAGCGCTAAGGACAAGGGAAGGTAGCATATAAATAAGAAAGTGATATTTGGACATAATAAAAGCAGAAGAGAAAATATACACAGGCATGCCATAAGTTAAGAAAATAATGAATTCTTAAAGTCAAAAGATGCACTCAAAATATGTTAGAAAATAGATTTTAGAGAAAATAGGACAGTGATCAGAGTAAGGGTTGATGTCAATACTTAAGTTATAATTCAGAGAAGATGACTGACAACATGAAATGATAGGCAAATCTTTAAAGTCCCACGTAATATGATGTGAAGTTGGGTGTGTGCATGTACGCAGATCCTGGGTTCTCTAACAAGTACTCGTAGCTGTAACCACAGACTTGTCCTCAGGAGTCACACAATGACTTGTTGCTTTGATTATTTTGTCCAACCTGTAGTAATTTTTTGGGGGGATATCTATCTGTTTCTTTTCAGACATGATAACAAAACATTCAGTCAATTTGTGAATGTTCTTGTAAAATCCGTGATCAGAATTTAGTAAATAAAATTATTTCAATAATGTAATATAATTAAAACTAAGAAATTTTGGAGTGTATATAGCACTGAAAATTCTTAGTATTAACTATTTTCTAAACAGAGAAGTTATTTGTTACTTGAGTCCACAATAGTTTAAAACTAAATAAGCCTGCATTATAGGGAAAATACTGTACCATTATAAAGACTACTGTGCAAAGTATAAATAATTAATAATATTTGTGATTCTGAAGATACCATTTGTAGTGAAGCAAAGTCAATTTAGAGCCAGTTTCTAAGTTTAATGGAAGAATGTAGATCTTATTATTACTAGGAATTGAAAGTCAAAATATTGCATTGTTTTGGCAGCCTCTTGTTAACTGCAGGAAGTTACCTTGCTTATTTGGTCATGTTGTTATGAAAATTTGAAAGTATGTTATTGTCATTGAACCATTCAATAGTAGTACAGTAAACCATTTAAGCTAGTAGATAGGAGGGAGGAAGATTAAAACCCTGATTACCTGTTTGAGGGCTGTATCTGAGCAACAGGATGACCAAAGAAGCAACTATTTTGGATAGTTATCTTTTATTTTCATCATCACAATTAATCTTTCAAAGCAGAAGATTATATATAAACTGGAAAAAGAAAATGCAACTGAAAAGTAAAAACATACTTTATATTTGAAATCCATATTCACAAATCCCTGAACTAGAACCACAGCCCAAATCTACACACTGACAAATGCAGAACACTGAAATTCTTGTGAGAAAGATTTAATCTTTAAGAAGATAGGCTGCAAGGATCCCAAGTAATGCTTCAGTTGTACGTTCACAGTTCCTGTAAAGTGTTGGTTAAGGGTTGTCAGGTAGGAAAGGTCACCAAAATGATGTGTGCTCACTTTTTTCCTTAAGGACCAATGTGTTTTAGTATGCTATGAATTAATATTCCAAGATAGTTTCTGGAAAAGTTCATGAAGATTGCCTCCTAAGTTTTTTTCTAAAATTTGGATTCTCCCATCGTGTACTTAGGTTAATGACACAATTTGTATTTGTATGCATGTATGGTTTGAAACAAGGGACAAAGCATTTTATTTGCCAACACATACACGGCTACTATATTCTGATTATTCATTGAAATCACAGCCTTTGCCCCCTTGTCCTTTCTTGGCATTTAGGGTGAAAATTGATGTACAATGCAGCAATTGTGTGTGTGTGTATTCTCACAGCCCTCTCCATTACTTGATGAGTTCACCCTGATGCCTTGCCTACCCTCATTCTCCTCAATTAGCATGTTTTTATGGTGTCTAAAGCAACAACTAGTCTGATTGCTCTTCACTAAAATTTTATTCCTACCTGTTTTCCTTCCTGTTCAAATGCTAACATTAACTGACCAAATTACAGTTTTACAACGCTGATACTGTTTGCAATGAATATATTGTCAGTTTTGGGAAATTTGACCTCATTATAAAATTTACAAAACAATAAATATCTCGATTCAGATAGACCTTAATTTTCTTTCAACAATATTTCATAATATTCAGTCTACATTCATTGCACATCTTTCTTAATTCCTATACATTGGACTGACAATGGTGTTTGGTGTTTCCAATAATTTTTTATTTTTATATTCTAGTAGTTTATTGCTAGTATATAAAAATTGATTTAGTACTTGCACATGGATCTTAAGTCCTGAGATTTAGAGAATTGTACTTTCTTTTGAAGAAATGAGATAAATTTAAATTTTTATTGAGTCATTTTAATCACATACCAGTAGAAAATTGTGCTGATAGGAAAAATGTTAATAATCATCACTATAATATAGTAAATTTTATATACATGTGAGTGGATCTCTGTCTGTCTTTCTCTGTCTGTCTCTATATCACTTCCTTGTCTCTCCCTCTCATGTGTGTGTATGTGTGCGCCCACACTCATGTGCGATGTGCGTATTGATGACAGCAGGAAAGCATGGAGGGAAAAAAGAATATTAGTTGTTGGTCTTCAGCTTCTACTCTTTTCTTCACTATTGTGAGCACCAGGCCAAGGAACCAAGTTTCTGTCTTTGCCTTCCATCATGTACGGCCCTGGAACTACAGATGTGTACTGCCGTGTCATTTTCATGAGTCTGAACTCAGATCTTCATGCTTGCGGGTGATGACCCATGACCCTCCTCCCAAAACCAAATGACTAGAAGTCCATTCTTAAACATGGGACTTCTGATTTGGTGTCCAAACCCATTGTCTCATTATTGTATCATGTTCTACGAGGCAGTTATTCAATAAAAATCTTTTTTTCCAAACATGACAATGAAAGTGAATTTAAAATTAATATTATTTTCTGTTTTGACTTTTCAAGACAGGGTTTCTCTGTGTAGATTTGCCACTGTCCTGGAACTAGCTCTTGTAGACCAGGCTGGCCTCGAACTCACAGATATCTACCTGCCTCTGCCTTTTGAGTGCTGGGATTAAAGGTGTGTCCCACCAGTACCCGGTAAATAAACACATTTTAAGAGCTAGAGAAGACCGAAGTTTGATTCCCAGCAACTGCATGTCTCCTAACTGCCTGCATCTTCAGTTCCAACAGGTATCTTTGCCTCTGGTCTCCACAGGTATCTAAACTTACATGTATTCCTCACACAAATGAACATATTCATATAATTTAAAACAAAATCTTTAAAATGAATGTGTTTTCAGACATCGCTTTTATTGAAAGGATGAGGTGATTTTCTGAATACACCTCTGATTAAAGTACTAACATGCTCGGGGTGACAGTTTCCTTTATTTCCCTTTGTGATAGAAATCCTCCTAATTTCCAGAAGAATGAATTTGATATGTGTGACATTTCTTTACTCTAATCATCCAGCCTCTACTTAATGGTGCCTATTTCACAGAATCTAAATCAAATTTGTTTACACTTTACCCCAGGGCAAGACTTTCACTCATTTTGCTCTTGTGATATGTTGAGCACCATTGGGAAAATGGCCCCATCTCTGAGTTCATATATATTGTCTCAGTGTTACTTTGTTTCAGGGCATCACATTAAGCTGACTGATGGGACATTTTCTGTGCTATGTGACTGGGAAGCTTAACTGTCCTCCCTGCATGTATCATGAAGAGAAAGACAAGAATTCTCCTGAATAGAAAATTAAATAATATAACGTTTAGCAATTTTATGGTGTCCATATTATTAGATATTAGCTACAGGTAATTTGGGCTGTTCTTTGGCACATTGAAGATGAAGCATGTAAAGTCTGGCATGTCTGTTATCAGTGAAATCTGCCTCTGGTCGCTAAGATGTAGCATTTATTCTGATGCTATTGGCTTCCTTACTGCTGTGAAAACATTGACTCTTGCTACAGTCCTGTTATATAATTTGAATAGAAACAGAAACTTTGTGATTACATCTGTGCCTTTTGTTGCATAGTTTTTCAAAGAAAAGAAATAGAAACACATCCAACAATTCAGAAATTCCTTTTGCTGTATTGCAATGTACTGAAGTTGTTTGTAGTGCTTAAGGCAACGCATATCTGCCGTGAAGAATGCACTTCTTTTTGATCTGGAGTACCAGCCACTCGAAACTTGTACACTCATTTAGATCTTTTGAATTCCAAAGAGCTGTAGGCAATAATTACTGTATCCAAGTTATAGGACATACATTTAAAATGGGGTTATTCATGGAGCTGGGTTGGAATCTGTGTCTATTGACTCCCTGTTAGCTCTGTATCCATGGATTACATACATTGTTCACAATACTTGGAAACTGGATAACAAAAGGATGGGATCTAGATCTCCTGATTGATTCCGAATTAGCTCTGTGAACTGAATTACATGCTCCATTGTCTTTGGAAAACTGATGATAAATTTGATAAATAATTAACTCCCCCTTATCCACAGTTTATAATGAATTTATAAAGTTGTTAGTTTATACTTGTTTTATTTTTCTCCATTAAATTGTAAGTGACTGCAGAATTCGTTGTGCCTACTGACTTGTTGATACTGTAGAAAAAATATAAAGAAACATTAAGAGTAAAGCAGAGAGAAGCTTGAAAAATTATGCATTGGGAGCTGAATGACAGTTACAGTTATGTGGTCAATATTGTGCTGTCTTTTGTGCAGATAAATGAGACTTTTGATTCATTTCTTCAATGGGTTTATGAGTGTGAGTGAGTGGATGTATGTGTGCAACTGTGTGTGGATATGAAAATACGCATGTGTGTACGTTGAGACCATTGGTCAATATCAGGTATCCACCTAGAATTTTGTCTTCTTTATTTATTATTCAGTCACCAACAATGGTAAGCCAGCAAGCCCAAATAATTCTGTATCTCTTCATTTGAGTCCTTAGCACAGTGGCTGCATATTTCACTGTGATCCATAGTTTTTACACGGATCTTAGAGATTTGGAGTCAGGCCTTCACGCTTATGTGACAGGTATGTTACCATTCTGGTGCTTTGAATAGATATGATCCTCAAAGACTCATGTGTTTGAATGTTTGGCCAACACGGAGTGGCATTATTAGAAGGTGTGGTCTTTTTGGAATAGGGTAGCCTTGTTGAAAGAAATGTATCTCTGTGGGTGTAGACTTTGGGGTCTCATAGGTTCAAGCTATGCCCAGTATGAGACACAGTTCACTTCCTGATGCCTACTGATCAAGATGTAGATTCTCAGCTACCTCTCTGACACCATGTCAATCTGTATGCTGCAATGCTTCCCACCATGATGACAATGGTCAAAACCTCTGAAACTGTAAGCCAGCCCCAATTATATGCTTTCTTTTACAACATTTGCCATGGTTGTGGTGTCTCTTCACAACAATAGAAACCCTAACTAAGACACTCACTGGTTCTCTCCAGCTCTGGATTTCCATATTTACAATTAATTTTCCATAATCAAAAATACATCCATAGTGAAGAAAATTTAAATCACAAACTCGGCAAATATTGAAATGGTGAAATAGATGTTTTCAGACTTGTGTGAATATATTGTCCTTCTGGTGCTCTGTTAACAAATTCCATGTGAACTACTAGGTATCCAATACTAAGAGAATGACATAATTGAAAGTTTGAGATAATAGTTTAGAGAATTTCCAGTGATAGTGCTATTTATATGGAGAGAAATCATCTTTCACAGAAACCCTGAGTAATATATTGGAACCCGGAATGCATCATTATCAACCCAAATACTAAAATTAAAAGCACTTTGGGTTACTTTATTCTTAATAATTATATGATATGTTACTGGAATACATAGATTCCAGCTGTTTTTATTTTTACTCAGAGAATTGAAGGAAGAGAAATTATAAACATTTTTCATATTTTTAGTATAAATTAACTAATTCTCACATCTGTTATCACAGAAATAGAGTGACTTCTTCAAATTTATAAACTTACCACAGCAGTATAATTCAACCAAAGCCGTATAGGCATCCCAAGAATATCTACCTTCCAGAGAAAGTGAGGTTTTGAACCCTTGGAGAGCCACATTTGCATTTTTTCAATGCTAATTTTTATGTGAAAATATTTTGCATTGATAAGGACATTTATTAATGCAAAACAGATTTCTGTCCCAGTTTTACATAGTTTTAATATTAATGAAAATATGCTTGATTATGCCACATTTCAATGTCAGTAAAACTGGTGGGTGGAACAAAGCATGAATAAATTATTCATGTACAAACAAGGACATCTTTGTTTTTCAAAAGCAGGTCACTGGGGAATTATCAGTAGAAGAGAGATAAAAAACAAATTAAATAGAATATAGCTCTAAAAGGGAAATAACAGAAAAGTGGCATTTACAAGTATTGCATATTACTGAGCTTCATAAGCTTCATAAATATGGAATCAGATTGCACTGCTGAATCTCACAGACATTTGAATAAATTGCAAACAGTAAAATTTAATAGACCAGTGTCAATCTTATCTCATATTACTATAGTCAGTAAATATTTAATGATTCTACCATGTACCAGGCACTGTGAAACATGCTGAAAATGCACCACCACAAGATGAAATTTCTGGCTTGAAGTGGATGAGCTTGTGAGTGAGCACTTATCTCTAACACATACACACCACTGTCATAGTAATCTGCAGAACAGAAGATGAAAACACAAATATTTTACCCATTCTATGTGTTGTCTCTCTTTAATTTTCTCCTTTGTCATGCAGTGCTTTCTTTAATATAATCCCACGTGTCTATTTGGCTTTTGTTATCTGTGCTTTTGACATTATATCAAAAAATCATCCTCAGTATTGATGTTTTAGGGATTTCCCCTGAGCCTTACTTATAGAAATTTCAGTTTTATGTCTTATATTTAACTATTTGTTCATCTTAATAGATTTTAAAATTATATTTACTTTTTTATTTTTCAGATTATATAGGTGTGTGTTTATAAATATAACTTTTTCAATCTGTATATTGCTATTTATATATTATTCTAGGACTGGTATTTAATATTCAGTTGCTGTCTTTTTCCCCGAGGAAGACAACTATTTTACCCACGCTCAGCGTTCTTCAGTTTCTGTAGTTATTTGTAGGTTGAGGCTTTATGAGGCTAGAAAGATTGTTTGCTAAGAGATCGTGTCTTCTAGGAATGTCAGAAGCTACAACCATAAAGTCTCATGATGATGACTAACTGAACATGAGCTGAATAAGGACAGTACCAATAAACTTGCCAAAGTGGATGAGAAAACCCAATGAGGCTTCAACCCTATACAAAGAACTCCAAAGGATCGAGAAGAGCTGTGAGCAGGAGAAATAGACTTGCCCAAGGAAGAACACAACAATTAGTTATTGAATACCAAATGGTCAACCCTAAAAATATTTCTACAAATAGCATTATGCAGATGCACAGGTTATATTTAAGAATATACCTGCACGTGCACACGCACACACACACACACAGAGAGAGAGAGAGAGAGACAGAGACAGAGAGAGACAGAGAGACAGAGGGACAGAGAGAGAGACAGAGAGAGAGATTATGTTCAATCTCAAAAATAATCATGCAGAGATGCTGTTTGACACAATGCTGTTATAGGGGATCAGCTGATACACCAAACTTTCAATCAGACTGAACAAGTTTGATCATATTTACCAGTGAAAACCTCTGCCTGTGAGCAATTCTTGTTTACCATCAGCTAGTCAATATTCATTTCTTTTATTTCTTTTTTTAATTTTTTTTTTATTGAGCTCTACATTTTTCTCTGCTTCCCTTCCTGCCTCTCCCCTCTCCTTCAACCCTCTTCCAAGGTCCCCATGCTCCCAATTTACCCAGGATATCTTATCTTTTTCTACTTCCCATGTAGATTAGATCAATGTATGTCTCTCTTAGGGTCCTCATTGTTGCCTAAGGTTCTCTGGGATTGTGATCTATAGGCAGATGGATGGAGCTAGAAAACATTGTTTTGAGTGAGGTAACCCAGACCTAGAAAGACAATTATCACATGTGGTTTTTAAACATAAAGCAAAGAAAACCATTCCACAAATCACAATATTCATTTCTAGTGAGCAAAAATTATGGCTTTAAAATCAGCTGCCATGTCTTATCTCCTGGTTGGCCACTTTACTTACTTTCTAAGCTTGGGAAAGTTATTTATCATCTCTTTTCTCATCTATAAAATGTAAATAAATATTTATACAGTATAAAGGTAATCAAATGAGTTAGTATTTGTAAAGTGCTAAGAGAATTGGCATGAAATAAGCATCTAAAACTGTCAGTTATTTCCTTATGGTCTACTTCGCATAGAACTTTGTTGTGAGCCCGTGAGAAAAATCTAATCCCGATGAGTAGCATCTTTTTTACATGACATTGGTACCCCAAGAGCTACCTGCATTGTCATTCTTATGTCTACACATCCATCCCAGAGTGAGCAATAGAAGTCACAGATGGGAGACTTTTTCTTAAACGTCATTATAACCCTGACTCTCAATTAATAAGAGATTTCCCACTCCTTCTTTCAGTTTGCTTTCCTATTGCTGTAATTAAACAGTGGCTAAGGAACAGTTTGTGGAGGAAAGGCTTTGTTTCAACTTGCAGGTTACTGTCCATCACAGAGAGAAGCAGAGTAGGAACTAAGGTTAGGAACCTAGAGGCAGGAACTGGAGCACACACCACTAAAGAACTCTGCTTGCTTGTTTTCCCTACATGACTTGCCCAGTCTCCTTTCCCACACAGTCCAGAACTGCCTGGCCCTGGGCAGCTCTGCCTAGAGAGGGCTGAAGGCTCTCACATCAATGAGTAATCAAGAAAGTACCCTACAGGCACATTCACAGGGCAATCTGGTAGAGACAATTTCTCAGCTGAGATTCTTCCTCCTAGATCTGTCCGGTTTGTTTTGTTGACAAACATTAACCAGCAATGTACTCAACCCACGCTATTCTGAATTTCAGCAGATGGCTGAAGTTTTGTTTTTACTGCATCTCACAGGACTTTAACTGCAGTGTTACCAGGATTATGGTCTCATTCTTCGGTCTGCATCCTCCTGGTGCGGCTTTGGAAGCTTCAGTTCTTCAGAGCTGTTCCCCTAAAGGAAGCAGTTTCTAGCTGTCTTCTCATAGTTGCCCTGCCTGACTGATCGGTTCATCAAAACCAGCAAGAAAAGTCTCGTGTAAGAGAAGTGTCACGGGTTTGTGCATCACAGCCACAGATTTGACGTCCCAGTACTATTATATCTGTGCTCCATTGATTGTAGGCAACCTTCAGTCAGAAAGCAATCCAGGCCTCCCAAAGGCAGACCTTATGAAAACCAGCAGGCAATGATCTTAGAATCTAATTGTTACGATAATCTTTTAAATAATTTCTGTTTGGTCACAGGAGACTTGTGTGAAATTCCCAACATTTTCTCTTCCCTACAAAGACTCAGAAACCATGTTATATATTTTTGTTCATATATGTTGTATGTCTGCTCTAGTCCTAGCTATTTGCTCAGGTTTGACTCATTTCTTTGGCTACACAAAATTACTAATATATATCTACCTAGGACATTGGAACAAAATATTACCTCTTGGGGTGGTCACACTGTTTTTTCTGTAATTCTAGATTATGAAGCTTTCAAACCTAGCTTCTTTGTCCGTGTGTCATGGCTACTTATTTTACAGACATTTTTTTCAGACATTTTCTTATGATTTTTCTCTGGGTGCTATCCCCACCAATTTACTCCACCACAATTTTGCTCATGTCTTAAGCTTAAACTGCACATTATTTGTGACACAAGCTTTCTTCACATCCTAACTCGTGTCTTTCCTTTATTTTATTTCTTTAAAAATGAAAAACTATTTTTCTCATTTTACACACCAATCCCAGTTCCCACTCCCTCTCCTCCTCCCATCCCTCCACTTTTGCTTACCCCATCCCCCAGCCAATCTTCAGAGAGGGTAAGACACATTGCTTTGGGGAAGGTCCAAGCCCATTTTTGACTACTAAACTAAGAAGAAATTGTACTTACTCATTGAATAGGTGGCTGATAATTCTACTGAACCAATATCCAACTTATTTATGTTATCTTTTCTAAGACTGCCAGTTCTGTAACAGTGTAGAAGTGATCATATTTATCCCAATTAGCAAAATCCCAGCAGCAGTTGAGTATATGATCTCAGATTCATCCTCTTACTGAGGGGCTAGTCAGAGGAGATGGTCGCTGGAAACGAGGAATCATTATTTTCTGAGGGTGTGGCCACTGAGAAGTTTCCATGAGTCAGTGGAGGGCCCTATACCTGTGCACATATGGGCAACACTGATTTTAATTTGTGTTATGTATGCACATATCTATATATGTATATAGTGAGATACATATATATTTCACTAAGTATATCTCACATATATTATATATGTGTCTAATATGTGTGTCACGAAGTTAAGAGGAGGCTTGGCATGTTGTAATTTATTTTTATTGGGGGATTAGGGAAGAAAAAGGTCATATATATGATCACATTTCATGATCTAAATGTAAGAAACTCTCAAGAAATTAAAACGATGTATGTATACATACATATATGTGTACATTTATATCTATCGATTATACATATATGTGTGTGTGTGTGTATAGAGGGGGAGATTGTTCATTACATTTTTATTTGGAACTGAACCATTTTAATTAAGTTTCATTATATTAGATTAATGTCTTTAAGCACAATAAACATATCAGAACATTCCCTTTTATATAAGATAGTCTATTTCTAATTATATTCTGGGAAGGCAAATTAAAGTTTTATCAGACATATATGTGACTATGAGAAATAAATCAAAATGGACATCTTTTCTTTTTTACATATATTTTTGTCAGAAAACTAATAAACAATATCTACTTAGAATAAGTTTAGTCATGAATAAAATATATATTTCCTTTTTAATCTTTTTCTTCATACTGCCGGTATAGTAACCACAGAACAAGACTGACTCTAAAGACAACCTTGACATTGTAATATAAAACTTTTGTAGTAATTCAGATCCCAAGGACCAATGTGTTTAAATCATTGTTTTAATTGACTTTAAGAGTAATATACGTTTCTTATATAATAAAAGGAAGAAATAATAGAACACATCATTTAGAGGTAAACATATTAATATTTTTCACTATCCTCTAATCTATTATATGTGAACATGCACTCACATAATTCTTTCTATCTCAAGAACAATTTTAGGATTATGGTTGTCTTGCTTCCCCTTCTATTACCATGACAAAACACCAGGGGAATAGTGACTTGTAGAAGAAAATATTTAAGGAGGGCTTATCGTTTCCGCGGGTGAGTCCATGACGCTCATGGTGGGGTGTGTGGCAATAGACAGGCAGCCACTGACTCAGTAGCTGGGAGCTTATCTCTGATCCACAAGTAGCAGGCAGAGAGATAAAGCTAACTGGCAATGGGTAGACTTTTGAAACCTGAAATACCACCCCCCAGTGACACTCCTTCTCCAACAAAGTCACACTGTTTAATCTTTCCCAAACTATTCCACCAATTACAAACTAATTTCTCAAATATTGAACATATGGGAGCATACTCATTCAAACCACCACAGTGGTGGCATAAATATTTATTGATTTAAAAAATAAACATGCACTGAATTCAATAATAGAATAGATACTTTTCAAAAATATGTTAGTACTTAGCTGTTACATTTGTGTATAATCTACTTTTTGCTTTGTAACATTTATTTTATATCCTCTCATGGTTTCTATTATTAAAAGTTAGGTGATGAAAATTGGAAGGCAAAGTTGTAATATTGTTTTGCTAATTTGTCATATAATATCTCAGTAAGTTTCTGCTAGAATGATTGTCTCGTAAGAGTCCTTATGGGTACTTTCAAAATTTGTTTTTAAAAGTCACTGTCAATATAATCACTTTAGAATTACTAAAATTATGAAAGTTTTAATAACTGATTCACTCAACTGAATTTTGTACTCTCCAAAAATTGTGGCAAGAGCAAGATGAAGTCCTATCTTTTCTCATAAAGGACTTTCATGGGTACCTTAACCCACAGGTGCTTCACTTCTTATTGTGAACTCATGAAGCATTTAGCTGACAGATATCATTTCTTGTGTTTTTAATCATCCCCAGATACTTTTAGTGCATATTACATTCAAATGACATATATGCATTTTTATGCCACAGTATTTAATTGGGTAGCAATAACAAGCGAACCTGCTTTCATATATGTTCATTGACGGCGCTTTGCAGAGATGAAATCCGTGTGTATTGAACCCACAGATTCAGAGTGCCCCTGTTATTTACCCGTAATATAAAGGTCTAGAGTTGAACAATGGCCAATATGCTCAGCAGTAATATTTTTCTCCACAAATCTCACCAAGAACCTTGCTTTCTGCTCCAACCCTCCTTACAGCATTTATTTTCATCTATCTTTGTGGTCTAAGACATTATTCACCCTCGAGACAGCATCATGCAAAGCAAAACAAAGCAAATCCTTCTATGAGGGAGCTGCAGAATTAATGTTCTAAAACTTTTTAAGTTTTCAAAAAAAAAGCTCCTCTATTCATATCGCATCAATCAGAACTTATACACTTACCTGAAGCCAACTGCAAGAGAGATAAAAATCACCGCATGTTTTTGTTTATTAGTGTTGTTGTGGACCGTGCTCTTCTTGAAGTAGCTGACAACAAAGAATTAATGATTGTGGGGAAGTAGAATGATGGCTTGAAGGCTTATGATGATTTTGCCACACAGAAATTCTTACATTTCAAATATATTTGATTATATATGTTTTTAGTTTTTTATACTTAAAATGAATTTCTATGTATTTTTCTTATATTTCTTATATTTAAAATAAATTTCTATTCATCAGTTAGTGTTCATGAATATGTCATACTATAATTTAAATATCTTTTTAGATTTTTCTTCAAATACTATTTTGCCTAGATGGGTTTCTATGTATTCTTTTTGTGTGCTAATTCTAAGAAAAGAAATAGCCAATTTCAGATTTGTCTTTTGTAATAAACTGTTTATACATTTGTTCACAAATGTATTAAATATTTATATACTTTTATATTACATTGACATTTATAATACTCAGGGTCCTTCATTTTATATTCCAGCATCTTTAAAATGCTGGCTTTTATTTTCTTGTCCTCTCGGGCTGTGCCATCATATGGCTGGAGTACAGAGAGTTCTCCCAAGCATTTTGAATGTTTGGGACAAATGCTAGATAACTTGATCTGTTTTGATTGCTACTTGTGAGTCCATTCTTTGTTTTCTCTCTGAGTCCCAGACTTTCATTTTCCTTTGGTCTTAGAATTGCTCAGCGAATAAGTATCTTGCAAATACAGAGTATGGTAACAGTTCCCATCACTCACAACTTCATTTATTTAATATATTTTAATCAAATTCAACTAGTTAGAGCCCAATGCCAAATTTGTTTACTGAAGTAATTTAACACATTGAAAGAGAGTCTAAAATTTGAATCAGGAAATTTGGTCTAAGCTAAGTTTCTTAGTGAAATAAAATATGTGCTGCTCTTATAATAGATGTGAGTTTTAGTAGGTGAGAATGTACTAAGGTACCATTGCAGTACCAACTTTTCTCATTGTGGTCAATATTATCATCATCAACCATGAAAAAATTGTTAAGGATCTGGATATCTCAGCTTCTAATTCTTAAAAAATATTTTAATGACAAAATATGGTAATATTAATTATGTATATATTTTTTTGTTCTGCATGTACTGATTTTTGTCATAAGATGTATCTTAGAAGTAAGTCAAGGTTCAGCTTTGGATTAAGGCACCTGTTGATACTATTAACTATTTCTCAAGGAAATATTATTCTATGTTATAAATCTAACTATAGAAACATTTTTCATTTGATGACACAGGATTCTTATTTTATTAAGAATTATTACCTTCTATACTTAAGAAATGAATAACTTTTTTGGTCACTTTTTGCTTCCAGTTCTTATGCCCTGATTTTAGGAGGTGTTTTTAAACTTTGATGGCATGTTCTGGGACTCTTGAAGGCACCTGCATTACTCCTTACCTTCCAGATATTTATGCTTAACACACTTTCAGAGTCTACTTCTATCTGGTTTTGTCAAGATGAAGGGGACATACATGCTTTCTTTGTACAACATTTTCTCTCTTGCCTTCTATTTCATTTTCTTTTCACCACCAAAGTTAATTTTTCTAAACAGGTTTAGGATCCCCTATTTTATGTACCTATTCAAACAAAAAAAGGTTCTTCTGTAAATGATAAAATAAATCAAGCATATTAGAGAATTTTCTTTAAAATGTAGACTCCTTCAATCCTTGGAAAGCTTTATTTAAGAGACACAACTAAGTCATCTATGTCTCAATGACTGTAGTTGGTCATGGGACAGCCATCATAATTTGGAACCTCCTTTCTACACTATCTCTTGCAAATTTCCCTCATCTTACAGCAAATATATGATTGGATCAAGTGACTTACGTAGTTTATAGATCTAAATGTTATGTTCACTGTTATATAATATTTAGTATCTTTTGTGTTTGGTGGTTATATTCTGTGTTTCCTACATTACTCTCAGAACTGGGTATGGAAGCACTGAGTGATAACCTGTGGGATCTCTTGAATATCAAACGTATTCTTGTTTGCATCAGTTTGGCAGCTATGTTGACTCTTTATTGACATTATAAATGTTTACTTCAATCAACACTGAACTGCTCTATGTTTCTAAGATACACTGTGAACCAGGAAGCACTACAGCTCCAGGTTGAATAGGAATGTCATTATTTTGCCTCGTATAAGACTTTACTACCTAACTTTAAGGGATAAAGGAATGTATTTTGTAGAATATTCACTGAGTGATGCTAAAAGGGATAAGCTTTACTTTTCTATCCTTGGTTTCTGGAATTAAAGCTCTAGGTAACAAATACATAGATTTTAAGTTCAGCTATTGAGTATCTGTACAAAAATCAATCATCAGACTGGATTTCAGCCTGTAATTTGCCTAGAACTGTAGTAGCCGTTCTTCTATGCTTAAGATGGCTCCTTCTGGATACTAGTTTTGATAATCCCATGCTGAGGTCATGATTACTACTTTTTCTTTGCCACAGGTAGTGAGCCAATGCACATGGCACCAAATGAATAGCTCAGGCACATCTTAGAAAGCTATACCATCTGCAGAAGTTATCACCTTTAGTTGGAGAAAAATGCCATTCTGCAGAGTGCAGAAGTTCTGATGTAAATTAGTTATCTGGAAATGACCAACTCATATCCTTAAGTCACAGGAAGGACTTAGTGAATGCATGTGCCACTGATAGACTAAGATTCGGTGGTGATTAAAATTCATGAGTCCTACAGATAGTCAGTGGTGAGTGTATTCACAATCATTGTATCTGACCTCATGGCTGTCCTGCTCAGTAGGTACAGTAGCCCTGGGATAATCAAAATGAAATTATGGCATGCAGTCATCTAGTAATTTTTCTTCTCACTTTCATGTCAGATCTCACAATGGAAGGTATTTTCCAATGAACACTAGTATATGTCAGAAAGATAAAAATGCTTTTAGTACAAGTCCATAAATCCAGACACAATCTATTTTCAGTTGTTTACAACTCCGTGTCTAACCGGCCAAGAGAATATGCATTTCTATGATCAATGACTCTTTCACCTACATATGAAATAAATGGACAGGCTTAAAGTTCATGAACAGTGCATGCTAGTACAGCTATCAGGTGACACCAGTTATCTTCCAGATAGCACGTGGGTAGCATCATTAAGCCAAGTCAGAGTTCTTTCTTTACTGTGGTTTTGTTGTAGGGTGTCTGATCATTCATTTTTGTAAGAAGAAAGAAGTAACTTGCCTAATGAAGTAGGTTTTATGGGATTTGGTAACTCATTTATTTTGAATCCAAAGAGGCCTAGTTGCCAGACAGATAAATCCTGCTAAGCAAAGGCTCACATTTTGCCATTGTAAACTTATGAGTCACCGTATCTAGTTACATATGACTTATTAAGGTCAATCAGATTGTATAATTAATTTATATTTCACAGTCAGGAATTCATCTATAAAATGTAATTGACATTTCGCTATTGCTCATGTTATGTATAAGGATCAGAGTAATGAGCCTAGGCTTGAAATATTATTTTCTTAGTAAACATTTTATATCTCTTTCTGATTCCACTGGCCTTAAGCATATGATTAGATGTGGAAATCACATGAAAAATGAATTTAGCGTGTTTAAAATAATTCTATCAAATCCATCTCTTCAGCTATCTGGTTCTACACATGGTGGCACATCTGTTGTTCTTTCAATTCTTAACCTCAGGCTTCCAGACAACCAGGTAGAGTTGGTAGGAGAATATTGTTTTGTTAGTATGAGATAAATTGTTCAAAGCTCTTGTCACTGCCATTGTATAGTCAGGCCCTAAATGTGTATCAGAGAGTTTACACCAAAATTTGCTACTGTTGACAGTTTCTGAGAATTCCTATTTCCTGGTACCTTCTCTGACATGGAATTCCTCAATGAAGGTATCAGTGAGTGTGTGCTTTAGTAGTGCAAGAAAAGAATCTTGCTCCATGGCTTGGCTTGCAAGGGAGGTAGCCTATTTGGAGACATGAACATACCATCTGCCTGGGGTGGAGCTCATTGTTCTGTATCATCTCAAAGGGATATGGCTGTCTGTAGCATCCGCTCGCTTTTCACTTCTCTGTGGATCAAAGCTTTAAAGGATACCAGGACATAGTACTTCACTGTTGAGAAGTGAATTGCAATTAATGATTTGATTATACGTTATACCATTACATTAAAACCCACATTGGAGCCTTGGAATATGAGACAGTTGGACTATTTTTTATATTGGGGGTGTCTTTAGATATAGATTGATTAAATGTCTGAACATTATAAAGTCATATGGTTCCATGGACTGGGAAGCTGTGATTCTAGTTCAAGTGTCAAAGCTTCCACTTTACCGCTCGACAGTGGTCGGCAGAAATGCCAGATTGTGTAGGGATTTGGATCCCATCATTTTAGAGGACTGGCAACATACTAAGAGTGTGATGATCACTTTATTCATCTCATGCGAAAATATGTAGAAAGTATTAAATCTTTTGTCTTATATAGGAAATCTGTTAGATTATTTGGAGGAGAAGAAACATTATAAAGTTATGCATCTTTTTTATTTTGATATTGGATGCAATACATTATCAAACACTAAAGCGACTAATAAATTTTTAAATTCTATTAATAAAATTCTTTGCTAACATTATTTTATCTATCCTAGGAAAATAATTTGGTTCAAATGGAAATTTTAATTAACCATCAAGATTATGAATTGTACCTTGTTACAATCACAAAACACTAAGAAAATTGTAATGGAAAATATATTGGATTATAAAAATAATAAAATTCAGTTGCCAGTGACTCCCCGGAGAGTATGAGAGCCAAACACCCACTTTCCAGTTGGTTGATACTTAATGAATGATTTAATTTGACTGTAAGTATCTTACTTGGGAGACTTAGAAAATCACAAGTGGCAATGAGTCACACATGTCCCCATCACCCTTATTTCACAATAGTGTGGGTCATTACTGGCCCGCCTTAGAGTGTTGGCCACAAAAAACTACATGCTGTCTCAGAATACACTCAAGACAAGGTTTTTAGAAGATACACTTAATTGCCTACTACTTAATTGGTAAGTAGTTTGTATTGATTTTCCATGTATGACTTAAGAAGTTCATTAACATCTCTGCCACCTTAAGCACATAACTTAAAAGGAAATATCTGATTGATAATATATTTTACGTCTGTCCTGAGCAATGGGAATTGAACAGTTGTAAAGCTAGGATAATACTTGATAGACTGTTATAAAAATAGTCCTGCAGTCTCAATAATTTAACAGATAAATTTGTCATTGGTGTGAAGTTCTTTGCAGATATTAGAATGAGGTGCTCACAAAGTGCAGCTGTTATTCAAGGATTGATTTGAGAGAGCTGATTATTCCTACAGTGCCTCTACCATGACCAAGACTACTGAGTCAACATGGATCTGATACAGATTATTCACTTTATAGATATTAGGCCAGAAAAGCCACTGGGTAAATCTACTTCAATAATGCAAGGGGAGCAAGGAATATAGTCACTGTCTGAAATTCTTCTTATGTTAAATATGAGGAAAGGCAGCCTGGTATTTCAATGACTATCCAGCTAATTCTGCATGAAGATGTCATCCCTTTACTCATAATATTTATCTTCTAATAAAAACTTTACCCATATCTATGATTGTTGCCAAGTCCTCCATCTCCCATAGTTTTCCCATTTAAAAAATTCTATGACCATTTATATACCTATGAAATGTGATAGTCATATATTTATAAATGGCATACACATATAAATATGCCTATTATCCATCTTTCTCATATTTACAAGAAGTTATGCACTTCTTTTTGTTACAGTAGATATACCTATTCATCATTACTTTTCTGTGTCCATATTATCATTGGTTTCTCTACATTCTACTTTATTTAACCAGGTTTATTAAATATAGAAAAATTATTTGGGAAACTAACAAATAAAGACCATAGGTATTTTTAAATGAATGCTTGCATTCTTCAAAATGGAAGTGTTTTGGACATATCCTTTACTGAGTAATTGAGTGATTTTTCTTTACTCTAGTACCCTCTACCTCAAAGCCTCATGTCCGTCTAAAATATTCAATATCATCTAGCAATATGAAATTTTTATAAATGTATCAGGTAGTAAGATATTTAATTTTATGATAAAATTATCTGTCTAAATATAACATACATGAATGATTGCACAGGTATACAAAAGAGTTTCACAATGTTGAAAATTTTTATCTGTATTTTCACGATCAATAACAAGCATTTTATAGAAATTTCATGGCAATAATTTTAAGACACTAAAGACAAAAGCAAAAGTCTTGTCATTCACAAGCAGATACTGAAAGAATAAATGAATATGTACAAATGGTCACACTCAGTGATTTACCTGTGCCATTTTCCAATTTCAGGAGTCTAAAAGAAACATAAAACTTTTAGCAATGGTTATTTTACCAAAAGTCTTCACACTCCACAATGAGTCTTATCAGCAAAGTCTCTGGTCATTATTGGCAAGATGCTTAATTATATATTTTAATGCTTTTTCTACCCAAATATATTTTATACATGTTTAATTAAAATAGAATGACATCAGTTACCTCATTCCCTTTCCTCCCTCCAGTCCCTCCCAGGTTCCTTTCCTCCAACCTCTCCCATGTTACACCTACTCTTAAATTGTTAGCTTCTTTTTCTTTGATGATTATTGTTCCATGGATATGTGCACATAAATACAACTTTCTGTCTTTATTTTTGTTGTTTGTATGTACATGGTTTTACATTTCAAGACTGACCACTCTGTATTACTGGGCCATCCCTGAGAGAGGTGAACTCTTTCTTTGTCTAGGGCTAGGACCCTGTGCAAAATTCTCCCTTTCACATTAACATGTCTAGTGGTATTGCAATTGTCCATATCTTTGTTAAGCCGTCATTACTAGAAGAGTGTTTTATAGCAGACTTCCTAGTATTCTGGCTCTTACATTTTCCTAGTGCTCTATTCTAACATGTTCCCTAAAGTGTAGATAAAGGACTTATGAAGTAGATGCATCCGCAGGGGTTGGTTTATCCATGTTATGTTGTCTCTACATTGTGTTCTGTTATTTTCTTTTATGGTCTTCACTTGATGTAAAGGGTCTTTTCTTTGATGGGGGATGATAACTACACTTATATGTGGGTATAAGGATTAGATTTAGAATGAAGTAAGAAATTAAGCTCATCTAGAAGTGTGGTGGTAGTAGATTATTTTGTAAGATCCATGACCTTTTTGACTCTGATAGTTGACTAGATTTCCAGTACCAGTTATGATTTTCCTCTTGTTAAGTAGTTCTGGTATCCAAGTTGATACCAGCTGGTTGCCAACATATGAGTGCTGCTTATTACTACTTTATGGATCTATTGTCATGCTGGTTAGAGTTGTGGTTAAAAGGTGTCACAGCCGGTTAACTGATTCCCTCCATTCATTGGTATCCCATAGAGCATTTTCTGGTACCATGGAAGCTAGACTGAAGGAAAGATCAGCTGAGTCCCATGTCTTAAGTGCGCATATACAGTGTCTTCTACAACAGAGGCCTACCCTGGAGCCTCTACAGCAACTGAAAAGCTGCATTAGAAGACACTGGTTTGCAAGTCACTTGGGCTACCCTGACCAACAGTTCAAAGGAGGCTTCCTTTGCCTTGCCCTGAGTTTCTGTTACTCTGTGGTTCTTGTCTGAAGCCTTGTCAATCCAAGTGGTATAACCTTCCTTAAGACATATATGTATTGTATATAATTATAGGTAAATATGATAATATGATTTCTTGAAGTTTATAAAACAACATTAACATTCTTTGTCCATTATCCCTCTTTCTCTTTCTGTATAGAACTCTCTCCCCTGACCTGAGTTGAAGGCCCCTCTTCATTATTTTTTTAATTTACAGCTTCATATCACTTGCATTCTGCTATTATCCTCTCAAGCACCCCCGCAACAAACTTATGTATCCTTTGTAATTTACTGTTTAATGCAAATTTAGAACTTCTCTTTTGGTGGATCAAACAACATCTTAAATCAATGACTTGTTTATGGAATATCAGTAATAGTTGGTACCTGTTGCCATGGAGATGGAAATAATTAAAATTGTAGGAATGTTATATTTGAAAACACATTTATCTTGCAATGCAGCCCTTCTGCTTACAAATTTACTACTGAGGGATTTTGTGTATCTGCCATGCTTTCACAAATGTACTCTATTTCCCCTTTGCTTGTTTTATGTGGTTGGCTAGAACATACTTCTTGATTAGGAGCTGTCAGTGAAAAAGCTTGCCATTAACTTGTCACAGAAATGGATCACAGAACATTGTTGAACTTTAGTTTATTTTGACCAGCTTTTCATTTTGTTTGGCAGGTTTCTTCTTTTTAACATTTATTCATATTAAGATTTTATCTCAGAATCTAATAACTGGCAAGAAGCAATTATGTCTTTCCTATCTATTAGCTCAGATATTATATAAATAAGAAACACACATATCATACTGTAAACATTTGTATATCTCAAACATCCTCTCATAATTAGACTTGTGTGTGTGTGTGTGTGTGTGTGTGTGTGTGTGTGGCAGGAGAGGGAGAGCTAGAAGGAGAGGGATGGAGAGAGAGAGGAACAGAGAGAGACTGAATCTCACAATGTAGCTCAGGGGGACTGGAACTCATCATCCTCCAGCTTTAGCCTTTTAGTGTATGATGATGGGATGTACTGTCGTGCCTATCTTATATGAAATTTGTGTACAAGTAGCACACTTACAGAAGCACTTTGTCTGTGTTTGAAGCTGCTTGCAGGTTACTGTTAGCAAAGCTGATGTTAGAAGAAGGAAGTTTGCATCCTTTCTCAGGGAAGGAATGACCCCAATACAGACTTGTTTTGTGTATGTAAATTTTTTTGAAAATGGATTTTTTTTCTCTCTTAGTATAACCTGATTATGGTTTCCCCTTCCTCTACTTTTCCCAATTACTTCCCCCTTTCCCTCCCATATGAAAGTACTCCTTTCTGTCTCTCACTAAAAAACAAACAAATTTCTAAGGGGTAATAAAAAAGTAAAATAAAATAAGATAAAACAACAACTATCATATCAGAATTGGAAACAAACATAAAGAAAAGAGCCCAAAAGAAGGCATAAGAAACAGATACCCCTTGTTTCTTCCTCAGGAATTCCCTAAAACACTAAGCTGGAACCCATAATATATGTGCAGAAGACCTGCTGGAGACCCATGCAGACCTGTATGCTTGCTGCTTCCTGCTGGAGACCCATGCTGACCTGTGTGCATTCTGCTTCCTGCTGCAGACCCATGCTGACCTGTGTGCATACTGCCTCCTACTGCAGACCCATGCTGACCTGTGTGCATGCTGCTTCCTGCTGCAGACCCATGCTGACCTGTGTGCATACTGCCTCCTACTGCAGACCCATGCTGACCTGTGTGCATGCTGCTTCCTGCTGCACACCCGTGCTGACCTGTGTGCAATCTGCCTCCTACTGCAGACCTGTGCTGACCTGTGTGCATGCTGCTTCCTGCTGCACACCCGTGCTGACCTGTGTGCAATCTGCCTCCTACTGCAGACCCATGCTGACCTGTGTGCATGCTGCTTCCTGCTGCACACCCGTGCTGACCTGTGTGCATGTTGCTTCCTGCTGCACACCCGTGCTGACCTGTGCAATCTGCCTCCTACTGCAGACCCATGCTGACCTGTGTGCATGCTGCTTCCTGCTGCACACCCGTGCTGACCTGTGTGCATGTTGCTTCCTGCTGCACACCCGTGCTGACCTGTGCAATCTGCCTCCTACTGCAGACCCATGCTGACCTGTGTGCATGCTGCCTCCTGCTGCAGACCTGTGCTGACCTGTGTGCATGCTGCTTCCTGCTGCAGGCCCATGCTGACCTATGTGCATGCTGCTTCCTGCTGCACACCCGTGCTGACCTGTGTGCAATCTGCCTCCTACTGCAGACCCATGCTGACCTGTGTGCATTCTGCTTCCTACTGCAGACCCGTGCTGACCTGTGTGCATGCTGCCTCCTACTGCAGACCTGTGCTGACCTGTGTGCATGCTGCTTCCTACTGCAGACCTGTGCTGACCTGTGTGCATGCTGCTTCCTGCTGCAGGCCCATGCTAACCTGTGTGAATGCTGCTTCCTGCTGCACACCCGTGCTGACCTGTGTGCAATCTGCCTCCTACTGCAGACCCATGCTGACCTGTGTGCATTCTGCTTCCTACTGCAGACCCGTGCTGACCTGTGTGCATGCTGCCTCCTACTGCAGACCTGTGCTGACCTGTGTGCATGCTGCTTCCTACTGCAGACCTGTGCTGACCTGTGTGCATGCTGCTTCCTGCTGCAGGCCCATGCTAACCTGTGTGAATGCTGCTTCCTGCTGCACACCCGTGCTGACCTGTGTGCATGTTGCTTCCTTCTGCAGGCCCATGCTGACCTGTGTGCATGTTGCTTCCTACTGCAGACCTGTGCTGACCTGTGTGCAATCTGCCTCCTACTGCAGACCCGTGCTGACCTGTGTGCATGCTGCTTCCTGCTGCAGACCGTGTTGACCTGTGTGCATTCTGCTTCCTGCTGCAGACCTGTGTTGACCTGTGTGCATGCTGCTTCCTGCTGCACACCTGTGCTGACCTGTGTGCATGCTGCTTCCTGTTGCAGACCCATGCTGACTTGTGTGCAT
Source organism: Microtus pennsylvanicus (assembly GCF_037038515.1). Taxonomy (NCBI): domain Eukaryota; kingdom Metazoa; phylum Chordata; class Mammalia; order Rodentia; family Cricetidae; genus Microtus; species Microtus pennsylvanicus. Next base: position 19,373,562 of record NC_134583.1, read on the forward strand.
GCTGCTTCCTGCTGCAGACCTGTGCTGAGCTGTGTGCATGCTGCTTCCTGCTGCAGACCGTGTTAACCTGTGTGCATGCTGATTCTGTCTCTGTGAATTCATATGCACTTTGGTCATGTTGATTTAGATGGCCTTGTGTACATTCTGTCCTCCATTCTCTCTGGATCTTACACTCTTTCCAAATTCTCCTCTACAGGGTTCCCTGAGCCCTTAGGGGAGGGACTTGATGTAGACATCTTGATTAGTGCTGAGTGTTCTGAGGTCTCTCATTCTCTGCGTGATGTCTGGATGCCGGTCTCTGTACCAAATACATACTTTTGGTATTATATGCAAATGAGATTGCTTTAACATAAAATTATTAATATTGTAGATAGAAGTGTAAGTATTTCACAAGTTTTAGAAACCTAACCGGGCATTGTTACTCTGTTTTTTAAAATCTCAAAAGCTTGAAATTTGCTGGCACTCTCCATATGCTCAGGGCTCTCCTCTCCAAACCTGGAAGATCAACTGAATAGTATAAATGCTAGTGAATAAAGACTAAGGCTGTGATGTGGACCCTTTATTCTGGCTCCATGAATCTCTGGCTGTAGCATGTCTTTGTAAGCCATCATGATTTTAGCTTGTAATATGCACCTATTTTTATCTTTAAGTATATATTTAATATATATATTTATATATACATATTTTTATTATAAATTTTATTGTATTAACTATTTTGTGCAATGTATATTGTATGTGTGTGTACATGTATGTGGGAAATATATGTGTATTTATGAGTGCACACATGTGAGCATATGAATGAGGTCAGAGGTTAATGTCAGATGTCTTCCTCAAATTCTCTCTAATCCACTTACTGAAGAAGGGTCTATAAATGTTTCCAAAGCTCTTTTATTCAACTGGTCTAGCTAGCCAAATTGCTCCAAGAATCGTTGCCTTTATCTTTTAGACAGAAACAGGATTATAGGGGACTGCAACCCTCTGCCATTTTTATGTGATGCCGATAATGCAAACTCCAATTTCCATGCTTATGGGGGCACATGCTGTATCTACTGAGACATCTCTGCAGCTCCTACCCTGGCCCTTAAAGTGTATAGTTCAGTGTTAAATGTGTTACATAGTATATCACCCACTTTTATAAGTCTGAGAAAACTGAAGCACTACACCCATTAAGGTGCCCATAACCCTAAACCCATTCCATGAATAAAAATCAGCAATATCACCAATCCTTTTTCTGTAATTTTAAGTATGTTTTATATGTATAATAATGTAGCTTCTTTTCCCTTTTTGATCTTACCTAGTTTCACTGCTCTAATTTTTACAATGTTCCTTCACTTTAGGGTATGTTTTAGAATGTCTTCGTTTTAATAGATCATATCTTGTTCTATTGCTATACTTATATTTGGCTATTCTGATCCTATGTCACTGGAGCCCAGGATTTTGGACTTGCAACATTTAGGATTAATTTTTCTACAAACATAAATCTCTTTTAGGAGCTGCTTTAAAGTCTTTTGGTAATATACCTAGAAGTAGTACTTCTTGGTCATATATTCTTCTTTAATCCTTTGAGGATGAATAATTTATTTCTAAGTGTGACTGTAACATTGCACACAGTCCCAATCTTGTCACCTCCCTGTAGATCTACTATAGTGAATCTTTAAAGGTAGCCAAGAAAAAAATCATATATACATACACATATGAGGTATTTTAGGCTATGAGGCTAAAATGGCTTAAACTGACAATTTTGAATAATGAACGAGGAATACCAACGAGATAAGTAATAAACATTGCAGAAAAAGAAAGCTCCACCTTCTCCAATGGAAGCAAGATCTGTAAATTGTGTGACTGCCGAATAGACTTTCTTTGGGAAGAGCCACTGATGAAACATCTATGGAGGGTTTGGAAGTCGATGTTGATAAGCAGGGAATATTTGGAAGCATTCTTGCAGACTCTGAAATGCCAGCAAGCACCATACACACACCTAGGGTGTGAAAGAATTCAAGTGGTAACTTAAGAGGAAGTTGATTATAAAGAAAGGGTGGCAACAAACTTACAGATTTAGAAATATGTTGTCCTGCATTTATATCATTATCATTTGAGAAACATTTTCCTGTTTGTTAGGTGAGTTTCCTCATATTTATAATTACTTTGTCAATAATATTGTTATTTGCCCAGAGTTCTGGAAGAACCAATTTATAGGAAATTGACAATATCTGCAATCAAATGTGTACCAATACTATATTTGAAATCATAAATATAGAGAGCGAGTCAAGGGGAAACAGTTGTAATCTCAGGTAAAGGGTCCTTTTGATAGATAAACCAAGTCCAAGTATAATAGCAGGAAACAAATAACACTACTGTGTTTGTTATTACTCAGGACCTGTACATTAAAAATATCACAGCCATAGTCATTGGCTTTTTTCTGTCCTAAAATAACAAAGGATTTAAAATTTTTAAGGAAACTTGAAAATAAATGATTCATTTTTCTGCTATGTCGTATTACTAATCAATACAAAAATGACTATAAAAGTCACTTAATTATCTGATATGGTCTAAGAATGACCACAGAGAGGATTATAATAGAAAAAGCATAGTTTGTGCTGAACCAGCATTTGCCCCATTTCTCTATGACTCATTCATTGTCATGTTATATAGACATGTAAATATCATTACTAGTGAAACATAATAAATAATTGCAGCATAATAAGCAATCCAGTAGGTAAATATTTGTTTTAACCTCTAAACTCCTAATATGGCCATTCTTCTTCATAGTCTCTTCAATTTTCATCTCTTTAAAGATACACAAATCTCTTAAGCTCATTCATAAAAGTGGACAGAGATATTTTTGACAAAATTATTAAGGGAAATCTTAGGATGGGTGTTCTTTGGTTTGAAATGACCAGAGATTCTGAATCCTGCCGAAGTTGCTTTATTTCACCTTCCAGCTGACTGCTGCCTTTCTTTAGCCTTGGAGCTCTAATAGCCTGGAGGAACTTCAAGAAGCCGTGAGAACCTTCTTCTAGTCAAACAATGTCCTTGAAACTACAGAATAAGTTCAATGAAAGACTTGTGTGATAGCAGAGAAGGCTGAAGAACGATTAAGAGTGGCGACTCAGATGACTCCCTGTGATAGCGATGTGACTCTAGGGTTTATGCATCAAATTAAGCTGTGACATGTACATTGGCGTGATACTTGGTACCTGTCATAAGACTGCGCATTAGCTTCCTTCACGACTGTCTCTGATCTTTCCTTGGGTCGTGCCATGGGAAAATAGCCTAGTTAAAGTGGAATGTACCGTGGCAATGAAGACACAGTCAAGGTTAAACCCCTTAGCGCAGGTAAACTGAAGTCTGAATGCATGATTCATATTTGTTCTGAGCATTTGTATTTTTTGACCTGGGTGTGGAATAGTGAGTCTAAGAACAGAGACTATTTTGTCCCATGATGTCTGACCACTGAGTAAGTTCAACATGCATTTCACACTAGCTCAGTCCTGCTGATCCCAAAGCAGAGTTTCCTGTGGGATTAGGGCTGAGATGTATCATGGTATCTGAGTCCTTACCTTGAATCTGACACTCACTATAAGGCACACAGGAGCTCACAAGCCATGCCTAGAGCCATGCTGGACTTTCAATCTCAGATCATCTCTATTCAATTGCTTTAACTGTTGAAACAATGGTAAGATGGACAAACAGAAATGGAAGTTTTGATTTCCCATCTGATTTTATCAGATGATGGGATTCTTACTGAAGCAAGTCTTCCATTTGTATTTCTTTTTACCTTAAATTTCTCTAATAGCAAATTGTATTAATTAAATTAGTTGAATTAAGAGGAGTTAAAAGCTAGTCTGTGATGTGAAATATTATTTTAATCCGGCAAAGATGTGTTACATCTGTTTATACTGCATTTGTTTAATGATGTAAACGTGTTTCTTTGCCTGCTTAAGGTACCTGATCAGTCTAATAAAAAAAAAAAACTGAGTTGCCAATAGCCAGGAAGGAGAAAGATAGGCAGGGCTAGCAGGGTGGAAATATAAGCAGTAGGAGCAATCGAGGCTCAGAAAGCAAGAATGAGGCAAGAGGAGAGAATAAGGCAGAAAGAAAGGGAGACACCCTGGACCAGCCAGCCAGGCAGCCACCATCAAGCCAGACACAGAACAAGCAAGAAAAATAGGATGTACAGAATGAAAGAAAGGTAAAACTCCCTGAGGCAAAATGTAGATGAATAGAAACAGGTTAAAATAAGTACTAAGAGTTAGTGAGGCAGACATAAGACAAGGCCAAGCGTTTCTAGCTTATAATAAGTCACCGTGCCGTGATTTGGGTGCTGGCAGTCTGAAAAAGCCTACTACCTGTCCAGTAGAAGTCCTTTTTAAAATGTCTTTTATTATTTTTAGCTATGTATATTTAGAGAAGAGGGACAGCCCCATGAATACAGGTGACCTTGAGGGCATGAAGAAGGCATAAGATTTCCTGGTCTACGGTTACAGCTGATTATGAACTGCAAGGTTTGTGTGTGCTGAGACTGAACTTAGGGTGCGGGAGCAGTGTGCTTTCCTAACCACTGAGTCTTCTCTCTGATTCCTGGGTTTGGAAGCCTTTAACCTGTGAATATTAAATTCAGCAGGATGTATAATCAGTTTCTCAGTATTTCGCCAGCCTTCCCTGCTTTCATCCAGAAGATCTCTATTTTCTTACAGTTTGTGATCATTGTGCAGGCACGGGTGGAAGCAAGGAGAATGCCTGTCTGTTTGCATGGACTTTACGGTCTGTGTGAGCTCAATTCTCAACTTTCAGACATGCATAAGACAAGATCTAATGAAGAAATTCACATAAAATAAACCCTTGGCAACTTGAAATAAGCCCAGAGTAGGTTTCTTTCTATACTATCAGGGAAGCTTCATTCTTCTGAGAAAAGTCAGAAAGATGCAGCAGGTTCAAAGCTCAAGGCCAGGATAAGCGGCTTAACAAGGTACTCCTCCACACCGCAACACCATACACACAGAGTAACTCACAAAACGAAGCAGGAAAGGTCAGTGACGATGAACATTAGAAAGTGGCATGTGGACTGAGTTTCAGAGTTCAGCAGGATTAGGTCTGCTGTAATCACTGAGTCCTAGAAGTTCCACACTTATTTTCCATTGTTTCTACTGTCGATTCATGGTTATTGTGAATAAGCATCACTGAACATGAATTAGCAGTTATCTATAGAGTAAGGGATATATACCCAAAAGCCGTGTAGCTGGATAATGTGGTTGATATACTTTTTGAGGAACATCCACATCACCGACTTCCATAACGGCTGCACCAACAATAGTGACTGATGAATGCACAGTAAGACAGACTCTTTTTTCAGAACAATGAATGCTATAAGACTAAATCAGTGAAATTTCCTGCTCTCCAGCTTCACATGGTGAGAAAGAGAACGTGAAACATAGGGAGAAAAGGGAGCAACAGTATAGGGTGACATTTCGAGCAGACAGGGAGGAGTTCCTGAGTGCAGCAATGCTATGGGCAGCTAGGAAGGAGTCCAGGCTATTAGGGCTGAGTTGATCTGATGATAGGATAATTGTCTTCCTTGATCTTAGGAGGACTGGTTATAGATTTTACAGATCAAAAATTATCTAAAGAATATTCAGCATCCCAAAATACACAATTTTGGGAAAGAAATGAAAAAGATTGCCTCTTTTCTCCCTAGTTTCTGTCTCTATACTTGATACATTGTTAGCAGAATTCCCATAATGAAATTGTACAAAAGCCAGACTAGCACTTAAAGCAAATATGTGGTTTTTCAAATTTTATGTCATAAAGCAAAGAATTGTTAGTCTTCCTTATCCAAAAATACAATGGCAATACTTTCTGTCATCGTTGTATGTTCTATGCTCCCGGTCTTTGTATTTGTAAACTATAACTCTTCAATATTTATAATTGGTCTTTCTCTTGTTTCTCAGTATATTAATGTCATAGGCAAGTGCTTGAGTGAATAACTGTCTGTGTATATAGCTTGTCTTTTCTTAGATCTTTTGTTTTCTCAAGATAAATTTCCCAAACTTATAAAGTAACTTTCTAGACCACACTCTATGAACACTTGACAAACTATAATACAGTGAATTGCTTAGATGCCTTAAGGTATTTTGTGTCTTACAGGGCCATAAGCAAGTTTGTGGATGACAAAGTATTCCACATCTTTACCAATTTATTAAGATTTTAAAAGTATCTTCTTATAAAGTTTTTTAAAATTTTTTTATTTTATATATCCAAACATATCCAGGTAACCTGATGAGTGAAATATTGCTAGATGTTGAGTGCAATTAAATTCATGGCTGAGAATTTCATATAAAAATAACTTTTTTACAAATTCCAAACTATTCATATATCTTCCATTTACCAAGCAATATTTAATACAGAGTTTGAAGGAGGCATTATAAAGCCATCACATTCTTTGTTGTCAGCATCTGTGAACATTAGATTAATTAATGCAGGAATTTTATATAATTATCACTAGACACACATTTCCATAATTTAAAAATCATTTATTTTATCTTTTGATTTTATAAAATAATGCATCATTTCCCTCTCCCCTTTCATCACTCTAAATGGTCCACCAATCCCCCTTTCTATTTTTCAAATTTATGGCTTCTTTTTTATTAATTGTTGTTACATTTGTGTGGTGTGTGTGTGTGTGTACTCCTAAATACATAAGTACAATTTCTTAAGTCTGTGCAATATTATTTTATGGTGTTTTCAGCGATTATCATTTGGTATTATATAACCAGTTGAGGTACTGATCTTTAGGCAAGACTATTTCTCTAGCCCTCGGTATCCCTCAGCTCTATGTAGCTCTGTATGTAAGACTGAAGCCTCTTGGCCTTTTGCCCAAACATGTTAGCATGTTTGTTGTTGTTGTCCTTGTTCAGGTCATGTTATCTGTGTAGCTTCTGACCCCCTTGGGAGGCACAATTTCTGCGCAAACTTCCTGTTCAAGTTTTATCTGGCTGTTAGAATCGTTCTACCCCCTCCTACCCAGTGATTCCTGAGCCTTATGAGTGGCAGTTGTGTTTTGTAGAGGTATTCATTAGTAAGATCCACAACTCTGCATTATGGTTGGTTGTATTTTTCTATTGTAGTCTCTATATGGTGCAAAAAGAAGTTTTATTGATGAGAGATGATGACTAGTAGACCTATCTGTCCGTATATAAACAAATATTTGGAATGTAGGTAGTGATTGTGCTGGTTTAGTAAAATGGCTCCTGTAGGTTCTCCAAAATTCATGAGTTTACCCTCCCTGGATATTCATCTACATTTATGGTGCCAGGCATGATTTCCCTCTTGTTGAGAGAGATTTAAATCTAATTACAGAGGTCTTGGTTGCTACCAAGGTTTAGGTGCAACTACTGTACCCTTAGATTTTTCATAACTTGTTGTTCATTGTTTCAGATTATAGGTTTAAAATATGGGCAGGACTGTTGGCTGCTTCCTTCCTTTTGAAGTCTGCTTTGTAGATGACAAAGTGATGATTTTTGAGCCTGGAGAACAACCGCTTCCTCAGAAACCTCAGCTTTGTTACCTGTTAAACTATGTTCATAGAAGCATTATTTGTAATAGCCAGAAGCTGGAAATAATATAGATTCCTCTAAACTGAAGAATGGATAAAGAAAATGTGACACATTTACACATTGGAGTACTACTCAGCAGTAAAGAACAATGACATCTTAAAATTTGCATACAAACGGATGGAACTAGAAAGAAATAGTCCTGAGTAATGTAACCCAGACGAGAAAGATGAACATGGCATGTACTCCCTCATAAGTGGATAATAGGTTTAAAACAAAGGATATAGAGAAACTAAGGACCAGGTGAACCCTAAGAAAAACATACACAGATCCACCTGGAAAGGGGAAATAGAAAAGATCACCGGACAAAATTGGAAGCATGGAGGTGGGGAGAGAAGGGTGGAGGGAAGGGGAAGAGGGAGGAAAAGGGGGAGGGGGAGGAGAACTTGAGGCAAGAGGATAATCGAGATGGAGGAAGGACAGAGAAGAGAGCAAGGAAAGAGATATTTTGATTGAGGGAGCCATTATGAGGCTAACAATAAATCTGGCACTAGAGAAATTCCCAGGAATCCACAATGATGACCTGTTATTTTCTCTTCTTATAACTATTTGAGAAGTCATTTTACTCGAATCAAGTGTCACCTGTGTTCACAAGTCAGGTGGCATTTTTATTCATACCTTATTGCAAATGGGCTCTGTACATAGAAATCTCTGAGCCCAGTACTCAGCCTGTCATCTAGAAACACTTTCGGTCACTTACCAAGTTCTTTCTCTTCTACTCTGGCTACCACTTGGTAAATCTGCTCTGGATGGCAGTGTCAGCAGTGGGTATCACAAGAATGCCAGTATCTGATCCAGGGCTCCTTATTCTTTCTCAGAGCTGTGCTCTGAAGGTAGTGGGGCATAAGGTGTGGGGAAAGTGAAAGAGACCAATGGAGACAATGGCAGGCAAGCTGAGCATGGTACACACTTGGAATGAAGAGGTAAGTAGGTAAGCACCCAATACATTAAGGATGCTTAGTTTTATCCAAGTGCCTCTGAGGTAGTTCTTAAGGACATCAAGCAAAAAAAAAAAAAAAAAAAAAAAAAAGAGTGACAATCACTGATGTGAAAAGTGAGCAGTTTTTCATAAGTACACACTGAAGCAGCTGAAAGGAGATAGAACGGGGTGAAAGCCCAACTGAGGTTACTCTCCACAGAAACAGAGGAAACCGTGTTCAGCACAAGGCACACTTTACCCCTTGTCAGGGAGGCGCCACATATGAAGATACTCTTAAGACGGTTGTCATCTAGCTCCAATTTCTGTGGTAGCCAACCCATGCTTTTTAGCTCCTAAAAAGAACAAATTTAGCAGGTGTTTGATCCTGGAAGCAAGAAAGCAAATTAAAAATCCCAGCATCATTTTGGCTAATGCGTGTATTTCCTTGAAGTGTCTCAGCACTTTAGCATTCATCTGGAGTAAGAAATGTGTCCAGCACACAGATTGTTCCCCTCATGTGGATCTCTGTGCCACGCTTGGCACTCTCCACACTCCATCCAATCTAATTCGGAGTCATTAACATTTGTACTTAGCCACATGGATTCAAATGCCAAGTGTTCTGAACATTTGCGGGCAGATGTTGTCAAAGATGCTCTCTCTCTGTTTTCTTAGATAATTTGCATAGAACAGCCATTGCAACTGAACACGAGGTGTGTCAAGCAGATAGAGGCTTTTGTTTGCTCTTGAGTTTTGTGAATGTGCTTGGTTTACAGGAGCGTTCCCTTTTCTCCACTGGAATAACTATTGCTGTAAGAATGTTTGGGGTTTATAGCATTGGCTTTTTCAATCTGTAGAGAAGCTGATTTTAGTATGTGCAAAAGGTTTGCTCGTTTGCAACTCTAGGTGTAGACATTAATGGAAAGCTATCGTACAGCCACCTTTTCATTGTGATCAGCTTTGTTCTTTTAACCAAGACTTGCTCCTCCAATAGGTATGTTTTATTTACTGTCTCATGTCATTCCAAGGTCATGGTAGCTGCTAGATTAGAAAAATACCATTATCTTTAATAGTGATTTGTCTTACTTTTAATTATCATTGAAAGCAGAACAGAAAGAGGACTCATAAGAAAAATACCCAGTCTCCAACCAACCCAACTATGTTCATAATAGGATTTTCTTTTGAACCTTTGTTCTTGTTCAGATGTCAGAAGAATCATTTTCACCCACATGGCCTTAGAAAATAAGGGCCACTTCTCTGACCTGCATCACTGTTTTCAGCTTAACTCTATCTCTTCTCTTGTTGGCATCACTGTTCTTTATTCAAGCTCTTGCCCTTGCTAATTTCATGCTCAAGTCTTTTTTTTTTATTTTAAATCTTTTTTTTATTGAGAAAATGAGAAAAAAAAGTTTCCACCTCCTCCCAGCCTCCCATTTCCCTCCCCCTCCTCCCACCCTTTTCCCCCTCCTCCCACCCTTCTCCCCCTCCCCCCACTCCTTTCCCCCTCCCTCTCCAGTCCAAAGAGCAGTCAGGGTTCCCTGCCCTGTGGTAAGTCCTAGGTCCTCCTCCTCTGTCCATATCTAGGAAGGTGAACATCCAAACTGGGTAGGCTCCCACAAAGCCAACACATTACCTAGGATCTAAACCCCTTACCATTGTCCTTGGCGTCTCATCAGCTCTCATTGTTCGCCATGTTCAAAGAGTCCAGTTTTATCCCATGCTTTTTCAGTCACAGTCCAGCTGGCCTTGGTGAGCTCCCAATAGATCAGCTCCACTGTCTCAGTGGGTGGGTGCACCCCTCGTGGTCCCGACTTCTTTGCTCTTGTTCTCCCTCCTTCTGCTCCTCATTGGGACCTTAGGAGCTCAGTCCAGTGCTCCAGTGTGGGTCTCTGTCTCTATCTCCATCCATCACCAGATGAAGGTTCTATGATGATATGCAAGATATTCGTCAGTATTGCTATGGGATAGGGTCATTTCAGGTTCCCTATCCCCAGCTGCCCAAGGAATTAACTGGGGACCTCGGCTTGGGCACCTGGGAGCCATCCTAGGTTCAAATCTCTTGCCAACCCTAAGGTGGCTCCCTTAACTAAGAATTGTGCTTCCGTGCTCCCCTATCCAACCTTCCTTTATCCCAATTCTCCTTTTTCTCCAAGTTCCCCCTTCCTCCCCTTCTCCCTTTTCTCTCCCCATCTCCCCTTACCCCCATCCCACCCCACCCCCAAGATCTCAATTTTCTCCCCGGCAACTTTGTCTACTTCCCATAGCCAAGAGGATAACTATATGTTTTTCCTTTGGTTCACCTTCTTACTTAGCTTCTTTATGATCACCAATTGTAGGCTCCGTGTCCCTTATTTATGGCTAGAAACCAATTATGAGTGAGTACATCCCATATTCATCTTTTTGGGTCTGGGTTACCTCACTCAGGATAGTGTTTTCTATTTCCATCCATTTGCATGCAAACTTCGAGAAGTCATTGTTTTTTACCACTGCATAGTACTCTAATGTGTAGATATTCCACACTTTCTTCATCCATTCTTCCATTGAAGGGCATCTAGGTTGTTTCCAGGTTCTGGCTATTACAAATGATAGCCTTTGCTGGAGAGGCTGTGGAGGAAGGGGTACCCTCATCCATTGCTGGTGGGAATGCAATCTTGTGCAGCCACTTTGGAAATCAGTGTTTCGGTTTCTCAGGAAATTTGTGATCAACCTACCCCTGAACCCAGCAATACCACTCCTGGGAATATACCCAAGAGATGCCCTATCATATGACAAGAGCATTTGTTCAACTATGTTCATAGCAGTATTATTTGCTCAAGTCTTAATAAGGAAAACAACAAGCATTCCCAGTTCTTCAAAGCTTTTGTACGTGATTTTCCTGCTTTGTGAGTAATAAAAAAAGACCCCAGAGTTTACTCTTTCTCAAATGTTTGGTTTTAGAGACTTCCTAACAATTAGCTGCTTATAGGTGCAGATTTATTTATTGAACACTCATTCTTCCCCATTTCTGTTGATTTCTATGCCAGTGCCAAGGTATCTTTGTTACTATAGTATTATGCATGCTTGAGACAGGTGTCTTGATGCCTCCAGCTTTAGTATATTCATCTCAATATTACTTTGCCTGTTTGGAACTTTCTTGTTTCCATATGACTTACATTTTCTTTTTATTTCTTTAGAATATGCCTTTGATATTTTTATAGTAATTGTGTTGAAGATGAAAATTACTTTATCCAGGATGGACACTATGCATTAATTCTTCCAATTCGTGAACATCAGTTGCCCTTCCTTTGTAGTTGTTCTTTCTTCTTAGATTCCTTTATTAGTGTTGTTAAATGTTCCTTACAGAAATCTGTATACTAAATTTATTATTCATAGATGCTGTCTATATTTACTTACTTATTCATTGAAGCTACTTGGCAAGCTCATAACTGGTATATAAAATACTACTGAGTTTAGTAAATGGTGTCATAAAAGCTGGATATTCACACACAGAGGATTGAACCTAGATCCCTTTCTCTCTTTCTAGACAAATGTTGACTCAAAATGATCCAACTACTTTAAGGTAAGATCTAAAGCAATGAAACTTCTAGAAAAAAGGATAAAGGCAACACTTTGAGAGATTGGCATAGTGATTTTTTTTTAAGCTCAAACCATAGACAACTGTTGGAGGAGGCCGCTTGTTTGTTTCCCAGCTGCCCAGACTCCAGAAATAATCACACAGAAAATATATTATTTGCAATACTCTTTGGCCAATAGCGTTAGCATATGTCTGGCTAACTCTTACATCTTAATTTAACACATTTTCATTAATCTATGTATCGCCACGTGGCTGTGATTTACCAGGTAAACTCCTGGCATCTATCTCTGGCTAGGATACATGACTTCTCCCTGACTCCACCTTTTTTCTCCCAGCATTCAGTTTACTTTTCCCTGCCTAGCTAAGTTCTGCCCTATCAACAGGCCAAGGAAGTTTCTTTATTCACCAATGGTATTCACAGCATACAGATGGGAATCCCACGTCAGATAACAAGAGTTAAAATATACAAAAAGATTATGTGAACTAAGCGGCCTCCATACAGTGAAGGTGAAGAGTTATGAAGCTGCCTTTAGAGGTGAGAAAATACTTACAAAGTCTTCATTCCACAAAGTGTCACCATTCAGAATAAACAAATAATGAAAGCCTAACCATTAAATGTAAAATTGGTGAGTGACTGGAATAGACATTTAAAAAATTTTGAAGTACATGAAAGAGTATACAATATCACTAGCCATTGGGGAATTGTAAACTAAAAGCACAATACAAAATTAAATTCAAGCAGGACAATAGACAATTGCTATCACAAAGATTTTCAAAACTAACAACTGTTTGTGAGAATGCAGAGGGAAAATACTATAATATACTCAGTGAGAATGTAAATTAGTATAGCTACTATAGAAAATATGGAGCCTCCTTAGATAATTAAAAACATATGTGCATATGATCCACTTTCCCTATTATTGTGTTTATATCTAAATCAAATGAAAAAAAAAAACTCATGATATTTTGAATGAAATTGGCCCCCATAATCTCATAGGGAGTGGCACTATTTAGTGCGGCTTTGTTGGAGTTGATATGACCTTGCTGGAGGAAGTTATGTCACTGTTGGGGTGGGCTTTGAGGTTTCCAGTGCTTAGGATACTACCCAGTATGTGAATTGACTTCCTGTTGCCTCTGAGCCAGGTTGTAGGACTCTCAGCTCCAGCACCACAACTGCCTGAAGGCCACCATGCTCCCCATACTGAAGATAATGGACTGAAACTTTGAAACTATAAGCAAACATCCTCAATTTAACATTCTTGTTCATAAGAAGTGCTCTGACCAAGATATCTCTTAACAGCAATAAAAACCCCTAACTAGACATAGCTCATCAAAGCTCATCACAGGTTCACCTGTGTTCAGAATAGCAGTAGTCACAATAGGCAAAAAAAAAAAAAATGGCATGAGTTTTCTTTTTTATTGAAAATAGATTCTTTTTTCATAAAATGTATCCTAATTATAGTTTCCCCTCCATCTGCTCCTCCAAGTTCCTGTCTCTCCTTCCACCTGGATCCACTCTCCATCTGTCTCTCATTAGAAAGGAACAAGATGCTCAGAGATAACAACCAAACATGACAACATAAAATATAATAAGATGAGACAAAATATTCACATCAAAGGTGGACATGATAACCAATATATCTCATTTGTAAAATGATTAAATAATCTATAATATTCACTGATGGATGAATAGTGGAAATATTTATGTAGTGAGGACCATTTTTCAAGTATCAGAAGAATGAATTCTGCTACGTGGTAGAATTAGAGGGCCCTAGGCTAAGTGAAATAATCCAGCCACAGAAAAGAAAACATCCTTTCTCACCCTCCCCAAAAAAGGAAAACAGAATATAAATTCCTGCAAAATAAGAAGGGAAAAGGATATTGGAGCTAGAGTGAGAATGGAAGGCGAGTATCAAATGCCAGGTAGCAACAAGTTCCAGTGTATCATCAAGTGCGGGCTGATTACAGCCTACTCTAACCTAGCGTATACCATAGAAGACCTAGAAGGAAGGTAAAGATTGCAAACAATAAGGAAATGACTTAAATAGGGACATGAATGCAAGTTATTTTGTTTTTATTATTTTAATGTTCGTCATGGAGTATAGAGGCAAGCAGACTAGTGCTTCGGTTCTTGCAAGATTTATGAAGTGTGAGGCGATATGAAAATTCTCGTTCACAGCAACTATTGTTCCAAATGTGTCAACTGTCAGGACTGTTTACATTTGTCCTGTCAAATTCATCCTCAAAGTACCACTCCTACCAGTTGTTGCTGTTCTTCCTGCCCCATTCTGAAGTCCCCCTTTGGTAGCAGTTTGCTCTCATCTTGATTTGCATTGATTTCTCTATTTTTACTATCTTTTTTTTATTGCCTCTCTAGTTTTTTTCTTTTAAAATAGGTTTATTTGCTTTTATTTTGTGTATTCCTGGGACTGAGCTTGGAGCTTTGTACATCCATAGCTCTAGCTTCTACAGTCTTGAGTTATTTCCTTTCTATTATTTTTGACATAGTAGCACATAGTATTGTTGGTAATGATTCATCTCCATTTTATTTTCACCACTAACTCTGGAGGCATTTAAATTCTTTCTTTTTCTTCATTGTGTCTTGAAATATGGCTATGTTTCTTCTCCAAACTCTTTGCTATAAAATCCTTTGAGAAGTAAAGCATATATAGTTTGTTTCTCAGCAAATATGGTCTAACTATTCATTTGAGTCTTTTATTATAAATAGATTTAATAAGGCTAAAAACTCTAGAACTTTATAATTATTTGCAAGATTTTAATAAGTTCTAGATATATTATCTTTTTCCTGGTGTGAATAGTATTTTCCTATTTTATGTTGTATTTGGTTATATCTGCTTTAGATATTTTTATCAGTCGTTATTGTATACTTTTCAGTGTTATAATGTAACATCTAAATATTCCCCCATTGACAATTAGAATTTTTTTGATTATTTGTGTATTCTGAATATTGATAATTTGTTAGATGAAGAATTAGCAAATATTTTATTACCTCTGAAGGCTGTATCATCACTCTGTTTTCTACTGTCTTTCCTGGCCCCAGTTCTTTTTAGAAAATCTGACTATTTCTTTTTTTTTCTTTTTTTTCTGTTTATTTATTTAGTTAAGATTTCTGTCTCTTCCCCGCCACCGCCTCCCATTTCCCTTCCCCTCCCCCAATTAAGTCCCCCTCCCTCATCAGCCCAAAGAGCTATCAGGGTTCCCTGCCCTGTGGGAAGTCCAAGGACCACCCACCTCCATCCAGGTCTAGTAAGGTGAGCATTCAAACTGCCTAGGCTCCCACAAAGCCGAAATCTGACTATTTCTATTGTATTCATCTTAAGCTATCAACTATCAAATAAGGTCATTTTTTAACCATTACATTTTCATACTTCACATATTCAGTAGGTTCTTTTAAATCATTGTCTAATTGTAGCTATGTTACCACTCTTTTCTCTTTAGTCCTTGATAATGTTTCTAACCTTTATTGTTTCTGGACCTCCTATTTCTCCTTTGTACACAAAGAATTGTTTTCTGTCTTAATATATGACACTTATGTATGTTACTTCTTGATGCACTGTTTAATAAACATTGAACTAATTATTTTAATATACATCACTACATAGGTGTTGGCTATATTCCCATATTCCCAATTAGGGAATTGTCTTTTATTGGGTTAAACTATACACTCACATTAACTAGAATTTGCATCTCTGCATTATGCCCCACTAACACTATCAAGAAATACAGTAAAGATGAATCCTTTTCAGTGAACATATACAGGTAAATTGAATGATGGAAAGATGAAAAGCAATCAAGTTAACTGGGTTGTTTGAAAGAGTTCTGATATCTCATAAAGACGGAGAGCCTTAGAGAAGATGGAATTATATTCATAAAGATAGTTCATAGCATTACATTTTCCTAATATGCTTGTCATTATCCTAAGCATTGTATGTATTCTACACATTCTACCCTTTGAAGTGTGTGTGCTATTATACCCATTTTTAAAATAAGGAAGTTGAGTTTCCATAAGGTTCAGGAAGTTGTGCAAGTTTACACAGTCAATGCTAAGGCTGCAATTTTAACCTAAACATTCTGATTCCCAAGTGCAACTTGTGGTGATTCTGTTTTATTTTTTGTATTATAATTACACAAAGGAGAGTAGAAAAGCCAAAATTAGAAGAGGTACAAAAAGTTCAACCAAAACAAAGTAAACCAATCAATCAATCAAACAAACAAACAAAAAACCCCACAGACCTGGGAGTCAAGTGCCAGTTCCCCATGAGAAGCGCTGTGGTTGGCCATCAGGAACCTCTATTTATACTGACCTCATCATTTGTTTTCTTCTTCCCCAGGAGCCTGATTTTTCCATAAATGTTTCCCCCAGTCCATTAAAGATGGCCCACAGATCTAAAAATCTTGCTCATAGGAAAGTGTTGGTTTTGGTGGGCTATAACTTAAGTGGGATCTAATGATAAGAAACAGCATGGGAGAAAATTCACAGACTCTATAATACTGAGAGCACAAGAAAGATCTGTGCCTGATCAACAAATCCTGAAAATCATAGATTAAAAAATTATGAAAATGAATGAACATAAGAAACTTTGTGACTGCAGTTCAGACTGCCAATTCAAAGCAAAAGCAATTACTAACATTTTAGTGATACTAACAGTTAAATATACCAAAATGTTTTCTGTTGGAGCCAGCGTCAAAATCCCCATATATTTACACTTTACTAACTTCAGAATAGAACTGTAATGTAAGTAAATGTAAATGAAAGTAAAAATTCTATCTGCATTTAGCAGTTCAGTTGACTAAATTTATGTTAAGTATTTCTGGAGCTTTCCTAGATTATAATGACACCAACCAGAGGAGTTTTGAAGCCTCTGTGAACAGACATCATAGTGATACTGGAGGCAGAAGTAGTCCAGTTAAAGCCCTTGTAGGGTCTAGGCAGGAGCTTACTGCTCTCAGGGTGCATAGCCGCAATCTATAATTAAAATATATGTTGAAATTGATTATAAATCTTTAAAGGCTGATTATAAACACATGACTTCTATTGTGACAAAACATGCAGAACATAATATTTTCCATCAAAATAATTTTAATATACACTTTCATGACACTAAATTCATTGGCATGATTGTTTAAACTTTTTTTTGTCTATAACTAGAAGTTTCCCATTATCACTAAAACATTGTACCAGTAGCACTCCATTCCCTCCCCTACTATCCCTGATCACCACTATTCCAGTGTCCAAGGTTTTACTCCATTGGGACCTCACATAGATAGAGCCAAAGAACCACACAGTACGTGTCCTCCAGAATGACATGGAGATGAGTACATCTATGTGATGAATCTTCCATGGACAGCTTAGAACGGGAGACGTAAAACCCGTCTGTTCGTGAGTCTTGCTGCTGTGATAATATGCACAAAAGAAAAACTCCTAAGAGGGAAATCTTTTTTCCATCTTATAATTTCAGGACGTGCATGCATGATGAAGGAGAGGGAATGAGAAAGGAAAAGAAAAGAAGAGGTATAGAGTTCAACAGCAAGAGAGCTAGAGAGATAGATAAAGAGAGGGAGAGAGAATGTGAGAGCAATAGGAAGGACATGGACAGTGTCTACCCTTCAAGAGTATATCTCCAGTTATGTAGTCTCGGCATCTTGACCCTAATTTTCACCACCTTCCAATAAGGTCATTAAATTTTGATTGCTAAAAGCTGCAGAGAAACCTTGTCTTGAAAAATCCAAAACAAAACAAAAGATTAATCAGGGATATTAAGTCAGAATGTTGATGATCCAATTGCTTTCCCCAAAAGCTCCACCTGGGAACACAACTTTGCAGATGAAGCCTTCACTCAATACATAAGTCTTTAGGGGTCAGGCCATATCCAAACCACAGCACCCAGAGATATGCTACTTTTACACTTGCTACATTTATTTCCAATGTGTTTCTGTCACCTTAAACAGGCAAAGGACACTTTGTATCCTACTCTGCTTCACATATTAGAAAGGAATTTCAACAGTATCTCATTTGAAACAACCTGGCTTACGTGACATTTGTCCTAGTGTTTATCAAGAAGACACACCCACCCCTTAGTGGAACAAATACAGTATTACTAACTTCATTCTATAGTTTGCTAAGTGATGTTCGACCTAATATCCAATATATTCCATGTGAAATAAATATCCCTGTGAATTCATGAAGATGTATATTGTGTAAAGGTCCCCCTCAATTTGTATATACTCAGAACCTCATTTTAATAAATTAGATAGTGAACTCTTTATTTTTCTTCATGTATGCCTGTGCTTGATATATACATATCATATATAAAAATAAATATATGTATGTTTAAAGTACATATATATTTATGTAAGTGTGCCTACAAACATGCAATAGGCTTTCACTTTCTAAATAATACTTAAAAATGTCAAAACTATAAAAGTAGACTAAAAAAGAAAACAAAAAGCTACTTTTAATGTACCATAAAAACAAAACATTAAGACAAAACATTAAGTATACCTGTGATTACAGGAATTAGAAATAATTGTTATAATTGAGGTATTCCCAATTACTTCCAGGATCAATAGTTTTACCATTCTGAACATTGCCACTATATTCATTACTTCTCTCTTAACCATGATAAATATCTGGCAAAAGAAGCTTAAGGGAAAGATTATTATTTTTGGCTCCTACTTCAGAGCGTATCAGGAGGGAGAGTGAGAGAAAACAGGATAGTCAGAGAGGCTAGAGCAGCTTTGTTCCTTTTAATGCAAGCTTACAGCTTGTTCACATCTTGATCATACAGGAAGCAGAGAGCTAGGCTGCAGGTAAAGATTTATCATGGCATAAAGAATTTATTCTATCTATGGAATTACACTGTAATCAGATCATGTGTAGTATTATAGCCTCAGGGAATGCTTTATTTTAAAAGAATTACTATATATTTCCAATGCTTGATCCGATATTTGACTGAGATTAATTCCAGAATTGAGACAGTTTCAAGTTTTAGAAATACAACATGATGTATTTGCCACAGACATTGTAAGAACCCCAATGGGGCCAGTGACAGAACAAATACATGCAAACACGCTGGCATTTCTGCTCAGGAAGATATTCTCAAGAGAGCCAAAAAGAACAATAGCTTACTTCCAAGTCTGGCAGGGGAAGAGATATCAAAATTATATACTTTAGGGATTTTAGACACAGACAATGGTAATGGACTCAAGACATGTAATAGTGTTTATGTATAAAATGAAAAAATAATACCAGTGCATTTTTGATCAGAAAATGCAAAAAAATACAAGAAAGGAAAACCAAGCATACTCAAGAGAATACTTCTGTAGTAGTTTGAACATGGTTACCAGAGGCTCATATGTTAGAGTGTTTTGTCCCCATTTATTAGAACTGTTTGGAAAGGAATAGGAAGTGTGGTCTTTTGGGGGTAGGTGTGGCCTTGTTAGAGGAAGTGTGTCACTGGGGGTAAGCTTTGAGGTTTAAAAAGCCCAATCCTAACCCGTTGTTTATCTCTATTGCTTCTTGTTGCCTGTAGATCAGGGTGTAAAGCTTTCACTTACTGCTCCAGTGCCCTGTCTGTCTGCTTCCTAGCACAATATTCATGGACTAACCCTCTAAAACTACAAGCAAGTCCCTAATTCAATGCTTTATTTTTAGAGTTAAACTGATCTGTTCACAGCAATAAATAGACTAAGACAGTCTTCTATTTGCTTCTTGTTTACCTCACAGAGTTAGTTTATACAAAAAGTCTGATTGTTATTTTATCCCATTACTTCATAAACTTCAATATTCTGATGGCAGCATTTGAAACAGACCCTTTAGAAAGACAATGAGAAGGAAGCTGAACTAGCATAAGCACACCCGAAAGCCAGTAAAAGGGTGGGTTGAAGGCTGCTGCTGTTAAGTATCTTGGAGGACACTTCAAATTCAAAGGATTTAAGCCTAGACCAATGTTGAACACGATAAGCCTTATTGTTGTAGTGTAGTGGTTTAGATGTACACAAAATTCTCCATTCCATCTGTTGCTATGTTTCCAGCTTTGTGGAATGGCGGGGTTGACACTGAGATCACAGCCCTCAGTTAGTGTACATAGCCTTTTCTGGCATCCACCGAACAAGAAAAGTTGTTTTAGAATCCCTAAGATGCAGCAATTCTCTTTCCTTCTATAGTGTAATGTATTGTAAACTCAATAGATTACTATGTGAAGAAGGCTGCTGTGTGATCTTGGAAAGAAACACTGACTAAAGTGCACCAGAAACCTCAACATACTTATTTATGATGAGACAAGCTACACTGGAGTGTACAACAACACAGTTCCCCAAAGTAATGCTGTCTTGTGAGAACTTCTCTAAAACTGTCTATACCTTGGTTTTCAAAGGCTGAAGAAAAGGAAACCTGTTTACAAGCCAGGTCCTCTCCATAGTCTGGCAAATCTATATCTGATGACTTAGGCCATCAACCTGATCCATTCTACTCTATCTTGGTATTTGACTGTAAGCATTAACAAATAGGAAGACATAAAATATTTAAAGCACAGGAAGCATTCAGGACTGTCGAAAGTGATCTATTTTATAGCCATATACTAGGGCTTTTAAAAGAGATTTTCCTATTTCTATCAGATATAGCTGCTATTCCTGCTATCTTATACTTCATTTGGTTATATTGTAAATCTAACAAACGTTGAAATGCATTTGAAGTTATGTTTCTTTTTTTTTTATAGCCTTTGGATCACATGTTCTTTGTTGTGGGAGCTGCGGGCTGCGTTCCTGCCACCCAGCTCCCAGCCACTGACTAGCTTTAACCGAAATAACAACACACAAACTGTATTCTTTTAAACACTGCTTGGCCCATTAGCTCTAGCCCTTACTGGCTAATTCTCGCGCCTGGACTAGCCCATTTCTAATAATGTGTGTAGGATCCCAAGCTGCTCTTACCAGGAAGATTCTAACCTACGTCCACCCTGGGTCGGAGTTTCATTGCATCTGCCCGGGAGAGGGGAGCATGGCCTCTGAGCTCACTTCCTCTTCCTCCCAGCATTCTGTTCTGTTTACTTTTCCCACCTATGTTTTAACCTATGAGGGCCAAGCAGTTTCTTTATTTTTTAACCAATGACCTTCCTCCATCAGTTCTTGACTGAGAAAGGTAGTTAGGTTTTAGTGTTGAAATGCTAAAAGGTCTTTTTATTTTAATTTTATTTATTTATTTTTGATTGAAGTAGATTTTTCTCTCATATAATACATCCTGAACATAGTTTTCCCTTCCTCCACTTCTCCCAGATTTTCCTCTATACCTCCCCCCTCCCCAAGATCTATTCCTACTTTGTCTCCCTTCAGAAAAGAGCAGGCTTCCAAGAGACAGTAACCAAACATGATAAAACAAAACAAAATAAGAAAAAGCCCACACAGTGAGGCTGGACAAGTCAACTCAGCAGGAGGAAAAGAGACTCAAGGACAGGCAAAAGAGTCAAAGACACACTTGCTTCCACAATTAGGAGTACCCCTAAAAAACCAAGTTAAGAGTCACAACATATAAGCAGAGAACCTGGTGCAGACCCCTACAGGCCCTATGCTTGCTTCTTCAGTCTCTGTGAGCCCATATGAGCCCTGAGTAGTTGATTCAGTGGGCTGTATTTTCCTGGTGTCCTTCATCTTTTCTGACTCCTATAGTCTTTCTTTTTTGTCTTCTGAGGGCTTCTCTGAGCTCCTAGAGGAAGGACCCAATGGAGACCTCCAATGCAGATTTTCTCTCTGTATAATATCTGATTGTGGGTCTTTGCATCAGCTGCCATCTGCTACTGGAGTAAGCCTCTTTGATGATGACTGGACAAGGGACTGGTGTATATTTTTAAGTTCAGATAAAAATTTTGTTTGAAGGAAAAGTTTCAGAAATGAATAGGAAAAAGATCCATTTATTGAGCAAAGCAAGAAGTTGCTTGAAAATGCAACTGGTAAGAACTATCTTTTTTTTTTTTTTTATTTTCCTAAAAGGTCTTTTTTATGATTTAGAGAGAGAGGTACCACATGCTCTTCATTTTACCCTTTACTTCCTGATGAATTCCTCTCATTGAGTTATCAGTAGTTGTTCTTATTGTAATACAATCAGCCACATTAAACATATTACATTTGCAAGGGTCAAAAAGAGAGCCACCACATAAAATAAAGGCTTTCCAATGTTCATTGATATAAATTAATATCGGTTATGAAATGACTTTGACAGAATTTGTCTTAGCAAAACCGTATGCATAATATCAAAGACCACAGACTCAGTAATAAGTAATATTTATGCTTTAATCTCAATGTATATTGGTGGGTTACTATTGAGCATGAGTTTTATTTAATGTTTATCACAGTTTTGAAGGTAAAATATTAAAATTTTATCATACTTTTAATAACTGAATACTTTCAGAATTTATCTTAATTATTTGTTAACTTGTATAGTGGAGAATGTTGAAGTATTGGAAATAACAATGTTAGGTTAAAATTTATTATCAAATTACAAATATTATGCCATGTACCAAATTGTACTTTAAAAATTCCACTAAATCTGTGTTCACTGTCTTCATAAGTGTGACTAGCAAGATGGCTTTGTGTTATCAGTGGTATCACAACTTTCAGTCTCAACAAAGGTCTTCTTGTTGCTGTAGTAAGTGAGTGAGCTAACAAAAGTCCTGGGTTTAGTATTTGCTAGCTCCTACATCTTAAATTAACCCATTTCTGTTATTATATATTTTACCAAAAGCTCATGGTTTGTTATCTCCCATCTTGGTTCTTGGACAGGTACATGATGTCTGCCTGACTCCCCCTTCTTTCTCCCTGCATTCAATTTAGTTTTCCCACCTACCTGTATTCTGATCTGCCATAGACCAAAGCAGCTTATTCTTTATAAACCAATGGTAATAAAACATATTCATAGCATTCAGAGGAGAATACCATATACAAGAACCAATGATGGTAATTCATTATCTTCTTTAGCATGTGGGTCCTGGGCATCAGATATAGGTTTAGTAAGCATTTTGCTAACTAAGACTTCCCCTGGCCCTCAGCATTGGTTTGGGAAAAAAATGAAATAAATTAACAAATTAGTTGTAGCCTTGAAATAGTCTAAAACTCATAATTAGAAATTTGGAAATGTGTGGATCTTCATTTTGTGTTTTACTTTATGGAAGAAGTTTCTCTTGGTATAACAAGGTAATGATAAAGTACTCTGAAGTTAAGTTTGGACAAATCATGTAGCACTATCTTTTCTCATGAGTATCTGTATTGAATCATACCAGGAATGGCATTTCAAAACTGAGTACAAATCATTTTTGTGTATGTTTACTTGTGTGTAATAAAGAATAATTCAAGATTGCTTAAAATACAAGTCAATAAACTATAAAACTAATAAATCTTTAAGTTTTAGTTGCCTATGATAACTAAAAACAGTTCAAATCATATACTTTTTCATTTTAGAAACACTACTATAATTCAAGTAAAGACATTACAATTTCTTTTTTAAAAATTAAGTCTCTAAAACTTAATTTAAAAACATTTTAAAATTACTATTTTATATATCATGTAACATACATAAATACTTAATACTAGAGATTTTGAGTATACTCAAAGTTATTTAGCTGATGAATTCTAAATAAACATCCATAAAATGCAGTACTGTAGGTTTTTTCCCCATAACATAGACATTTTGAATGATATACTGAGTTAGGAAGGTAGTAAGTTTGAGAGAACTTCACAACTGTTGCTTGTACATTTTTATTATCAAATATAGGAAGGAATAAAACTAGTAAATTAAAGCAGAATTTATACCCACAATAATTAATGGTAACTTTCTTCAGTGTACATAATGTGTGTACCCTTTCTAACTATAGGAGGAGTGGATCTGGGGGGGGGGAGGAGAAATATGTGGGTGGGTCCACAGAGGAGCAGAGGGAGGGAAACCCACAGGTGGGATGTAATATATAAGAGAAGAATAAATTTCAAAAACATCTTGTATCATTTAAAGAAAAAATAAAGAAAAACCTAGAGAACATGGAAAACATTAGAACACAACTTCTGACATAGAAGGCCAAGTGTCATGATTAAAGAATAGAAGCAAAAATTAAGAAGTTATGCATTCTAGTTAGACTTCATGCAATCCAGAGATGGGTTAATGCAAGCAACAGTCATTCCTCTGCAAAGAGCAAAATGAATGACGAAAATGAAGTTGAGATATTCAGTTATAGTGAAATGCAAATTTGAGGCAACAGCAATATTGGGCACAAAGTTTTTTGTCCTACGACTTAATATAAGTCAAGAAATTAGACATCAAAATACCAAATAATCAAATCCAAAAACGGGGTACAGATCTAAACAGAGAATTCTCAACAGAAGAATTGCAAGTGGCCGAAAGACACTTAAGAAATTGCTTACCATCCTTAGTCATCAGGGAAATGCAAATCAAACGACTCTGAGATACCATCTTACACCTATCAGAATAGCTAAAATCAATAACACTGAGGATAGCTTATGCTGGAGAGGTTACAGAGTAAGGGACACTCCTTTCTTGATAGTAGGAGTGCAAACTTGTACCGCCACTTTGGAAATCAGTATGGCAGATTCTTAGACAATTGGGAATCAATCTACCTCAAGACGCAGCAATACCACTCATGGGCATATACCCAAAAGATGCACACTCATACCACAAGGCATAGCCAGAACCTGGAAACAACCTAGATTCCCCTTAACCGAAGAATGGATAAATAAAATGTGGTATATTTACACAATGAAATACTCCTCAATAATAAAAAATAATGACATCTCAAAATTTACATGAAAATGGCTGGAACTAGAATAAACCATCCTGAGTGAGGTAACCCAGACCCAGAAAGATGAACATGAACTCACACATAATTGGATATTAGACATAAATCAAATGATAACCAGCCTATAA
The DNA here is from genome assembly GCF_037038515.1 of Microtus pennsylvanicus. Taxonomy (NCBI): domain Eukaryota; kingdom Metazoa; phylum Chordata; class Mammalia; order Rodentia; family Cricetidae; genus Microtus; species Microtus pennsylvanicus. The sequence goes on from NC_134583.1 coordinate 19,398,605, forward strand.
TCCATGACCCCAGAGAAGCTAGGTAACAAGGAAAACCCTAAGAGAGACATACATAAATCCTTCTAGAAAGGGGAATTAGAAAATATCTCCTGAGGAAAATGGGAGTGGGGACAGAGAAGGGAGGTGAAAGGGATGGTGGATGTGAGAAAAAGGAGGAGAACATGAGGGATTGGGATGGTTAAGATGGTGGAAGGACAGAGAGGGAGAGAAGGAAAGAGATATCTTGATTGAGGGAACCATTATAGGTCTAGCAAGAAACCTGGTACTAGGGAAATTCTCAGGAATCCACAAGAGTGATCTCATCTAAGACCCTAAGCAGTAGTTCAGAGTATGCCTGAATGACCTTCCCTGGTAATCAGATTGATGACCACCTTAATTATCATCAGAGAACCTTCATCCAACAACTTATGGAAGCAGATGCAGAGATCCACAGCTAAACACTAAATCGAGCTTCTGGAGATCAGTCCAAGAGAAGGAGGAGCAAAGGGGTCATGGTACCCACTGATGGTATCATTGTGATACCCACTGAAACAGCTGAACTGAGTTAATGAGAGCTCACTAACTCTAGACTGACAGTGGGGAAACTTGCATAGGACCTTCCTCGGTCCACTGAATGTGGGTGACAGTTGTGTGGCTTGGGCAGTCTGTGATCAGTGGGACCTGATTTATTCTTAGTGCTTGAACTGGCATTTTGGAACCCATCATTTTGGAGGGATACCTTGTTCAGCCTAGATATGGGAGGAGGGCCCCCCTCCTGCCTCAAAGTGATATGTCAGGCTTTGCTGACTCCACTTGAGAAGTTTTCCCCTCTCTGAGAAGTGGATAGTGGGCTGGGGTGGAGGAAACCTGGGTGAGCAGAAGGATGGGAGGGAGTGGAAACTGGGATTGGTATGTAAAATGAGAAAAGATTGTTTTAAAAATCAATTTAATTTTAAAAAAGAAGACTTATGTTTTGACCATGCTTGCATGGAGGGCCACACACTTAAGAGCATATTGATAGCACTGATTGTACTTAGTGAATTTAAAACTAAGAAAATAGGGCATCTAGTTGAGTGGGTAAGGAAGGAGAAGTTGAATCTGGGAGCAGTGGAGAAAGGGCTGAATATGATCAGATATACTGTATGGGATCCTCGAGGAATTCATAAAAATAAAAAATAAAATTCTGAGTGAATATGATCAAAGTATATCACCCTAATTGAAAGTATTATACAAAAAAAATGATGTTTTATGAAGAACTGAAAGGCTTGTTTAGGTATTCTGGCAAACCCTATAGATGTTGCTTATGTGACTTGCTCAGTGTCTCATTGAGCTGTGGGGTTTCTTAGGATTTCTTCTGGGGTTAGCTTTCAGTTTTATCCACAGTAGTAACATTGGTTTAGGAGAAAGTAGACGAGTTAAATGTACATAGGCTTTGCAGCTGTTCTTAGCCTTAATACAACCATTCCCTACTGTAGTCTGTACTGTTACTTCAGAATTTGTATATTTAGACAAGTTGGAAGGAACATGAGACCATATAGACTGATTTCATTATAGGCATGAGACACTTATTTTGGTGGTCAGTGTACACACACACACACACACACACACACACACACACACACACAAACATGTTGGGGGGAAGAATCATGATGGATCTAATTTGATAAATAATTCTTATTGTCTTCAATAAAAAATTTTGGAGGTTTTGTTAATGGTTCCAGGCACTATCTTTTATGTCACTTAAAAAAATTGACAAGGATCTATCCCTGGTGCATGAGCTAGTTTGTTGGAGCTCATTCCCTATGGTGCAATGTCTTGATCAGCCTTAATGCAGTGGGGAGAGTCTTGGTCCTGCCTAATTTAATGTGCCATATTTTCCATGGGAGCCCTTACCCATGGATGGTATGAGTGGATGATGGGTGGGCTGAGGCAGGGTAGGATGGGGGCTGGGAAGAGGGGGGAGAACTGTGGATGGAATGTAAAATGAAATTAAGAAAATAAATTAAAATAAAATAAAAGTTCATAATGTTACCCTTCATTGTACTCATTGCATCTTAAGTAATCTAGCTTAAAGTATTTGTTGTCTCAGTATATGTTAATACAAGTACTGAATCTTTCCATTTATCAGTATATCCTGAGTGCTTGGCATATAGTTAGGCTTAGTATTTATTGTGTGAACAAACCTAGACCTTAAACTCATGAATAATTTGGAAAATGCACATAGGAAATTCACGTTATTGGTTGAGAACTATAAAAGGAAAATATCATGGCAGGAAGGAATATGAAACACATCTGCAAATAATTAAAAGAAAATTAATAGAGTAACATAAAAGGCAATCTTTTTTAATTAGGCTATTCTGCTATGGGAGGGGGGTACACAATTGGTGACTGAGTTAAAACTCCTGATAATGATTTGGTTCTGGAAGATTTAAGCATAAATTAGATTGTTCACACATGAGCACACAGTGCTCTGTTGTCTGGTTCATGCTCTCTAAAACCAAGAGTGTCAAATAGATATCAGACAATCCTCTAGCAGAGGTGGGGGACAGAACTGATCCGTTGGGTATGTTAGAGGATAGGCATATAAACATGAAGTCTACGCCAAGTAAAAAAAAAAATGTGATTTTCAGTAATTGAGACCACAAAGACTTCCATTTCTGATCTCTAGCTTGTATCTTCCCCTTTAAAAAGCATAATGCCATTTTTGCATTCTTTTAACCTTTTAGTTTATTTTTCTAGTATGATGCTTACTATCAAAAATCACTCACTAAGTTCATGATTTAAGCTTACCACAGATTCGAATGCACACAGAGTTCTTATACTCTAAATGAGGCACATGTGCATGTAATCAGCAACAATCTGTTTCTGCCATATATTTTAAATCATTTTATCTGACCATGGTCACTAGCATTTGCTTGGACTCTATTAATTTTTTATTCATGGAGGTCTATCTAAATCTTTTTCACATTGGTCAAATAATCTTATGGCTACAGCTATTTGAGCCTCTAAACTAACTGTCCCACTATTGATTACCTATAGATTTGCTATCACTTTTGTTTGTGTTCTGTCTATCAGTGGGTCATGAGGGTACTAAGTAGTGTACTAAGTACTAATTCAGCTTTATCTTGTCTTCTAGTGCTTTATTTTAGTTCTACATGAAACAAAAATAATAGCATTATTTTAGACGACTTTAAGTGTATCATTGGCTTCCTGTCTAAGCATCAGCATGCCTGACTATTGGAGTTAATTCTCTCTCTTCTTTAGCTGCTGCTTCCAAAAGAGCTAATGTCATAAATCTTTGCCTGCCTACTGCATTCCTCCCTTCCAGTGCTATCTCTACAAGAACCTACTTACCAAACCTACAGAGTGAAAAATGTCACAGAGATCACATGGAACCATCATGTTAAGTGGACTAATATTCACATAAAAGGAAAGAGCCACTCTAAGATTATAAACATGTCTGCTTCACAGCCAATACTGCAGACTGATGTGCCATTGGGTGAGAGGCAAATCATTGAAATTTACAACAATGTCAATGAATAATGGCCTGTAGTAAAATAATGCCTGGCTCTGAATCATCCATTAATGTGAAGAACTGCAAGAAAGCATGCCTTGTTAGCCGTCTTGATTTGGACAAATTTAGGCAGCTGAGGCAAACTTATACGAGTTTGCCTTAATAGAACAAAATTTATTTGTTGCTGGAAAGTCTTTGGGATGTTCTTAAAACATGTGTGTATACATTTGACAGTCTAAGGCTGGAAAACACCCAGTTCCCTGGTTCACAGTGCCCTTTCTGAGAAGAAGGCCATGGCAGGATTAAGTCAGCAGAAGCAGAACCACACTGCTTACAGATTCTCTAGCAGCAGACATGCAGATGAGGGGAAAGGTCAGTTTTCTGACTCAGTGACAAGAGAAGAGGTAGTTTGTCAAAGTCTACGACATTTGAGCCTCTGGATTCCAACTTAGGACTCATCTTCCTCAGGACTCTATCATGAAGCCACTTGATGTATCTTGAAAGTTTCAAATTCAAATTAGAGCTTCCATTGCCATTTGGTCTATAAATTCAAACTGGTGTTGATATCCTTGGTAAACTGTGTCCTGAAAGTTGCTGGCACCTTGAGCTGTCGTGGTTATCTGGACATATGAATTAATGACTGTGTTTATTGTAGGTAAAATCTGGCTCACCCCAGTGCTGTTGAAATTTCTGAAGGTTTTGCAAATAAAAATAATTCTAAGGCAGGTTATGTTAGTCTGAAGAGGACCACTACTCAACCCAAGACAAGAATAATTTATATAATAAGTACCTGTTTAAATGCTGTTTAGGTGCTGTTCTAAACTCTGTGGATGAAATGCGAAATAGTCATTATTCTTTTACAGTTTACATTTTAGTGAAGGAAGAAGATACTGAATGAATAAAAAATGTCAGTTGATGATAACTGCAATAAAGGGTTTTAATGAAGCAGAAAATTGAGTGATATGGTATCAGAAAAATTGTTTCAGATATTGAAGTAAGTTTTTCGAATTTCTGGTAGAATTCCGTGTGGCAATCCATCTAGTCTAAAAGGTTTTTGTTGTTATTGTTTTGTTTATTGTTTTTGTTTTTGTGGGTTTTTTGGGGAGTAAGATACTTTGAATTGCTCCTTCTATTCTACTAGGGTAATTGGTCTATTTAAAATGTTTATTTTATCTTGGTTTAACTTTTTACATAATATGCATCTCACAAAATTCATCCTAATTATTTTAGGTTTTCCAGTTTTTGGTGGAATGCATATTTTAATTTATGCCTGCACTATTCTCTAAGTTTCATTGATGACTGGTGTAAAGTCTTTCATTCCATCTCTAATTTTATTAATTTGTGTCTTCTCTCTCTGAATTTTAGCTAATTTGGCTATGGGTTTTCTATTTTGTTGATTTCCTCAAAGAACAACCTCTTCATTTTAATGATACCTTGTATTGATTTGTGTTGTGGTTTTGTTTTGCTGTTGTTGTTCTTAATGCTATGAATTGCCTCTTAGAACTCCCTTCATTGTGTTCATAGCTTGGAGTAGGCCGCATTTTTATTTTCATTTAATTCTTAAAACTTTTAGATCTACTTCTTGAGTTCTGTCTTGACCCACTCTTCATCCACTGGTAAGTTGTTCGTCTTCCATGAGTTTGTAAAGTTCCTGCTCTTTCTGTTGCTTATATTTTTAAGTAAGTATACAGTGTCCTTCCCTATCATTCCTGACTAATTGAGTTGAAGTCTATTTTGTCACATAGTAAAATTGCTATCTTTCCTTGTTACTTGGGTCCATTTGCTTAGGATGCCTCTTTTCATACTTTTCCTCTGAGGTGATTTCTGTCCTTGATAGTAAGGTATTTTTCTTTAATGCAACAAAGATAGATCTACTTTTCTTTTTTTAATATATATATATATATATATATATATATATATATATATATATATATGTATGTATGTATATATTATGTATACAATATTCTGTCTGTGTGTATATCTGCAGGTCAGAAGAGGGTACCAGACCTCATTACAGATGGTTGTGAGCCACCATGTGGTTGCTGGGAATTGAATTCAGGACCTTTGGAGGAACAGGCAATGCTCTTAACCACTGAGCCATCTCTCCAGCCCCTAGATCTACTTTTTAAATATAATTTGTTAGCCTATGTTTTATTAAATAGGAGTAATTGAGACATTGATATTGAGAGTTACTAATTAGAATTGAAATGTTTATGGTTTCCTATTATTTTGCTTTTGTGTTGTGAGTCTCCCCTCCAGATTTGATTTATTGTTCTGGAGTTATGATTGCTCATGTACTCTTATGTGTAAACTTCTCTGCAGACTCAGGTTTTCATTGCATTACCTTATGCAGAAGTGGACTGATGATCAGATATTGCCTAAATATTTTCTTTCTTTGTCAGTTGTCGCTGATAGTTATACAGGATATAGTATTCTTGGCTGGCATTTATGGCCTCTCAGAGATTGTAGAACATCCATTCAAGTACCTTCTGTCTTTCAGTGTCTCCACTCAGCAGTCCAGTAATAGTCTAATGAGGATGCCCTTTTTGTCTTTCTACCTTGAAGCTTTTAATATTTATTCTTTTTCTATACATTTAGTGCTTTTATTATTATAAATCATGAGAATTTTTGTTTCCTGATAGTATTTGATGGTATCTATATTTTTTTTAATTTTGGAACTTGATAGGTATCTATTTCTTTAAACTGAGGAAATTTTCTTTTGTAAATTGGTTAAAATTTTTTTATGTTTTTGACTTGGTTTTCCTCTCCTTCTTATATAATTATTATTCACAAGTTTGGTCTTCTAATAGTGTGCATTATTTCCTTGTGTGTTTTGTACCCAGAACTTTTTAGATTAGCATTTTATTTGACTGTGGTATCCATTTATTTCACCTTGTCTTCAAAACCCAAGTCTGTCTTCCATGTCTTTTATTCTGTTGATGAGGCTTAGTTCTTTGGTTTCATTTGACATCCTATTTTTTTATTTCCAATTCTATTTCTGTTTGGGTATTTTATTGAGTCTATTTCTTTGTTATATTTGTGAGTGACTTCATTATTTCACTCAATTCTTGAAGTTTTCACTAAGGTATTAATTTATGTCATCCTTAGGGTGCTTGGATTATATTAGTAAGTGCTATTCTTAGGTTCTTACTTTATGCTTCAGCTAAATTGCCTTTCTCAGGGCCTATTACCGTAGGGTTTCCTTCTAGAGGAGGCACATTGTCTTTATTGTTTATGATTGTATATTGGCAGTGGAATCTAGCCATCTAGAATTATGATATTTCAACTCATTCGTTTTATAATATCTGTTCTTGTCTTTGTTGGGTGGTTAGTCTGTTTCTTATTCACTATGGCTCCTTGACCAGTGTAGTTGTTAGTTGTGGGGTCTCTTGTGGAGAATGTTTCTGCTGGTTGGTGGGTATCACAAATAAATAGAGATGGAAGAGAAGGACAGTCTACATGGTCATTGAGAAAGAATTAGGTTGACCCTGCACTCTCACAAAGAGGTGAAGTCCCTAGTGTATGGAGATGGGACAATAGGAGAAGTTCTCTCAAGCACTCTTCAGTTGGACTAGTAGGAAGTCCAGAGAGACCAGAATTGAGGACAGAAAGGACAATAAATACGGCCTATTAAGTCCCAGCATAGTGTGGCCACTGGGGAACCCTGGAAGAGAGCAGTTCTATAAGTCAGCAGGTGTTACAAAGGAATGGAGATGGACTAGAAGAAAAGTTAAAAAAGTACCAGAGCATAGTTTCAGCACAAGGAAGGGAGTACCTAGGGGATGAAGGTGTGATGAGTTAGAACTTTTAAATGAGTAGACTTAACTACTCTTGCCACAGTAGGAAAAAAAAATGAATAATTGTAAAAGACAGTATGTATCTCATTTTTTCCACTGTAGTTCCTATTTTCCTGTGTAGACGTAGCCTATAACATTGTAATTTTTCTTTAAGTATAACATGTCAAAATTTGACATAAAATTTACTTGTTTATTAAAGAGGGGAACACTAAAGAATGTTGGAAGATAAAAGAAAGATGATAATTATTTTATTTTTTTAAAAACAGGAAAACAAACTATCTTTTTTTCATTTTACATATCAATCCCAGTTCTCACTCCCTCACTCCCTTCCCTCCTTCCATTCTCTGCCACTTATCTCTACCACCCCATGCACAACAAACAAACAAACAATCAAAAAAATAACCAGGATAGCCAAAACAGTCCTATACAATAAAAGAACTTCTGGAGAACATCCCTGACATCAAGATCTATCATAGAGCTACAGTAATAAAAAAAAGGGGCTTGGTTTTGGCATAAAAACAGACAGATTGACCAATGGAATCAAATTGAAGACCCAGATATTAATCCACACACCTGTGATCACCTGATATTTTACAAAGAAGCTAAAATTATATAATGGAGAAAAGAAAGCATCTTCAACAAATGGTGCTGGTATAACTCGATGCTGACATGTAGAAAATTGAAAATAGATCCATATATATTCTCAAGCAAAAATCTCAACTCCAAATAGGCTAAAGACCTCAAGGAAAATCCAACCACACTGAACCTTATAGATAAGAAAGTGGGAAGTAGCCTTCAAATCATTGGCACAGGAGACCACTTCCTAAATATAACACAGTTAGCACAGACACTGAAAGCAACAATGAGTAAATGAGACTTTTCTTGGTTGAGTGTTTGTGTGGTCTCGGTATCAGGGTAATTTTGTAGACAGAGACTGCTCGTTCATTTCCCGGCTGCCCAGACTTTAAATAATCACAAAAACTATATTAATTACAAGATTATTTGGGTAATAACTTAAGCATATTTCTAGCTAACTCCTACATCTTAACCCATTTCTACTAATTTGTGTATTGCCATTAGGTTGTGGCCTATCGGTAAGGCTCTGGCTGAGTCTGCCTCTTTCTGACTCTGCCTACTTTCCCTCTATAGCTCTGCTCAGATTTCCTACCTGACTTTACTCTTTTTTTTTAATTTATTTATTAAAGATTTCTGCCTCCTCCCTGCCACCGCCTCCCATTTCCCTCCTCTTCCCCCGATCAAGTCACCCTCCCTCATCAGCCCAAAGAGCAATCAGGGTTCCCTGCCCTGTGGAAAGTCCAAGGACCACCCACCTCCATCCAGTTTGGATGGTGAGCATCCAAACTGCCTAGGCTCCCACAAAGTTAGTACCTGAAGTAGGATCAAAACCCATTGCCATTGTTCCTGAGTTCTCAGTAGTCCTCATTGTCTGCTATGTTCAGCGAGTCCAGTTTTATCCCATGCTTTTTCAGACCCTATTAAGCTATATTTAAACAGTTTCTTTAATAACCAATGGTAATATAATATATTCATAGCATACAGAGGGGAATCCCTTATTATTACTATAGCCTCATAAAAAGTTTGGCAATGTTCCTTCCGTTTCTATTATGTGGAATACTTTGAGGAGTGTAGGTATTAGCTCTTCTTTGAAGTTCTGGTAGAATTCTGCACTGAAACCGTACGATGCTAGACTTATTTATGTGGGTGTTGAAAAAAAAAACATGCCTTACCTGGACTCCACCTCTTAAGATTGGCTAACAAGGTTTTCCCCAACAGGTTGGGAGGCTTTTGATGACTGCTTCTATTTCCTTGCAGGTTATAGGTCTGTTTAAATTATTCACCCTATCTTGGTTTAATTTTGGTGTGTGGTACCTACCCAGGAAATTATCTATTTCTTTTACATTTTCCATTGATGTGGAGTACAGGTTTTTGTAGTATGAAGTAATGATTCTCTGGATTTCCTAGGTGTCTGTGGTTATGTTCCCCTTTTCATTTCTAAATTCTGTAATTCGGATATTCTTTCTCTGCCTTTTGATTAGTTTGGATAAGGGTTTGTTTATCTTGTTGATTTTCTCAAAGTACCAGCTCTTTGTTTCATTGATTCTTTGTATTGTTTTCTTTGTTTCTATTCTATTGAATTTGGCCCTCAATTTGGTTATTATTTCCTCTTGTCTGCTCCTCCTGGGTGATCTGCTTCATTTTGTTCTAGAGATTTTAGGTGTTCTGTTAAGTTGCTAGTGTGAATTTTCTCTATTTTCTTTTTTTTAATTTATTTATTTATTAAAGATTCTGTCTCTTCCCCGCCACCGCCTCCCATTTCCCACCCCGTCCCCCAATCAAGTCCCCCTCCCTCGTCAGCCCAAAGAGCAATCAGGGTTCCCTGCCCTGTGGGAAGTTCAAGGGCCACCCACCTCCATCCAGGTCTAGTAAGGTGAGCATCCAAACTGCCTAGGCTCCCACAAAGCCAGTACGTGCAGTAGGATCAAAAACCCATTGCCATTGTTCTTGAGTTCTCAGTAGTCCTCACTATGTAGACACTTAGTGCTATGAGCTTTCCTCTTAGCATTGCTTTCATAGTGTCCCATAGGCTTGGGTACATTATGCCTTCATTTTCGTTGAATTCTAAGAAGTCTTTAATTTCTTTCTTTATTTCTTCCTTCACCCAGGGTGGCTCAATTGAGCACTGTTTAGTTTTCTTGAGTTTGTAGGCTCTCTGCAATTAGTGTTGTTGTTGTTAAATTCTAACTTTAAAACATGGTCAGTTATAAGATACAAGGTGTTATTCCAAACTTTTTGTATCTGTAGAGGTTTGCTTTGTTACCAAGTATGTGTCAGTTTTAGAGAAGGTTCCATGGGGTGCCGAGAAGAAGGTATATTCTTTTGTGTTTGGGTGGAATGTTCTGTACATGTCTGTTAAGTCCATTTGAGTCATGACACCTGTTAGTTCTCTTATTTCTCTGTTAAGTTTCTGTCTGGTTGACATGTCCATTTTGGAGAGTGGTGTGGTGAAATTTCCTACTATTGGTGTGTGGTATTTGATGTGTTATTTAAGCTCTAGTAATGTTTCTTTTACATATGGGGTGTTCTTGTATTTGGTACATCGATGTTCAGGATTGAGGCTTCATCTTAATGGATTATTCCTGTGATGAGTATAAAGTGTCCTTCTCCATCTCTTCTTATTGATTTCAGTTTAAAGTCTATTTCATTAGATATTAGGATAGCTACACCGGTTTGGTTATTAGGTACATTCGATTGGAAAATCTTTTCCCAATCCTTTACTCTGGGTAATGTCTCTCTTTGAGGTTGAGGTGGGGTTTTTTTTTGTTTGTTTGTTTTTATACAACAGAAGGTATCATCTATGTCTTTGCCTCTTGGTTCAATATTGGCAGTTGCTGACTGTGTCTTTGGAAACTGTTATTGGTCTGGTGTGTGCTGTCTCTGCCTGTTTCTCTGGAGCTGCTGAGATCTCTCTTGGCATGCTCACTTGCTCCATTCTCTTGGTCTGCTATTTTGGCTCACTCTTTTCAGTCTGTTCAGCCACAGCCTGTCCTTCAGAGTTCTTTTCTTGATCATTTCTGTGTTGCAGCCTGTGCTTTAGAGTTCCTATGAAATTGCGGGTCATAGAAGGGATTTTGGAGCCAGAGTGAGACTAGTAACTTGCAAGGTTTGATTGATAGGGTGGAGATGCTGGAGCATCTTACCTGCAGAAAGCTTGCCAGCTGGCTGGCTAGAGAAGCTTGACAGATGATCTTGTATAGGTACACGGTCCGTTGTAAAAGAAGGAAGTAGAGGTGCAGGAATGATGGTTGTTGGGTGATAAAAACCCATGGAAATCCTAGTCTATGTAAGAAACAATACTATCAACATAAAGTATGACAAAGAACTATTTAGAAAGAATGGAGATAGAAACATGATTAGCAGTTACTGTGCAAAGTCAATCAGTACAGGGGTCAAGACATACAACTTAAAATACAGATGCTTTTCACTGGCATTAGCAATGCATAGCATGTGATTACTGGCTTCCTCTTTGTGCTAATAATTTGGTGACTGATACTGAGAGTTTTACATTCATTTACAATTTCATATCTTAGAATGTCAGCACTTTAGGCAAAATTCCTGTGGTTCACTGATCCTACTGTTGGAATATTAATCCTCTGTCACATTATATTAAACATTTTTTTTAAAAAAATACTCTTCTGCTTCCTCTCTTTGGGTACATTTATTATCTTTAAATGATCAGAAGTTACAAACTGGGATCATAGGGCAGCCTGATCCAGGGGTTATATTTTTGATTCTCACAACACTGAAAGAAATACTCAACAATCAAGAGGCTTCTAAAGCCGGGCGGTGGTGGTGCACGCCTTTAATCCCAGCACCCGGGAGGCAGAGGCAGGCGGATCTCTGTGAGTTCGAGACCAGCCTGGTCTATAGAGCTAGTTCCAGGACAGGCTCCAAAGCCACAGAGAAACCCTGTCTTGAAAATCCAAAAAAAAAAAAAAAAAAAAAAAGAGGCTTTTAAATTGAAAATGTAAGTGTCTAATCTGTAGTTTCAGAGGAATAGATGATTAAGTGAACCAGTTGGAAACCAAGTATCTGGCACTGAAGAGCAACTGGCTTCTTTACAGACCACCTGCCTCCATCTGTTGGCTCTGCCAAACCTGATACATACCATCTTTGCTTCCTAGAATGAGTGTCTTGCTCCCATGGTACTGAGTACCCCCAAATCTTACTTCTTCCTCCTAGCTATGTTTTCTCAATATCTCAAGCCTTATGCCACTTCTCATATTAACCTAGTTGTAAGACTTGCATTATTTTTCTGTCTCTCCATTTAGATTCTGAGCACCTTAAAGTGAGGCTTATCATTTAATATTTTAATTTAATTTTTTATTTATTTGCACATGTGAACACAAACATACACACACATACAGGCACACACAAAGAGACACACACAAACATGCAGAACCCATAAGAGAGCATCAATCAGATTCTCTGGAGGTGGACTTACAGCTCACAGGTGTGAGCTAACTGATGTAGGTACTTGAAAAAAAACTCTAGTCCTCTGGAAGAACAGTATATGCTGTTAACCACTCAGCCATCACCGTAGGCCTATGGCCAACATTTTAATTCATTTTTCTAATTCCACTAAGTTACTACTGTTTCTATATTGATAGAAATAACAAAAATATAAAGTGGATGAGCCAAATCTATTATGACTTAGTTGAAGAGACTAGTAAACTTGGGATTTTAGGCACAGTACAGTGCTTTGTAACAATAAATACAGGTAATTACTAATGTGTTGAAAGTCAAGAGTTCAACCATTATGAAATGCACAGGAACTTAGCTTGTGTTAATAATTTGAGATATGCAAATTTTCCATTATACTCTACATTATATTACATCATGGGGTTTTCTGATTCCTGACACAGAAACCCAAAGGACTGTTAAATGCTGACTTGTTATAAAAACTTGTCACTTTGGATTTTGGTGTGTGGTATATAAAACCATGTCACAGCTTTAGAAATTAACCCAACTCCTACTGCTTTACTGGATCTCTGTCTCTGAAGCCTTTGCTTTGTCCCTAAGAACTCATATGCGAATTCCATTGACATGTATAATTTTATGTACATTTCTAATTAAAAATTGCATATATACCAGAATAGAAATAGGAGGTTATGAGAAAAACTAATTATATAAAAATGTGAAGTTTAATTTTGAAGAACAAGTTAGTGGTTTCTTATTTTGAATACTATATGATAATATAAGATGTTAAAATAAGGACAATTTAGGTTATAGTATATGAGGACTGTTGGTCCTGTCCATGCAACACTTCATCAAATGTATTTATGTGACCAAATTAAGTTTATTAAACAGCAAATGGAAGTGGTGCAATGTTTAGAGTGTTATCAATAAATACTTGGAAATTTGGTACATGCAGAAGTCTCTGAAGATCATAGGGTAATGTAATTGCTGTTTGTAAGAAAAATTATTGATTATGACCATTATTATTATTATTGCTTATGTATGTGTATGCATGGTGCATGAATGGGCACATATGCCCCAGTGCATATGTGAAGGTTTGCATACAGTGTTGTGGAGTTTTTTCTGTCCTTTCATTTTTTTGTGAGTTTTAGAATTGAACTTAGATATTTAAGTTTGTGTGGCAACTGCCTTTACCCTCTGAGGAAACTATTCATCCCTGTAATTATTTTTGATAAGAGAATTTTCAATCACAAATGCAGTCAAGTTTATCTTTGGATTCATATAGAAGCATGGTAGAAAAGAAGACATTAATTGTATTAGATACAAGAAGTCAATTTTAAAAAATGAGTGTGAAATTTTTATTTCTTTTAAGCTATATTTTAGTATCTTAGAAGTATAAAGATAGTCTTTATCCTAAGCACTAGATCCAATACAAGTGAACATATCTATAATATTCAAATTATTCTAATATTTAAAAATCAAGAGAGATGGGGTATAGTTTAGAGCTAGAGCTAACAGATAAGGAGCTGAAGGTAGACCTTTTGCATTGAAAAATTGTCTTCTATGATAGAGCAAGAAGATCCTCATACATAGATACTTTTAGAAAGCAAAATTTTTGTCCATTGCCCAGTGAACCTTCCAGTTACACCAGACTCTGACAAGTATTTTAATAACAATGACATTTCAAATACATAAATATATTATTTAGTTATTGCACCTTGATATAAATATAAGCTATAAATTATCTATGTCCCATAGTTTGTGTCTAAAATATCATTCAAAGATCTGTGTGCAAAACACTTGGTTTACAGTGAGGTACTGTAAGAGTGGACCAAAATCCCGGAACAGTAAGTCAAAAGGAACCCTTTTTCCTTATGTATTAAGTATTTGTTAATGTAATGGAGACATGACCAATACACAGTGAAATCATAGAGAAAATAAAAATTTGATTTTTTTTCTGAATTTACTATCCTTATTGTGTTGTAAAAAATCACTACTTTAATGTACTTTAGCATCACAAGGCCTTGTTTCCTATCATGACAGTCTGTCTGTATGGACAGTTTTTCAAATGAACTGAATGGGTTGTTTAATAGCATCTAAAGCCCTAAATCGATGCCAACGTTTTTGGATTACTGTTGTTGTATACATTGTAAATAATATACCATTATCAGATTTACATATAATTATATATTGGAAATATATAATTACTGGTAATTTGCCTCTTTAAATTAATATAATTTGACTTAATTACCCTGGTTACATATATGCATGAGTATCAGAAGAAAAATAGTTAAATAAGGTAGGAATTTTCACAGAACCAAAGAATAAACAAACTTTTGAAAAGAGAATATGTTTGGGGGCTAATTACAGCCCTGGCTATAAATACCAATTGCAATTTTAAGACCTCTTCTCTATGCAGACTTTTGATGTATCTAGACATGTTTCAGTGTGTCTCTTGAGTTTTATGAACAGGGGATTCAGAATTCAGAACTCCTTCATTCAGCAGCACAGTCAATATCTCAGTCATTCAGTAGCACTTAGTTTGTGTTATGAAGTCAACAATGCCAGAGAGTAAGCAATGCAGCATTCCGTATAAGTCTTGAGTCTGGCTCTTGATTCGACTAACACTAACTCCAAAATAGTAAATACCCTCATTTTCAAAGGTTAAGTGCATCATTCATATATCTGTCTAAATTTCACAGATGACTTCCCAATGAACTTTAACTCAAAGGTAACTCCCAACAAGGGCTTTGAGACTACAAATGACTTGATTCCTTCTTCCACCCCACCCTCCCTTTGCTCTCCTATTCTAAAGAGCAACAGCCGCAGGAAAGCTATGTTCCTCCTAAATGTCACCTAGCATTCTGGTCCCTTTGTTCTTACTAACTTCTATTTGGAAAGCCACCCTTACTCTCACATCCTACACTTGACCCAAATCAGTTTCCACATTCAGTTTCATTCATATTATTTCTATGTATTTCTGGGAATCTTGGTTACAATAAAAAGGTAGTATACTCTTAGGAAAGAAGTTCGAGAAATTCACACCAAATGTCTTTGAATCAATGAAACCACCCTTATGATAAAAGAAATCCAAAGCCAGCCTCATCTCCTACAACCAATTTAGATAATTGTGAAATGATTTAGTGTTTCTCTTTGACCAGTGTACTATAGATGCAAAAAGTTCTTGATTCAAAATATGATTGTCTTGATTGCAAATTTATTTTTAGTCTTTATAGAAGCTGAAAAAGCTTTGCAGTTATTTTTATAGTTTTGAACTTATAGCACTTGAAAGTAAGATAATTGGTAACTTTAAATCTCACTCAAAAATCTTCTGACATGCCCTCTTCTGCAGGCAACTTTATTTATACTAAAAAAGAATCACTGATATGTTCAATAAATGTTTCCTTCATTGAAAGGATATCTATATAACTTTAAGATAGGTCATTTCCTTGACTTCTGTATTTATTTACAGTCTTATACTTTGCCTAAGTGAAGTTAATAGAGGACATGTAACAACTGACTTTAGGATTTGAAGTTGAAAGTGTCTTTGTCTCAGTAAGAATCTGTTTTTCTTACCTAAATACCAAGGGATTTAATCCATGTAAGGGATGATGAGCACATCTCTGGAGACAATGGCTTTTTAGAAGAAGAGGGTGCTCTGTATTGAGAAACATCTTGAGGTTGCATATGAACTTTCAAGGGGAAAAGAAAGGTTTTGCCCGCAAGTCTGCTAAGAATATGATTCAACAATGGCAACAGGTATGCTGTGACATTTCTTGTACCAGATTGCAGAGATTAAATCTTCACTGATTGCACACAGTTCCTCACTCCAAGCTCTGTAATGTATGAAGTTTCTGCCTTGAGGTTATTAAATTTCAGTAGTCATATCATACCTGTGTGTCTGCCATGCCCCATTTCCAATGGCTTTCAGAGTTTTATTTTGATTGTCACTCTTACGTTCCTGCATAAACTCTCAGAAAGTCATAGGTACCAACAGAATGGACTTTTCAGTCTATAGCTTATTTCTTCCCTCATTGCTAGCTTTTCAAAATTGCATCAACTCAGTCTAAATAAAATGGTCCTTGTGTCAGCACCTAGTAAAGATTTATTAGATTTCTCTGTTATTCCTAAGAGTGAAAGTTATTCTCATCTAGAACAATAGTCTATTAGTTTTCCAGCTCGTGTCCTGAATACCTCAAATTTCAACAACCTCTCTACACACTTCACCTTATTGAGCATGGATCATGAGCCAGGTCATTTTCTAAGTTAAGCTAATGATCCCTTCCGAGACTTCCCATATCTGAAATGAAAACCCTTCCTAACCCAAACTAATAGCTGGAGCTTAGTGTTGTGCCTATGATTTTTGTTAACTCAGCAATTTCCACTAGCATCTGTTTTAATCTTGAATAATAATAGTAATAGTAGAAGACAGGTACTGAACAAAAATTTTTTATACTATACCTCATTTGTTAAAATAGTTCACAGCTGATTTTTATTTTGGTTTTGGAATAACAAAAGCTTAGGAAATTTGAATAAACTCCCTGGTCTCCTACTAGGTAAGCAATAGACTTGAGTATGACCCTAGTGGTCCCACTTGAACCTGTGTTATCCACTTTGCACTCAACTCACTAGCTTGCTTTCTTCTGTCAGACTGGCCAGAGATGAGACAGAGACACTAAAATAATGTTTCTACTTTCCTATTTTTCTACTATAATTCTCTTTCTTATATTCAAGGAGATTAATTTAAGGTATATGTCTAAAACTACAGGGACCATAGTTCTTACCATGTTTTTTTCTAACTGTAGCTATTGCCAACTCAACATACGATATTAATCACTCCTTCTGTTTAGAACTCAAAAGAGCACTTTGTGGCTTCTTATTTTTCTATCCAAAGCATCGTTATCACTAATTTGTACTTCATGGCTATTGTTAAGTAACAAAAAAGGGTTATGTAAAGGAAGCAGTGTGCTATCACGATAGTGGATCTGTTAACTAAATGGCTTCCCAGTGATCAGTGGGTGATACAGCATGAACACACTGGACAAAGTTTAATCATGTCCTAATTGGGACAGAGTGGAGCTTACAAAATGTCACCATGCTACTCAAAAGGGACACAATTTAAAACTGTGTAGAAGGACTTTCTTTGCCCTGAAAAAAAAAATGTGATGAAACAGGTTTAGTCTGTCTATAATTTAGAGACTAGCAGATCAAATAAACTTTGATAAAATATTTACAAAAATTGCATAATGAAAGTTTTGACAAGCTCCACCAAGAAGTCTACAATATACCACAAAAGTAAATGAGGGGTATTCTCACCAATTCTGGAAGATAAGAAAAAGGTTGTTTTGCTCATCAACACAATTGAGTAGCTCAGCATTTTTTTTTTTGGCAGTTACCATGATCAAGTCCCCTCCCTTCCCCCACCAGTGTACTGTGGCCGAAGAAAGTATCCTCTCACAGGGAATGGACCCCAAGAAGTCAGTTCATGCACTGGAGATAAACCCTAGTCCCACTGTCAGCAGTCCCACGGACTACCCAAGCCTCAGAACTGTCACCATCTTCAGAGGGCCTAGTTCGATCCTATGCAGGTTTCCCAGCTATCAGTCGCTCAGCCTTTTTTTATCTGACTTGTATATAACTTCCTCTTTAGGTTCAACAGCAAAAATTTCTTTAGAATATAATCGTTGAGGAACCCAGGTCTTGGGATGCTAACAACTCCAATTCATAGCAATGTGTTCTTCACTAGTAAAGGCTTTACTGAGTTAATTTATTAACATATTTCATGCTACCATTACCTTATGAGACTTGTGCTTTGCTGAAATACTGACCAATCTTGTTTTATTGATTGAGTACCTACTGACGGTAGCAATATGGGCCCATGTATTATTCCGGTGCACTGTAGCTTTAATAGCTTGAAGGTAATATAGAAAGTAATTTACTGTCATCTATAGATGACAGTTCAAGTGCTGTGGTAGGTAGAACTGCCAATTTGGAAACTCAAGTTTGCATACAGATGAGCTATCCAGTCTTTTTAGAATTAACTTGATGCAACAAAAGAATAAGAAAAAGCAAGATTCAGAGAGGCACTCCAGATCTAATACCATACCCAAGACTGGAAGATGGAAACCATGCTACAGAAATTGGAGGTGGGTATACTGTCCTTTATCCAGAGCATTTTAGCAAGTTCACTGATAGTTTGCAGATGAGTTGGTGTAATTTGTTATCTAATTAAACTCTGCATCTTCTCATTAAAGCATTGTTGAATTCAACATATAAACTGAAGGTAGAGAAGAGGTGAGATAAAATATACATTATCCCACAATATTGCTTTACTCCCTGAATAAGAACACTAAGAAATTTATGGACTGAATCATTCAATAGTTTGATTAATCTTTCTTTAAATCAAACAGAAAAGCTACTGTCACACTCACACGAAATCCACTTTATATTCATTGTTTTCTTTGGCCTATGTGCCTTTAAAATGGTTTAAATTCCATAGCTATGAGTGGCTCTTGTTGATTTATTTTTACGGCTAGATAGTATTGATGGGATTACATTAAATGAATAAATCAAATGGTGAGAACATGGCACAATTGGGTTGTTATCAATGCCTTTGTTTACTGGAAAGCTCAGTCACTCAGTGAACACTCATACCTCTATCCTGTGCTCATCCTTCTTCCACATAGACATCTAGAATTTTTGGTGAAAAGCATACTATAAAAGGTGTGTGATGGGATTTTAGCTATATTAACCTCTTAAACTTGACAGCATTGTCAATGGTGGAACACAGACGCTTCACAACAAGCATAGGAATAGTTCACACCACCTACAACAGAGTGGATGGTGAGAGAAGGCTGGGTAAGAGATAGAATTGCAACCTAGCAACATATATAACCTTCTATTTCTTCTAACAAATCATCTGTACCAAATGGCAATGTATTAACATCTGTGCCACCTTGGTGATAATTATACAGACTTCCCTTCTCCTCGATATATCACATCACACTTGAAATGTCTCATAAGCTATATTGGAAGTTATCGGGTGTTGTTTTTAAAGAGAAAATCTTGTATGTTCTACAAAAAAATACTCGATGTATCCAAACAAAACTTCTTCTACAAGAGAAGCCTAAACATATGCTTAAAAAAACCCTTAAAGATGTATACATCTCTTGTAGAAGAAGTTCTGTTTGGTTTCTAAAAATCGGCTTTGAAAGTATATATGTTTGTCTTTGGATTCACCTTCTTATTTAGCTTCTCTAGGATCGCGAATTATAAGCTCAATGTCCATTATTTATGGCTAGAATATTAACCTTCATCAGGCGATGAAAGGAGACAGAGACCCACATTGGAGCACCGGACAGAAATCTCAAGGTCCAAATCAGGAGCAGAAGGAGAGGGAGCACGAGCAAGGAACTCAGGACCGCGAGGGGTGCACCCACACACTGAGACAATGGGGATGTTCTATCGGGAACTCACCAAGGCCAGCTGACCTGGGTCTGAAAAAGCATGGGATAAAACCGGACTGGCTGAACATAGCGGACAATGAGGACTACTGAGAACTCAAGAACAATGGCAATGGGTTTCTGATCCTACTGCACGCACTGGCTTTGGGGGAGCCTAGGCAGTTTGGATGCTCACCTTATTAGACCTGGATGGAGGTGGGCGGTCCATGGACTTCCCACAGGTCAGGGAACCCTGATTGCTCTTCAAGCTGATGAGGGAGAGGGACTTGTTCGGGGGAGGGGTAGGGAAATGGGAGGCGGTAGTGGGGAGGAGGCAGAAATACTTAATAAATAAATAAATTTAAAAAAATCGGCTTTGAAAAGAAGAAAAAGCAATTCTCCATATAGCAGCAGATTCCCAAGTAAACAGTGCTTTCTAACCGACTCACTGAGGTCAGTGGTGAAGAATATTCGTTCAGGTAGGTGACCCATGTGAAACAGGACAGGCCAACCCGGTCTGCATCCAGGTATTTTACCAACTCAGACGGATAAAGAATTCAACCCTCGGGTGAGAATGAAAGTACGGGTTTTTGAAATTTCATATTAGAACGGAAGTGAGGATAAGCCACACAGAAAACCAGAGCTGAAGATGCAGGCACTGTTGTGTTCTCAGACTTTGGGAAGTCAGAGAGGAATCAACACAGCTGAGTGGGAGTAATGGGCAAGATACTCAGTCTTCTTTATGTCAAAAATGAGAGTAGCATTATCATAGTGACAGTTGTAAGAGCGTTCAATGAAGTAGCATAAGGAAGTGTTTGGCATATCAGTGAAAGTCTGTTAGCTCGGTATTCAATCATTCATAACCTTGAGCACCAAGCATTCCCCATCATGCCCTGAACACTGATCACATGTGCAGAAACACATTTAGGGACCAAAGCACAATACAATCACTGCAGGGAAAGCAGTCTCCACACAACTGTAGTAGCCACCTGCTTCTGCTGTTGCTTCAGGAAGCTGTCCTCGACTCTGACACATTTATGCCAGTATACGTTTGCCATGGAGGGTCTGACACCAAATGAGCATGCACAAGTGCACTCTCTGGCTGGCTGCTACTCCTGCTCACTGCTGCTCTCCGATGCTCCCTTTATTCAAATTAAATACCTCATAATCATTTCAAAACTGAGCCTTCTGTTGCTCATCCTCCCGCTGTCAGCGCAGCTAACTAACTCTTGGCAGGCCTGAGCTTCAGCAGGGCTCGGGAGGATGACTTGTAATCTGTACTGAAATATAGCAAGTTGCTTCAGAGCAATATGACTAAGACTCTGTTGTTTGGCCTTTGTCAGTTTCTACACCATCTATGTTTTCATTTATTTGTCAGTAATAGAAAACCTGATCCCTTGCACATTCCTAAGTTAGAGCCATCATCATTTTTATCCTGAACAAAGGAGAGCTATAAAAACCCAAAGAAAAACATAAAAAGGAAAATGGGATCTTATTGAAGCAAAAAGCCCTATAAAACCTGAAAAGGGCTTCTCTGTGGAAGACCTAAACCATAAAATTGATTCTTACTGCTACGTTACCTTTAAAGGGGTTGAAATGAGTGACTTTCAAAGAGTCTTTCCTATTCCTCTTCCCCAACAACACAAAGTTGGTTCTTCTGCAATTGCTGCTTCGAATCCTCGGGGATTTTGAGCTTCAGATGTCCCTCTCACTATTTCTCTTGCTAACAACCTGCATATACATGATTTGTAATCTTTACACATTCATATTCCTTCATAAGAAGGAACTCAATCTTTGCATTCCTCTTGAGCTAGCCATACCCTGTTATCGGTCTCTTCCTGATAGGCACAGTTCAGCAAATAAAAATACAGGATAATCAGCTAAATTCATATTTCAAATGTAGTGTAGGAGGTTGTTCTGTGTTTGTATTATTTTCATTGGTTATTAAAGAAAACTGCCTTTGTCTTTTGATAGAGCAGCATCTTAGGTAGGCAGAGTAGACAGAACAGAATTCTGGGAAGAAGGACAGTGTGACAGATGCCATGAATCTCCCGCCTGAGATGGACATATGTTAGAATCTTGCCAGTAAGCCACAGTCACGTGGTGATACACAGATTTAATAGAAATGGGTTAATCAAGATTTGAGAGTTAGCCAATAAGAGGATAGAGCTAACGGGCCAGGCTGTAATTTAATTAATACAATTTCTGTGTGGTTATTTCGGGGGTTAAGCTAGCTGGGTGGCAGGATGCAGCCCGCTCCTCCATACTATACAAATGAACAAGTTATTTTATTTTAAGTATATTATACATGCTCAAGTGTCCCTCAAAGGCCATATGTTAAAGTTTAATTGTACTTTATGGTACCTTGGGAGATGGTGGAACCTTTAGGATGCAAGAGGTCTTTAGGTCATTGGGGTGTGTGTTTGAGGAGAATTGTGAGTCTCATCTTTTTCTTGTTTTCTCTTTTCCTTCCTTTCTACCAGGAAGTGAATGTTTTCTTTGCTCCGTTGTGCACTCTTTACCATAATATGCTTCATTCTAACTAGTTCCAAAGTATCAAGTTTAACTATGAACATAAAGTTTCTAGATTATTTTATCAGTTGGTTCATCTCATGGATTTATTAGAGTAACAGAAGATGTCACATCATGCAATATCTGGGATGGATTTTTACAAAAAAAATGTACTCCTTATGTATTGAAAGTACAGGCTTACTGGGTGATGTATTTTATCTGACAACTCTTCGTCTTTCTTAAAATTACTGTCTTCATCATTTACTTGTACCTAACATCTGACTACTGTTGTGCCATTTCTCATGGAAACAATTAAAGTGTTTCCAGAATTCTTCTCAGGAGGAAGCAGGGCAGAGATATCTTCATTGCTGTATTAAAAATATGAGCCACCAGGCAGATCTACAAACAAATATAAAAGCAAAATTCTCCTGACAGACATTGACGAGTTATAGGCACAAAGAAATCTTAAGGCAGACCAGCTGATATAAAGGAGACAGACCGATTCCTGTGGCTGATTTCAGGTTGCTCACGAGACAATCTTCATAATATTTGGTTATAAATCCTTTCTCTAGGCAGAATTCATTAAGGAAGTAGAGTTCACTGGAGAGGTATAAATGCCTCAGAAGCTGGTAGCTAGAAAAAGTAAGATATCCACTACCAAAAGGGAAAGGATATGACATCATTGAAACCATAGAGAAAGCAATATGTATGAAAAATTTTATAGTATTATATGAAGATACATATTGACTCAATATGGAGCATGACATGTTAAGGATGTCTATTGAAATCCTATAGCAATGAGCATGAAATAATGAATCATTGCTTGAATGGCAATCATTTCATGTTCGAACATATTTTCATTAAGCCCAGATAAAGAACGCTATAGTATGGAGAAATGAGGGAAAAGGAACAAAGAACCAAAAGGATCAAAGAGGAGAGCACGACTTAGTTACTATTCCTGATTCTGGGAATTAGGTTAAAACCAAAAAAAAAAGTCTCAAGGTAAAACTGGTTTATTTTGGCTCGCAGTGCAAAGGTGTAGCTCACCATGACAGGGGTGACTTGAAACAGCTGGCCATGCTGTGCTCCAACTGGGAAGAAAACAGCAATGGATGCCAGTGTTTGGCATGCCTTCTGCTTTTATTCGGTCCAGGAACCCCATCCATATAACGGTGCCACCCACAATTAAGTCTAATCTTCCTACGTCATCACTGGTTTGTTGGGAGTCTTGTTTCCTAAGTGATTCCAGGTTCTGTCAAGGTGATGATCAATAGTAATCATCACATAATATATATCTCAGTAGAACATTTTATGATAAACTACTTTGCTTTAAACAATGAATGGGAAAAGCAGTAATTCCTGGTTACAGCTGTCATCCCTCTTCTGGCATCTTTGAGTCTTCAGCCTTGCTTGGCTCTGCCTTGTGCTCATTGTGTTGTTTCTTTGTAAGAAGTACAACTAACATGCCAGGTATTTAACCCATTTAAAGGCACCAACTAATCCAGTACATTTTAGGATATGTAGGGAATTTTGAGCCATTGTCATCACCTTCTTTTAGAATATTTCATTTTCCTTAAAGAAGCATGCACCAGTGAGGCATTTTTATTTAATTTCATTTCTTAAAATCTACTCCTAACTCATGGAATCCAGTTATCTAGAATCACATAAGATACAAAAGCTCCAGCTTACGCAAATGCTTCTAAAGGATTATGTACATCAAGTTACATGCACTAAATAGAAAGAATAAAAGCTGCTGAGCACTGGCACTTGGCCAGGCAAGCGTATAACTAGTTCTGATAGGTGTTTTTAAGAACTCTAGCATTTGAAAACTACCCCAGTAATCATGCTGTACTCTCATCCAACCTGGTTCACCTGCCTCTTCAATAGATATTGGAAGTTTATTAGGATTTTATTATGCAGAGCTAGGAATAAATCCATTGAAGTTAATAGTATACCTGGACTTCTCCTAACCTCAGAGGACATGCTTGCTGTGGACTCCAGAACACATGTTTTCAGTGGACTTCCTCTTGTATTGTAAGAGCCCATCATGGACACAGGTGATTCAAGATGGCAAATACTTCCTAAAGATTACACATACATTTTTGTTTATTTTGAGATTGTATTTATTTATATTTCTATCTTCCCCTTATTCCCTCTGAACCCTCCTATATACCCCTCATACTCTTCTTTAAATCCATGGCCCACTTAATCTAATTAATAAAAAGCAGAGAGAGTGATGAGTTAAAACAAAAGTACACCAATATGTGGAGCAAACTAGCTTTCTGCTCCTGTAAACTCAGGAAAATTGCTACAAATTCGGGAGCTCAGTGTCCCTCTTGGAAACAACATTCTTCCGGAGGTGGTATTGAGAACAAAGTGAACAAACTGTGTAAATTATCTGAAAAATTGCACATAGTAAGTATTCAATATGTATCAATTCTTCTTTCTAATGCTCTAACATTTAATTAACTTTCAATAATTTTTACAATGATTTTGATCATATTCACCTCTATTCTTTTGCCATGTCAGTTCATACTTCATAGGAAGGAATTTAATGTTAGAGTTGTGTGAGGAACAATTTGGAGCAATCTGTTGCTCTGTTCCATCATAGAGTAAGAAAGATTAAGTTTTGCAGCCAGTACATTTGTTTTGAGAGAAAATTGATAGTGGGAAGGGATGTATGAATGTACCTTGGGGGAGTGCATGCACGAATGTACCATGGGAAATGGATGTATGAATGTACCTTGGGAAGTGGATGTATGAATGTACCTTGGGAAATGGATGTATGAATGCACCTTAGGAAATGGATGTATGAATGTACCTTGGGAAGTGGCAGGATAGTAAATTGTTCATTATACGCAAATTGAATTTAGAAAAGTTGAGTCTGCTTAGTTTTTAAACTATTATCATAGGATCAATAGGCACAAGCGAGCGTTGTTCGCTGTTCAGGAATATCACTAGCACACATGTGCAGTCTCCTTATTAGTGCCTGTTTCTATCGTAATTCACAGCGCTGTGCTCTTCACACACGCAGCCTCTGTGGGGGATTTGTTATCATTTTCTGTCTTTTTGTCCCTGCCTTTTGTCACACAAATAATATGCTGCTTTACTTTGACAATGTAAAAGGGTTACAGAAAATTTAAAGTGCATTGCTACACTTAGACGGGGGAATGAGTGGCAAGGGAGAACGCTGTGACTTCGAGATAGAAAGAGATGTGTTTTGACTACAGATGCAGATGCAGCGTTGATGAAGAAAACACAGGGAAGGTACAGGAGCACTCAGGGCAACCTTAGGGGTCTCCAGAGAAGAGGAAAATGTCAGTGTAGGAAATGTTCCTGCAGAGGGAAATAGAGGAAGCAGGAGGAGGAACGTTAGGCAGAAAGGGGAGCAGCCGTGGTGCTAAGCAGGTGAGGGTGTGGTGACCTTACCAAGACTGAGTACGTACGAGTATAGTCTTACATTGACATGTTTACCTATATCCACACATTTGTGCAGGTCTATGAAAGCACACACAAGCCTCTGTCTTATAGCATCTTTTCCTAAGGACAGAAACATATTTTTCCCTCACAGGGAGTGAGAAATGGTAACCTGGTGAATAGGATGAATGGGCAGTTTTGGACTCATCCTCTGGGACCAACTCACAGAGGTTACTTGTTTATTGATTCAGGATTCTCAAAAGCTCCTGGTGCATGCTCTTTGGCTATACAAATCCCAAGAAACCATTCCCTCACAAGGGGGATTCTTATGGATCGCTCTTGTATGACTCTCTTCTTTATACTTGCTTATATTATGTCTCCTTGATTGACAGATATAGGATTTCAAGATGAGAGTGCTTGCTTTATTATATGAAGGGAGCTTCAGGGAGGCATGTATTTCAGAACCTAAAATGTAACATAGAGAAAAAAATAGGAAAAGAGAAACTAGCAAGAAATGAAGGCTATTGTTGTGACTCCCACTGAAATCATATCAGCAAGCAATTGTGCTTGTGGACACAGCCCAGAGATTGAAAAAAAAAGATGACATCCTAGGATCATGGCTGAGGATATATATATATATATATATATATATATATATATATATATATATATATATCCTGCAATGTGTACATATATAAAGGCCCTAATGAAGGCAAATATCCCCCCCCGACAAAAAAAGTGCTAAAAATCCCTAGCAGTATCTTCTCACAGAACCAACAAAATATGGAAATTGACAGATATGGTGAAAAGGGATATCTTGTGTTTTGTTGCTGTGTGTTCTATAATAAGGGAACAGAGAGAAAGAGGAAATAACCAAGTTTTGTGAGCAGCCTGTCCGATGCTGCAGATGTTCAGGAGGCTTCAAACAAAGTTATTCCTTAGGGAGAAAAACAGAGAATTTGAAAAGCAGCTCAAAAATAGTAAATTTGGGGAAAGCATAAAACCCCATGTGACAAGTTCCCATGGCAAGATCAAAGTAAGAAATTGGTGCTAAGAGAAGAAACAGATCCAACACAAGATTTGAAAGCATCTTGACATGTAGAAAAAAAGAAATGTCCATGTTTCACTCATTCACATAAGTAAATTAATGGTGCAGAGATTATTAGATCAGATAATCTGGAAAGGATTAGAATATCAAAGTCTGCTGGTAAGCATAAGCAGTGTAGATAACCATGTGAACCAAATACATGAAGGTCTTAAAAATGTTGATGTTTGGTTTGTGTTTTTGTATCACTACTAGCCCTGCCATGAGGAGATGCATAATCTGCCAGGAAGTTTTTGACAGATTGTCTGCCGTGTGATATTTCCTTAGAATGGACAGCCACCTAAGTGGTGGTTAAGTTTACATGATTTCCCACTTTAATAAGACCTATTTTATTCAAATGAGCCTTTGAGCCATCTCTAAGTATCTTCATGCCTAATGTAATATAGTGGTGTATATATATATGTGTGTGTGTGTGTGTGTGTGTGTGTGCGTGTGCGTGTGTGTGTGTGTGTGTGTGTGTATGCTACATGGAACTCTTCAGGGAATAGTGATAGGAAAACTCACGCATGTGCAGTACTGATCAAATCACTTCTAAATGTTTTTTAATCTGTTCATTAACTCCATTGAGCCCAGAATATTTGGATGCAGTGGGCACTCCACCCTCTGTCTCTGACTCCTTCTTGTCTAGCTTTCTAATTTATGTTTTAAGACATCTTTCATGTGCAGCTTTGATTGAGAAGTCTTCAACTTTTTCAGATACCCATCTAGTACAGAAATAAAATCTCTAGTTCATTGAACTTCCATATCACACACTATTTCTGTGAGACTAACTAGATATGTAACTTACTTGGTGGTTGGAGCTAGATTATACTTATATTTATACCTTATAGACTGGAATAGAGAAAGTTACAAGGCATCATTGAGTAAATATCTATTGATATAATTTTAATTAAAAATAGGAAATTTTACAGGAAAGCCTTTAAAAAGCTGTCTACACATCAGTACAAATGACCAAGTATTAAACATAACTCTACCATTAGTTCCTCTGACTACAAAACATGTATCAACCTGTCAGCTAATCCAAAAACCACTGTACCTTTGGGATTGATGCTCGATGTGACGAAATCATCTATTATAAATATCTTCTAATTTGTACATTTGTACTGTGTTCCATTCAGCTGAAACCCCCATTTATTTAAACCACAGAATAGTTTACAGGATAGATTTGCTTTATGAGTGGTGGTTTTGCATTCACACTACCCTATCAGCTCAATAAATCTTCTGTAACACCTAATGCAGTTCAGCTTCTCTCCCTAGAGAAAATATCGTTGCTGGTTCTCTGTACTCAAATATACTAAGGGCCGGGAAGTCCTTTTAAGAGTCCCCAACTCCCTGTGTCTGCCTTTGGACTGACAATTTCTGATCCTATGCAGAGATTTTCTTTAATCGAGCATAGATGTCTGTGACCTTTTTCATTGCCTCTTACTCATTTCTGTGCTTTAAAACATTCTGATACCTATGTTCTATGTTTTATAAAGAAAGGCAGTTGAACAATATAAGGCATATTTGAAAGCCATCATTAAATGAGCTTCATATGGAGCTTTTTTCTACCAGGGCCAAGTCCAAAGCTAGAGAGTTGGATGGTCATAAGACTCTCAGCCGTGCAGTTTCCTCAAGGAAGGAGACAGTGGGGGTCTAAGTAAGCTGAGTCGAGCCCAGAGATACCCTGTGTGCAAGTAGAATTGTTAGGTACCACATCCTGAGGAGGGATAGGAAAGTGTGTGATACGTTCACATGAAGTTTGATGTCATATAAGCTTGGAAGACCCAATAGACATTTTGGCTTTGATGTTTGTGTGGTAACTCTGGAACAGTTTTGATGCAAATTCCAGCATGTAAGTGCACATTGTCCCTTGGCTCTTGGGTCAGCAGAGCCCTTTATTACTTAGTTTGATTTTAAGCTGGGCTACACTGAAGTTCAACCGGATACACAAACATCTGGGTTTGTCTAGTTAATCAGCTTTACATAGACCTTTACTAAGGTGATTTAAAAATGTTTGCATGTGAGGTGTACTTTTTTTAATGTCTTTCTTTGTGTACGTGGAGTGGATAATGGTAGTGATTATGACCTATGGAAAAAATCTTAAAGACTATTTACATACAAGTGTTGGGATAATTTGAATTTCATGTACTGGGCAGAGAAAAACATTAGAGAAAAAGTCACCCAATTTACAGTTTCTTTCTTCCTCCTCTCCGTGTACATTATGCAGATCCTGTCCTAAGCAACATTTGTGTCAGAAAGACAAAGAAAGCACAGCGTCATACTTTAAAATGCAAACTTTGAGGTAGAATTTCTGGGTTCAAACCATAAATCTCCACTCACAAACGTTCGGATATAGTATTAATTGGTTAACTAAAAGGGAAAGGATCTTGCAGCACTTATATAGCAAATGAAAAATGAACTCCAGATAATTCCTTCCGTTTAAACATGAGTCTATTACCTTCCTTGTCATTTTGACTGCTTTATTCTCTCCACTTTGTTATATAAAGAATCTAGAATGTGGGAAATGTAGGTCCCCAGCCATAACTTTTGTATCAGTGGATCCCACAGCTCTGTCTGTCAGACACAGACTGTCACAACAAATATTATGTGTGTACCTTGTACGGCAGCATCAGTGTTCTTACAGGTATGCATCCAGATATGAACAGTAGACATAGTGGCAAAAGCCTTTCTCATCCACCCAAGACAAAGAAACTTCTGTGTACCATTGTGATCAACTCTACCGTCTTACACACCAATTCTACATTTCTTTTGACTAATCAAGTTCTGGCCATGAATTCAAAGCCCAGATGCCAGTCCAAGGGGCAGGAGAGAATGGTTAGGACTATTCCAAAATTAGGTCTTCCATCACAGTGTGTACAAAACTTGGTCGCATCCTTTCCTTTCCTTTATTTTTCATATAGTTTTCTCAACACAAACCATACTGCAGAATTAATAGTTTTATTACCCTTCCCTGAAACAGGTGAATAAAATAAAAAGAATCATTTGTAATTGTGAAGTGAAAATCTATGTGGCTCATAGGAAATGTGTTTGTCATTTCTATTATTTGCAGGCTTTAGAAGACACGTGAGTTCTGTTTAATTTCAGAATAAATGTGTAAGATGATTTTCATTTATTCTAAGCATGTTGAGAAGAAAAGAGCATTTTATGACATAGATGTTGCTAAAACATGCAAAAAAGCTAACTATTCACTTCTTCATTCATCAGGTGTTTGTTGTGAGTCCACTATGTTTAGGAATCCTTCTGCATTTAAAAAGGGGTATTAGACCAGAAACTCTGCATAGGCTGGGCGGTGGTGGTGCATGCCTTTAATCCCAGCATTGGGAAGGCAGAGGCAGATGGATCTCTGTGGGATTGAGACCATCCTGGTCTACAGGAGCTAGTTCCAGGACAGGCTCCAAAGCTACAGAGAAACCCTGTTTCAGGAAAAACAAAACAAAACTGCATATTATGCGCTCAAAGTTAGGAATTTTTGAAAGTGTGGTTCCTCAGAGTGCAGAGGACAGGTGTATCCCAGAGGTGATACATGTGGCAGTCCAGAGGGTGGGGGAAGGGAAGAAGGAAGAAAGCCAAAAAGACAATAGATTTCTTTTAAGAGAAGATACTTGCATCTAAACAGTCTAATTATCCTGGTAAGAGGGAGAAAGAAATGGACTTGCGAGTAATTCCAGAGGTCAACTTGAGAGATCGAATGACAGTTGAAGCAAGTGTTTTAGCTTGAGGGCCCTGAGGATTGTGAATGCATTAACTGCTGTATGAGATATGGGTGTGGCTAGTCTGAGAGATGACAGTTCGTCCAGTTAATGGGAAAATAGCGGTGGGCTCTGGGTTGAGACCATGCAGCACAAATTGAAGTGTTATTTTAGGTGTAGAATCATGGCTCGAGATGAAAAACAATTTGTGAAACTGTTGGTGACTCATTAAACCTTTAATTAGAGGTAAAGGTGTCGGAGAAAAATCAAACAGAAAGGAAAAGTATACGGGAAAAGGATGGCATCCCAACATTTAAGATGCAAAATAAAAGGAGCCAGTGAAGGAGATTGAGTGAGTAGGGAAAGGGGAGATTCAGAGAGGTGGGGTGGGCCATTCTCAGAGAGGTTAGGGATGGGAAGTACACATCAGATCAAGGAGAAAGAGCTCAATGTGTGTGACTTGTTCAGATCAAAGATGAGAAGTCACAACAAACTGATTAATTCACTATGTTTACCTCATAGCCACGTCAATTGGTTTTGAAATGAAAATGCTTCTTTTATCTAAATATTTTGTATTCAAATAGTGAATTTGGTTAGGAATCCATAATATTCTCCCATGGTATTTCAAAGTGTGCCCAAATTCAGCTTGAGAGACAGACAGTTTCATCTCTAGTACAGCAATCACTGGTGAATAGATCATCATCTTCCTCACACGCCTTTGATTCTCAGCACTGAGTTCTTGACCTAAGGCAATGGGAAAAAGCAATCATCTTTATTGCAGTTTCCTAAATACGCATAGAGAGAACGTGTAACACTCCCTGTGGATTGGAAGAGTGAGAACACTGTTATTAATCTTCCTAGGGCAGTTTTCCATGGTACTGGTGGCAGCTGTTTTAAGGGTTTCTAACAAAAACTGGCAAGAGTTTCAGTCTGCATCCTTTGTTGTTGTTTCTTATTGTTCTAATGGGAGACTTAAAAAAAGGCAGAAAATGGGGAGATAGGACACTTAAAACAAAGATGATAGGCACCGGTACATTTGCGCCAGTGCTGCTTAAATATCTCAGAGTGGAAGGGAGGGGGAATGAGCACACTGACAACTGATCATCTCATGCAGACCAAGTTTGCCCCACAAGCATAGGCATTTTTTCACATTTTTGTTTTCTTTGTTTCAATGAGCCCTTTCACTGTGATTAAGCACTTTAATCAGAATCCATACACATCAAAACAAAAGTCGAAACATTTAAATTGCCCCAAAGGGCATGAGTTATCCTCATTGCACAAACGTTCTGGCTTCCTGCACAGTTCAAAAAGTCACTGGTGTTAGTGTATGTGAAGTAGTGAGGGCTCAGCAGGGTTACTGGGTTGAAATTTTAAAACCAAGGCAGGTAAGCATAGGGAATAATTTAGTAACTAGGGAATCTGCTTGGCTTGGACACTAATCACATTTCTTTTTTTGTTTCATTTTTATTACTTTATAAATAATACCAATTAAAATTTCCACTTCTTCCCCTCCTCCCACTTACCCCTTGCTGTCCCACACATCCTTTCCCCAAATCCTTCCAGTCCTAAGAGAGGGCAAGTTACCCTACCCTGTGGGAAGTCCAAGGCCCTCCCCACTACATCCAGGCTTAGAAAGGTGTGAATCCAAATAGACTAGGGTCCCCAAAAGCCAGTACATGCAGTAGAGACAAATCCCAGTGCTATTATCAAGCTGTCATCAAAAACCTCCCAACCAAAAAAAGCCCAGGGCCAGATGGTTTTCTTGCAGAATTCTACCTGAACTTCCAAGAAGAGCTAATACCTATACTCCTTAATGTGTTCCACATAATAGAAACAGAAGAGTCGTTGCCAAACTCTTTTTATGAAGCTACAGTTACCCTGATGCCAAAACCACACAAAGACAACCAAGAAAGAGAATTATAGGCCAATCTCACTCATGAACATTGATGCAAAAATTCTCAATAAAATACTGGCAAACTGAATCCAAGAACACATCAAAAAATCATCCATGCTGAAAAAGCATTTGACAAAATTCAACAACCCTTCATGATAAAGGTCTTAGAGAGATTAGGGATACAAGGATCATATTAAATATAATAAAAGCAATATACAGCAAGCCGACAGCTAACATCAAATTAAATGGAGAGAAATTCAAAGTGATTCCACTAAAATCAGGAACAACACATTCCTTTTCTTAGCAATGCACTTAGTAACCTGTTGTCGAACTAGCTCCTACCCCTATCACCTGCATCTAAAAGCCTATGTACTTACTGCTTTGTCTTAAACAACACAAATATATTATTCCTTTAGCAACTTCTATACCATTGCCATTCAAATACAATCAAAAATGTGTCTGGGGTTTTGAAACAGAGGGCCAGTCTGGCCTGGGCTAGTTTTGGGTGCATTTGGTGTATGATAAACTGTGTACTTTGTAGAAAATATTAGAGGGAATGCACTATTTACCATCTATGCCTGTATATAATTGGACATACATCTGGAAAAAAAACATATGAATCGTAGAAAGGTACATGGAACAGAGAAAAATTTACATAATTTATCTGTCAATCAAAACAGTGGAATACACAAACTATGCTTAAAGCCTCCAGCTTCTTCTTTTGACCC
This sequence comes from Microtus pennsylvanicus, assembly GCF_037038515.1. Taxonomy (NCBI): domain Eukaryota; kingdom Metazoa; phylum Chordata; class Mammalia; order Rodentia; family Cricetidae; genus Microtus; species Microtus pennsylvanicus. The sequence continues at coordinate 19,431,682 of NC_134583.1, forward strand.
TCCTAAAGAGAACCCTAAGTAGTAACCGAGCCTCTGAATACCCTCTCGGTCACAGCCTGCTGTCTATTCTGGCAGGGTACCTATAACTTGCACTTTTGTTTTGCTCTAAGTAAAACTTTCTGCTACATTGCTTCCCATGTGCATCGTTTCCAGTCCTTTGAACAAGGTACCAAGAGTTTGGAAACATCTAATCAGACAGACGCCATGTGTCACAGACTGGAATTAGTATGCCGAGGAGCTGCAGTGATGTGTGCTTCCTTTGGTCATCAAGAAACTGCCCGCTGAAGCAGAACAGCCCTGCTTCTGGATGGTGCCAGGAGTAATTCTCTTGGGAAAGACTGTATACCGAGGAAAGGAGAAAGAGAAGGTAGACATTGACGTTCCTGAGCATGGTCCTAAAATGGCAACACACTCTTTTTTCTTTACTTTACTTTTTTTTAAGTATGTGAAGACAGCACTGAGTAATGCCACACTCAACACAGAAGTAATGACAAAATAGCCATGGTTGAATTCCACAATGACGCCATAGCTATGATACTGCTTTAAGATTTGAATGACTCTTGCTTTTAAAATTTTATTCTCTTCAGGTATCACATTTGTATTGTCAAATGTAATCACAAATTGTGTGTGATAACCAAATGAATTATAACCAGTTTGAAGGGGACTTGTCAAAAGCTTTTAATAGGCATGTTATTCAGTCCCATGACTATCCCATGTCTGGTGAATCTAACACATGCACTTGATGTCTTAGCATCGCCATTGTTGGTGACAGCTTCATGTAAGCCAGTTTTATTGCTGCCTACAGCGTATAAATGGGAATAGACTTTAGGGCAGCTCATCATTAAAATGAAAAAGTAAATCCCTCCAGGAGCTGTGATGGTCTCCGTGAATGTGAGAACCTCACTTTGATAGCTCTCAGAAAGCAACTGAGTCATGGAGGGATGTCATCAGACTGTTTCATTGTTGGCCGTCTTTTACCTTAAAATCTAATCTCTATTTTTATGAGATAAACATTGCATCGTTAAGCAGAAACCCTATTAAATTAGATCATTTTGGCTGCAGAGAATGTCACATACTCAATTGATAAGAAAAGTTTTTACTTAGCCTTCTAACATCTCAAGTACACAACTTCTTTACACACTTTTCTTCATTCATGCACAGTGAAAATCTCAGTGTTCTGCAACACTCCTGTCTCCACCTTCATTTTGATGCTCTCTCGAAAGTTTTCTGAACTTGTGACATGAAGATATTTCTTTATCCTTTTCTAATTCTGAGCCTTGATTTAATAATATGTGTATCTTTTATTATTATATTTGCCCTACTGCTTTTATACAATTGTTTTAGCTTCCTATTTCCAACATGGAGCAAGTTCTTTGGAAGCTAAAATTATTTCTTTTTTCCTCTTCATCTCCTCACCATCAATCTGTCATGAATGACTTAATATGGGGATACTGAGTAATGTGTCTAACTGCCTAATGAACGTTCTGTTCTACTTTACATTCCCTGGAAAATGTACCGTAGAAGTCACTAGAATGGTATCAGTAGAAATAGTACAGATGCCCGAAGAGCATCTACCCAATAAAAGTAAAGGGGCGTTAGAATGAACATGACAAAACAAACAAACTTGCAAAGTCTGAGTCTTAGAAGAATAACTTAGAAGAATTAGCTGCCCTAATATGAGGTAGGTAGCTCTCTAGTGACGCTGAGTGCTAAGAGCCTGGAAGCAGTTCTTAGCTCACCTTGGGGCTCTCCTTCTTAGCAGCCTGTGCCTACGGCCTCTTTTACAGCTGTGGGTCCCACATAAACTTACTTGGATCAAGAAAATTTCTATCAAGTCTTCTATTCAAATGAGCACTTCTGCATGTTCAGTAAGCAGTTGCTCTTCTTTTTATTCTATTTATTATATGATGATTACTTCTTTCTTTGATTTTCAAAGCTATACATGTGTCTGCACAAGGCACAACGGTATGTTGTAGAGTGATTTATTCATTCATACCCATTAAATAAAAATTTTAGATTGAGTTTGTTAAAATATATATATTATTAAATTATAGGTAATATTGACTGTATCAACTGTTTTACAGAAATGTGTTTGGAAATGAATGAAAACTCTAAGAGTCTCTGGTAACCTTTGGAGTGCAGGAGTCTACAGCTGCACCTTGTTTCTGTCTGGATAATAGAGCTTTTCAAAGTCAAATTCTACTGTAGGTGTGCTCTAAGGAATAACACATTTTAAAAATGATGACAGAGCAGAGCATATACATACACCACGTGGGTGCTGCGAATGGAACCCAGGTCCTCTGCAAAAGCAGTGAGTACTCTTAACTGCTGAGTCAGCTTTCTGGCTCAGAAACACAGCACATGTAAAAGAGCTGCGTTTGCCCTTTATTTTAATTATGTTCTTCAATCATAACAAATATCAATGAGGCAATCAATAAACCAAGTGCTTAATATGTGGAGTTTAATATAAGCCAAAAACTTGTCTCAGACAGAACTTTGTGACCTTGCTAGTTGAAGATAGATATTGTCTAGAGACTCTGATTTCAAAAAAAAAAAAAAAAAAAAAAAGGAGTAACAATTCCTCTGGAAGTGTACTGTGAAGAGTGTGCCAGAACAACGAGACTGTTTTCAAACCCAACTCTATTCTCTTAGAAATGGCCCTAAGTAAAAAATAAATTTTGATTTTATTTTAGGTTTATTAAATAGTAATAATGCATTTCCAACCTTTTGGATAGGTTTTAAAATAAAATATTTTGTCATGTTTTTATTCTTATTAAAATAGAAATAGTATCCATAAAAGCTCATTTGATGTGTCAGTTTTATGTGTGTTGTCATGTACATAACTATTCAGCATGAAAACTGCTGCAACATTTTTGAAGTTATAGACCATTTGAACATTATAGAAGTCTATAACCATTTTATTTCAATCTACCTGACCCTGATTCAGTCAACTGAAAGACTTTAAAGTTCTCTGGCCCTGGATTCTAAATTGCCCTGCCTTGAAGCTTTCAATATAAACTTCAGATTTCCTATATACTCAGTTAGTATTTTTTTTTATTATCTCCCATAATAAAAAAAAAAGCAAACCTGGTGAGATGGCTTGGTGGGTAAGAGCTCTTTCAGCTTTGGAAGAGTGTCTGGGTTCAGTTCCTAACACCTAGGCTGTTGTTTGCAACCATTTATATAACTCCACTTCCAGAGTTCCAGCGCCCTCTTTTGGACACTGTGGGTACTGCACATATGTAGTGCAGTATGGACAAATAACACAGACATACACATTAAATAAAAACAAATAAACCTCAAAAATAATTAATGTAGATGTGTTAGTGCACAACTTTAATCCCTGAAAACGGAGGCAGAAATAGATCTCTAAGAGTTCAAAACTTGCCTGTACTACACAGTAAGTTCCAGAAGATCCAGGACTACATACATCTTGTCTCAAAGTTAATAATAATACAAAGAAGAAGGAGAAGAAGAAGAGGAGAAGGAAGGAGGAGGAGGAGGAGGAGGAGAAGAAGAAGGAGAAGAAGCTAATAGATGTCCAATGAAAGTGTAGATTTCAACTGCATACCAATTCCTATTTCTTGAATGTTTTTGTTAGAATCAGAATCAATGAGCAATCATCTCTACTAACTATAGAGTGTCTATGATACACTTTCCTATCCATTATTCCACAAGCAATGAACAATAGTTAATGGCCAGATAATAATTATGTCATTATATCAAACTTCCCAATTTCTGTATAAATATTGCTTATAAATTTAATTAAACTTTCTCCCTAGAAATGATCCCCCAAGTACCTCTATGGTTCTTCTTATATCATTAACAGACACCATAAATTGCAGGTGTATTATAAATAGCTCCTACAAGCCAATGATCAGTGGTTATCCTAACTTTCTTCATGTGAGTTCTGCTCTTTTGCATACATTGATTTTATTCCCATTTTTTAATAAACTGAGTCATTTTGGGAGACTCTGAGTGTGAAAACTCTCTGAAATCGCTGCATATGGATTGCTATTTAAGAGAATTTCTATATTTTCACCCTACCTTCTTCTACTTTCCTTATTTCTGACAGAGGGAAAGAAGAATGTCATCCTTTGGATGTGCACTGGCATTCACAGGCATTAGCATTCACTGTAGCCAAGATGAAGTTAAAGAATCATAAAAGCATAGAATTAGAGGAAACAGAAAAGGTGTCATGCTAGAAGACTTTAAGGGTAATTGAGATAACGCCATGCTGAGCAGAGTTGTGTCTCATTTGTCTCGCTGTAGGAAGGAAAAGCCTAGGTTAGAAAGTATTTCTGAGCAAAATCAGCATACTCTTCCTTAATCAGAGAAATCTAGGATGAGAAGAGAACAGGCCTGCTTCTTTGGAGAATGCTAAAAATTAATCTGCAAATATCTAAAAAGAATGTCAAAAGAGAAGATGGAGCATGTGAGTTTTTTGAACCAGGTAATGGTAGTAATGCCAATTCACATTGAAAACATACATGAAGAAAATTATAACTAAAATTACCTGCTAAATTATCCATCAAGACAGTACCATTGGCCATAATGAGACTGTTTTCAGTGGTGCCTGAGTACAGGTTCCAGATTGCAATAGCTTGAATCTGTAACGGTGGTAAGCAGGGACACCACAAATAGTAGCAACCCTTTTCCAAGAGGTTCTATTAAGATAGAAAGAATAAGGAGAGGAATGTGCCAAGAATACGAGTGAGCCTTATTACTTTATGGAGGTGTTCAATGAAACATATGAAGCAGCAGCTTCTTTCTTTTTTTTTTAACATTTTCTATTTATTTATTTATTTATTTATTAAGGATTTCTGCCTCCTCCCCACAACCGCCTCCCATTTCCCTCTCCCTCCCCCGGCAGCTTCTTTCTTAAAGACTTCAGTATGTACTTAGCAGCTATCATCCTGAGATTTGAGACCACTTCCTTTAGGTGGTTTACCGGATTGATCTATGAAATTGAAACAAGAAATGCTCAAAGCACCATTTGTACAGAACTAGTGACTGAGGGACAAAATGAGTTTGCTTTTGTTTTGCTTTCCTTCCCATCTTACCAGGTACTGTATATATTATTTGAGTCCTACCAAATTAGATTGTTTTAGTCTTATATCACAGCTATAATACGAATTGCAAGGTATTTCCTACTACTTGAAATGGCTAAACATTTTAATTTAAATGCATATATTTCAGCTATTGATCTACTGAATCATAATTCACATATCCTCACTTTTTATTTCCCAAGTCTGTAAAAATGTCAGAAATACAATTCACATCGATTTTGTAATTATGGTCTTTATTGCTGCATGCGAATAACAGAGAATACTATCAGCAAATTAGTAGGTGGTGGTATTAAAGGAAAGAACAGATTCTGGTGTAAGCACCGTGTTGAAATCATCTTCTCCTTTGTCAGCTGCACGGGGTTCTTTGGGTGCTTCCTCTCTCTCACTGTCCTTTGTGATATCTGACCACACCAGTGGTAATTAAAACATCCTACTTTCTCTGCACCAGTTCTAGTATAAATATGTCAGTTCCAATTAAGTAGCAGTTATCTGAACTTGTATTAAACATATCTGCACTAAAAATTAAGACTAAATTTGAATATGGGATCAGTATGATTAGAATAAAACTATGGTTAAAGTTGCAAAAGTGGATACCAGGTAAAAGGAAAGGAAACCTACAGTTGAGAACTAGAAATAAATAAATGAGGAGAGAATATTGAATTTAATTTTTTAAAAAGCACTGTAGTTGAAAATTATGGAATCAGTTTTGCCAATATCTCTCTAGGGTAAAATTGGCTCTTTTCAAGAACTCTGTCAGGTGAATGGTGCAAGTATTATGAAGGATACAAGAGCAGAGTTTCTTTCTGCTCCTGGAAAAGAGTATGACAGAGATATATTTAAAATGATATACAGTAATATTATTGGGGACTAAGACTATTAAAAGTTTATAACAAGTGAAAAATGGTGCAAGTCGAATTCTAGAGAATGAACATATAAAATAAAGATGCTTTTAACTGTCATTTATGAACTTTAATACTAAGTCACATTCATTATTTCAGTATGCGAACAGCTCTATGAACGAATAGCCTAGCTTCTGGCTTCAGCGCAATTTTCACCCCTCAGCACAGTGGGGCTCCATCACCTCGGTCCTTTCATTGGTGCTGCTGTATTTGATATGAGTAAGGAGCACTAATTCCAATAACTGAGAAATAAATTCACACCTAAATACTTTTGTTGACTTCCTCAAGCCCTAGTAATTGAATAGCTTTCAATGCTTTGTCTGTATTTATAATATCTAAATAGAATAAAAGCAGATAACTATGATTGTCCCAAGAAAAAGTTATCAACTTAAACACGACTACTAATGAGGCTCCCATTCTATAGCTTTCAAACCATAGAAAAACTAATATAGTTCTATTTTTACCAGAACTTTACTGCATGGGCAAACATCTATGCATGTCTATCTGCACCATATCCCTGCATAAGACGTTAAAAGCACTAGTTTCCTGGGGTTTGTTCAGGGTGGTTTTTTTTGCTGGTTCTCAAAGACTGTCAGAGCTCCTAAGACAATTGTAGAGTTGCAGAACAAGTGATTCTGTTCCTATCTTCTTCCCTGATTCCTATCATCATCTAAAGTTGCTATAATGGTGCAGTAGGTAATTGCTTTGAGTTTTTGCTCACAGACTGAAGTCATACCTATCTTCATTTATTTAGCCATCCATTTATTCAACAGACTGCATGACATATATTATACAATGAAGCATCAGAGAGTTTGGAGAGTTTCAAAAGGCTGCTAAATGATTCTTACAAAGAAACAACTGAGAATGTTGGGTCACATGAGAACAGATCGGGCAGTCTTTAGATCTCTTTTTGGGGAGCCAAAGTCTCAGTCGCCTGCTTTTTCTGTGGGATGCATTTCTTAGGGAGTGGGTGCTTTAATTTTGGTCTATGTGTTTGCATTTTGCTGTCTTCTTCTTGATGTACTGATTCTCTGATATCTTAATAATTGCAATGCTTGATCTGCTTAATGGCTATGAGCTCTGGAGAACAATGTCATTTCTGAACACATAAGGGATTTCACCAATAGGAAAACAGAGACTTCAAAGTCTTTCCTGGAAAAAAAAAGGAAAGACATTTTCTAAATGATAGAACTGCCATAAAAGTGTCAATAAACTGGAAGACAAGTTACTTCTTCTGTTTTCAGGATAAAATCTGCAGTTTTACCTTGACTAAACTCTTTGGATTGCTCTTTTTTAAAAAAAAAAAGACCCAAATAAGTAATTCAGTACTTATAACTACTTATAACTACTTCAGTAGTTTCCAGTTATAGAAATATATTATTCTGGGCAAAGAAAGTATGAAAGTTATTGAAAAGTATAGTAGTGTCTCTGTTTCAAAGCAGAAAAGTGAGTAGAGATTGTTGTAGCAATAGATGGAACACTGGTTACCCAAACAGTGTTTGGTGGAGTTTGATCTATAGCACTGAGTTCTAGGACTACCTTCCATTTTCTCCATAAGCTCGCATGTGTGCATAGCGTTGCAAACAGTTCCCTTTAGAATAAGCTTCTACTTCGTGGGAAAACAAATCATTTGCTTTCCTTTGGTCTTTCTTTTTTATCTCTTTTGCCTACCAGTTCCAGTTTGGTTATAGGCTACATTTAAATGGAAGTGTATCAAAAATTTTCATCCTGTATTTTTTTTATCATTCTATCAGACCAGTTCCAGTTAGAAGCAGACCCTACATATTTAACAGAAACCCAAATCATCTCATACATAAGCCTCACTGCCCACTGAGTTTGAGTCTACAATTGAAGAACAATACTACATTGTACATTCGATGACCCCTATGATCTTGTGTAATTATCATTGTTGGGGATCCCTGCCTTAAGAAATAAGTTTACTCATTTCAGCATGAGAGGAGTAGCTAGAAAACTCATGATTATCATCAGTAAGGCCGAGAACACCTACTAGTGAAGGGACTCAGTAGGCAAAGAGAAGTGGGCTGGACCTTCCTCCATTGCATTTATAAATTTAGGTCTCTTTTATTGTTTAGTGTCTTTTTGTTTGTTTGCCTGGGTTTTGTTTTAGAACATTTGGCACATGCCAAATTTGGGTACAAGTACACCTAGATTGTGTCTGTACACTGTTATCACAAGGAAATAATTTTAACAACCTATCCCACCTTTATAGTGAAAAGACTGAACATGGTATATATGTGGGAGTACCACGTAATTGTGTGTGTACGTGCGTGTGTGTGGTTTCTGGTTTAGATTATTCAATAGACATTGTTTTCTCCTTAAATTCCCTATTGAAATGTAAATTATTGCATTTTATTATTAAGACTATTTGTTAACTACTTTTTCCTCACCTTATTGCCTACTTTTAACTTTCTACTTTCAGACATACCCAGCTTTGTGTTGTTTCTTCTTACAGGCCCTCTCTATGTAATAGCTTTCAAAGCTTTCATGATCCACATTATACTCACTTTTACTGGGAAGGTGCAGAATAGTCTCAAGCCCCTTGAGTTTTAAAATGGGAAAAAGAAAGCTCACAAAAAATTGAACACAGTTACAGTTATAAATGTGGTGATTGCTGTGAAAGGCCTTTTTCTTTTATTATTTATTTATTTAGGTTTTCGAGACAGGGTTTCTCTGCAGCTTTGGAGCCTATTCTGGAACTAGCTTTTGTGGACTAGGCTGGCATCAAATTCACAAAGATCCACCTGCTTCTGCCTCCTGAGTGATGGGATTAGAAGCAGGTACCACTACCACTTGGATAAAGATATTTTGTAATTGTTTGTTTTTCAAGACAGGGTTTTTCTGTGTAACAGCCCTGGCTGTCCTGGGAACTCACTTTGTAAAATATACTGGCCTTGAACTCACAGAGGTCCACCTGCTTCTGCCTCCCAAGTGCTGGGAATAAAGGAGTGTGCCACCCAGCTCTTTCTTTTTATTATTAAAAGATTTTTAATGCAATCTTTTCTCATTTTACATAATTATCCCTGTTTCTACTCCCTGCCTTCCTCTCATCTTCCCTCCACCCTCCATTACTCAGAAAGGGTAAAGCTTCCCATGGAGAGTCAACAAAGTCCGACACTTCGCTTCTAGGCAAGTGCAAGGCCCTCCTCCCTATGTCTAGCTGAGTAAGGTGTCTCTCTAAAGAGAAGATACTTCTAGAAGCCAGTTCAAGCACTAGGGATAAATTCTGGCCCTCCTGCCAGTGGCACTACAGATTACCAAAGCCTCAAAACTGTTCCTCACATTCAGTGGGTCTAATTTGGTCCTATGCAGGTTCCCCCTGTTATCAGTGCAGAGTCAGTGAGCTCTTGCTAGTTCTCAGGTCAGCTGTGTCTGTGGGTATCACCATCATGGTCTTGACTCCTTTGCCCATATTATTGCTCCTCCCTCCCTTGCACTGGGCTTTGGTAGTTCAGTCCACTGCTTCTCTGTAGATCTCTGCATCTGTTTCCATCAGTTGTTGGTTGAAGGTTCTATGATGATAATTAACGTAATCATCAATCTGATTATAAAAGAAGGCCAGTTTAAGCATCCTGTCCACTGTAGCTTAGCGTCTTAGGTGGGTCATACTTATGGATTCCTGGGAATTTCCCTAGCGCCACATTGAGGGAGCCATTGAACACCTAGCCAGAAATATCACACTAGTGATAAGGACTTCTGTTGAGTTTTCCAGACAGGCTGCAGGAACTAGACTTGACTTGGACTGTGAAGGAATAAAGAAAGGATAGACACACATATACAAGGACAGAAAACCTAGGATTGGGTGACTTAAGCTCCCTAATACAGAAGTGATGCAACTTGGAAGCTCAGTATGTTTATCATACACAGTTAAACAGGAATATTCAATTATTGTATGCAGCTGAATAAAGAGGCAGGATTTGTGGTGTACCACAGAATCAAGAGAGCAGGTTTAGATAATCTCTATAGAAGTCTCTCTAGGGAATCAGTCAGGCCATAAATATCAGTGTGGAGAAAGAAGAGGAATGGTGTACATCGTGTGCAATGTCGATGTTAATGCTCAGAAAACTGAAAAAGCCATTACCAAACCTGAGCCTCATCTGAGGAGGGTTTGGTCACCCAGTGGTACTGAGGCCTTTGAGTCCTTGACATCACTCAGCACTTTACTTACCCAGTGCTGCTGCACAGTCTTCCTTCTCTGTTCTTCCTTATCACTTTATTTTCTTCTGGGATGCCTTTCTCCACAATTCCAGTAATTTTGTATCTAAAATTGCATCAAAATACACTCAATACCACCTTTTACAGTAAATTGCTTTCTGACTTTAATCCCTTTTAATCCATGTTCTCTCACTTTTATCAGAATATGTACTCTAGGTTGGTCCAAACTTAATGAAGATGGAGATCTTAATGGCACCTACACTTTACTAGACACCAAAATTCATGACTGTAGAAGAGAAAGACATCTGTGGCCCATGGAGAGACTTGGTAAAGGTAACTGTGATAGCCACATACTTTCCACATAGAAATTGTCTTTTTGTTTTTCAGTGCCTGCTGAGGAGGGAATGACATTGAATAAGTTCAGTCTCAAAACCAACTCCACAATACTCCATCGTGTTGCAAATTTATTACAGGGGTGTTTTGTTGAAGGTCTCCATGTGGAATTAAATTGTATTCCTGTGAGTTAAAAGAAATAAAGAAGGGAGGATTCAATGTCAGGTCGCCTAAGCAGTTGAAAGTCATACTACATAGCTTTAATCAAAGCTACTCAGTAACACAAATGGGACTCATAAATTCCCCTTTATTTATAGCTTAGGCGATAGACTTTTAAGGACAGAACCTGGTCATGATACTGTAAAACCCTGAAATTTAAGCTAAACAGGGATTGCAAAAGAATATAGTAGCCAGGCTTTTTCTCTCTCATATTTTTCCTTTATTTTCTCTTCCCTCCCTTTCACTTTTCCCTTCTCTTCCTCTTTTCTTTTACCTCACTTGTCCTTGTCACTGTAAGAATTTTCCAGTTCAACAATTACTCTTCCTTTCTATTATGTATTGTCATGGTTGAAGCATGTCTTTAACAGACAGGGAACCCTGGTGATTTATTTCAAGAACAAAATGAGGCCTGACATTCCAAGGTTGGCACCGACTTCAGTGTTCCACTTCCTGAGTATGGGTCAGAATGTGTGCATCACTGAGGAATGAAGAAGTCTATTGTGCTAGAGAACACTGGAATCTGGTGGACTACCTTGGATTTGAACCCATTCTACCTCTAACCTCTGCTCTTTGGATCCGGTTAGCTTTTTAGTCAGAGATTTATTTCTGAAGATAGAATCTTTGTATAATGATACAGCATGTATTCTTTATCCAGTGACAGTGCTGTGTGGGATGTTACATATCAAAAGGAAGTATCAAAACTTATTCTAGACAAAGAAAGGGAATGAGAGAAATGGTAGAGAAAAGTGGGAGAGAGATATTGAAAGGAGAAGGAGAGAAAACACCGCGATTTGTCTTCCATGTCACATATGGGCAGGAAAAAAGAATACCATCAGGAATAGACCATAAAGAATAGACTTTTTCTGATGTCACTGTGGAGGAACATCTCTCTATGCAGTGAGTGCAAGGGATTTCTGGGAGGGAAAGGGAGCTTGTCATAAAGAATAAGAGAGGGTACGAAGCTAAAAAGCACCAGAAGGGAAGCTTGGTTGGATCAGTGTTCATCCAGGGTTCTGCAAAAATCATTGACAAACTCTTCCTGGGGGAATCCTGGAGTTTGCTGTGCCTATTTTTACTGTAAAGCAAAACATTTCATCTTCTCAAAAAAAGAAATTCAGTATATGTATACTATCTGTGCATATGTTTGTTACAGTCACATGTACATATTCTAATATATGTCTTCTTCTCTAGTTATGTATTATCATTATCATTTTAAATAGTTCTGACAAGATTGAATTGTGAATTGTGGAAAGTAAAAATGAGTTATAACTAAATTATCCCCATGTCTACTAATCTTGTTTTACAAATACAGTATAAACATGCAGTGAGTATATGAAAAATTGAGAGATAGAGGAACAAATCATATATTATTTTCCCTGATGTAACCATTGGAAGTCCCATCCCAACCCAATGCTCATAACCTTTCTAAGTCCTCTGGTACCTGTCTCTTCTCCTTGCTTTGTAAATTGTCTTACAGGGACAAAATAGTGTAGGACAGATTATTCAGTTTGTTTCCTTCTCCTTGGAACCACTATCCTTTGTCCGCATCTTTCATTGCTTTCTCAACTCTCTCTATATTTACTTGTGAGTTTCTCTTTTACCCCATTCCTCATATTCTTGTATCTGTTACAGATTCCAAAGCTCTTAGTGTTTCTATTGCTCTTTTTATGGAAACAAGCTATATTCTATTTTTCAGGCTCTGTGTCTAGCCATTATGTAAAACGTATGTTATTGCTATTGCAAATTCTGTACAGCATGTAGTAAACAATCCACAACCTTCATAAATACTCTCTCACTGCTGTCCTAAATGTTTTTTTTTTTTCTGTAATTGCTTACTTAAATTGGAACTACATTTTGGTAGCCAACATAAGCCACTGAACTTGTGTGCAAGTATTTAAATCTGAACTGCTTTATGCATGCAAAACGAAATCACAAGTTTGCATGGCAATCTTTGGTATTTACTAACAGTATAAAAAAGCTACGTGATGAGTCATTTCTAGAATACAGCATTTTTTGTTAATGGATGCCTACAAATACCTACAGAACCCAAAATGGATATTCTGCTCGGTTTATAGAGGGTTATTTGGTCTCCACTCTGACATTTCAGATGTAGAGTGCCCTCCCAAGAATACATGTTAATGGAATGGCCCCATACTGTAGCTTTATGGAATCATCAAATGTGATATCTATTATAAAGAATGCCAAAGCAAGGGATGTTGATACTCCAGTCCCATGTTTTTTTCTTCTTTTGGCTTCCAAGGCCCTATGAGATGAGCAGGCCTCCTCATTTACATGTTCTTGCCATGATCTTTGCCACAGACTTCCCCTCAACACACACCCATAAAATATGACACAAGAAAAAGGACAATGGACTGAAATCATGAGTCACAATAAATTGGTTCTTCTTTTAAGAGGTTTGTGCCAGTCATCTATAGTAACAGAAGATTACCAAATACATTTTCTAGATGTAACAGAGAGCTGCACAGAGCACTCCACAGCCCATCATGTCACAGATATCACATGGGCAAAGTGGGTCAGTTTACAGTGCCACCAAAAAACCTGGGTAGTGTAGATTTAAAATGTCTCATGTAGTTCATGCATTTCAAAACTGGGTCCTCAGCAGGTGATGCTGATTAGGGGAAATTGTGGAACCTTCAGGACATAGGGTCTCACTGAAGCATAAATGTAAATGGAGACTGCCTGTTAATTTCCATTCTACCCAGACACAATAATAACACAGAAACTATATTAATTGCAAAAAATGTTTGACCTATAGCTTAGGCATATTCCTAGCTAGCTCTTACACCTTAAATTAGCCTATTTGTATTACTCTGTGTATTACCATGAGATGGTGGCCTACCAGAAACTTTCTGGGTGTCTTTCTCCTTTGGCAGCTACATGGTGTCTCTCTGACACCACCTACTTTCTCTATCTTTGTTTGGATTTCCTGAGTAGCTTTACTCTCTTAAGTCATTGGCTGGAACAACTTCTTTATTAACCAATGATAATAAAGCATTTTCGCAGCATTCAGAGGGGAATCCCACATCAAATGAAAGTTAATGTTGGGTAGAGCTTTATGGGTTAAATCTTTCAGGCCTGTATCAGGTGACAGTTTCTTTGTGCTTCCTGAACTACCACTGTCAGCAAGTTCCCAACACCATACTTTCCCCCATTATATGAACTAGTATCACTCCAACCATGAGGGAAGATAAATCATTTTTCTCTGAATTATGTCTTTTGTAACAGCAGTGAGAAAAGTGATGAGCACATCTACAAAATCAGAAAAGTTGTGCCTTTCTCATACTTCTGTGTCCTTCCTTTTGTACTTCCTCTTTCTACCCAACCAAACCTTCCTACAGACATTGATATGTACAGAAGCCAATGTCCACCCGGGTCTTCCCTGCCCCTGGTTGCTCATTCCTGTCTCCTTTTCTTTCATTGCTAAGCATCTTAAAGAAGAGGCTTCATATCTTCACTAGTGACCATCCTTTGTCTTACTGTCCTGTTGTCTACCTCTGCCTGAACATTGACATAATGCTGTCTTGGTGACATAAAGAATGTCTTGGTGGAAGCTCGGTGACTCCTTACCCTCAAATATACTTTCAGGGTCTATTCCAATAGGTCATTCACTTCCTGTCACACTGTTCTCCAACTTCTGTGAAGCTTCATTCTTGCTCATTTCTTAATTTTTAGTATCCTTCTTAGTTTTCATTCTTGACTTTTCTTTCATGTGCTCTCATGCTTTCATAAAGTCTCAGACACTTTCAAGCCACAAATCCTATGTGCCATATGAATTCTCTATGGTATATACATCATTTATTCTCCCCAACAACAAATACAATTTCTTGCTAGGTGTGGATAGTTCAACCCACATAAACCCATGAACCAAAATGAAATAGGGATATATATAAGGGATAATGTGAAGTTTCTGACCTCCATACTCACCTGAGAAATGGTAGATTTATGACTCTCACTTATTACAGGACCTTGTAGAAGATCATTCCATTTTCTATGCACTTATAAAATGAAGGTGAAAAACCCTATCCTGAGGTAAAAATGTGAATATGAATGACCTGAAATGAGATGTGGCAGATAGTTATCATTTGTCCATGGACTGTTTTGTTGATTTCTTTCTCAATGCCTGTCCTTTCCACTGCAGTCTCTTGCTCATTGTCACAACATCATGCCGCGGTCATTTCCTTCTCTCTCCATTCCATTTTCACACCCAATAACTGTTTATGTTGTATTAATTCTACTTCTTAGATTTTATTCAATCCTTTGCCAAATGTCTATTTATTAGTTTTCAACATTTGTCATGTGCATTGCTGTTTTAATAAGTTAATTTCTCTATTTGTAGCCTCTGATTTCTCCAAACATCATCAAAGCTTTTCTCTGAATCTTGTTTTTCTGAAATTCATCAGTAGCTGAGTTAGTCTTCCTCAGACATTGCAGTATGCCCTTGTTGCTTAGAATACCAAGCATCATTGATAATCTTAAATGCCCTTGCTCATTATATTGCATTCCTACTTCTTTTCTAGGTGCCATATCTTCCCTACAACTTCTTTCATAAACACTTTATTCTAGCAATACTAGAGTAGTGTGTGTCATCTAAAGAGGGTCCTCAAGTCAATGCCATCCTTTCTCTTTGGAGTACCCTTTCTACCTAAACAACATGCAAACTTCCTTTTGGTTCCAGGGACATTGAGTGAACCTCTGTTTAGTGATATTTTTTTGCATTCTGCATTATATAGATTTTTATATCAAGTATTCTATTCCACATATACTAAGTTCTTTGAGAGAAATAAAGGTACACAGAGTAAAGCTAGCAAAAATACAGTTAAGATAGTCAAATAAATAAGAAAAGTAATTTTTTTCCAACAATCAGGTCAACATTGGGATGAGGACAACTACTGGGGCCCTAAAGCAAACCGAGCTCTGACCAAGTTATTGGAAATAGTTTACTCAATAGTTTAGCTGCTACCCCATAATTTTTCACTGAGATTTTTTGTGTGGTACAATTGTAATGTAAAATGTCTTTACATATGAAGAATGACTGGAGAGTACTATATATGAACTTTATTATAAATTTGACAGTCTTTTGTGAATAATGTCAGAGACAGTATCATTAACATCTAAATAAATATCTTGGATCATATATTAGAGATACTAATGCAAATTATCTCTTACCATCTAGCCTACATGAATTAGACTCCCATTGCTGTTATAAGTATTAATATAAAATTAATGACATAAAATAATCAACTTCATTATCTGACATTTATTAGGCTGGAAGTCCAACTTAGTTCTAACTGGATTAAAATCTAGAAAGTAGCATTTATAGGGTTACTTCGGGAAGAATCTGTTTCCTGGCCTTTTCTAACCTTAGCAGACATGGTCCTTTCCTGGATTATGGCCTCTTCTCCATTTTAAAATACAGAGCATAAGACTCCCTTCTTTGATTGTTATCCCTTTGTTATTTCTCTCTCTAAAAGCAGCTAGTAATCCTCTCCTTCTAAAGATTAGGTACATCTGAATAATCAAGGATGACCACCTCATACCAAGATCATATGTGAAATTTTATTTTTTAGTATACAAGACCATGTACTCACAGGTTATAAGAGACAGTATGAGGACATTTCTGGGCAAAGAGTCGACCTTCATCATAATATTCCTATACAGCCAATTTTATAGTAATGATTATGAATGCAAAAATATCTGCTTCAAGGATCAAATTGAAATTAAAGTTATGTTTTCACAAAATATAGAAATAATTGTATTATATATGTATGTGCATGATTTAGGACATGTGAAGTTTCTTCTGCTTTTTATAAATAACATTTGGAGTTAGGAGGGAATGTGTAGAATAATCAGCTCAATCCTGCTTCCTCCACAAGAACACAGAGGACCCCTCCCTTTCTAGGAGAGGGCTGTTCATTTCTCTCAATATAGAATTAAACATTTATTTTTTTTTAAAAAAAGCAGCTTTTCAGTCTCTTTCACTATAAGCAAATGAGGCCAAAAAAGAAGAATAGAAACAAAAACAACCAACAAACAAACCAAAACCACCCTCCCAACCCTGGTAAGTGCTTTCCTAAATGATTAGAGTTTATTGAGAATGTAAAATGCTTTTGATTGTAAGCATAGTGCTGACATGATCTTCTGAAAAAAAGGATACAGTTTCACTATGTGAATAATGTCCAATTGTTTCCAAAGTACATAAGTAGTGTGGTTAGACAAAAATGTTATGCATCTATCAGTTTCACTGTATAAAACTGAAATAATTTTAGATATTGTGATTGCAGCCAGATTGATGAAGATTGTCCATTTGAGTCTAGGATGTGGGAGAAACAAAAGAAAATGTGCTTGAATGTGTTTCTCTGAGATTTAAGACTAACATAATCAGTACCTCAGCAATATCTACTTCTATACACAGCAAGCATTCAATAAATGCTTAATTTTCTACAAGAGTATCATGTTTAGTTTTTTTCTTCCTAGTCAATAGTAGCCTGATTGTATTCTTTCTTCTCAATCTAATTTGAATCAAGCAAATATGGTAGATGTGACAGTATAGAGCCTCATCCTGTAATTATCCACCTTCCTCATTCCAAAAGTTAGTCCACTTCCAGACTCTTCTTTTTAATAGCAATTTAGACTTTCTGCTAGGTTTTACCGCCTTCCTGGGCACACTGTAATTATACATTACTAGCGGAAAACCACAAAACTCCTGCCATTTCATTTCCACCCTCTGTCTTGAAATTATTTTTCCTATTCTCTATTAAAAATAAAGTCTCATGGTAGATGGAGACATTATGAATATAATTCTCACTTCTTTCCTGCTCCAAAGTGCTTGCCTGTCTACAAACTATTCAGTGGATTAAAAGCCTTTCCTTATGGGATCTGTAGAAAGAAATGATGCTTGCATGATGCTGGCTTACTGCAAGGGCCAGATGTACACTGAAGGCTTGAGGGAAAAATGTGAGAGATGGGACAGGCTGAAACTACATGGTTCAGCCTTCAGAGAGATTCTACAAGCTCATACAGTGGGGCCTGAAGGTACCATATTTCAGTTCCTCAGTACTAAAAAGTGCTAACTCACATCTTACTGTGATGTTTTATAGTCTTAGTATAAGTTAGTAATTTTACTTCTTAATATACTATTGTTGTAGGAGGCCACTTATTTATTTCCCAGCTGCCCAGATTCCCAAAATAATCACACAGAAACTATATTATTTAAATCACTGCTTAGCCCATTAGCTCTAGCTTCTTATTTGCTAACTCTTAGATCTTAATTTAACCCAGTTCCATTAATCTGTGTATCGCCACATGGCTGTCGCTTACTGGCAAGGTTCAGCATCTGTCTCTCCAGGGGCTCCATGGCTTCTCTGACTCCACCTCCTTTCTCCCAGTATTCAGTTCAATTTTCCCTGGCTAGTTCTGCTTTACCCTATCAGGCCAAGCCAGTTTTCTTTATTCATTAATGGTAATAACAGCATACAGAGGGGAATCTCACATCACACTGTTATTGATAGAATATCATTCCTAGTGAAACATTCCATAGTCACCAATTGAAAGCAATGCACTTGTCCAGGCAGAAAGCAGGTATGATTCAGTGAAGAATCTTACAGGAGGAAAAAAATGAGGCTTCCCTTTAAATGTAAAGAGGTTGAACAAAAATAAAGAAGGAATCCCTGGCAAGAGAGACCCAGATTATTCTGAGCCATCTGAACAAAGCTTCCAATATCTAAGTACTTTTCTCCTTGGGTATAGATAGATAGATAGATAGATAGATAGATAGATAGATAGATAGATAGATAGATATCGATATAGATATATATAGTGTGTGTACATATATGTATATATATACATATATATGTTGCACATATATATGTAACAAACCCATTATTTTTTCTACTCCCTTCTATCTAATTTGATCCTTTTTGAATCTTTGTTGTGGTATGAGCCTGCAATGTCCCTGTAATTTGAGAAAGTTGTGGAAACTTTAGGAAAAATGGGGTCTTATTGGCAGAGAGACACCTGCACCTGGCCATTCATTATCATCATGCCTGAAATCCCCTGAAATCATGAACCAATCTAAGCTTAAGCTGCTTTAGTTAGGTAGTTTGGTACAGTGATCAAAATTGGATCTCTTTTTATATTCATTTTGCCTTTCACTCAAACTAAGCATCAACCAGTACTCTCCTTTTCCTGTGTATAACAATAGCCCTGTCAATTGTCACTTTGAGTTCTGTGTTTCCTGTAGTACCAGGGGAAGTCAGACGTAACTCCATTTGCTGTGGATCAGTTAGATGCAATTATTTGGCTGGCTGGGATGACTCCATAGAATGCGGTTGCGCTTCTAGTTGCAATATTGTTATATTTAGAAAACTTCATTTTAATTTGAAAATATTGTACTTCTAAATTTCATTTAGTATATATAATCATCTATCCAACCTCTCACTTACCTTAAATTTACTCACAACATTTACATCTACCTTGTAGTTGAGCATCTCAAGAAATATTTTATCACTATGCTGGAAAGAAACCAGGCTTCTGTGTAGCTCACTTTCTATTGAATACAAGTAGCTTCCATGTCATCACAAAGCTAAAAGCTGAACCACTGCAAATCCAAGGCCATCTGTAGTTTATATTGGCTTGGCTGTCCAGGTGCAAAGCATTCTTCCAATATGTCATATTATTGTCTAAAATACAGGAGATAATCACCTTATAAACAGGAGATGTTAGTTTTGGCTTGAAGTTTTATAGGTTCTAGTCCACAACTAGTTAGCTCTATTGTTTTAGGCAATTCAATGTATCATAAAAGGAACATAGAAAGGCACAAAAGCATTCAGCTCATAGCTGGGAACAAAAAAAAAATGGCAAGGGATGAAGAAAGCAATATTCCAGTATTCCCTTCAGGGACACAGCACAGAGGGACGTGCTTTTAATAAATGTGTCCTTAGGGAAAATTTCAATTAAATCAATGAGAAGAAATTCTGTAAAATGGCATTTAAAAGCTAGGAAGGTGGCTCTGTCACAAAAGTGCTTTCTGAACAGACATGAAGATCTGAGCTTGGATCTCAAGCAACCACATAGAGCCAAATTATGAAGTTCATCTTTATATGAGAAAGCTGAGAAGGTGGAAACAGATGGATCCCTAGAGGTTGTCTGCCAGCTGCTCTGGCCTAATTAGCCTATTCTCGGTTCAATGAGAGATCCCGTCTCAAAAAAGCAAAGGGAAAAGCAACTGTGGAAGACACTTGAAGTCAATTTTTGACCTCTATATGTATGCACACATATTTACACATACATTCACAAGAACACATACACATATACTACAGGTACCTCCACATGGTGATTTAGGTCATCCCCCAACAAATCCTTGTGTTTGAGTGAACTTCCTAATAAATTTTCTTTCAGACTAGACATATTGCAATATGAGTTTTTCAGGACATTTTATTAAGTTACAATTTACCAGCATGTAATACAGAGATATATACAAATCCTCACATAGTGACAGAAGTTTTCACAAAGTCTATGCCCCCATGTCAAAGAAGCACAGATCAGGAAATACAACCTTCCTGTCATTAATACTCTGATTCTCAAATCTGGCTCTTAAGAGCCAACAAGTGTTTGAATATTGGTCATTTTGGAAACCAGTGACTTCCCTCTATAAGAATTTGTTATTCCTTCAATGTATGAACAAATCTGTCTGCTTTAGTTTTTCCTCTTTTTATCTTTAGTACTTCTTCTTTATGCTTTAGCCTTTGATGTTGAAAGATCAAAATTTCTGAATACAAATGATGCACAGTGAAAAGACTGTTCCTGTGTCTACAAGGACAGCATGAATTCAGAAATCCAGATGTCAATCAGAGCAGAAGATGATAATGTGGAATTGTATTATCAAGTCAAGCTTTGGTCAAGTCAGAGGAAGTCATTTACTTTCCACTCCCTTTCCAATTCACATCCTAGAACCTACTTTGCTGCCTTACAATAACCAAACATCTAATAGTCTATGAACCCACGGGTGGCAGGGGTGATTTATTGGTGGCATTTGTGGCTCTGTTCTTGTCTCCTGTTATCTGCAGCCTTTCTTATGACTCTCCTCTACATGTTCTCTTCCTTTATTTTCCTGTACACATTGAGTATCCCTGACTTCACAAAAGCAGCCTTGTGTTTGTCATTGGTGATCTATGAACAATAAAATGCAATAGTGGTTGCCTCCTTATCTCTAAACACCAAAGCATTCAAGTGTCAGGACATTATATGGTAACTAAATTGCCATGAAACACAAGCCATAAATCCAAAATACACCATTTTCCATAAGAGGTGTCTAAAATTGCTATGTATTCTTTTCTCTGTCTCTGGTACTTCTGATGATTTTCTTTCTTATTATTCTCAGAAACACATTTTAGTACTAGTCTAAATCAAATGGAGATGCTTTTTTGCATATCCTTTCATTGTTCTGTCCAGCAACACTTATTATAACAGAGCACCTCTCACAAGTAAAGTTGTTGACAATGTGAAAGGAAGACAATTTGTGGCATGGGTCTTGTTCTTGAGAAAATAAAGTTATACCAAAAGATGAAGATATATAGATTTTATTCTTATTAATTGTTGATGACTATTGGGCTAGGCACTGACCCTATGAGTAAAGTAAAATTTTATTAGGAACTACTTCATTGACTTTTTTCTTTCTGTCAGTCTTTTTGTCAGTCTGATCTCTGGATCCTGGCTCAGCATCCAAAATGGGCTCTCTCTGCTGACTCGTTCTTCAGGTTAGACGAGTCTTTTCTTAGCCACACCCACAAGCTCTGAATCATCATTGCCCCAGCACATCTAGCATGCAGGACAGATAGTAAGTCATAGATTTTGAGGTTGGGTTGGAGTCCCAGTCCCAACGCTGAGAACCTATCTTGGTTACACAAGATGGCTGGTTCAGGCTCCATATTCTCTTTTACTAGAGGCCCTCGGGGTTCCTGGAAGTTTCAATTGCACCAGGTTCCATTATCACTCCTTTAATGCCCACCTATTTTATTGATATCCCTTATTTTCTCATTCCTTCCTGCCTACCCACCTGATCTTTTCTGTTCCCATCCCTACTCACCTTCAGTCCAACCACAATACCTATTTCCCCTTCCCATGGAGACCCATGTATCCCCCCAAAACCTCTCCATTTTATCTAGCTTCTCCAGATCTGTGAATTTCAGTGTGATTATCCTTTACTTAACAGCTAATATCCACTTATAAGTGTGTACGCATCATGTTTGTCTTTCTGGGTCTGGATTGCCTTACTTGGGATATTTTTTATTTTTAGTTCGACCCATTTTCCTGAAATTTCATGGTGTCATCATTTGTTAAACAGCTGAGAAATACTCTGTTGTGTAAATATATCACATTTCTTCATCCATTCTTCAGTTGAGGGACATCTAGGTTGTTTCCAGTTTTTGGCTATTACGATTAAAGCCTCTATGAACATAGTTGAGCAAATGTCCTTGAGGTATGGTGGGGTCTATTTTGGGTTTATGTCAAAGAGTGATACAGCTGGATTTTGAGGTAGATCAATTTCTAGTTTTCTAAGGAACCACCATATTTATTTTCATAGTGCCTGTAGGAGTTTTCACACTCAGCAGCGATGGGGGAGTGTTCCTATTGCTCCACATCCTCACCAGCATGAGCTGTCGGTTGTGTTGTTGATCTTAGGTAATGCTGACAAGCTGAGATGCAATCTTAAAGTCCTTTTGACTTACATGTCCCTAAAGGGTGTTGGCTTTGGTCAAAGGCCTTTTCAGCATCTGATGAGATGACCATGTGAGATTTTTTTTTCAGTTTATTTATGTGGTAGATTACATTTACTGATTTATTTTTATGTTGAACCATCCCTGCATCACTGGAATGAAGCCTACCTGATCATGATGGATGAACCTTGTGATGTGTTCTTGATTTAGGTTTTCAAATAGTTTGTTGATTATCTTCTCATCTATGTTCATTAGGGAAACTGGCCTGTAATTTTTCTTTCTTTGTTGAATTGTTCTGTGGTTTTGGTACCAGGATAAGGATAGTCTCATAAAATGAATTTGGCAATGATCCTACTGTTTCTATCTTGTGAAATAATTTGAATAGTATTGGTATTAGCTCTTCTTTGAAGGCCTAGTAGAGTTCTACACTAAAATCATCTGACTCTTGACTTTTTTCTTCCTTCCTTTCTTCTTTCTTTCCTTCCTTCCTTCCTTCCTTCCTTCCTTCCTTCCTTCCTTCCTTCCTTCCTCCCTCCTTCCCTCCCTCCCTCCCTTCCTTCCTTCCTTTCTTCCTTTCTTTCTTTCTTTCTTTCTTGGCTTGGAGATTTTTAATTTTTAGCGACTATTTCTATTTCCTTAAGTTTTATAGGTCGATTTAATTACTTATCTGATCTTGATTCAACCTTTGTAAGAAGTATCTGACAAGAAAATATCCATTTTTTTTAGATTTTCCAATTTTGTATAGTACAGGTTTTTAAAATATGACCTAATGATTCTTTGGGTTTCCTAAGTGTTTGCTGTTATGTCTGCCTTTTCATTTATGACTTTGCTACCCTTTGATTATTTCCCACCTTCTACTCTCCTTGGGTGTGCTAGCTTCTAGGGCTTTCAGGTATGTTATGTTGCCAGTAAGAGATCTTGCCATTTTTTTTATGAAGGCACTTAGGGCTATAGACTTTCCTCCTAGCATTGTTTTCATTGAAGTATGAGTTTGCTTCATTTTCATTGAATTTTATGAATTCTTTAATTTATTTACTTATGTCTTAACACAGTATTCATTTAGTAGAAAAATTTTCAGTTTCCATGAGTTTGTAGACTCATAAGTATGCTGTTTCTGTTGTTGAAGTTTAGTTTTAACCCATGGTGACCTTTGAGGATGCTGGAGGTTATTTCAACTTTCCCAAATCTGTTGAGATTTGCATTGTGACTGAGTATCTAGTCAATTTTGGAAAAACATCCATGAGTTGCTGAGAAGATACATTCTTTTGTATTTGGGTGAAATCCTCTGTATCTGTTACTTCCATTTGGTTTATAACATCTGTTTGCTAAAGTGGTTTTTCTCTTTAGCTTTTGGATGCTTGTCCATTGGTAAGAGTGGGGTACTGAAATTTACCCCTGTTGATATGTGAGGGTCAATATGTAGTTTAAACTTTTTTTTTTTAATTTATTTATTTATTAAAGATTTCTGACTCTTCCCCGCCACCACCTCCCATTTCCCTCCCCCTCCCCCAATTAAGTCTCCCCCCAGCCCGAAAAGCAATCAGGGTTCCCTGTCCTGTGGGAAGTCCAAGGAACCCCCACCTCCATCCAGGTCTAGTAATTTGAGCATCCAAACTGCCTAGGCTCCCACAAAGCCAGTGCGTGCAGTAGGATCAGAAACCCATTGCCATTGTTCTTGAGTTGTCAGTAGTCCTCATTGTCCGCTATGTTCAGAGAGTCCGGTTTTATCCCAGGCTTTTCCAGACCCAGGCCAGCTGGCACAGACATTAAGGACCTCATTGAATAAATGGGACCTCCTGAGATTGAGAAGCTTCTGTAAAGCAAAGGACACTGTCACTAAGACACAAAGGCAACCCACCAACTGGGAGAAGATCTTCACCAACCCCGCAACTGACAAAGGTCTGATCTCCAAAATATATAAAGAACTCAAGAAACTAGACCGTAAAAGGCTAATCAACCCAATTATAAAATGGGGCATTGAGCTGAACAGAGAATTCTCAACAGAAGAACTTCAAATGGCCAAAAGACACTTAAGGTCATGCTCAACTTCCTTAGCGATCAGGGAAATGCAAATCAAGACAACTTTAAGATACCATCTTACACCTGTCAGAATGGCTAAAATCAAAAATACCAATGATAGCCTTTGTTGGAGAGGTTGTGGAGAAAGGGGTACACTCATCCATTGCTGGTGGGAATGCAATCTTGTGCAACCACTTTGGAAGGCAGTATGGCGGTTTCTCAGGAAATTCGGGATCAACTTACCCCTGGACCCAGCAATACCACTCTTGGGAATATACCCAAGAGAGGCCTTATCATACAACAAAAGTATATGCTCTACAATGTTCATAGCAGCATTGTTTGTGATAGCCAGAACCTGGAAACAACCTAGATGCCCTTCAATGGAAGAATGGATGAAGAAAGTATGGAATTTATACATATTAGAGTACTACTCAGCAATAAAAAACAAGGACTTCATGAATTTTGCATACAAATGGATGGAAATAGAAAACACTATCCTGAGTGAGGTAAGCCAGACCCAAAAAGAGGAACATGGGATGTACTCACTCATATTTGGTTTCTAGCCATAAACCAAGGACATTGAGCTTATAATTAGTGATCCTAGAGAAACTAAATAAGGAGAACCCAAAGAAAAACTTATAGGCATCCTCCTGAATATTAACCTTCAGCAAGCGATGAAAGGAGACAGAGACAGAGACCCACATTGGAGCACAGGACTGAAATCTCAAGGTCCAAATCAGGAGCAGAAGGAGAGAGAGCACGAGCATGGAACTCAGGACCGCGAGGGGCGCACCCACACATTGAGACAATGGGGATGTTCTATTGGGAACTCACCAAGGCCAGCTGGCCTGGGACTGGAAAATACACTCATCCATTGCTGGTGGGAATGCAAACTTGTGCAACCACTTTGGAAGGCAGTATGGCAGTATGGCGGTCCACATGCAGGGCTTTTCTCACAAGCCTAGAGACTTTGTCCCATTTTTCTTCAGAGACAGGTGAGTTGCCAAGGACTCATCTTTCTCTTTCACTCTGTCATTCTCATCACCTTGGCTCAGCTTAAAGTAATTCTTCACTTTCACATCCTTTAATTTGTTTATAATGGGACACAATGTATTGTATAAATATATATGTATACTTCAATATGTATACACAATGTATGATGATCATATCAGTCTAATTACCATTTTTCCCACTGAAACAGTTACTATTTTTCTGTGTTGGAGACTTTCAAATTTTCCCTTTAAGCCATTTGTGATACTAGAGTAAGTCTATCGTATCCTCAGCCCATTATGCCTTATAGGATTTACACTTATTCCTCCAATCTAGCTGTATTTTGGTAACTTCCATTCTCTGTCTTCATTCAGCCCCATTCAGGTTCCAGTCACTAATCCCTGACAATCACTAAGTTTTGTCCCTGTTAGATTAATATCTGTTTTTCTCTCTAGTAGTCTCAGTCCCTTGCATATTTTCTAGTATGTAGTCAATGCTTAATAAGGGTACCACCTTTATTAAGAATTCATTTACTTTCTATTATATAGCCTAAACCCTTAGTAAACACAGTCTTGCTGAGAGGACTTCAAAAAACTTCTTATCCATGGTAATTACTAAAATTATGAATGCATAACTGATTGAATTAATGTGTGATCATATCAGGCTGAAGTAATGAGTGATTTATGAGACCGATGAACTTGTAACTACTGATGGATGACCATGTTGGTGAAAGGCTCAAGGCTTTTACTATTTTCTGGTACTTTCCTTTTTACCTTTCTGTTGGGTTCTCTTAAATCCTCCTTTTTTTACCCATGTCTTCCCCTCTAAATAATTGATGAAGACCCTGGAACATATGCTCACTTTCACTTCTTGAGCTCAGGCTAAAGAACCCAAATGCCTCCAATGTGTGAGCATGTTTTAAAGACTTGTTTATTTCCTACCCTCCTCCTCTACTTTGTAGTCAGTTCTGCTTTAGGCTTCTATTTGCTTTGCTTTTGAAAGGTCTTCTGAAATGCCTGTCTTGATCTTGAACTCCAATGTAACCCTTACCGGGTCTTTTTCATGAAAGCTGCTTGGGGAAACAGGCACTTGACTGGCCTCCCACAGACTCAACCCCGAAAGTGCTGTGTTGATGCTACACTTGGTGCTGCTGGGAAATGCTCAGTGGGCAGTGAACACTGTGTGTTGAGGTTGTGGAACTCAGACCCCCAACATAACAGTCATTACCATCTTCATTAGAGCGGCTGTGATTATCCATAAGAAACTCTTACATGTAGATCAAGTTACTCAATGGGCACATATATGCAGAGGGCCTACATCAGTCTTATTCAGGCTCCCTGGTTGTTAGTTCAAATTTAAGTTCACATGAGCCAGGTTAGTGGTTTCTGTGGGTTTTCCTGAGATGTTCCTGACCCAATTCGTACAGTTCCTCCTCCCTCTCCTCAGGAGGATTCAATGGTCCAATGTTTAATAAAGGATCTGTAGCTTGTTCTATATGAAACTCTGAGCAATGGGAACTGAGGCTGCCCAACATGATTGGACTGGCTATTGGGAACCTATTCCTCATGCTGGATTGCCTTGCCAAGCTGGAATACCGGGGAGGTGAGGGGAGCATTTGGTCTTATGGCAGCTTGATATGCCATGCTATGCTGACGCCCTTTGGAGGCCTGCCCCTCTCTGAGCTATTATGAGGAGGCTAGAGGAGTGCAGGGGGATTGAGAGGAGAGGAAGGAAGAAAGGCTACTGTTGGGATGTAAAATAAATTATTAATTGAAAGCAACTCGCAAGATCAGGCCTCTTGACAACCATTTGTACAGGGAAAGAATTGGTTTTGTTTTTATACACTCACCCGAAGTTCAAACCACTCCCTCTTGAGCCTCTTGGCCAGGTGTTAGTAAGCCTTCCCCAGGTACGGGCTGCTTAGCGAGATGATAAAGCATATAAAGGGTCGAAAGCACACAGCTGGAATTGAGACTCCAGTGGTACAGATCTGCAGAAGCTGACATCCACGCTAGGACGGGAATTTTAAATGACTCGGAGGTTTTGGTGTCACCTATGCCTCTGTAAGTGAAACCCCTCACCAAAGCTTCTGCAAGGAAACCAAATAGTTAAATTCATCAGTTCTCACAGCTAGACTTGGGAGGAAGCATTACATTTGGGGCCCTGAATGGGTTGAATAGATGTTGGTTCCCAGCAGTCAGGGAAAATTCCTGAAGCAGTTAGTCAAACTGTCTCTAAGCTGTTGTTCCTGCTGAGAGCCATGCCCTCTGTCTGGGAAGCCTGTGTATGCGAGCCCATGCTGACATTAGTGTAAAGTTCTGGTTTCCTCTCAAACATGCTCTCCTTTCTCCCCAGGAGAACTTTCTTTATTCATGACTTTCATTGTCTGTGAACAGACGGTCCATCATCAACAAGTGACAAATTGTTCTCTTCCCAGGAAGTGCTTGGAAACAAATGCAATTAATGATCGATAGGATAGCAATGGAGGGTGTGGAAACCCTTGAAGTAAATGAGTCCAGCACATAGTTTTCCAACTGTAACCGGAGCATCTGCCTCAGGAAAAGAGAAAGTCAAAAGAAACAGAATTTGTCAGCTCGCCGTCATATATACTTACCTGGGAACACAATTATTGGGAAGATAAATATTACTCTGGCTTTAAATTGGTATTCCAGAAGACAGCAGACCTGTTTGGCCTTGTGTAAGGTGCTGCTCTGAATTGTAATAACTAAATACTTCATACCTGTGGGGAGTTATAGAACAAGGCCAATAACTGCATATAAATATGACAAAGTGTCCAGATCACATATCTGCAAGGCCTTATCAATCATATTAACACATACTCATCATAAACTGCTCGTCCAGAATTTCTAAATATAAGACACACTACGCAACAGTACAGAGTTGTCAGTACATTTTTTCAGTATGTATTATCAAACTAAAATGTTATCATTGCATACACACACGCATATATATATATATATATATATAAATATATATATATATATATATACACACACACACACACACACACATATACATATATACTGTTACACAGACTTTGTTTTGTGTTCCAGTAACAAAATATTTGAGACTGAGTAATTGGTAAGGAATAGAAATTTGTTTCTTAAAGTTGTTAAGACCAAGGCCAAAGGGTTTGCCTTTGGTGGATGTCTTATATTTCATCGCAGAAGAGACAATAGGAGGGTGAGAAGGAGAGATAAGCATAATTCCTTTATCCACAATCTACTTCCAGGATAATTAAGCCATTCCTGAAACAAGGATCTCAAATAGATAGATACTAAACAATATATGCAGGCAGATGATTCATAATGGAAGCAACACTTAAATGCCTAACTAGTATCTCAGTACTGTTGTATGAGGGTACTGGGTTCAGCAAATGAATGTTGGGAGACACAGTCAAACCATAGAACATGCATACTCTGTAATTAAGTCAAATTTTATTTGTGCAGGGGGATGTGTTTGTGTGGAGTTGATTATATCACTGCCCAATGATTTACTGTTGGTAAACCTTAGTTTCTTTTTTCATAATAAATCTGTGAATTGGGGCAATTTTCCAAGAAGGATTTGACTTTAGTTTATCTTTGTATGGCCATGAAGTTAAGAATTCAATTGCTGTGGGATTAAAAGCCTTTATAAAAATGCTCAATATTGATAAAGAATGGATTGTGAATTAGACTTGAATTCACCTATATTAGTGTTCATCCTCTTTTATTCTCTTAAAACCTGTTTATCAAGTGTAAACTTGTTCTCCCTGCTAATTTTAGTGAAGGTTTTTTGCTGTCTTAATTCTTTTATATAATTCTATCAGTTCTGTTTCTCTATAATTCACCCCATATTCTTATGAGATGTATATTAGAATGAAAATTTATAAAAACAGAACCAAGAAATACTCCACTATTAGATGAAATTATATATCATTAGGGCGATAATAAATGAAATAACTTGAACTTAATAATCATAAAATACCATTATATTTTCTCACTTTTCACAGATATTTTATGATTTAAAAGGAGAATGAGTATGAGATTTCTTTAGGAGCATAATTTCCTTACCACTAACATCGTGTATTGAAATAAATGAGGTGATTGTGGCTCAAATGCAATAAAATGTAAGTCAGTCACAGTAGAGTGACTCAAATGCCCCATTACTACCCACCCTTTAGGTTTCTGTGATTTAAGAGATACCAACTCATTCAACACTATAGATAAACTTTTATTTCACCAATGTTATTAGATAGACCAGTCCATTAAAGATGGAATACCTGGACCACCAGCCTCCATCTCCTCTTGCCCTCCACCCTTCATACATGAAGCAACATTTCACATCATATTTTTAAATTCCACTTCAATTTCACTTTCTCTTCTGTCTTCCTCTTCCTTAACATCCCAAAAGTACCTCTATTGATTTGTGAGAATATGTGATTAATTGGTAAGACAGCTGTAACACTAAGGTCATGAAATTTATTTAAACGTCCCTTCCCAATCATTCCTGAGCACAACTACCTTGTTCCTCCTCACTTCCAGGACCCTATCATAATAAACTGGAAGATTTCCTTGAGTATTCATATAACAAAATAATATTTTATGTGCATTTCAAAGTACACAAAATCATGACATATTTAAGGAAAAGAAAATTGTGCTAAAGGCTTATTTTTAGTAGTTTTCTGCCCAAAAATTTTTCAATTTTTTATTTTGCTATACATAATTCATAATATTTTAATTGAAAAAAATAGCACCTACTAATGATGGAACATGATTTATTTGAGATATGTATGCCTTTTGATGTTAATTCTCATGCCTGCTTGGAGTTTTAGAGCATAAATAACACATTTTATTGCTCTACCTATAATACCATTATTCCCATGCTGCAAATAATGCATCAATAAGTTTATTGTGCATTCTGCTATGTCTGTAAGACAATTGTATTTAGAATAAATAACATAGCGTATATAAGCATATACATGTTTGAATCTGGCATCAAAGGTCTTAATAATGATCAGTTGAACAAGAGTAGTCTAATTGCCTTCCGGAATGACCATATTAAAATATGTTCTTATACAGTGTACATGAAGCCTTCTGTTTCTGACATCTTCAGTTTTCTAAGTTTTGAAAGTCCAATGGAAATAAATTTAATTTAAGTTAATTTTCATTACCTGAAACTGCCTAGTTCTCATATACAAGCAAACAAAGAAAACTAAACACAACTTTAAAACCAACCTGTTTGTGTAGGCTGTGCATATGCCCCTTTACATTGTATTTGTTAATAAATGGTCACTGGGACTGGAGAGTGTTTGGTGTCTCTTGGGCTGTGTCAAGCATGACTTGTGGCACACCATTTGAATCCTGCTCTGCTCATTTCTTTCATTCTGATTTAACCTTCAAACCCTTTGCATTTTAAACTTGTAGGCGGAACTATCATGAGCTAGTAGTGCTTCCACTGGATTATTCTTTTAGTAATTATTCTGCTGAACTTATGACTAGTAACATAAAAATAGTGCAAAATAATATTTTCATAACCCCCAAATACCACCATTTTAGCATGTAATCAACATAAAAATACTAATGTATCTAAATTCTCTGTGTCAAGCTAAAACTCCAAAACCCTGTGTTTTTTATACTAAGGCATTTTCCAACCATGTGTTATATTTCCAGCAATGATAACTGAATGTTATTTATGTAAAATAATTACAATTGAAAGGGACGATTTAAAAATTCTTCCAAACCTATTTAAAGCCCTACTAATACAGAAGGATTGTTTTTTAGATATAAATTCAAATCAAGTAAACATTTAATTTTTTTAAAATTTGTTTTGTTGATCCCTCTAGTCCCTTTCAAGGAGCTCTATGGCAAGGACACACCATCCAGGACACCTGGAGAGCGTCTCTCATCTACTCGAAATGAATAGACAGGTATAAGCTTGAGAACTAAGAAAAATGAGATAAAGTTAAGAAACAAGGTAAATGCCATAAAATCTATTTTTAAATATCTTTGAAATTCTAGGGAAAATATGATTCTCAAAGAAGAAGCCTACTTTGGTCTGTGTGGAAAGTGTGTGTGACCGCCGAAGAGAAGCTTTCCTCTGTCTCAGCCAGGCAAAGATGAATGGATTTGGTCTTTAATGGGAGAGATTATTAAAATTTGAGAAAGAATTTCTCTCTGTTCACAGTAAGAAGTCCCAAGAGCTCTATCCCTGTAGCTTTTAAAATTAGGGTAAATGTGACTCTGCTGGGGTGATTTAGTTGCAGGCCTTCCTGGACTGCATCCATGAACATACCAACGTCTCTTCCTGCCCTGAGCTTGTGATTCTAATGATCACCTGTGGATAAATGATCCACATTTCCAGTTGTTTTTAAAATGCTGGGAGAGCAATTGATCTTTTTGACTGTATAAGTATTGATATAGAGATTTTTAATGTTTGTTTCCCTGAGATGAACTAAGTTGGTAACTGAAGTATTACTTAGCTGTGAACTCTGAAAAAGCACTGGAATGATTTAAAGTACTTTTTGTGCCCCTAAGGGTGATCAATAGGCAGAGAATCCCACAGCTATCTTTGAGAAATTCATGCCCCTCACATAAATGATCAACAAAAGGCTACTGTTGCAAAAGTCATGTTCATGTTGAACTAAGTTCATATGTGGGCCCATGAACTAGATTCCCAGGTGATTCCCTTAGATTGCTTTGGTTGTTCACAATGCCCCTGCGTCATGAAAGAAGAGGACACCTCATAACTAGATTGCAATATCCAGTTTTCCTGGAGATCATGTACAGTTTGCCTCAGAAGACTCATTAGTGATAAATTCTTTGGGGCTGTCAATTTGGCCAAACAGTGACTCTTGATATCAGAAAACATTTCTGCTGCTGCTGTAAAAATCTTTTCTTGAGTAATATTTAGTTAAGCTCTTGTCTAGCTTCTTTTGTTTACTAGTGTTGAGAAATCTGGCTTCTTACATACTATAAGTGCCTTTTTTAAACATTTTAAATAGGGCACTAGTAGTTGCTGCTGTGATATTTGAGACTAGGCACAGATTTCTTAGACTTGGTAGCTATGACCATCCAGGTACCAAACTCCCTTGAGAGTGCACAGACAGAAAAGAGGCTAAGAGGACAGGGAATATGCTAGAAATCTCAGATTCGATCACATCTTATTCAGACATTAATCATTTGCTCTTTAATTCTATGCTAGATGATTAAATGCTGGTGAATCTTAGTCCTTGGGGTATCATGCTGCACTGGGAAAGTTTCTCAACGGTGACAGTCTTTCTCAAGTTCTTTAATGATTTACCATTGGGTGCAAAATATTATTGAAACACAGTGAAAGAGGAAGTATTAGGCAATGTTATCTGAGAGTAATTAATTAGATACTTTTCATTATATATTAGAAATTAATATGTTAATTTAATTGCTGGTGCAAAAGCAGGGAATGAAAATTTTCATACTACTGGGAATATGCTAAAGAATATTTTGAGTCTCATGATTTACCGCAGTTGGGAGACTTTCTTGGAAGTCTTATGACCACAAAGGTACCAGGTCTCTGAATACTGTCAGAGGGCAAGGAAGTAAGGCATCAGTAGCAAGTCGGGTTCTTTCTTCTGTGCACAACCTTATTTACTTGTGGATGTACAGTGGACCAAAGAAGGGACGCAGGAAGGTCTGACTATGATGCTAATAGCACTATGTGGGAGTCAAGGGCCTTAAAGTTTTATAAAGAGAAAGATTACAGCTGTAACTCAGCTTGCTTCTCTACCTTTATCTTCTATATTCCATTACATAATAGTGGAAAGAAATTCATAAAATTCCTACACTTTAGTTTTGGTTCTGAAGGATAGTGATCTGATCTTACATTCTTAGTAGTTACTATAGGAAGCAGACGACAAGACTGGCTGTCAATGCTGTTGATAAATCCACAAATTTAGAAAATCAGCTGCACATATATATATATGTATATATATATATACATATATATATATATGGAAGACAAAGAAAGATGAATAATATTTTGGTGAACAATCAGTTTAAGCAACTCAAGATTCAATTGCCTTTATGAGAAACAAACAGGCAATAGTTCTTATTTGTCCCACAGTTCATGTTGTCATCTGCAAAGTTTTTGACTATAGATCTAATGGCAGCATTGGATCTAATTACAAATTAGTGATTGATTCATTTAGGGAATAACTCAACTGAACGGCAGGGCAATGAAAAATGAGCAGACCCTGAGGGGACACTCTGGCAGTGATAACTAATTCTGCCTGCTGATAGGAATCAGCATAGGTCACTCAGAAAATAGCCCTGGACAGAGCCAATTATTCACCTTCCACCTGCAGTGAGTGCTTTCCTCAGCCTTGGCTCCACTGACATCAATTAACCCTCATGACATTCCTCAATTATGTGATCCATCCGGGCACACTCCATCCTTCCAAGGCAGGGTCTAGAATATCTCAAATTTGTTTTGCTTTTCTTGCAACGGTTTTATCCTGAACAGCTGTGATGTTTCCACTCTTAATTTTTTTTATTGATAAAAGAATAAAGAAAAAAAAACAAATTTCCACCTCCTCCCAGCCTCCCATTTCCCTCCCCCTCCTCCCACTCTTCTCCCCCTCCTCCCACCCCTCTCACCTTCCCCCCACTCCTCTCCCTCTCCCTCTCCAGTCCAAAGAGCAGTCAGGATTCCCTGCCCTGTGGTAAGTCCTAGGTCCTCCCCCCTCTGTCCATATCTAGGAAGGTGAACATCCAAACTGGCTAGGCTCCCACCAAGCCAGCAGATTGCGTAGGATCAAAACTGCGTGCCATTGTCCTTGGCGTCTCATCAGCCCTCATTGTTCGTCATGTTCAGAGAGTCCAGTTTTATCCCATGCTTTTTTGGTAACAGTCCAGCTGGCCTTGGTGAGCTCCCAGTAGATCAGCTCCACTGTCTCAGTGGGTGGGTGCACCCCTCGTGGTCCCGACTTCTTTGCTCATGTTCTCCCTCCTTCTGCTCCTCATTGGGACCTTGGGAGCTCAGTCCATTGCTCCAGTGTGGGTCTCTGTCTCTATCTCCATCCATCGCCAGATGAAAGTTCTAGGATGATATGCAAGATATTCGTCAGTATTGCGCTAGGATAGGGTCATTTCAGGTTCCCTATCCTCAGCTGCCCAAGGAACTAACTGGGGACCTCAGCTTGGGCACCTGGGAGCCCCTCTAGGGTCAATTCTCCTGCCCACCCTAAAGTGGGTCCCTTAACTAAGAATTGTGGTTCCGTGCTCCCCTATCCAACCTTCCTTTATCCCGATCCTCCTGTTTCCCCAAGTCCCCCCTCCTTCCCTTCTACCTTTTCTCTCCTCATCTCCCCTTACCCCCATCCCACCCCACCCCCAAGATCCCATTTTTCTCCCCAGCAATTTTGTCTACTGGAGTAGAAGAAGGAGAAGAAGTGCAGCTCAATGGTCCACTCTTAATTTTTAAGAGCACTTTGTCCATCCGTTTTGGTTATTTGCTTACTCTTTTGAATGCGTCTTACCAATTTATAAATGAATGCATGTCTCCAGTGAATTCTTGAAGTACTCTAGTTTAATAGCTGCTTCACTTTGGTGTTGTGTATTATCATATTAAAGGTGTATTAATTGCACATAGGGATTGATGTTGCCAATGTATTCTTTCTTAAGGACCTACACATAACCATCCATTGCTCTATCATTTAGCTCCTCACAAAGGCTACATATAATAAGAGCTAATATGGAAAGATCATCAAAAGGTAGATGGCTCCTTATAAATTTCTTAGCAATAGCTTTCATTTTTCCTTATGTCAGCTATCTAGTACACTCACAAATGGTATTTTTTAACAATGTAACTGTGTAGCAATCCTGCCAGCAAAACCAATAATGAGAGCTGTTTGAGTTTTTTCTCAAATGCTTGCACAAATGCATACTAAAGAGTGAATTGTAACCTTTTCAAAATTGGCATTTCAAAATAAACTAATACTAACTGCATTGGAGGTGATGGTGGTAGATGAAGCTACCATTCCATAACCAAAGGAGAGTATCTGATGCAGCCCCTGTTTTTGGTGAATATGCCAAGCCATAGAGACATGTGAGAATATCTTCCTTCTCTTCTATTTTTTACACTAGATATTTTTCTCTTAGTACAAAATAATTGTGAGCACTGTTAACTATATATGAATGTAAGAAAGAAGACAATGAAGATAAGAATGTAGAAGGACAAAATTACATTAGGCAGTTATGTGTATAAGGTAAGTGAAGACAGAAAGGAAGATGATCATAACATTGCTTACACTTCTTAAAGGCAGGTGGAAAGTGTGGATACGGTTTGCCTTCTCCAAGAGATCATGTCAAGACTGAAATTCCTAATTTGTGTTTGTGTTTGGTACATTGAAGGAGTGCGTAGGTCTTTCAAAGGGATTGGGGCTTTCCCCCAGGCAGGGAGTTCTCGTTTTAGTGGGATTAAACTAGTAACCACAAGGATGGGTTGGGGTGAAGCAGATCTGGCACCTCCACTCCCTGAGTTTTTCACATATACCCTTCTCGATTCAGCCATTTATTTTCTTTTGTTTAACCACTGAGGTGACTTACTTATAAGAGTCCTCCTGTGATCTGATAGATGATTATGCATTAGTTTGAACTACTGTATCTAGAAGAGGAGCTAAATTTTTCTTTATTACACCAATGCATGAATGAGGCTTTGGTCTGAGAACTCTGACTAGGGGCTGTGAAGGAGCGGAAAAAGGACCGACACATAGACACGTAGACTCAGTGCAGGAGAACGGAGGTCTGGTAGGATTA
The DNA here is from genome assembly GCF_037038515.1 of Microtus pennsylvanicus. NCBI lineage: Eukaryota > Metazoa > Chordata > Mammalia > Rodentia > Cricetidae > Microtus > Microtus pennsylvanicus. Next base: position 19,467,912 of record NC_134583.1, read on the forward strand.
GTGGGCTCTGACAGACGTACACCTACTACTGACCCTTACTGTTTTATAAGCACAGGCAGGCTGTAGGGGGTGTGGAACAGCTATTTCCATAGGAGGTCTCTGTAGGCAAGCAGTCTTAGGCTGTAAACTTCCAGAGGAGAAAGAAGCTGGAATTGCTTGGTTTTGTACACACTCAGATCCTGGAGAAAGCTTTATTATTTCCCTTAGGTCTGCCCAAGTAAGATATTACCATATTTACGGGGCTGGTGTCCTTGACATCGCAGAGCCCATGTCAATAATGCATATCAACTCAAGACTTTATTCACTCAAGGTTTCCACCATGCCCTACATTTTAAAATTTAGCCAACCTAACATTACCTTCCAGTATATATTTTATCATTTAGTCACGTCTCAAACTTGCTGTATAGTTAAACAGACCTTGAACTCAGATCCTTCCCTTCCCCAGGGTTGAGAGTAAATGTGTACACCACTGTGCCTAGAATCACCCTCTTTTGAATAAACACACAAAATCATAAAACAAATACAGTAGGAGTTGTACTTACTTCTTTTGTATCACCAGCAGTAAGTAAAGGGAGTATGTCATATTCAGACACTAGAAATAATGCTTATAGTTAGTTGTTTTCCGCTCATGGCCCTCCCCCCTCTTAATATTCATTACCTCTTATTCTTTATTTACTATTGTTATGCATATGTACATATATGTAAGTATATATGTATTTATGTAAATAATTATGTAAATAATATCAGTTTAGTATGCTTAGTGTTGCTTGCACATATATTGTTTTAGGATTGACCTCTTAGTATTAGATAAACAATGGGGGCAGCTCATCCCTAGGAAGAAATAATTGTCTCTCTCTGACAGTAGTCATTTATTTTCTGAAGCACTTTATCTAAAGGTAGACCTCATCAGATACCCCCTATACAGTTGGCATGTGATCTAGCATTATCATTGTTCAAGCCTTGTTTTGACTGGCATATTGTTGAGACTCTATGAGTATTATCTTCCCTGCCTTAACAAGAAGACACAATCCCACAGCAAACTTCCTGAGCTCTAGCCTACAATCTCTTTATCCCCTTTTCTACAATAGTTCCTGAGCCTTTGGTGTTGGAATGCACTGTGGATGTAACAACTGGGGTTGAGCTCCCACAGCTGTTCTCTGCATTTTAAGTATATTTTCATTGGCACTTGTTTGATTGCTTCATTGGTTTATCATAATATACCTCGGTTTGTTCCAAAAAGACTGACTATAAGCACCTTGGGAAAGTACTAAGATGAAACACATCAGCTGAAGAAGTGGTTGGCAAGAGAACATAAGCTGGAAACCAACTAGGGGCAAACACTGTTTGAGCCTGCCACTCAGTTTGCATCATAGCAGTGACATATTTCAGTATGTGGTCAAAGCAAAGAGGAACATACCAACAATTATAAAGTTTAGATAAGTGTATAACGTGAAATGCACCAGGATATCAAGAAGTACAGCTTTCCTACCACCTGCAGAATGGGACATTCCCAATAGGACCTAAAAGAAATATTGTATTATATCATACCATGAACAACTATACATCACCATTTTCCCCTGCACTAGGAAGGACGGTGGAGCATTTCATAACACCCTTCTCGTAATCTCCCTCAATGAGAACATTTCACAACAGGCTTAGAGTGTGTGCTTATCTTTTAAAACTATATCTACTGACCATTTCTTATCTTTATACATAAGGTTGTTGAGAATTCTAGATATTTTACATTTTTCTCAACCAGAGAATCATTTTGTTCTTATTTTTATATAAAATATTTTCTGAGCAGATATTTTCAGAAACATATTTTTAAAACCTAGCAGCGCTGAGTGCGTTACATGGCCTCTGCCCTGACACAGCTAATCCACCCTGTAGGATAGATGCTATGAGAACTCCCACATGTACTATGATGATGACCTGTTAATTACAGCATTCCTGCAGCAGGGGGATAGCACATGTAATCAAGTGACCTTTCTACAAAAGGTTTGCTACTAAACTCATAATTGTCTAACAATTTGTTACAGATTTACTTAATGGGTGATTATCCAGGTATACATATATTGGCATGAGCAGAATTAGAAACATAACAGTAAAGAAAAAGGGGAAATATACACAGCACAGCAATATATATGCATATATATAAATTTATATATTTGTATTTGTATATATTTATATATTATATATACATAAATGTATATATAATCAGAAATAGAAGAAAACTCATGATGGGGAGTTTGCATTCATTAACATATGTAGTGACAGAAAGCTTGGCAATGGTGAACTCCAGCTTGAAGTCATGCCTGCCTCTGCAGAAAACAAGCAGGTGGCACTGTGAGTTGGATGTCAGCTGAGTCCACAATGCCTTACGCTTCAAAAAATGAGCAGGGAGCTAGAGAAATGGCTCAGTGGTGATGAGTGTTTACTGCTCTTGCAGTAGACTGGAGTTTGCTCCTAGCACCTATGTTAGGTAGCTGATGACCTCCCGTAACTCCAACTCCAGAGGATGTGACAGTTTTCTCACTTCCTCAGGCATTCCCATATATACAAATCTCGCTCACACAGATGTTCACACATATTCATGAACAAAAAGAAATCAGTAAATAGGTACTCTGCTAGTAATGCAGCATTCAGCACATTATATATCTTTGAGATAATTCACAAAATAAAAACAGAAAAAAATGTAGGACATGGATATTAAAAATTATCCCTTTAAGCATTCGTATTTAGAGTTAGTCGCATATTCCCAAGAGAGTTTAATCAGCTTCAATAGAAAACATTCAAAGTTACTAAGGTATGTTAAAACTTTTGTGGTTTTTTACCACATTGTTGCTTTTGACCTTTCTGACTAGACTTGCAAAATTCTGAGTTAGTTATTTGAGAACACTGAGTCGTATTTTTTTCTTGTGGATTCTGGGATATTCATGGAACAGTCACATGATGAGGACATGCTAGTTATCTATAGGCAGTGCAACATGTATCTCTCATTGAACATTTAGCTTGGAAGCAAGCTGTGATTTCTTTAGAGGCTTAGGGTTTGTAAAGGTTGAAAGATACACCACATCTTTGCAAGGGACGGACATCATACAACCTACTTCTGTGCTTTGATATTTGGATTCATACTTAGCTGATAGGAGCCAGACTCTATCAGGGGACATGTGTCTGGCACATTTTATGAAAGGCATTGCTAATTCACAACAGATCACTTGGGGCAAGCTGTAGGATGAAAGATCCAGGAACTATAAAGAATGGCTAAAGGACTAGAATGAGAAAGAGAATGGCTGGAGAGTCTATTTCTAATAATATAAAAAATGTATAATAAAAATAAAAATATTTGAAGATTATTCAACGATCTGATGATAGAAATTTTTATAGTTTGACCCAAGAGTATGCTAAAAGTGTAGGTCTCACCATTCAGTGTGATTATATGGTATTTAACATGTCCAAAACATCAGTTTACTTTGTCGTATGTAAAATGTAAATGGCCTTTTTCCTTTAGTAGAATTGATGAACAGGTTAAGAACCAAAGGCTTGGAAATATATTAGTATATATGCTTCTTATGAAATCCAATCAGGATCCAATAATCAACACTAATCAGAAATATTCATACTTCATTTATAAAAGTGTCTGAAGTGTCAAAAAATACTGAATTCTAAGGATTCTTGCTAGATCTGTCTTGAGACTTAATAACAGTAAGCAACTGTTTTGTTAGGAAGGAACTGGAAAAGGATGTTTACTCTCACACATCTGTATGCATGTGTCATTAGGAGGAAAGTACAGCTGGCTGCTTTTTCATCATAACTGTTGTTGCAATCCTATAAAAAGTTATGGATTCCAGACCAGGAAGTAACATGACTATCAAAGTGACTGGCCCCTGATTCATGCTTCACTCAATTCAGCCAAAGAGATAAATCCTTTCTAGACTCAGACAGGTAGTTAGAAAAGGTTTCAATAGCCACAACAACAAAGTAACATAAAATTTTTTCATAAGAAAACATGTAAAGTACCAGTGTGTCATTGTATACCTTGTAATTCTCCCTGGCAGTATCTAGTCTAATCTGCTACTGTGGCAACTATGCTGATTGAAAGACATCATCAATTTACACTTTCAGCAATCATCTTCTCTCTAGTCCTGAGAACCACAGACGCCATATTCCCCTGTGTCGGACAAAGCAGAGTTGACAGACAAGCATCTTGCTGACCCATACGAGACAGCAGATGCAACATCCCCAATGCTTACCCTTTATAACTGCTCATTTCTCAGACCAATGCATGTCACAGTCAATGCCATTTTTAATTCTTCTTATAAAAAGCTTGCTAAACTATGTAATCACTGTTTATGAAGCTTGGGGAAAGAATGAGAACAAAGTAAAATATCAAAGATCCACATTTTTTTTATCTTTGTAAGTGGTAGAAATGCCTTTTCCAATTATACGTATAAGAAAACTGAGGCTAAGGGTAGTTAAGTAACTTGTCTGAAGCCATAGTGACAGAAATAGAATTATAATCAGGTCTGCCTAAAAGGAAATCCATTTTCATTCTGTTGGACCAGCAGTTCTTAACCTAGAAGATATACACTTACAAACACATTCCCATGAGAATACATGAAATGGATATAAGTATAAGTTCTTGTCTCTACCAATAACTAAACCTGTTTATCTACTCCTTCAGAAAACAGACAAAATTACAAATGGAATGTCAGTCTTATAGGATAACCTTGACATTTCTTTAACTTCCCAGGCAAAAAGGTATTTTGTTGAGACCTGATGTAGACGAACATAAAATAATTTCTGACAAATCTTACTGACACCTGCACGTTTTTGCCCTTCACTATGTATTTTATAGGTTAAATGTCTTTCTTCCACCAATATCCAGATATTAAACCTATGACCCACATGAGGACATCAGTGGGTGGGTTTGGAGGAGGTAATTAAGCTATGAGAGTAGAAAATCTTACAGATGGATTTTGGAAATTTTCTAAATAGAGCCTAGAGATCTAGTTAGCCTCTTCCACTGTGCAAGGATATAATGAGAAGATAATATCTCTGAACCAAGAAACAGCCCTCACCAGGCAATAAGTGTGCCAATACCTGGATTCCAGTATTCTTAACCTTCAGAAATATGAGAAAGAAAATATAGGTTGTTCATAAGCCACCAGTCTATCATAGTCTTTTAAAAGAACACAAATCAGCCAAGATCACCCCCATAAAGTATCTGTTTGCACATTTGTGATATGTTGGAGGCATAAGGATTCATGATCCGTATAGTGGGTAAGAGGGGCAATTATATCAGGTGGAGCTGTTTTTCTCAGACAGGAAATATTCTACACTATCATCAAAAGTAGGCTTTGAAGGACTTCAACTTTCAACAGACTTTGCTGTTAGGCCTGATTTTGTTACTTTGCAAGGAGTAGATTCACTTTGGTTTGAATATAATTGTTATATGAAACAGGGTTAGAAGCAGCTTCAATAAATAAAGTCATAGGCTGTCTGGGCGCTAGGTCCCAGTCCTCGGGGCGCCCGGGCGGGCTCCGGTTCCTTTGTTTCTGTGGCCTGCCTGCACCAAGCAGGGTAGGCGCTTTGTTTGCGAGCTGCCCACCAGCACAGAGGCCTGATCTCTCGGCCCCAGGAGAACCAGCGTTGGGGTGAGTCTCTGGCCCGCGGCACCAGCCTGGGAAGGGGAGCTCGGGGGTTCCAGGCCCCCTGTCCTTCTTGGGCTCTCTGCAGGGCCTCTATTCCCTGGGTACTGCCTCTTCCTTCCTGGCCCACCCAGCTTCCTTCCAGAGCCCCCCCCCCTTCGGCCCCACCGCCCTCTTTCGGCGCGTGGCATTGGGCACTGGGTCCCAGTCCTCGGGGCGCCCAGGCGGGCTGCAGTTCCTTTGTTTCTGTGGCCTGCCTGCACCAAGCAGGGTAGGTGCTTTGTTTGCGAGCTGCCCAACCAGCACGGAGGCCTGATCTCTCCGCGCCAGCTCTCCGTGCCAGAAGAGCCAGTGTTGGGCACGGAGACCTGATCCCTTGGTGCCAGGAGAGCCAACATTGGGGAGGCCGCGTTGGGTAGGCAAGGAGACCTGATCTGGTAAAAGAAGATCCATAAGGGAGCATTTGGAAGAAGAGATGGGCAGACGACAAGGCAAGAATTCACCCAACAAACTGAAAAGCAACACGAAGCCACCAGAAACCAGCGACCTCACAACGGAAGACATGAACACCTTAATCAAGATGAAGAAAAGATTGACTTCATGAAAGTGTTTGATGCCCTTAAACAGCATGTAAAAAATGCCCTTATAGAAATGGATGAGAAATATAACAGAAAGTTTGAAGAATTGAATAAATCAGTGAATGATACCCTAGAAAACCAAGGAAAAGCAATCAAACAGATAATGGAAACAGTTCAAGACTTGAAAACTGAAATGGAGGCAAAGAAGAAAACACAAACAGAGGGCCGGCTGGACATGGAAAATCTAGGTAAACGAATAGAGACTACAGAAACAAGCATAACCAGCAGAATACAAGAGATAGAAGAAAGACTCTCAGATTCTGAAGATACCATAGAGAAAATAAACACTATGATCAAAGAAAACAGCAAGTCCAACAAACTCTCATCACAAAACATTCAGGAAATATGGGACACAATAAAAAGACCAAACCTAAGAATAATAGGAGTAGAAGAAGGAGAAGAAGTGCAGCTCAATGGTCCAGAAAATATATTTAATAAAATTATAGAAGAAAACTTTCCCAACCTAAAGAAAGATATACCTATGAAGGTGCAAGAAGCATACAGAACACTGAATAGGCTGGATCAAAAAAAAAAACATCCCCTCGCCATATAATTATCAAAACACAAAGCATACAGAATAAGGAAAAAATATTAAGAGCGGCAAAGGAAAAAGGCCAAATTACTTACAAAGGTAAACCTATCAGACTTACACCTGACTTCTCCATGGAAACCATGAAAGCCAGAAGGTCCTGGATAGATGTACTGCAGAAACTGAGAGACCATGGATGCAAGCCCAGATTACTATATCCAGCCAAACTTTCGTTCACTATAAAAGGAGAAAATAAAATTTTCCAGGATAAAAACAAATTCAAACAATATGCAGCCACAAATCCAGCCTTACAGAAAGTAATAGAAGGAAAATCACTAACCAAGGAGTCCCACAATGACCACAATAACTCAGACATCTAGAGACCCTTCGTCAACACAAACCAAAGAAGGGAAACACACAAACTCTACGACTAAAAAAAAATGACCGGAGTTAACAACCACTGGTCATTAATATCACTTAATGTCAATGGACTCAACTCACCTATAAAAAGGCACAGGCTAAGAGATTGGATAAGAAAACAGGATCCAACATTCTGCTGTTTACAAGAAACACACCTCAACCACAAAGACAGGCACCTACTCAGAGTAAAGGGCTGGGAAAAGGCCTATCAAGCAAATGGACCTAAGAAACAAGCAGGTGTGGCCATACTAATCTATAACAAAGTAGACTTCAAACTTAAATCAATCAGAAGAGATGGAGAGGGGCATTTTATATTCATAACAGGAACAGTTAATCAGGATGAAGTCTCAATCCTGAACATCTATGCCCCTAATATAAAAGCACCCACGTACATAAAAGAAACATTGCTAAAATTCAAGGCAGCCATAAAACCGCACACACTAATAATAGGAGACTTCAACACTCCTCTTTCACCAATGGACAGGTCAATCACACAGAAACCTAACAGAGAAATAAGAGAATTAATGGAGGTAATGAAGCAAATGGACTTAACAGACATCTATAGAACATTCCACCCAAATAGGAAAGAATATACCTTCTTCTCTGCAGCTCATGGAACCTTCTCGAAAATCAACCACATAGTCGGTAACAAAGCAAACATCCACAGTTACAAAAAAATATCACTAACCACCTGTGTCTTATCAGATCACCATGGATTAAAGTTAGAATTCAACAACAATGCTACCCCCGGAAAGCCTACAAAGTCATGGAAACTGAACAGCCAACTACTGAACCATACCTGGATTAAGGAAGAAATAAAGAAAGAAATTAAAGTCTTCCTGGAATTCAATGAAAATAAAGAAACAACATACTCAAACTTATGGGACACTATGAAATCAGTCCTAAGAGGAAAGTTCATAGCGCTAAGTGCCCACTTAAAGAAAACAAAGAAAGCTCACATTGGAGACTTAACAGCCCACCAGAAAGCTCTAGAAAAAAAAGAAGCAGACTCACCTAGGAGGAGTAGGAGACTGGAAATAATCAAACTGAGGGCTGAAATCAATAAAATAGAAACACAGAGAACAATCCAAAGAATCAATGAAACAAAAAGCTGGTTCCTGGAGAAAATCAACAAGATTGACAAACCCCTATCCAAACTAATCAAACGGCAGAGAGAGAATTTGCAAATTAATAAGATCAGAAATGAAAAGGGGGACATAACCACAGACACAGAGGAAATTCAGAGAATCATTAGATCTTTCTACAAAAGCCTATATGCCACAAAACTGGAAAATGTAAAGGAAATGGATACTTTCTTAGATAAATATCATTTACCAAAGTTAAATCAGGACCAGGTGAACAATCTAAATAGACCTGTTAGTCGCGAAGAATTAGAAGAGGTTATCAAAAACCTCCCTACCAAAAAAAGCCCAGGACCAGATGGTTTCAATGCGGAATTCTACCAGAACTTCCAAGAAGACCTAATACCTATACTCCTTAATGTATTTCACAATATAGAAACAGAAGAGGCACTGCCAAATTCCTTTTATGAAGCTACAGTTACTCTGATACCAAAACAGCACAAAGACTCAACCAAGAAAGAGATTATAGACCAATCTCACTCATGAACATCGATGCAAAAATCCTCAACAAAATACTGGCAAACCGAATCCAAGAACACATTAGAAAAATTATCCATTATGATCAAGTAGGCTTCATTCCTGAGATGCAGGGCTGGTTCAACATACGAAAATCTATCAATGTAATCCAGCATATAAATAAACTGAAAGAAAAAGACCATATGATCATCTCATTAGATGCTGAAAAAGCATTTGACAAAATTCAACATCCCTTTATGATAAAAGTCTTGGAGAGATTAGGGATACAAGGGTCATACCTAAATATAATAATAGCTATATACAGCAAGCTGACAGCTAACATCAAATTAAATGGAGAGAAACTCAAAGCCATCCCATTAAACTCAGGAACACGACAAGGCTGTCCACTCTCGCCATACCTCTTCAATATAGTGCTTGAAGTTCTAGCAATAGCAATAAGACAAAATAAGGGGATCAAGGGGATTCGAATTGGAAAGGAAGAAGTTAACTTTCGTTATTTGCAGATGATATGATAGTGTACATAAGCGACCCCCAAAACTCCACCAAAGAACTTTTACAGCTGATGAACAGCTTTAGTAATGTGGCAGGATACAAGATCAACTCCAAAAAATCAGTCGCACTCTTATACACAAAGGATATGGAAGCAGAGAGGGAAATCAGAGAAGCTTCACCTTTCATGATAGCCACAAACAGCATAAAATATCTTGGGGTAACTCTAACTAAGGAAGTGAAAGATCTATTTGACAAGAACTTTAAGGCATTGAAGAATGAAACTGAGGAGTATACCAGAAAATGGAAGGACCTCCGTTGCTCTTGGATTGGGAGGATCAACATAGTAAAAATGGCAATTCTACCAAAGGCAATTTATAGATTCAATGCAATCCCCATCAATGTCCCATCAAAATTCTTCGCAGATCTTGAGAGGACAATAATCAACTTTATATGGAAAAACAAAAAACCCAGGATAGCCAAAACAATCCTATACAATAAAGGATTGTCTGGAGGCATTACCATCCCTGACTTCAAACTCTATTACAGAGCTACAGTAATGAAAACAGTGTGGTACTGGCATAAAAACAGAGAAGTCGACCAATGGAATCGTATAGAAGACCCGAATTTTAACCCACAAACCTATGAACACCTCATTTTTGATAAAGGAGGCAAAAGTATACAATGGAAGAAAGAAAACATCTTCAACAAATGGTGCTGGCATAACTGGACGTCAACCTGTAGAAGAATGAAAATAGACCCATATCTATCACCATGCACAAAACTCAAGTCCAAATGGATTAAAGACCTCACTATCAGTCAGAACACATTGAACCTGATAGAAGAGAAAGTGGGAAGTACCCTACATCAGATGGGCACAGGAGATCGCTTCCTATGTGTAACCCCAACAGCTCAGACATTAAGGGCAACATTGAATAAATGGGACCTACTAAAACTGAGAAGCTTCTGTAAAGCAAAGGACACTGTCACTAAGACAAAAAGGCAACCTACTGACTGGGAGAAGATCTTCACCAACCCCACAACAGACAAAGGTCTGATCTCCAAAATATATAGAGAACTCAGGAAACTAGACTTTAAAAGGCTAATTAACCCAATTAAAAAATGGGGCACTGATCTGAACAGAGAATTCTCAGAAGAGGAAGTTCAAATGGCCAAAAGACACTTAAGGTCATGCTCAACCTCCTTAGCGACCAGGGAAATGCAAATCAAAACAACTTTGAGATATCATCTTACACCTGTCAGAATGGCTAAAATAAAAAACTCCAATGATAGCCTTTGCTGGAGAGGCTGTGGAGGACGGGGTACCCTCATCCATTGCTGGTGGGAATGCAATCTTGTGCAACCACTTTGGAAATCAGTGTTTCGGTTTCTCAGGAAATTTGGGATCAACCTACCCCTGGACCCAGCAATATCACTCCTGGGAATATACCCAAGAGATGCCCTATCATATGACAAGAGCATTTGTTCAACTATGTTCATAGCAGTATTATTTGTAATAGCCAGAACCTGGAAACAACCTAGATGCCCTTCAATGGAAGAATGGATGAAGAAAGTGTGGAATATCTACACATTAGAGTACTATGCTGCGGTAAAAAACAATGACTTCTCGAATTTTGCATGCAAATGGATGGAAATAGAAAACACTATTCTGAGTGAGGTAACCCAGACCCAAAAAGATGAAAATGGGATGTACTCACTCATAATTGGTTTCTAGCCATAAATAAGGGACACGGAGCCTACAATTGGTGATCCTAAAGAAGCTAAGTAAGAAGGTGAACCAAAGGAAAAACATATAGTTATCCTCTTGGCTATGGGAAGTAGACAAAGTTGCCGGGGAGAAAATTGAGATCTTGGGGGTGGGGTGGGATGGGGGTAAGGGGAGATGGGGAGAGAAAAGGGAGAAGGGGAGGAAGGGGGGAACTTGGAGAAAAAGGAGGATTGGGATAAAGGAAGGTTGGATAGGGGAGCACGGAAGCACTATTCTTAGTTAAGGGAGCCACCTTAGGGTTGGCAAGAGACTTGAACCTAGAGTGGCTCCCAGGTGCCCAAGCCGAGGTCCCCAGTTAATTCCTTGTGCAGCTGGGGATAGGGAACCTGAAATGACCCTATCCTATAGCAATACTGACGAATATCTTGCATATCATCATAGAACCTTCATCTGGTGATGGATGGAGTTAGAGACAGAGACCCACACTGGAGCACTGGACTGAGCTCCCAAGGTCCCAATGAGGAGCAGAAGGAGGGAGAACAAGAGCAAAGAAGTCGGGACCACGAGGGGTGCACCCACCCAATGAGACAGTGGAGCTGATCTATTGGGAGCTCACCAAGGCCAGCTGTACTCTGACTGAAAAAGAATGGGATAAAACTGGGCTCTCTGAACATTGCGAACAATGAGAGCTGATGAGACGCCAAGGACAATGACAAGGGGTTTTGATCCTACGTAATGTGCTGGCTTTGTGGGAGCCTAGCCAGTTTGGATGTTCACCTTCCTAGATATGGACGGAGGGGGGAGGACCTAGGACTTACCACAGGGCTGGGAACCCTGACAGCTCTTTGGACAGGAGAGGGAGGGGGAAAGGAGTGGGGGGAGGGGGAGGAGGGTGGGGGAAGGGGGAGAAGGGTAGGAGGAGGGGGAGAAGGGTGGGAGGAGGGGGGGGGAAATGGGAGGCTGGGAGGAGGTGGAAACTTGTTTTTTTTTTCTCAATAAAAAAAAATTATATGAATTTAAAAAAAATAAAAAAAATAAATAAAGTCATAGAATGTATCTGCTAAGAAATGGCGCAGCTCGGGTCAGCTGTTTCTGTGGGTTTCCCTGTCATGGTCTTGTCCCTTTTGCCTGTAAGATCACTCCTCCCTCTGTATGACTGCTCTCCAGGGGTTCGGCCCCGTGCTTAGCTGTGAATCGCTGCATCGTCTTCCATCAGATACTGGATGAAGTTTCTGTGATGACAATTGAGGGGGACCCATGTAAGACCGAACTAGGTCCTCTGAATGTGGGTGACGTTGTGTGGATTGGATAGTTCATTGGGCCACTGGTCGTGGTGCCAGGATGTATCCCTACTGTGTGAACTAGCTCTTTGGAGCCTATTCCCTATGGAGGGACACCTTGCTCAGTCTTGATACAGTGGACCTTGGTCCTGCCTCAAGTGATGTGCCAGACTTTGATGACTCCACATGGAAGGCCTTACTCTTTCTGAGGAGTGGATGGTGGGTGGGGTGGGCAGAAGACTGGGGAAGTGTGAACAGAAGGGAGAGGGAACTAGGATTGGTATGTAAAATAAGATTGTTTTAAAAATAAAATTAGAAAAAAGAACAAAGAGAAATGAAGCAGCAGTAAAGTTAAAAATCTGGCAGGAGCAAGGCTAAACGGGCTTTATTAGTAAGCCAGAGTCCTAGGACTTTAGGATGAGGTTGACCTAAAAGGTAACTCAAACATTGCTATGCGTTTGCTGTTTCTATCTCATGGTCCCAGGATCATTATCAGGTGGCTGTAATGTATGTATTTTCTACGTAATTTCAATTAAATAGTCTGTCACAGTGAAAAAAAAGTTTGAAAATGAGATCTTTATCCTTTCTCCTTGAAATCATCCCTCAGTAGTTGTTTCTGGAATCGCACTAATTCGGACAGGCCATATTTATCCTCACTGCTGTGGTTACTAATGAGTCTAGAGTAGGAAGGAATAAAGTGTCAAAAGACCTCTTCAAATTGATTGTTTTCCTCTATAAATAAATTCCTCTTAAAAATAAGGGAAATGTGAATAATACTGAACGCTGCTTTTCTTTATATTCCTTTGCTCTAATTTTGTTTATTGCTCTGTCTGTTTATTTTACTTAAAACATCAGTTTCTAACAACAGTCTATTCTCTTACAAAGGAAGGGGACTTCTCAAAGATACATGTTTTGCATCTTGTTCATATATTCTTCCTGTCTCTGCTAAAACATCTTTTCTCTCTGGTGGTGTAGTTCTAAGGACCAGAATTAGAGACCCGAAGCAAAATGTCATGGGCCCTGACACACTTGAGTGCAACCTCTTCAGGATACAATAGCAAATACTACTGGTATGTCTCTAATTCTATGAAGACCTAAGGGTGCCTCATGTCTTCCAAGTCATTAGTTGTACATGACAACGAACACATAGCTGCTTCTTCTTTCCATTCCATTGATAATAAACACACCACACATATTCTTCTTCCTTTCCTTAACATGCCTTGTGGGTCAGAGCTGATTTACTTCTCTGTCCTGAAAATGTAATGTGAATGCTGGTTGTTCCATAAGCTATATGCTTTTATAGCTAGCGTAAGAGTTAGATGTAATTAGTTGCGCCTTCTGTGTACTTCCTGTTTACTCTGCACGCTGCTCCATCTATCTCTTTCCCTCTCTTCCTCCCTCCTCTTTTATTCAAAACACAATTTCTTTACTACGAGGACTCATTGTTTGATGTCTTTCTCTTTGCTCTTCTTATCTAGTGGTTATTGCAGCCTTTATTGTAAGGTTTTACTGTGTGTCTCTCAGTCAGTCTTTCTTTCCTCTTTTACTTAATAGCAATTGCAGCAGCCTCGCTGGAAAATTGGAAGGAATTTGTTGCATGTCACCTTTTCCCCAAGCAGTTTCAGGAATACAAGTTACATTTCTTTTTCATTTAGAGCCGACTAATGACTTGTAGATACTTTGTTTAGTAAAGAGACTAGCTCAACACATAACTTATTTTACAGTGATATGGAGGTGGGGTAAAGTAAATAATTGATCACAGATTATTTGACCTCACTTCATGTTCAGATGGAGTTTGGTTCAATTGGAGATAAACAGACAGATTTAATGAAACCACTAGACCCTATCCTGTTGAGTAGCCACATGGTCACCTACCCTCCTGGCATGGTGGCCAACTCACAGCTGCTCAAAATCAATCTCTCTCTCTCTCTCTCTCTCTCTCTCTCTCTCTCTCTCTCTCTCTCTCTCCTGGGCAACAGGAAATCTGGACAATGTCCTTGTATTCAGCTTCCCATTAAATGTTACTGTGACTGCTGCTTCCCTGGGGTGACAGTAATGAAGTACAGGCTTAATGTGCCTCACCTCTGCGTGCCTGGAAAAGTGCCCTGTCACTTAGGATTTCTGTGAGCCCCTACAGTCATGTTTGTCTGACTAACTTTGGCATTTATGTTGGTAAAAGCTGCTAATCTAATGCCTGCGTTCTTGACCACAACCTATTTGGGCCTGAGGGCTTCATTACATAGTTCTTTGTCAGTGGTGCCCATGAGAACTGAAGGGACTATTTTTCACGTATCTTGTCATCACACTAAGTAGGACTGCTATCTAAATGTTAGGAGAAGCCCGATAGTCCCCAAGGTAGAAAACACACAGGCCTGACAAGGAAATAAAGCCGTTTGCCTATGACATGATGCAAGCTGGAGCAGTATCCCTCTATTCAGTCCTCAGGGCCAAGGCTTTGCACCTTCACCATTTAATGCAAAGTATAATATCTATATTTGTAGCTATGGCCCTACGGGAGAAAACTGCATTACAATAAATGCATGCTTTGTAAGCAACAGCATAATAAACATGATGCTATAATTATCCATGTTTTCACAGAGCTACAATGCTAATCTCTTTAAGAATTAGTGTCCCTGGCAGACAGGCTCAGCATTTTGCATTTGCTTTGTGATGATACATGGCCATGTAATGTGTGTATGTCAGCATTTTGGCAATATTTGGATGCACACCACATTGTAACTATTTTCCTGTTTTAGTCTGATTAGAAGCTCATATTGTTAGAATCATTTATGGATGGGCTCTGCTTTTCAGTTTCACCCCATGAGAAAGGTTACTAATGTTATGTAAGGCTATAATATCTTCATCAACAGCTTCAGAATTCTTTTCCTCATGGTAGGCTAAGTTTACAAATTGACTGTAGTAGTGATATTTGCTGTACTAGAATGAAAAATTCCAGACCACTTTCCATACCATTCTTGACTTTGGCACTTTGTGTCAAGTACTGCTTTGTCATTGATTTAGACCTAGCCAATATTACATTACAGAACATTCTTTTGTTTTCATTCATGTAACAAACATGTGAATGTATTCTCAGTCATCTCTCTGTTTCTGTGGCAAAACACTTGAGAAAAATCAACATTAACAATTTTGTGGTGTGGTGGACCAAAGCTACTCAGGAAAGAGCAAAAGGAAGACACTGAAGTGCTAAAATCCAGTTCAATGGAATGCCCCCAATGACCCAACTTCCTCCTAAAAGAGCAAGTTCTGAGGGCTCTGTCACCTACAAATGGCATGACGTGTTGGCGATTGAACCACCTTCATGCCGTGGGGAAACATTCAAAATATAGACCATTTCTGGAATGCTAGAAAATTGTTTTCTATTGATATGGATGTTGATTCCATAGTTGATGTCTTTATTGTTATTATTAATGCATATAATAACATCATTACTGTTTGTATTATAACACTTTAGTCATATGTTGTAATCTGTGGAAAAATATCACGTAACAAGTGTGTGCTCTGTGTAACAAGAGTTGACCAGCAAAACTTTCTAACATTCTAAGAGGAGAAAAATTAAAAATATAAACCAGTTGCATAAAATATGTAATTCTGCAATTATGGGAATGAGTCTGAAACTCCACAGGAACATGAGAAAAGATTCTCCCACTCTGTACTTTGCCCTTGTGCAGACTTAACCCCTATCTAGTCATCCTCTGTCCTCCCTGGGAGGTGCAGATGCTTCAGCGAGAAGAAATACCTTCAAGGAGTCTAGGTTACAATTTGGAGGCTGAGTTTCTTTCTACTTTGAAGTTCCAGGAAAGGTTATCCTTTTCCTGTACTTTTGCTTTTGCTTTGTAGATATTTTTCAAGTCTCTTTCACTTGCAAAATTGTTATAGTCTTTCCTAACATTCTTGGTCATTAGTTCCTTAGAAAGATAAAATTCATGTGTATAAATTAATAGTTCAAGTGTACAATTGCATTCACAGAAAGGAAAAATGTGCCTGGAATTTTAAAATGCTTCCCACTCTGAATATGAAGCAAAATCATAATAATGTTTACTTGTGTTGTTGGTCATGAAATAAAGATGGAATACTGGGATGAAACCCTGAAGCACTAAATACCTCAAGCCTGCCCTAATTATCCCTGACATGAGTCACATTATCACCAAGTCATGAAGCAAGAGACAGTTTGAGCTTCACCCAGCTTCTAAGTTTTCTGGGTCATTCTCTATTCTCTGATAATATATACCTTGGATCTACAGTTGTCATTAAGTCCTGTAGTCATTCATTAAAAGTTCTTCTACTCTCTAAACTGATTCATTGTGTCCAGTAAGAATGCACATGAGGCTTGAGTCACAGTGAAACAGTGGCCATGGGCAGGCAGAGGTGAGTGACTTCTTAGGAAGATTAATGACCACCTCACTTGGTGGGATGAAATAGGTAGACCTATCTAAAAGAATGCCAGGTGACAAGATTGCCAGGAAACAGAACAACTCACTTGCTGGACTGACTCTGGAGGGCAGCTTTTCTCTTGCAGTGCTGATTTGGTAAAACCATCAAGTCATATCCACCCACGCATCATTTATTAATTGGAAATTATGTAACCTCAGTCATAATTAAACAGTAATTTTACTCCCCTTAAGCTAATGTAGGATGAGTCTTACTTGTAAACTGTATAACTCACCAGGTTTTCCTTATCATGAGGAAATGAGCACCGTGACTTCTGTATATCGCTCATAACAGAATTCCCTGAAGGGCTTACAGCACCAGAACGCTATCCTCAGTGGCAGCTTTCCTTCTGTGAGATGGGAAAAGAGGCATTCGTATTCCTAACAGAGTAGAGAAGAATTGGAATTTGTCTGTGCTCCTGGGCCACATTTCAAAATGACTGGTCCACCAGATGCCTCTTTGCATGGTGTTCCTCCCTGTCAAAGAAGTGCATCATTTCTTATTGTAGAAATATAATAACATCACATGTATTATTTTTCTTTCTGATGCATTTCTGACTCTTTCAAAGTGCCTAGAATGGTCCCCAAGAAAGTGTTCATAATCAGCTTTTTGCAAAACATAGCTAGACAAATAACACTCTAACTACAACAGATGTATAATTAGAATTTAAATTGATTTGTATACTTGCTTTCCTTGTGAGTAGTATTATTTATAAAGCCTGGAATTGGACTGTCTTTATGGAGACATTTCTGCCATTCAGCTCAACACTAAGTGGTTCTTTGCATTCAAAATTGGCCAAGCTAACAAATGAGCATGGGATGGAATTCATACTCTGTTTGTCTTACGGCAGTACTCACAGCATATGTCAATGTGTTGTTTTTACCATGTGGCTCGGTACCTTATTCAGCAAGGCAGTCACATCTTTCTTTTTCTGTGGCCAGATCAGGACTGCACAAACAGCTTTCCTCTTCCCAGAATTCTCCTGTTCTCATTGACCTGTCTCTACTTTCTTCCTGGTTGTCCCACCTATACTTCCTGCCTGGCTACTGGCCAATCAGCATTTATTTAAAAAATATAATTGACAGAATACAGACCATTGTCCCACACCATCTTAGTTACTGTTCTATTGCTATGGCGAAAACCAAGGCAACTTATCAAAGAAAATATTTAACTTGGGTCTTACTTTCAGTTTCAGATTAGTCCATGACCATTACGGTGAGAGCATGGCAACAGGAAGGCAGGCAGCAGGAAGGTAGGCATGGTGCTAGGGCAGTATTTGAGAGCTCACATTTGATAAGTAAGCTATAGACAGTGAGGAAGACAGTAGGGGTAGGCCTGACATAAACTTCTGAAAACTCAAAGTCTATCCTCAGTGGAAAACTTCCTCTAACGAGGTCACATCTCCTAATCTTTCCTAAGCAAGTCAACAACTGGGATCCAAACAGTCCAATAGATGAGCCTGTAGGGGTCATTCTTTCTCAAACCACCACACCCCTTATTATAAACATTTCACTCTAATCATGCTTTCTAACTCAATGTTGCCATCTCATGGGGATAAGTTTTTCAATAAAGACAAGGCTAATAAACTGCTTTCCCACTTAATCTATAAAATAAATTCTTAAAGAATTAATCATATATAACAATTATGGAAACCTATGATGTGTATACTAGATGTACATTTCCCTATGATAGTAATGTGTGTTCTTTCTTTCAAGGGGTAAGAGGCTCCCCTCTGAGTAAAATCACTGAGTGGAATTTCTTTGGGTGCTGTTCAGCAGAGTATTCTTTTGTACCCTGGTCAGTATTTCTACTAGGAGGCCACCTGTTCATGCCTGTCTACCTAGACCATGAAATAATCACACAGAAACCATACTATTAGCAATACTGTTTGGCCAATAGCCTAAGCGTGTTTCTGGCTAAACCTTATATCCTAAACTAACCCATCTCCATTTATCTGTGTATTGCCATGTGATTGTGGCTTACCAGGTAAGGTAATAACCAGTGTCTGTCTCCCATGGGGCTACATGGCTTCTCACTGACTGTCTATTCTGTCATTATATCTCTGTATATTCTGCCTGGCTTTACTCTGTTAAGTCACTGTCTGAAAGCATCTTCCTTATTAACCAACGGCAATAAAACATATTTACAGCATATATCACCTCCCACATCAAGTATATTTAAGAACACTGTGATGAAAACCCAAAGAAACAAATTCTGTGCCCATGATGGGTCTATGAGAGAACCTCTGAAGTGCTCTTGAAACATTTGCTGCCTTTTCTTGACTCTTAGGTTAAAATTTATGACAAAATGAGTTAGAGTTAGATGGGTTACTGCCTATATTCTCTGAAAAGATATTTAAATACCATCAATATGTCCAGCATCCCTCAACTTCCCCATGTTGATATGTTTTTATGCATAGCTCAAACAGTCATCCAACTACGCTGTAGCAATAATATATCAGGTATGCTTAGACTCATTCAGCATTGCTAAGAGTCTCTGTTTACCAACAAGGGAGGTGATCCGAAACAGAGGTACCATCATCAAGCGTGAGGCCTGTCATTTCATTAAGAAGAGGACACACATATGTTAAAAGATAAGCTCACATTGGATTCCTCTGTTAAGCACTGAAGTATTTCAGGACCAAAATAAAAAAAAAACACAATTTTTTGGGGGAAATAGTTCTGAGTCTTCATAAAGACAAATGTCTAAGTGACCTAGTGACTAAACATATAAACCATTGTTTTAAAAAAATGATCAGTGACTAACTACAGAGAGGCTCCACAATACTTTCTGTATGAGTGTGGCCCAGAGACAGCAGTATAGTTAGAAATAAGATAAAACTGTGATTGCTGGATGTTACTGAGAATACCAGCAGAATTTGAAATGCCTTCCTTGATTACATGTTATTGGGGAATCTTGGCATTTCCCTTGTGCTGCTAACACTGTTGAACAGTGTTCAACATGCTTTAATGACATCTGAAGAGCCAAATCGTTTGCATTAAGAGTAAATTCTTTTCCTTTCTTACTCATCAGAAGTGTTCTCTTTTCTTAGTCTGCCATTAAGATGAGCCACTTCCCAAGAGAGGCCCTATCATACAACAAAAGTATATGCTCAACTATGTTCATGGCAGCATTGTTTGTAATAGCCAGAACCTGGAAACAACCTAGATGCCCTTCAACGGAAGAATGGATGAAGAAAGTATGGAATATATACATATTAGAGTATTACTCAGCAGTAAAAAACAAGGACTTCTTGAATTTTGCATACAAATGGATGGAAATAGAAAACACTATCCTGAGTGAGGTAAGCCAGACCCAAAAAGAGGAGCATGGGATGTACTCACTCATATTTGGTTTCTAGCCATAAATAAAGGACATTGGGCTTATAATGCATGTTCCTAGAGAAGCTAAATAAGAAGGTGAACCCAAAGACAAACACATAGGCATCCTCATGAATATTAACCTTCATCAGGCGATGGAAGGAGACAGAGACAGAGGAGCACGGGACAGAAATCTCAAGGTCCAAATCAGGAGCAGAAGGAGAGGGAGCACGAGCAAGGAACTCAGGACCGCGAGGGGCGCACCCACACACTGAGACAATGGGGATGTTCTATTGGGAACTCACCAAGGCCAGCTGGCCTGGGTCTGAAAAAGCATGGGATAAATCCGGACTAGCTGAACGTAGAGGACAATGAGGAATACTGAGAACTCAAGAACAATCGCAGTGGGTTTTTGATCCTACTGCACGTACTGGCTTTGGGGGAGCCTAGGCAGTTTGGATGCTCACCTTAGGAGACCTGGATAGAGGTGGGCGGTCCTTGGGCTTCCCACAGGTCAGGGAACCCTGATTGCTCTTTGAGCAGATGAGGGAGGGTGACTTGATCGGGGGAGGGGGAGGGAAATGGGAGGCGGTTGCAGGGAGGAGGCAGAAATCCTTAATAAATAAATAAATTAAAAAAAAAAAGACGAGCCACTTCTCTCTAACTGCACCTGGTTGGATCTCATAATGCTCTGTCTGTTCCCCTTGTGTTTCTACATTAGTCATCCAACACCTCTCAATCATGACACTAATGCTCAACTTCAGCATTAATATGTAGTTTTACAAATACTTGTTATAGCGCGTTAGCACTTCCAGAAAACAAATGCTACTTGAAAGCAAGTGACAGTCTTATTGTATGCACAACGGACTTGGAGAGAGCAAGAAAAATCTTCGAGACATGACGTGTTACATTTTTTTTAATTTGGTCATTTTATTGCAAGATTATTAACTGTACAAAATAAAATGGTGTGGTTGTATTCTTAAGACTGCATAGAACGCATGTGGGTGTATTTTCCCATTCCCTTCTCTAATGCCTAAATTGAACGGAGTCATCTTTCCCAACAAATAGCCGACTGTTTGCTTTGTCTTTTCTTTTAAAATCTTTTCTTCCTAGATTTTAACATGTGAGAAAAATGTGATATCTATCTATGGCTTGAATAAGAATGATCCCCATAAGCTCACAATCATCAGAGAGTTACACTACTTGAGAAGGATTAGGAAATGTGTTCTTGTTGAAGGAAGAGTGTTATGGGAGACAGGCTTTGGGGTTTAAAAAATCCCAAGACAAACCCATTATCTCTCTACTGTGGCTATCTGTGATCCTGCTGTAGAACTCCTGGTACTTTTCCAGCAGCATGTCTGACTGCCTGCCAACAAGCTTTTCAGCATGATAGTAATGGGCCAAACATCTGAAACTCTAAGCGATCCCCAGTTAAATCCTCTCTTTTATAAAAGCTGCTGTGGTCATGGTGTTTCTTCACAGCAATAGAACACTAATGAAGACAAGCTTGTTTCTCTTAATGTGGTGATCTCCATTTCCTTCCACTTCCTTTAAAATGACATGTTTTGTTGATGATGAAGTTGAGTAATATTTTATTATGTAAATACGTGTCATTTTTCTTAAACCACTCACCCACTGGTGGCACCCAGGCTGATTTAGTATGTTGGACTTTCTGAATTGTGCTACAATAAGTGTGACTCTCTGACCCATTCTACTGCATGATGGATGACTCCTTCAGGTATGTTCCAGAAATGACAGAGTAGGTAATAAGGGAATTCTAGTTTAGATTTTTAAAAAAAAATCTCCACACTGCTTCCTGTGGTGGCTAGACTAATGTAGATTCTCATCAGTGGTGTGTAAGTTTTCCTTTCTCCCCAAATTTATCTTTGTTCGTTTCCTTCCCTTCCTGCATTTCAAATGAACCTTTTAGTCCTGTATAAAACAATGAATTTTGTTGTAACACTCTTATAAATACATACCATTTTTTTTGCTTATATTCCCCTCATCAGCTCTATTTCTCCCCTCTGTTCTTCTTTCTGTTACTTTTATTCCATTCAGATAGGTCCTCTTCAGCATTCATAGTGTCTGTATGTTTGTACATGTGACTGTGGTTAAATCTATTCAATTTAGAATCTTCCTGTGAGAGAAAATGTGATACGTGCCTTCTTCCCCCCAGAATTACCATACATTTGGTCCCCATTCCTCTCAATTTGGTGTATTTCTACCCCCTCATGCATTCTTTTCAGCTGTGTTGATACATACAGACACAAAGAGTGAATTTAATATTTAAATGTAAATTCTGCGTATGGGAGAAAGCATGCTGTGTTTGTCTTTCTAAGTTCAAGCTATTTTTTCCAACAAAATTTTAAGTTCCATCCATGTTCTTATAAATAGTATGGTTTCACTCTTCTTTACAACTAAATAAAACTCTATTTTATACATACACACATACATATTTTCTGTTTATGAGTATCTAAGCCATTTCCATGTTTGGCTATTCTGAAAATGCTGCAGTAGACACAGATTTACACATATCTCTATGTGTGCTGACATAGACTCACTTGAGTTTATATCCAGAGTGGAACAAGTAGATTATAGGATTGTTTCAATTTTTGTTATTTTTTTAGAAAATATTATATTGATTTCTATATTGACTGCACCAGTTTAAATTCTCAGCATCAGTGAATACTGGATTTTCTTTCCCTGAATTCGCACTAACATTTGTTGTTATTTGTCTCTTCGATAATAGCTATTTTTATTGGGCCCAGATGGAATCGTGATGTAATTTTAATTTATAGCTCCCTAATGATAAGTATATTGAACATATTAAATGCAGTTTTGATTGTTTATATTTATTCTTTTGAGAACAGTCTGCACAATTCATTTGCCCATTTGATTATTGGATGACTTGGAAGGTGTTAATGTTTAATTTTGGAGCTTCTTTACAAATTCTTCATATCAGGCACTTGCCAAATATCCAGTTGGGAAATATTTTTTCGAACTCTGTACACTCTTCTTCACATCTGCTGATGACACTTGACTGTGAAGAGATTTTAAATTTTGTAGGAATCTATTTGCAATTCTTTCAGTTGTTTTCCAAACTATTTGTCCTTTTCAGAAATCTCCTGCCTGTACACTTACCTTGAAGTGTTTTCCTCTAGTGGTTTCTCTAGTGATTTCAGTTTCAGATCTTAAATCCAGGTCCATGGTGAATCTAATTTGAATTGTGTTTTACAAATTGAGATGTGGAGATTTTGCTTTGTTATTCTATATGGAAATATCTGTTATTGACTTTTTGAAGACTGTTTCTAATCATTACCTGTTTTTGACACATTTATCAAAAATAGGTTGTTTGTAACTATGTGAGTTTATTTATAGACTTTATGTACTACTCTTTGTCTATTTTTCACCAGTATAATTCTGCTTTATTTTTATGACTATATTATCATTTAAAATTAGGTGTTAAATCTTAAACAATTGCCCTCAGGTTGGGATTACTAGGGCTTAAAAAGGTCCTGTCTTATTTAGTTGTTATTGTGATCAAACACCAAACACCAGCTAGAAGGGAAAAAGTTTATTTGACTTACACTTCTACATTATAGTGTGAAGCATTATTCTAATTGTTCTGTATCATTAAAACTTTGAGAATCAGATTCTGGGGTGAGAACCCAAAGAATGAGAGAGCAGAGTCCTCTTCCACCTGCTCTGTTCCTTCCTCCGAAAGGCGCAAGATCCTTCTCCACCCCACGTTACTACTTTCTGTCCTATCTGTCTAGAGTGACCAACTCTACTTAAGCATGAATCTGCGATGAACATAGATGGTGCCCTCCCCAGATTTTTGGAACTGCGTGGGCCACAATCACCCAGAAGTCTCCCTGGTGCCAGGAGGTGCCAGGCAATCAGATACCATTGTACCAAGTACTGCCCAAAGCCTCTAGGCCCAGGCAGGGGAGAGGGGAAAGGCAACAGCTTCATATTGTCCCTTATGGCGGGGTTGATCAGTGTTCAACCAAGTGCCACCTGTGATCCAATTGAGTATTGGCACTGGGTGATTGGGCACCATTGTGGTGAGAAAGTACAGGATGAGGAGGAGGAAGAATAGAGTTGGAATGATTTGTGGACTGGGAAGAGAGGCAGATACAGAGAGTGAGGGTGGTAAGGAGCTGGCTCATGTGAATGACCAGCCAATCACCCAAGTCCAGGGACGATGTAGGAGTCCCCTCTGTGTGCTGTGATTACTATTAATGAATAAATAAATGCCTTGGCCTGTTGATAGGGCAGAACCTAGGTAGGTGGGGAGGACTTGACTGAAAGAAGGGCGAAGTCAGGGAGAAGCCATGGAGCTGCCAGAAATAGTCATGCTAAAACTTTCCTAGTAGGCCACGATCTCGTGATAATATACAGATTAACAGAAATGGCTAAATTAAGATGTAAGAGTTAGCCAATAAGAAGTTACAGCTAATAGGCCAAGCAGTGATTTGATTAATACAGTATCTGTGTGGTTATTTAGGTTCTGGTTGGCCAGGATGAACAAGCGGCCTCCTCCTTGCAACACAGGCAGATATCTAACCTGGACTCTGACCAATGGGGCCATGGAGTAGCTAAGGAGCCTAAATTGATGTCTGTGACTCCTGTCATTATTGGGAACTGTGTCTGTGATTGGGCCATGTTGGTGTCTGAGGACCATATTGTCACATGGGCCAGGCTAATCTGGGTGGTTCTATAAAGTCACATTAGATCATGGTAATAACCCAACTAGGGCTGTTGCTGAGGACCATGTCTGGGTCCATGGTCCTGCCATAGCTGGGGTCTGTGTTGATGTTCCTGGCCCATGTTGCTGCCAGGGACCACATGGATGCGCAGTGTCTGGGCCATAACCTGTGACCATGTTGGTGTCAAGGATTATGATGCTGCTGGGGCCAGGTTGATTTCAGTGGCTAGGGATGTCAACTGAGCTCATGATATCATCTGGACCAGGGCTATGGTTGAGGACCATGTCTGAACCCATGACCCTGCCATATCCAGGGTCTGTGTTGATGTTTGTGGCTCCTGAAACCATCAAAGACCATGCTGATGCCAGGAGTCTAGGCTGCTACCTGGGGCCATGTTGTTATCTAAGGGTTATGCTATGCTGGAAGCAGTGCTGGTCCAGTTGGCCTGTACTGCCACCTTGTCATGATAGCTTCCTGTTCTGGGCTGCTGCTTAGGACCATGACTAGGTCTGTGGTCCTACCAGAGCCAGGGTTTGTATTGATGTCATGTCCTCTGCCATGCAGAGAGTCTGGGTCTGATATCTGATGACCATACTGTCCCTGGGGCCATGATGATCTGGGTGGCCAGTGCTGCCACCTGGAGTCATGGAGATGTGTGAGCCATGAGCCTGTCGTTGGAATTTTCTTTGGGCAACAAACCAGCTCCCAAATAAAGATACAGAGACTTCTTAAATATAAATACTAGGCCTTAACTTCAGTGTGAAACACTTCCTTTTTAAACTTAATTTAACCTGTTTCTATTCATCTGTGTTTTACCTTTCTTTCATTCTGTATGTCCTACTTTCCTGCATCCTCTGTGTCTGTCCGTCTGGGCCCTGGTATCTTCTTGTTGTCTCCTTTTATTTCTACCCTGAGCCTATTTATTCTTCCTGCCCAGAAATCCCACTTATAATTTCTCCCTTCCTATTGGCCATTCAGTTTTTTATTAAACCAATCAGGTGCCTTAGGCAGGCAAAATAAAACAGCAACACATCTTTATATAATTACACAGATGTAACATATCTTTACATAGTTAAATAAATATTCTATAACATAAACAAATGCACCACATCTTTACACACTTAAA
The DNA here is from genome assembly GCF_037038515.1 of Microtus pennsylvanicus. Taxonomy (NCBI): domain Eukaryota; kingdom Metazoa; phylum Chordata; class Mammalia; order Rodentia; family Cricetidae; genus Microtus; species Microtus pennsylvanicus. Next base: position 19,493,874 of record NC_134583.1, read on the forward strand.
CAAGTGCAATGCATCTTTGTATAGTTAAACAAATATTCCACAATAAGGAATATCTTCATAAGCGCAAGTCTGGGTTCATGGCCCATGGAGGATGGGGTCTGTGATGATGTCCATGGCCAGTGTTAGCATGGGCATCATTGGAAGCATGCTCTTCTGAGACAGCCCCATGCTTCACTAGCCCTGGGATGGCTGTCCTGCCCCTCACTGAATATTGCAGCAGGCAAGTTGGTTCTGCCCCTCAGGGGAGAGCTTACTTTTTTCTCTACACACACTTGAGAAAGATGGCTCCAACCCCCACCATAGGTGTGCACCTCATCTGGGAAGAACACTAGAGCTGACCCTCTGGTTGGGGACACTGTTGAGTCATCCCTGAGGGCATGAAAATAGGAGAGATGACCCTGCTTCCATCACTCACTGCCATAACTTGGCATGGGCGAGTGAAAGATACTCTCCCTCTTCTGCCCCTTGCTGTCTGTGGTGGGAAAAAGAGTTGCTTCAGGGTCACAAGGGTGAGAGAACCAGTCCTGTCCTACATCAGCTACAGCACACAGAACAGAATAGGTCTCTGCACTCTGTTTGAGCAGCACACTAGAGCTGACTCCGTTGTTGGGCCATGGGTAAGCTAACCCTGAAGGTATAAGAGCAAAAGAGCTAACCTGGCCACCCCTCATATCATCTGTACAACAATCAGCAGAGAGGACCCTGCACCTTGACTGAGCAAAACAGTGGAGTTGGTCCTGATGATATGAGTGAGGGGGACCCAGATCTGAGGCCTTAGAGCAGGAGAACTGGCCCTGCTCCTTGCTGTATGCTACATTGGGTAAGGTGTCCAAAGCAGTACTGGAGAGTTCATTTGGGTACGGATGATGAGGGAAAGCTAGCTAATTGACCAACACAATTACCTCCCAGTTCCAGAACCAGGACTATGAGTGAGCCCACCCCAACATCCACCAAATATATGATCTGACAAAGCATATGAAGGGGACGAACCTAAGATCCCAAACAGCAGGATCTCCATGACTCTGGACAACAGGATGTCCAAGAGGAGTTCCATTCAGAGCCCACTATTGGTGATATAGAAAAAAACAGAGGTCTCAAACCAGAAAAATGACTCATAGTATTGAACACTCGCAAGTTAAAATGAATGGACTAAAGGTTAAACTGTGTGTCTCCATAGCCCACACCACAACTTCCACAGCAAGATTGTTTTTGTTATTGTTGTTCTTGTTTTTTTGTTATGTTTCTTTCTTATGTTTGGATTTTGGTTATTATTTTAAATTTGGTTCTGTTTTGGGGTGACATTGTGAGGGCAGAGGGCAGTTTTTCAGGGAGAGGGGGGGTAAGTGGGATTGGAATACATGATGTGAAACCCACAATCAATAAAAGTGAAAAACAACAGAAAAAAAAATCCCAGTGTCACTCCAGCTGTGAATCCTTTAGTGTTGGGTTGAAGGTGGTGGTTTTCCTGTTCTTGCTTCACAAACATGACTGCTCTTTTTCTCCTCATGAACAAAAATGATGGGCTCTGTGTTTTTCCACGCTGCTGTTGTTGCATTTTCTTCTTCTTGTCCTATGTTTCTTCTCTACTGCTTTGTGAATTTCCACATATTTCATTTTAAAGGTGTGATGTGGTGATAGTTGAGTTTTGAAGTTTAAAAATGAGCCATCATGGAGTTCCCAACATACGTTCTTTGCTGATTATGATTTTTCCTGTCAGTTAGGCTAGGCTAATTCTCTGGAAGACCTGAATGACATGGTGGCCATGTGTTTTCTCTTGATCTTGTCAAGATGCCCCAGAGTAGGTTTTTTTTTTGTTGTTGTTGTTGTTGCTCTGAACAGAAAGCCACAGATTGGTTTGGTTCAAGTGCTCTAAAATCCCTCTTGAGAAAGGATCCTAGAAAATGTGGGTCTGTAGACTTGCAGGAGATATTCCAGTTCTCATTATGAATATTACAGTGCTAATTAAGCTTTGTGTTACAAAGTCTAAGTTCTCTCTGAGCTACAGTATCCAGGGAAGAAATATTCTATTCCCTGGTAGAACTAAAAGAGGTAACCATTGAGCTACACAGACTGAGACCGGCAGGCATCTAAGGTTACATTGCTTAACTCTGTAATTCTCCTATAGATAAAGTACATAGAAACATATTAAAGTGATACATTGTGTACTCTTGTATCAAAAACCAAATATAATATTTCTTGTATTTGCTCTTATTTTCTTTCCCTTTTTTTCTATTTACTTTCACCACAGTTGCATACACCTAAGCAATCTGTAGCATTTTACATGTTACTAGGTGGTATAAGATCTTCCTTTCCAACATTCAATCAATGAGATAAATTATATTAAAGGGCAAATGTTTTAGCAGAAATAATACCTTAGTCAATGTAGGAAAGCCCTTTTACTGAACAACAATGTCATTAGCCTTGCTTTAGGAGAGCCAGCTTCACACTCATGATATGCTTTGGGCCAGTTTGTCACTCTCTGGACTTTCCTAGCATTTTAACCTTGTAAGTAACATTTCATTGGTTGACTATGCTCAAAGATGTCCCATCTCGTATCCATAGAAACCATTGTTTTCTTTTCATGTCCATCCTAAAGTAATGTGAGAGAATCATGTAAACCTCACTCTCGTGGGCCATTTATTCAGTATTTACAGAACTTTTAAGTGCATTAGAAATTGTGCCTTTGAAGATGCTCGGTGGCTTTGATGTGACACATTAGAGGATCTCATAAAAGACGTGATCAATTACATTGTACATTTCTGGGGATGCACATGCATGGGAAGGACCTACCATGTCAATAGACGATGCCCTATACTGTTGGTTATCTTAGACTAGAATGTAACACCTTATAAACATGACACGCTTAACCCGCACACATTCTAATCATCATATACTGTATACAGGTTCATTTATTTGACTATATGGTAAAATATTTACCAATATATAGAATCTTTGGTGCATACCAAGAGGGAAGTCACAGAGCAGTTTTTAATTTAATTATTTTCCATTTTCAGCATTCCTTCTGTTTTACATGTTAGGAAATGCACAGATGCTTACCTAGAATCCCCCACAACTATGAAGATTTTCAATTTATCATCCGTTTCATCTTTTCTTGTTGAAATATTATATCACCAATATTATATATAAAATATATAAAAACAATAAAATAAAATAAATAAAAACATTAAAGAATTATTTAAAGTAACTTTAACAAGGGTGATACATGTATACGGTTCTCAAGCTATTTTGCATTATTTCTGTGATGACAGAAACAAATTAGGCATGCTAAATTGAAAAATATGCTTTTCAAATTATAGCAACATGAGTTCAATAATGAAAATTTGGAAAATAGACAAATGCACAAGAAATTTAAACCCAGAAGCCTTGACTTTATAGGTTCATATGATCATTTATGTTCAAAGAACATAAAGTAGAAGCAAAATTGCCTGCAGGAACAAAAGAAACATGGTGAGGATGAAGACAGGAAAGGACAAGGTGATGGATATGCTCAAAGTATTTTATATACTTGCGATTTCCTATGTGGCCCATGCGTTGACTTTTTTAATGTAAAGAATATAACTGTTCTAAAATCTTGTATATTTTTTCAGATATGGCCTTTGCTTTACAATACAGAATTAAGCAATTGCCATTTAACAATATAAATAGAGGTGCTGGAGTGATTGTCAGTGATTAAGAGATCTTCAATTTGGGTTTACATCAGGCAACCAACAACCACTTCTACCACCAACGCCAAGAAATCTGATCCTTCTGTTTTCCGTGGACACCTGCACCTACTTACACATACACACAGACACACATGTAATTTAATAATGATGAAAAAACAAATTCTCCTAGAACCCCCAAAGCCCATACTCTTTAAAGCTTCTTTTGTCTTTTTTCTAAACCACTTTCTGTTCATTCACAATATTTCTGTAAACAGATCCTTTCTAATATCCAGAGCTACTGCTATCCTATAATGTAGAATAAAATAACTGGCTGAACAGACCAATCATCAAAATCACTTACATAATTAAAGTTCAAACACATATCTTACTCTGAAACTTGGTTCTGAAAATGGTCATTAAAATGAACACTTATGAATCAGAAGATATAAATCTATCTAATCTTTCTAATAATAGAATAAAATTAATGATCAATAATTCATGTGAAAGCTCACCAGTTGATAGCCATGTTGTTTCCCCCTTTTTGTGACCACACAATATGAAGTTGGGTGCATCTTCATGCACAAATCGATTTGCATGTGCATGTAAATTGTCTGTTTTTTCACATACGTTTCTAGAAATAGAAACATTTAATCAAGGTACATAGAAATATTTAATACTGATGAAAATCGGGTTTCTTTCCAAAAAGTCAGTGTAAGTTAAACCCAAAATACATAAACATGACTATTTCTTCATATCCTCACTAATACCAAATATTCTGGTATTAGTTTACTAATCTGAAAGGAACAACGTGCTTTCTTCTTTAAATTCTTGAGTTTGATTATTTCTAGAAAGATCCTCTATCTGTTGCTGATGGGTAACTTACTTCACACACTCACATCCTATAGAGCAGATGAAAACCACATTCCCCAACATGCATTGCTTCCAGGGTTTTCTCTGACTGTCTACAACAGACTAGAGCAGTGCCTCATTGACTTTTTTTTCTTCCAGAATTCATGGGTGAAATTTAGGAGTCCTTCACCAGATGGTTTTATTGCAGTCCCTTTCCTTTTCTGGAAGTCCTAGTAAGGTTGGACAGTAGGAAGTCACTGTGATAGGTGAAGCTGAGGAAGTTCATTGGTTACCTAAAAGTCCAGTGGTTCCAGGGTTGCTGTGGACCATTTCTGATCTCAAGAGGACATCATGAGATCCTGAATGGACAAGAATGGCTGCCATGCTCGTACCTGTATTCAGAACTACCATCTTGTTTTGGTTTCAAAGTAACAAAATTCAGGTGTGCATTTGTGGTGTTTCTGTTGTATCCATGGTTGTTTCTTTCAGATAGTCCAACTGAGAATTTTTACATTTGATGTCTTCATCATTATAATTATATGAATTTGGAAAATCTATGTCCTGAAGAAGAGCCAGACAGTGTTTTAAACCACAGTGTCTTGACGGCTTCTAGATAAAATATTCTATATAATTTCACTTCTATTTAAACATAAGCTTTAAATGAAATGGCTTTAAAAGGGAAACACAACTGTAGAGGTTTAAATCTTGCCATACACTTAGTGTGCTGTCCTGGGGATTCTGACAGAGGGTGCCAGAAGACTCAGCAGTGCTTTAAATATTGAACAATGGGACCTGTGCCAACGTAGCATATGGCCTTACGTGAACAATGAATATTCTATCATCTCTTGTGTAACCCCAGGGAGGAGAGTGGATTTGTGAGGACCTGGTGCAGCTGAGCCTACACCAGAGACAATCTTTTTCATTATCATTGTCTAGTGTCTGAAACAGGAATAAAGAACTAGCTGGAGGGAGGCATGCTAATATTGGATTGTTAATGAATTAGAACTGTGCCCCTAAAGGCAGCAATTGTCACCATCAAATACATTTTAATGACTTGATAGTTTCCTTAGTGATCCGAGTTTTATCAGAGCTGCCAGGATGTTCTTACATTAGCAGCATAGTGACTTCATCCCTGTGCCACAAAGGTATCCATTGGCTGGCTCTTGCTCCTTTTTAGTTCGGGAGCATATGTAAGTGAAGTACCCTGTCTCCTCTCCATCCCTCAGGCATTCACGTCTCTTGGACATCTTTGTCATAAACAAATGAAACTAAAAGAACACTCATTGAAAGAGGAGAATCCTTGATTATTAGTTATAATGCATTATTTCCAGCTGCTGTCAGTGACATATTCAGAAGTACATAATATGACGGTGAAAAAATAAAAGTCTCCACACCAGTGCATCTTCAATTTTTCATTGTCTGAATCTGTTTTTAAAACACTAGAGTGTAAACCTCATTATTTAGCATCATCACTGGTGCCTGGCATAGGAGCACAGGCCCATAATCTCTTCACTCAACTGCTGAGGCAGAAAAATCTGCAAGTTCTAAGCCAGACAGGGCTACATAGCACGTTCTAAAGAATCTCAACTCCACATTAAATTATGCCTCAAACATAAAACAAAATAAAATGCAGATTGGTCCTGATCTCTTTGCTCATCTCAAGATGATATGTTTGTTCCAATGGCTCCCAGAAAGTAACATGAAGTGAGGAGGTCGGTGACTACTGGACATAAGGAAAAGAGAGATCCCATTGCCACTGCCATGGATGCATGTAGCTTTTCATTAAAATCAGGTCATCCTCTAGGAATCAAGACTGCATGTGTGTTTAATCATCTGAGGAGCATGCTGAACACAGACTGAATGGCGTGTTCAAGATTCTGCATTGATCATCTGTTTCCAGGTGATTCTGTTTGTTAAACCACAAGCTAAACTTTGAGTATGTAAAACTTTATGTTCTAAATGAGAACTTTGCAGCTAGAGGTAGAAACACAGCTCTGTTGATTTGGGATCCTTTGCATCACCTCTGCGCAATCAAGGCCCACCTGGTCTCTTACCCAAATACCAATGAAAGAAATTTTATTTCTACAATGGAATAAGGATGATTGCTGCTTTATTTTTGATGGTCACTTTATTACTTATGACTTCACAAAGCAAATAGAGCTAAATCTGAATATTAATAAATGAAGCAACATTCAGTATTTTATTGTTTGAAACATTCCACATTGTGCAATACCTAGAAAATTTGGTAGGACTAGTAGTGTTTAAGACATAGTGGCCAACTGGGTTGGAATGTTTTCAAAATGTTATTGCCCTGCCAGAAATCAGTTCATCTCTTCCTTGAGCCAGGGATTAGTACTCTCATAGCTCCAGGGTTCCTCCTGAGTGTGTGGACATCTCCCTGCTCTGAAAGACAACTCAAATTCCACCCAGTCATATGTAGCATCAGAATACACGTAATCTATAAGTGTTCTTATGGTAAAAAAAAAGGCATCTTTATTAAAATAAAGAGATAAATAAATAAAATCATGGCATTTCAACTTATTAGAATCACACATACCCAAGAAAATAACAATTGTAAAAATAGTCGCTAAAAATATTTATATTGTTGGTGCTAGTGAGATGGCTCAGCATGAAGAGGCATTTTTTATGCAGTCCTGGTAACCTGAGTATGATCCATAGAATTCATGGAAGGAAGGAAGAAAATGTCACAACATTATTATCTGACTTCCACATGTGTGCTATGGCATATGCCCCTTCATGCGCACGCGCACACACACACACACACACACACACACACACACACACACACACACACACACACACACACACTGGTCGTCTGAATGACAACAGCCCTCATACACTCATATATTTTAATACTTATAGTCTGGTCTCCAGTTGGTGAAACTGTTTTGGGATAAGGAGATGTGGCCTTGTTGGGGGAGATGTGTCACTATAGGTGGGTCTCAAAAGACTTATGTCATTTCTTCTCTCCCTCTCTCTGCCTCCAACTCTTGGATCAAGATGCAAGCTTTCAGTTATTCCTTTCACCAAGACTTCTCTCTGTCATCTTGGACTCTAACTCTCTAAACTGTGAGCCCCAAATTAAATGTTATCTTTCTTTCTTTCTTTTTTGGGGTGTTCTTTTTTTTCTTTTTCTAGTTTTTCAAGACAGAGTTTCTCTTATAGCGTTGTAACCTATAGCACAAGCTCCATAGACCAGTCTCACCTTGAAGTCACAGAGATCTGCCTGCCTCTGCCTCCTTAGTACTGGGATTAAAAGCATATGCCACCACTGCCTGGCATGTTTATATGTTTCCTAATCATGGTGTTTTATCAGAACAATAGAAAAGTAACTAAGACACATACCAACAATAGAAATTTCAAAAATGTATAATAAGTGAAATATATCTATATATTTTGTGTTAACAGTTATATATTATTATATAGGTATATAGTATAGGTATAAATAAAAACAGAGGTGGCTAAGAAAATTATACATTGTGCATGGTTTAGCATCTTCTTACAAATAATCTTTTATTCATTATAGTTTTAAACTTAAAAAACAAAAACTACAATGGATAATTGTTGTCAGGAGGCTGCTTGTTCATTCCTGCCAGCTTAGACCCAAAATAACCACACAGAAACTACATTATTTGCAATACTATTTGGCCAATAGCTTAAATGTATTTCTAGCTAGCTCTTATATTGTAAACTAACCCATCGCCATTAATCTGTGCATCATCGTGAAGTCACAGGCTCCAGCGGAGGCATTTGTGTCTGGTATTGGCTACAAGGCTTCTTCCTGACTCCACCTACTCTCTCTATTTATATCTCTTTCAGCCTGGTTTTACTCTATTAAGCCATTAGTTGAAAGCAGCTTTTTTATTAAACAATGGCAATAAAACATATTCACAGCATATATCACTTCCCACATCACCTCCCCTTTTCTGTCTAAATAAAAAGAAAGTTTTTAACTTTAACATAGCAAGATTACATATAACAAAAAAAGGTATCAAGCAAAAATTATAGTTACAATATTTATATATACTTTATCTTTTATCACCCATAAGGAGAACTGCAACTATAACTATTTATTCGTCAACTCCATCCAAGACTCCAGAAGTATATAATATTATCTAAATAAACAGGAAGTACAATATTGTAAGCAACTTCCAAAACTCTGGAATTGACAGAGACATCTTACTGCCTGGACAGTCAACCAAAGTTCTTCTGTAACATGGTATGCACCCATATTCAGCCTACAGGCCCATAGTATCTGACAGACTTTCCATAAAGCAGGAAATTTCAAAGAGAGTTCCACCGATATTAGTGGCTTGTCATTCACTTTCTTCTGTGTCCTGCAGAATGTCTTCCAGACTCTTTCATGAAGCAGGAACCCCGAAGCACTGTCTCACCTTCTTTAGGCAGCTTCAATAGTCATTTTTTCTGTGGGGCCTGCAAGTCCAGTCAAGCAGTTCAGGCAAGAACAGTTTCTTGCCCAAATGTCTAACAAACTCTATAAGGACCCTCTTTGATGCCCATCATCCTCTTGAAGTAGATCGGTGCTGCCATGAGCAGATGTATCTCACTGTCATGAAAAGTCCTAAGTTTTTAAAACATTTTAAATTCCATATTCTGTAGTCTTTGAAAGATCTTAAGAATATCTATCTATCTGAGATACATCTCTGTACATCTAGCAAACCTGCCTAACATGACTACGAACTTGACTATTATAGATGATTATCTATTAACTTGTATTTCTCAATTATCCATCACATTTCTAAGTGAATTACACAAATACAATAGCTTAATAATGATCAGAAATATACATATAACAAAATTGACCTTAAATTTGTGTCAGTATACCAAAATCCATACCAATGCAAATCTCTATAGCAGATAATGAATTGAAGCCGTCAGCGACTGTTCTTGCTTCTGCCTAACTGTAGCAACTTTCTCTACAAGTCTTTTGAGAAATAAAAGATAGGTTTTTTTTACAACACTTAGCAAAGTGATAAATAAATGAATTTTTAAGTGTTTATTTGCATTATTTTACTTATAAATGTTTTAAATATTTAATACTTTTAAATATTAGAGTATTCCTGAAATTTAGCAAAGCTCACAGGGCCCTGACAGAAAGCAGGATTTCTCATGCATTATATCTTATCTTCATGCATTCAATATACAAAATAAGGAATTGTTTCTCAGATGCACTCCTCATCTGAGGCAAAGTAATGAAACACCACAATCGTGAACTCTCCACTGAATTACTTTCAGTTCAGCTCTTTCATTGTTTAGTCGGATTATTTTTTCTAATTAAAAAGCTTTCTGTTATGATGTGAAAAATCTAGACTTGTTACCTAAAATCAGTAAATCATACAAAAAGCCTTTATCTTTCTGTCTGTAACTAATATATCTGAATATTTTACCACATAAAACTACTTTGTAGCTGATAATACCTCTCATATTCTATATTTTCATCACATAAATAAAATTTCTGGTCAACAATTCAACAACATGGCTCCTTATTGACCAGTGTCATCTTTCCTCTGGGTAGAAATTCATTTCATTTCTTTGCCTCAGTCTTCCGCTGCCCTTTTCTCTGTCCCTAACTTCTTACATTTTCCTCTCTGGTAAATGATCTGCACTACTAGGAAAATTTCATGGAAATCCTCTTATTCCAAAAATTTAGAAATTTCATTTATATATTCAAAAATATATGGCATATATTTACATAATAAACACAAATATATTGAAGTACATAAATGTAGATATATAGACATGCAGTACTGAGCATGGCTACTGTGGCATTATTTTTTGCTTTTTGCTTGCTTGTTTGTTTTGCAGTGTTGGTGACTTAATTTAAGGTTTCATGCATCAGTGAGCTGTCACCCAAGCCATGTTTTATATGGTCAGTGATGCAAAATTCATGATAAAAGAAGGGATAATGTTTTGAACACCTTGGATACTCTTATACCACTACAAAACCTTTAGACAAACATACTAGCTAATTTTAGCAGGCTAGTCACAACATGACTTACTATAATGTCTTGTTGGTGGAGAGATTATTAATTGATTCACATGAATATTGTGTCATAATGCCACATTTCCAAGCTCAGTTCAACCATAAAGATGCATGAAGGCCAGCCTTGATGGGCAATTCATGCACACCATCCATTGTTACGGTGTTGCTATTCACAACTGAGCTAGTTTTAATTAAATGCCTGATGAGTGTTGCCACTGTTTGAAACAAACATAAAGGAAAGGAACAATTTCTAAGCTTGCTGCCAGTTCCCTGGCTTTGCTTTTGTCTACTTTGATATGTTGCAATCTCAGCTAATTCTATTGCCAAGCACACACACTATTGGGTGCCAAACAGGTCTTAAGTTGCACAAAAGAACTGCTAGGAAAGTCCTGGCCTTGAGATGGCTGCTGTGATAAAGAGGTACCTTTCATTTAAAACCTTCAAAGCCCCCACTGGCTGCTGTGCCCGAACGTGTCAATAAAACCAGTAGAAGGTGGTTCTGAAGTAAACAAGGTGCCAGAAGTAAAAATAGAAAATTGCTGGATTTCAGGCTGATAGGCCAGGGTAACAGAAGTTGGCCATACAATTGCAATTGTGCTGATAATAAATCAGTATGTATTGCCATGGAGAGACAGTCACAAGAAGAAATGTGTGATGATGGTCATGGTGGTGATGATGGAGACATGAAATAAAACACCCAAATCTCCTTTCATGCAAAAATTGTATGAAATTAAACTATTCAAGAAAGAAGGGTGTGTGGGTCCATAGAAGTCTAGGGCTAATATTTTGCACATTATTTTAGAAGCATCTTAGTAAAATCACCATATTTTTCTTATGCTTTCTACAAGTTCAGAGTTTACTCGTTTACATCACTTACCAACCATTCCTGCATTTAATAAAGCTCACCTAAGTGCCTACTTATTTAAAAAATTAATCATAATTTCAAACAACATTTCCCACAAAATATTTTTGTTACCAGCTCTCTTAAAATTATCTTCTCTGTTGGAAGAAAAGTATCATAGAGTAGATATACATTGTATAGTCATACCATAAGTACCATTGTTACCACACTAAATAAATGCTGTCATTAAACATATCAGCTGATCTGGGTCCTAGATTTTTAAAACCATGTTTCTTAGGCAGTAAGCAGTTGTATTTGCTGGTATTTAAATGGTCAAATGAGCACGTTGTATTTCTTTTTCTAGTTAACACACTCTAGTCTACAACTTACTAGTATTGTAACTCATTAATGAACAGGCAGATTTTAATCACTGCTGTTATAGGGAGTGTCTGTTTTTATTAGTCCCACTGTTTATCATTAAGCAACATTATTATTTTACAGGAAACTAAAGGGGGATAATTGCCAAGTTCAACTGCAAGTATAGAGGAGATTTATGCTTATTTCCTGATAAGCCACAGAATAAAAACCTGGCTTCCTTGAAAACAGAAAGATTTCTTGGTAATTGTGTCACAGGGATGTAAAATAGAGCCAATAATTTGCTTGTTTATAAAATTTGGAATAGTTTCTTTGAATATTTCTTTGGAAGCATCATAGAATAAACCCCTGAACATCCACTAAACACTATAAGCATTGACTTTGAAAGTTGGTGTAATGAATTAACAAGGAACTAAGTGGTTCTGAGTTTGAACTTCACTTTCTAAAACTCTTGGATAACAAAAGACCAGCCGTATGTCATAAACCATATGATAGAGGAAAATGTTCAGCATTAATATTCACAAATATTTCATTTCATATGAATATGTAAATTAATTTATCCTACTTTGATGTTTAAAAATGGTGCTGGGCTACTGAGTGGTGGAGGTGCACGCCCTTAATCCCAGCATTCAGGAGGCAGAGGCAGGCGAATTTCTGTGAGTTCGAGGCTACCCTGGTCTATAAGACCAAGTTCCAGGACAGGCACCAAAGCCACAGAGAAATCCTGTTTTGAAAATCAAAACAAAACAACAAACAATGGTGCTGGGTATTATTATTTCCAGATAGCTGACAACGACACATGAACATTCAGAAGCAGAGTATAAATAAAATAACAAGAATAAGAACGTTTAACCCTGAAGATATTTTAACTTCACAATAAATTACCAAAATCCTGAAAGCTATCACGAACTCTGGCATGCTGTATGTGAGATCTCCACCCTCCTGCTACACAATGGCAATTTTGTTGTTTTTATTTTAATTGAAAAAATTTCTGCCTCCTCCCCGCCTCCCATTTCACTCCTCCTCCCCCTACTTCTCTCCCCCTTCCCCCACTCCTCTACCTCTCTCCCCACTCCATTCCCCCTCCCTCTCCAGTCTGAAGAGCAGTCAGGGTTCCCTGCGCTGTGGAAAGTCCAAGGTCCGCCCCCCTCCATTCAGGTCCAGGAAGGTGAGCATTCAAACAGGCTAGGCTCGCACAAAGCCAGTACATGCAGTAGGATCAAAACCCAGTGCCATTGTCCTTGGCTTCTCATCAGCCCTCATTGTCGGCCATGTTCAGAGAGTCCAGTTTTATCCCATGCTTATTCAGTCCCAGTCCAGCTGGCCTTGGTGAGCTCTCAATAGATCAGCCCCACTATCACAGTGGGTGGGTGCACCCCTCGCAGTCCTGACTTCTTTGCTCATTGTTCTCCCTCCTTCTGCTCCTCATTTGGGAGCCCAGTCCGGTGCTCCAATGTGGGTCTCTGTCTCTGTCTTCATCCATCACCAGATGAAGGTTCTATGGTAATATGCAAGATATTCATCAGTATGGCTATAGGATAGGGTCATTTCAGGTTCCCTCTCCTCAGTTGCCCAAGGAACTAACTGGGGACATCTCCCTGGACACCTATGAGCCCCTTTAGAGTCAAGTCTCTTGCCAACCCTAAGATGGTTCCCTTAATTATGATATATACTTCCTTGCTCCCATTTCCACCCTTCCTTTATCCCAACCATCCCATCCCCCCAAGCCCCCCCATCCAACCCTTCTCACTTTTCTCTCTCCGTTTCCCATAACCCCCATCCCACCCCACCCCCAAGTTCCCAATTTTTGCACTGCAATCTTGTCTACTTCCAATATCCAGGCAGATGACTATATGTTTTTCTTTGGGTTCACCTTCTTATTTAGCTTCTCTAGGATCACAAATTATAGGCTCAATGTCCTTTATTTATGGCTCAAAACCAAATATGAGTGAGTACATCCCATGTTCATCTTTTTGGGTCTGGATTATGTCACTCAGGATAGTGTTTTCTATTTCCATCCATTTGCATGCAAAATTCAAGATGTCATTGTTTTTTACTGTTGAGTAGTACTCTAATATTTATATTCCACGCTTTCTTCATCCATACTTCCATTGAAGGGCATCTAGGTTGTTTCCAAGTTCTGGCTATTACAAATAATGCTGCTATGAACATGGTTGAACAAATGCTTTTGTCATATGATAGGGCATCTCTTGGGTATATTCCCAAGAGTGGTATTGCTGGGTCCAGGGGTAGGTTGATCCCAAATTTCCTGAGAAACTGCCACACTGATTTTCAAAGTGGTTGCACAAGTTTGGATTCCCACCAGAAATGGATGAGTGTACCCCTTCCTCCACAACCTCTCCAGCAAAGACTATCAGTGGTGTTTTTGATTTTAGCCATTCTGACAGGTGTAAGATGGTATCTCAAAGTTGTTTTAATTTGCATTTCCCTGATCGCTAAGGAGGTTGAGCATGACCTTAAGTCTTTCTTGGCCATTTGAACTTCTTCTGTTGAGAATTCTCTGTTCAGTTCAGTACCCCATTTTTTAATTGGGTTAATTAGCATTTTAAAGTCTAGTTTCTTGAGTTCTTTATATATTTTGGAGATCAGACCTCTGTCTGTTGCAGGGTTGGTGAAGATCTTCTCACAGTCAGTGGGTTGCCTTTTTGTCTTAGTGACAGTGTCCTTTGCTTTACAGAAGCTTCTCAGTTTCAGGAGGTCCCATTTATTCAATGTTAATGAATGTGCTGCTGGGGTTATACGTAGGAAGTGATCTCCTGTGCCCATAAGTTTTAGAGTACTTCCCACTTTCTCTTCTATCAGGTTCAGTGTGTTCAGATTGATACTGCGGTCTTTGATCCATTTGGACTTGAGTTTTGTACATGGTGATAGATATGGATCTATTTCCATTCTTCTACAGGTTGACATCTAGTTGTGCCAGCACCATTTGTTGAAGATGCTTTCTTTCTTCCATTGTAAACTTTTAGCTCCTTTATTGAAAATCAGGTGTTCTTAGGATTGAGGGTTAAAATCCGGGTCTTCTATTTGATTCCATCGATCAACTTCTCTGTTTTTATGCCAATACCAAGCTGTTTTCAATACTGTAGCTCTGTAATAGAGTTTGAAGTCAGGGATAGTAATGCCTCCAGAAATTTCTTTATTGTATAAGATTGTTTTGGCTATCCTGGGTTTTTTTTTTGTTTTACCATATAAAGTTGATTATTGTCCTCTCAAGATCTGTGAAGAATTTTGATGGGACCTTGACACAATGGCAACTTTGTACATTTCGTGCTCTACCTCTCTGTCTTCTCCTCCCTTACGTTTAATAGATAGCCACTCACCATTTACTCTGTTTCTGGTTTTGATTTTGTCTATTTATTTAGTTGTAACATCTAAATGTGATTATGCAGCATTTTCCTCTGGTTTGTTCAATTCACTTAGAACAGTATCCTCCAGGTTCAAACTGGGCTCTGTGAGATGAGGTGAGTATGTGAGCTTGATAAGGAACCCATTTTAATAAATTTAAAAGTAAAATTTTAGAGGAAAAAAGCCTACCCAGAAATATGACCTAAGAGACAAGAAAAAATGGTAAGCACGAAAGTGTCAAATATGTATATAAATTAGATGCAAAAAACTTATATAAATAGAAACACTAATGCCAATATAATTTCATGAATGGAACTACCTATTTTGGAGAGTGTAGTAGTCCAAGAGTACTGTATTATTTAGGAAGAACAACAATAACAACTTTAGGGATTGATAATTTCTGTACAATTGTTATGGTATCTTGAGTAACTATTTAAAGAAAATAAATACTTGAAATAAATACTTGAAAAAAGGCAGAAAATGTAGTAGAAAGTATTATTAGTTCTGAAGACAAAAAATGAAAGCTGGCAATTTATAGTTTCCCAGTTTTGAGAGAGCTTATCTTTCTGTTACTAATTTCTAGCTTAATTTTCACTGAATACAAATGGAAAGAATACAACCTTAAAGAAAGAATACAACGTGATTACAATAATTTCAATTCATTTTTAATTCACTGAGCTTTAGTTGTGACCCCATATGTGATTTATCTGGGGATTTGCTCAATAGTAAATTGCAAATATTGAAGACCTTGCTGTTTCTGGGTCCAGTGTCCTGTAAGGATTAACTCAATCCCATTGTTCTTTACAATATTGATTTTCATCGTCATTCTTACAAATTTTGTGTATATTTCTGATGATTATATTTGATGAAATAAAGGATGTTAAAGTGTCTCATTCAAAATTATCATGTTTTTTTCATGTATTTTCTACTCTTGATTTTAGTTATGTATCTTCTTTGTGGCCTAACACTTTTGTAATTACATACTATCTCTCTGTGTCTCTAGTCATCTTCCTTGAGCTATAATATAGTTTATTTGATCCTAATATATTCATTATGTCTTCTTTTGATCAATGATTGTATAGTACAATTATTCTTATCCTTTTATTTCAATCTCTTACATCATTTGAAGTGAATTTTTTGTTAGTGGCATACACAATGGTCATGTTTTTAAGCAAATGCTAATTTCTGTTAATTAGCATATAGATCATTTACACCTAATATTATTCTTCTTTCATTAGGGCTAAGTCAAATTTTTTGACATTTTTGTTGGTTTTTACTTTTATCTTTTATTTTCTCTTCCTGATATCCTGTCAGTTTTACATTTTCAAATTTCTATTTTTACTAATCTATAGTGAATAGGAAATTAATCTTAGCCTTCAGGAAAAGGTCATACTGTTTTCTAAATGATCTGGTTGTAGAGATTTAACTAAGGTTGACTCCCATGCCACTTCCAATTTTTGCTAATTGTGCATATCTGTAAAAATCACATAAAATGCCAACTTCATAAGTTTCCAAGGACTAATGAGGTATCTATCATTCACAATGCTAGTGCACCAGAAAACAGATGATGGGGAAAGAGTAGCTCTCACTTTTTCTTCTACCTTTACCAGAAATGGAAGCATACTTGCAAAATCATTCTTTATTTCCAAACATGAAAGTCAAAAATGTATGATAGTATCATGAATATATGTTACTATAATATAAAAACTTGCTTGGGATGAAACATTGAAGAGCAAGGAAGAACTCTCATTGTCCATAAAATTGTAAAGAGTCGTTGTCCTTGTAAAGGATTTTACAAATCACTCAAATTGTGCCAACCAGCCACAAAATTTTAAGCTTCAAAAATGAATACTAATTAATTTTTCTGCTATGTAATATAAGGTAGCCATCATTGGGTTATACCAATGGAATGGAGACTAATGCAGAATTGCGTTAGCAAAGGCCTGGTGTGAAGAAAATTTTCAGTGGACAGATCAGGGCTAAAGCTGCCCAGATATGCATGAACATGGCTAAATAGGGTAAGGGGGAAAGATGTCAAAACCTCTTACAGAAAAATAAAATAACACTGCAAAATATCAAGTTTTAGATGGATTGACAACTTCATCAATGATGCAAGAAAATGGTGTCTTCTAGTACATGCTTAAGTGTAAAAGATTTCATAAAAGATTTTGACTTGAGGCTATAATCGATATTTTCTAGTTAATTAGTTACCCTTGATTAAACTCTTAATGCTTACTATTTTTCCAAAAATAGAACAGGAGATGCAAACTCAGGTTATGGAGAGTGTCTATCCTATGACCAACATAGGTACATAAGGGTTAAAGAAATTGATACTTTATCCTTCTATATAAAGTAACTCTATTAAAACTCTTTTTTTATACCCTCAACATATATAATTTAGGAAGTGTAAGGTAATCAACAGCCTTACCCAAAAGTGAACTCGAGAATTACAATAACTAGCCAGGAAGGATATGCCCTTTAGTTCAATCGTGTAATGAATATTATGGCAGTAGCCAATAATTTTCTGATTAGATTTGGTTCTACTTTGCAAGATGGAACTTGTATTAGTTCTGTTAACTGGGCCACGAGCCCATGGCTGACTAGGTAATAATGCTGCGTGTGAGAAACAACTACCATTATTTTGCTAAATGCACAGTAAATCACTGTTCTCTAAACGCTTGTCTTTATACACATAGACTAGTGCAGCTCTCGGCCCACAACAGAGAAATATTAGGGATGGCAAATAATACTGAAACATACCTGGTCAGAGTGCAGAGAATAAGATTTCGTGGGGTGCTCAGCTCTAGACGGGACGTCCATATGACATGCTTTCCTCTGAAGACTTAGGAGTCATGTCAGGAGACAGGTCAGAGAGACTGTTTGAGACAGGTTGCAAAGGAATGATGCAAAACATTGGTTTTAGGACATGGCAGAGCTGTTGCACACGTGTACTACCAAAGGCCAGGGTTAAATGAACAAAATAGCACTAAATAAAGTCACTAAAAATTCTAGTGTAAATAGGGTAGAGGTTCATGAAGTCTCACCTACAGCCATGGAACTATCGGGAATGAGAGTCAATTTTCTTCCAGCATATTTGACTTCTCACACATACTAGACAAATGAACTCATTGTGGTTTTTAAAGAGGGGGAACGTGAAGTGAGGGTAGTTTATTGGAATCATTGAAAGAGAGAGAATAGATTGGATTTGATTTTTTAAATGTACACATATATGAACTTATCCAACAGTAGATTAAATTAATGTCAGCTATCCTTGGCCTCCTGTCATTAGAAGAGAATCTAGAAGATAGAAAATATAATAGCGTTTTTTTCTTATTTATCTTATTTCTATACCTGTAATCGAGAGACCTGAAAGCTAAGAATTTTATCAAGCTTTTCTGGTTGTTTGAAAAACAATTTACTTGCCCCAACATATCATCATGATGAGACAGATGGAGTCAGTGTTTCCTTTAAGGCTTAGACAGCAGAGGCACCCAGGTCAAAGCGATGAGGATTATAGCACTGAAGCTGGTCATTACTTAACAAGGAATGTAAAGAAAAAGGTAAAATACAAGGTAACCTAAGAAACACCCCAAATGTTTTCTGAAGTTTCTACTAGTTCTTCAACCAGGAACATAGTGTGTTTGTTGTTAATGCTAGTGGTTTAACATAACTGCTAGAAGCTTACCTTCCCTCTATTATATGAGCACAAATAAGATATTGAAACAGGAGCCTTAAAGTAGCAATAAAAAGGACAGAAAAACTAAAGATAAGTAAACTACTGATATTGTTAGCCCACTTTAACATCATCAATTCTTCATTGCTTAAATGATAAAAATACCATACATTATATTTTAAAATTAGAATAAATTCTAATCACTTGCCCAGTCTTAATACAAGGGGAGGTGCTTAGTCTTAGTACAACTTCATATGCCTTGTTTTGTTGATACCCTTGGGAGGCCTGCCCTTCTTTGAACAGAAAGGGAGGAGGTGTGGATTGGGGTGGGGCAGAGGGGAAATAGGGGCCTGGAATGGGAAGAGAAGAGGGAAGGGAAACAGTGATCTGGTTGTTCAAATAAACTTAGAAGAAAAAAAGAATTACCTCTCTATAGCAAAGTATTTGGACATAATCAAAATTTTCATTTTTCTATATTGTATTTGAAGAGGAAATGTAATTTCATTCTAGAGCAGGGTATAGCTCTTCAGAAACTGCAGAGAATTCTTGCAAGTAGTCTTGCCTACAAACAAAAACAAGAAAAGGGCTTTTTAAGAAACTTTTGGCCCATAAGCCTCTCATCCAGCTCATGCTGGGTTGCCATTTATGTAACACAGTCGTGGGAGTCTTAAATGCCGTGGTAGGCATGTCCTGCCAGCTGTTTGTAGGATTGTATAGGTCAGCCAGCCCAGGGGTTTAACGTTAGTACTCTCGAGTCCATTATGGTTCCACTGAAGGGTGGAAATTCAATCTTCGACCACTGTTCTATAACAAATTGCCGCATTGTGCTTTTGTGGAAATAGTTCCCCTATTTCTGACTTGAGCTATTCGTGAGCAATCGCTGCATTTCTTAAGGTCAACAACTTTTGTGTGGACATTAGGGTTCAAGTTGAAAGATTTAGAATGTGGGATATTTTGCAGCAGAGACACTGTTCTTGGAAGCTGAGTCAAATGTTACAAATGACCATCTTTAGAGACCAAATGACTTTCGTTGGGCAAGCATTAAGAAATGAATTAATTTGGAAGTAGTCTTATCCAGGCTATTGATTAGCAGGGGACCCAGGGTGGGAGACTTCCTACCTTAGGTTTTAATGGCATGCTTTGTTTTATGCCTGTTTTATGACTTCATTGTTCTTAGAAAACAAGTATCAAAACCATTCCCTCAACCTACCTATAAAATGGAAGAACATTAGTGCTAACTTAATTGTAAGAACCTCCTTTCCTATAAAACAGCTTGAAGCCCCGTGTTTTTAATTAAGCTAACTGGATAGGTAACAGAGAATTTGGGAGGAAAAGAATCCCTGGTTACGAATAACCCAAAAGTTAGTTTATGAGGCTTTAGGTTTCTTTATAGAATATTTAGTGGCCCACTCTTGCCTGCTGAAGCTACTCATATTACATTTTGCTTAACTCCCATGTAAACCATTTGCCTTTGCTGTGGCTTGCTAGTAGACAGGGAGGAGAGGATTTGGAGGCAGAGTATTCAACTTAAAGGGAAAGTTTAAAGCTGCTTGCCTTAAGCCCCCCCCCCCCCCAAGTCTAGAAACTACAGGTCAATCATCAACACTTGGTTTTAACTTGACTTTAATCAAAGGATAAGGACAGCTCAGTTGGAATTTGAAATCTAGTGCTGTATAGAATCTTTAATAAGAAAGACAAGCACATTAGCTTCAAAGCTACAAGTTTCCTCCTGCCTTCTGTGAGTCGGCAGAATCTACCTGTTAGCTTGCTTTGTGGAGAATGAAGATATAAGCTGATCTAACCTGGTTTATACTTCACTTCTCACATGCACATGTAATTCTCATTTAGATTTCAGGACTTTTTGTTTCAATATTTCTACATTGTCCACATTTTAAACTCCCTTGGCTGCAGCTGTAGCTTATTGTAAAACAAACAAACAAACAAAAAAACGTTCTCCCAAATAAGAGCGTGGAGACTTATTATTAATTATGAAAGCTTGACCTTAGCTTAGGCTTGTTTTTGCTTAAACTAACCCACTTCTATTAGTCTACGTTCTGTCGCGTACCACCTGTCCTGCTTCTTATGTGACTCATGGCGGCTCTGCCTTTCTTCTTGTCAGACTCCTCCTATCTGTCCCTGGAGCTCCCACCTAGCCAATTCCTATCTAGCTATTGGCCAGTCAGCTCTTTATTAAACTAATCACAGCAAATACACATTCACATGGTGTGACGGACTTCTAGACCGACCACCACACCAGGATTCCACTCAGATCACGCTTTACTGGAGTGCCCTTGATTGATGGGGGAGCAGGGAACAAGAGGGCGGGAAAATGACGGACAGGGAGCCGAGGGGCAGGGAGCGAAGGGGAGAGGCAGCAGGAAGCGAAGGGGAGGGGCGCACCTAGGCAGCCGCTTAAATAGGGAATTGGCACACGGGTCGCCCTGTGATTGGCTGCCACCAACAGCTGACACCAGACCGCATTGGGATAGGCTCAAGGATCCTCATCCACCGCTCATGCGGGAAGTGGGGACGCGCAGCTCTCAAAGCCGTAGCCAAATATGGAGTTGTTTATAACCAACAAGACAGGATGTCCGCCATCTTGTAATGGCGATCCTGTCCGGCTCACTACAACATGGTATACAAATATCCCACAACAGCTTAGGTTCCGTCTTCTCTTACCTGAGGACTGTAATGGTGCTCACAGTGTTATCTTCTTCAGTCCAAGTCTTTCTTCATCTGCCTTAGCTCCTCCTGCCATCACAAGTAAGATCAGAACACCTCCATACTCCAGAGGTATTTCCTAAAGCACAGTATTGCTATGAAACTCCAGTGCCCAAGAATTGGATCCTCTAATAGTTTCACAATACCTGCAGTGAAAAATCCCAACATCTTTAGCCAAACATAGCTAGATTCCCTCGTTTTCCTTGATGAGCAACTTTCCACAGTATGTGAACTTCATAAACATTTTACAGAATATAATTCTTGGCCCATTGCTAGTTAGGAAATCATTCTGGGGTGTATATAGTGCATATAATGCAAGCAAAACACTCAGACACATAAAATAATACAATGAAATAAAAATGCTTAAAAGATCAAAATTTAGAATAATTGGAAACCAAGATTTTAAAACAATCTAGCTGAAAGACCACTGCCAGACACTGTATCCACAATATTGTTTTTATCACTTGTACTATCAGGTAAATTCTAGGAATGGAATTTAACTTAGTGTTTCTAAAAAGAGAACATTTTAAAGAAATAACTTAAAGGTTCATCAGCCATTTCTTGGATCTTAGAATGGGCATGTTTTTCCCATACCTGTAACTTTCCTGTCTAATTTTTCCGTACTAGAAAACTGAACAGAACCTTGAGAATCCCACACAACAGCATCCTCCTTGCAAGGAAGTCTAGGAAATTCTGGTCTGTCAGCAGTAGATCCAACAATTTCCTCTTTTCTCCTTTACTGTTCTAAGCCCTCCTATGTTGTAGTGTTTGCAATGTTGTATTATAACTACTCCATCTGTATCTTTCCTCCCCACTAGAGACTGAGAATTAGCTACTTAAGGCCGATAGCTCTGCCATTCTCATATGTAGCTCTATAGCAAGTGATCAATGGCACCACTGAATTAATGAATAAACAAGGAAAATATGTTCATGATTTTAAGTTCATGAAAACTAGTCTAATTATATCTAATTATAGTACAATTGTTGTATTTAAAGTAAGTTTTAAATACTTTATGTTTACCTCTCAATCTTTCCACATTATACTCATCAGTACTATAATTATGTATTATGTAGTATTTAGTATACATCAGTTTCCACATTCTAAAATAAAACTAGAACAAGAGGCATTATAGAAGTAACCTGATATCAACTGATTTTTTTTTTTCAGACAAGGTCTCACTGTGTAGTCCTGGCTGGTCTGGAACTTGCTATGTACACAGACTTATCTCAAAGATATAGAGATATGTCTGCCTCTGCCTATGGAATGCCAATATTAACTTTATTTTTTTCTAAAAACCAATTTTCATTTGAGTAAGGGGTGATCTGGAAGAAGGCCTAATCACTTCAGTAAAGTCATTGATTATAGCAATAGCTGCATTGACATGTCCTTACCACAGATTTTTTTTTTTTAAGAACTGAAAGAAAGTAAAGCAAAGCTCTAGAATTTTCGTGGATATATCCTTACTAGAAGATAATATATTGTCCCCCAGAAAGCCCTCACCAAAGAGCAGGAAATATAACCTGTGTGACAGAATATCAGTGCCTCAAAATAGCCTACATACAAATGGCTGGAATATGTGGATTCTATCTAAAATGAGAAAAGGAAATTAACACAATAGGTAGAAATAAGTATTTAGTTGATCTTGCAGTAGGGAGGAGCATTACCTTTCAATGGAGAGGCCAAGTTGTTTATAAATGTCGTTGTGTGGATAAGAGAGGAAAGGCTGAGAAAGGAAGAAAGGCATGACTACACAAAGACTTTCCACACTGTGGCTGCCTTGAAGATGGAGGATAAGATCTTCCTAGGATATGAGAAAGCCAAAGAAACCACCCACAAGAATGCAGCCCCACCAATACTCTGACCTTAGCCTGTTGAGACAAATTCTAGGCTTCTAGGATTTATTTTGATGAAGAAACTGATGGTTGGTCAACTAGCACAGATGATGTTTCTGAAAGATAGTTCCCTCCCTTGAAAGAGGAAGAGTGAAATAAGAGCCCTTCTGGAACTAAATGAGGAGAAGGAAGAGTATTAAACTCTGAAATATCACGATACTTCTTGTACTGATTCTGCAGTCATCTGATCTAACCTTGCTAACCAATTTACTACATGATTTCATAGTGGTACAGATGGTGGGGGATGGAAACTACTCTCAGTTTTATGTAACTTAGTTGAATGTTCATTTTTTAAAAACCTTATAGAAAAGATCTATCTGTTCTACATTTATTAGCACTGTAGATTAACAAATTTGGATAAAATGAGTGTTGAACCACGTCATATATAGAATATTGGTGTTTTCAGGCTTTGGGTCATTTCTCTAATCCATTGGCTTATTAACATATTGAGAAACTGGCTAAACAGTTGTCCTCCGACAGCTCAGACATTGCATCAATGTACAACACATACACAGAAGTTTTCTAAGTGAATTTCTGATGTACAAATTCCACTCACAGGCTTTCTGCCATCTGCCTTCATGAACTTGTCTATCTACAGGATAGAATCTATTTCCCTTTTATTTAATTTTTTTACTTCTTTACAAGCTTTATTGAGAAATGCCCATGTGTTTCTTTCAAAAGAAATGAACTTTCTTTTTTTTTTCCTTTTTTTTCTTTTTACTTAAAAATTTTCACCTCCTCCCATTTCCCTTCCCCTCCCCCCATTCCCCTCCTCCTTTTTCTCCAATCCAAAGAGCAGTCAGGGTTCCCTGCCTTGTGGGAAGTCCAAGGTCCTCCCCCCTCCATCCAGGTCTAGGAAGGTGAGCATCCAAACAGACTAGGTTCCTACAAAGCCAGTACATGTAGTAGGATCAAAACCCAGTGCCATTGCCCTTGGCTTCTCAGTCAGCCCTCCTTGTCCGCCATGTTCAGAGAGTCTGGTTTGATCACATGCTCCATCAGTCCCAGTCCACCTTGCTTTGGTGAGCTCCCATTAGATCAGCCCCACCGTCTAAGTGGGTGGGCACACCCCTCGTGGAAAAGTTTCTTGATATTATAGTTTGAGTTTTTTATATTTCTTTAAAGAAGAAAAAAAACAAAATTAGTGTGGCAGGGCATGGTTGCAAACGTCTTTAATCACAGTACTAAGGAGGCAGAGGTAGGAATATTTCTGTGAGTTCAAGACCAGCTGAGTCTACATTGTGAGCTTTAAGCCAGCCAAGACAACATAATAAGACCCTGTTCTAAAAGAAAATAAAAATAACAAAATAAAACAAACAACAAAAACGACAGTCAAGAAATTTGCTTTTTGGGAGATACTATATTGTTTACTTGAAACATAATCCTTCATTATGGAAATATAAGAGTAGTATAGGAGCCTTCTGTCTTGGTGTTGCTTTCATTGGTTAATAAAGAAACTACTTTGGGCCCATGATAAGGCAGAACTTAGGTAGGCAGAGAATACAAACCTGAATTCTGGGAGGAAAAAAGCAGAGTCAGAGAGGTGGCATGGACCCACTGCAAGAGATAGATGTTCTGAGACTTTGCTGGTAGACCACGAGCTCTTGGTGATATCCAGATTAAGAGAAATGGATTAAACTAATATTTAAGAGTTAGCCAGTAAGAAGTTAGAGCTAATGGCCCAAGCACTGATTTAATTAATACAGTTTCTATGTGGTTATTTAGTGGCTAAGCTAGCCAGGCAGCCAGGATAAACAAGCAGGCCCTGCTCCTTCATATGAGTATGAAAAACCAATTCCCTTTCCTGAGAAAAAGGGACTTGAAACCCAAGGAACCTTTGCAAGTGGACTAGAGTCACATATTTCCCCTACTGGTGCCAGTTCAAGAACAATGCAGAAAACTACACATCTTAAGGAACATTCTCTTCTGAGCCTCCTACTTCCTCCCCACCAGCTATTACAAACAAACACTTCTGGCCTACAAGATATGACCATAAAAATAAAAAAGCACCAAGAACTGGAAATATATCTCAGTGGCAAGCTATTTATGACCATGCCTGATAACCTGGGTTTGGTTCCCAGAACCCACATGCTAAAAGAAATAATAAAAGTTAAAACTCAGCACTAAGAAGTAATATCAGTGCAAATGTTATTGATAATTTTGTAAACATGAAAAACGTCTCTAAATTCTAGCATATCACATGTGACCACAAACTGAATAAGCCATTTATATGAGCACAGAAGCTATGAGTCACCCTTAAAGAGCTTGAAATTCTCTTGGATGATTTGTGGATAGACAATTTTCAAGCAAAGAACATATTAGTGAAATTGGGGTGACAGAGACTTGGCATGTATCAAGAAACATTCTTTAGTAATAGATAGCTTCTTTGACACAGTCTAAGAGATAGGATTATACTAATATAGATGTTAATTGTAGGTATTGAATCTCTTTAAGAGATGATTTAATCCTATTTAATCCTTTTGTGGTTACAGAGTACTTACCCCATGAATTCTTTTTTTTTTTTTTTTTAAGATGCCTATATGTTTTTATTTGGGTTCTCCTTCTTATTTTTTTTTTATTTTTTTTTTAATTTATTTATTTATTTATTAAGGATTTCTGCCTCCTCCCCGCAACCGCCTCCCATTTCCCTCCCCCTCCCCCGATCCAGTCACCCTCCCTAGTCTGCTCGAAGAGCAATCAGGGTTCCCTGACCTGTGGGAAGCCCAAGGACCGCCCACCTCAATCTACAGATGCTACAAAGCAGGGAGGAAACTTTTCCCTTAAGAATTCATGGGGTAGTTTGGATGCTCACCTTAGGATACCCCATGAATTCTTAAGGGAAAAGTTTCCTCCCTGCTTTGTAGCATCTGTAGAATGTGCTTTAAATTCAGTCTTTTGTGATCTATGGTTAGTTCAGTGTTTTCTTGTGTCTCTGTGGCAAGTGGGACCCTATTTTAGCCTTTGAATCGAATCTGCCTATAGTGAACAGGGGAACTCTTCAAAGAGAGTGGGCATAAAAGCCCCTCTCTCTTCTGAAACCCATTCACCTATGCTGCCAGATTTTTTAAAATGTTAACTAACATTTAGACAGGTACAATTAAATTCAACAAGATGAGATAAAAAATAAACAAGTCAAATATAACTTCAACTTGATTTTGTAGTCCTCAAGGGTCTTCTTTAATTAAAAAAAAAGAAAGGGAGGGAAGAAAGAAAAAGAAAACATGAATGAATGAGTGAATGAAGCAAAGAATGAGCTTCCTCTGTGCTTTTGCTGGATGCTTATTGTAAAGACACAGCCTTAGAAAAAATGCCCAGAAGCCTGCTGGTATTCTGGAGATTTCACAACCTTTTATCTGAATGTAATTAATTGTCATGATTATGAACAAAATTGTAAGAAATTATTTGAGATACCAGGTGAAGGATTAATGGCAATGTGTGAATCTGTAAGACACTAGAACTTGGTGTTTTTTATTAAAATTTGGATTGCTTTTAATTTTTAACTCATTAGGGAAAGAAGCATTCCCACTTTTAATCATACTCTATTCAGCTCCCTTGTTACTGCGTACTGAAACTTTAACTTAAAAATGATTCACTTGGGTTTTTTGTTCATTTTGGCAAGGGCTAGCAGTTACTCCTTTATTTCAGCTTAAGTAGTACTTGTCTTTGGTTTCCTGAAGGGTCTTACTGCCTTTATGCTTCCTTAATTTCTTCCCTTTACTTTAGTCTCCCTTCTTTCGCGTGTCTCATTCCCTCTCTTCTTTGCTGCAGTTTTAGACCTTTCAGAGCATCCTAACCACCCCCTACCTCCTGCTGCTCCTACCCTTTATCCTGCTGCTCTCCTGTGGACTGGCTTGCTTTTGTTCATGGTACTTCACAAAGTGCTGGCTAGCTGTTCTTGCTCCACTGAGATACAACCACAGTTTCCAGAGAGCCGGGTTTTTTTTTTTTAAGACACCTGATTTTTAACAATCATAAATGTTTTAGAGAACTGTACAAAAGTATAGTTTACATGTAACTGAGCACATCTCCTTTACATAGCTCTTTCCTTCATTCATTTTTTAAATTTTTTTTCAAAAGAAAACAAACTATCTTTTTTTTCATTATATATACCCAGTCCAAGTTCCCACTCCCTCCCTTCCTCCTCCCTTTCCTTCCACTTACCCCACCCCCAATCTACTCCTCAGAGAGGGTAAGGCACATTGCCTTGGGGAAGGTCCAAGGCCCTCCCTACCATATCTGGGCTGAGGAAGGTATTCATCCAAAGAGAATAGGTTCCCCAAAAGCGAGTACATGCAGTAGGGATAAATCCTGGTGCACTGCCCGTGGCCCCACAGTCTGCCCCAGACATACTACTGTCAACCTCATTCAGAGGGACTGGTTTCATCCTATGCTTATTCCTTCCCAGTCCGACTAGTGTTGGTGAGCTCCTATTAACTAAGGTAGATTGTTTCAGTGGGTGTCCCCATCATGGTCTGCTGGTAAGAATGCAAACTTATACAACTACTTTGGAAGTCAGTATGGCGGTTTCTAGGAAAATTGAGAATCAACCTACCTGAGGACCTCTCTTGGGCATATACCCAAACATACTATAAAGACATTTGTTCAACTTTTTTCATAGCAGCATTATTTGTAATAGCCAGAACCTGGAAACTACCTAGATGCCCCTCAACCGAAGAATGCATAAAGAAAAGGTGGTATATTTCCACATTAGAGTACTACTCAATGGTAAAAAACGATGACATCTTGAATTTTTCATGCAAATGATGGAAGTAGAAAACACTATCCTGAGTGAAATAATCCAGACCCAAAAAGATGAATATGGTATGTATTCACTCATTAGTGGATACTAGCCATAAACAAAGGACATTGAGCCTATAATTAATGGTGCTAGAGAAGCTAAGTAACAAGGTGAACACTAAGAAAAATGTATATAGATCTGCCTGGAAAGTCAAAATAGACAATATCCTCTGATAAAATTGGGAACATAGGGGCGGGAGGAGAAGAGAGAGTAGAATGGGAAGAGGAGGGGAGAGGGGGAGAGAGGAAGAGAACTTGAGGGAATGAAATAGTCAAGATGGAAGAAGAGAGATTAGAGCAAGGAAAGAGATATCTTGATTGAGGGAGCCATTATGGGGTTAGCAAGAAACTTGGCTCTAGAGAAATTCCCAGGAATCCACAAGGATGACCCCAGCTAAGACCCTAAGAAATAGAGGAGAGGGTACCGAACTGGCATTGCCCTGTAGTCAGACTTAAATATATCTTAAATATCCCCATAGAAACTTCATCTAGCAACTGATGAAAACAGAGGCAGAGACCCATACCAGTGCACTAGACTGAGCTCGCCCAGTCCAGTTGAAGAGTGGGAGGAGTGAGAATATGAGCAAATTGGTCAAGACCAAAGTGCTGTTTAAACATGATGATGATGTGCATGTAAATGTTCAACATTAGTTTCTCAAAACATGAAAGGAGCCCTGGTTGTAGGCAGCATTGTACAATTTCCATTTTGTAAATATTCCCTTCCTGGTGAAAACCAAATTCAAAATTTGATCAGGAGTTGAGTGACTTTAGATTGGCAAGAGATTAATGTGGTTCTTATTACCACGTCTTGGGCTTTATTATCACACTGAAAGTTCCACTTCTAGAGTATATTCATACTTTGCCGAGATAATAAAATGACTTCCTATTATTTCATTTCATTTGGTAACTGCAAATCACTACTCTCATATCCTTGTTACTTGAAGAGATTATGGCATTGAGAGAGAAAATTTTTGATGGTGAACTAAATAACTAGATAGTAAAGATAGTAGTTAGAAGTAGAAAAATTGGGTTATTTTTGTCTTTAAAGTACTTTCTGTTGTTGCTACACTTATTGATTTTAAATACACACAAATCTCAATTTTACAGTAAACATAGCTGCCACAGAAGTCCTGTCTTTTGTTCTTGATACAACCCTGCCCCTACTTTTTGATTGTCCACTTGAGTATTTTGAGACAAGGTCTTACTATGTAGCCAAAGCTTATCTCAAGCTTGCAACCCTCCAGCCTCAATCTTCTAAATGATAGAAATACGGATGTGCACTGCCACATCAGCCTCTGCCTATTTTTTGATGGATTTTGCTTGTACTTTTATTTCAACTCATCTCAAATCCATTAGTTAAGTGCTCAGAAAATAAATGCTAATAGAGAGAGAGTGTCTTGAATGAAGACAGCATATTTCTAATAATTATCATTAATTTTTCTGCCTTCATTATGTTTTTTTATATTATAAAAGGGAATGGTAATCATGTGTTATCAGCAGAGAAACGAGTTTTTCTTTGTTTGAAAAGTTCAATTTAAAGGTTTCTGTGATGCATGACAGCTTTAAAATAGGGCTTCCATTTCCGAATGCATTGCCTGTGGCTGCTCTTCAGGGTTGCTTTCTTCTGAGCTGATTTGTCCTATTTGAACATAAAAACAGTGCATATTTATATCTCTGATAGGCCAATAAATAAAATCTTGCTTCCTTTAGGAGAAGTTTCCAGGGAACTAATTAGAATCAGTAGCAGAGAAAAGCCGAGATTGAAAATACATTTCAGCATCTTTCATTGCTCCGTTTATTCTGTTCTTGGGCACTTCCACACATTTGTGCATTCAGGAAGTGGTAACAGCACATATCACAGTTAAGATGCACCTGTGACATCCTCGTGGCTGGTAGGATTGTCTTTCAGCATCACCTCTCTCTCTCTTCCTCCACAGCTCAAATTTCACTTACTGAACAGAGGACTTTTCTTTATGTACAAGGAAATTAAACTTATTCAGGCATACACCTGCTGCAGAAGTAGAAAAACACCTGGGGTGCCATTTGCATTCTAAAGATTCAGTTTCTACTCCTATCAATATGGCTAATTGCTGGATCATTTTATTATAATTACTTTTTATCAAAGGATATCTAGAAAAAGACCTCAATTGTGTAAGATTAGTGTTCAAACATGGCAGGTGGGACTATAAAATTTCTAGATTTAAAATACAAGAAACCATTTGTACATGATAATGACATTGCCAGTGTTACTGGACTCTCTGAAATTCATTGTTTAATCATAAATCGTTTAAGTATATAGTTTGACTCATTGGAGAATCAATTTAAAACGTAATTATATATAATGCAAATGTAATTTTCAATGGTATTTCTAAAATTGTTATGGTGACATAATTTTTATTAGAGTATTCAAAAAGGATTTTACCTAGTCTGAGCATTAGTATGTGGTTTCACAAAGATTCAGAGGAACTATTTCATTCCAATTTTACATTAGGATCATAGTCTTAGCATAACTAAATAACTAGGTATCATATTGAGAAAGTATTTAGCTGGCATTACTATTGGCAGTCCAGTGAAGGTAAAAGAAAGCATATAGATTCAACATAATATATTAGCTAGCTTTCTGCCATCATGATAAAAGGCCTGAAAAAATCAACAAGAGGAAGAAACCTTTATTTTGCTTATAACTTTGCATGTTGTAGTCCATGGCCAATTGGTTCTGCTTTCTCAGGCCTTTGATGAGGCTGAGCACTAGGGGAGGGAATATATGCTAGAATAAAGCTGATCACATTAAGACAGCCAAGAACCAAAGAGAAAGAATAAATAAGGATAAAATGTATATTTCAAAATTATAACTCCTAACAACCTACTTGCTATAGCAGGAATTCACCCTTTTATTTGCCAAAGAATCCATTGTCATGTAATTAGTCCACTGCTGAGGTGAGGGACCATCACCTCCTAATTGTCCTACCCCTGACGCTGTTGAATGGGCACCAAGTTTTCAACACACTATCTTTGGAGCAATTCTTCATATAGAAGATTGCTTACATATAACTCATATAGGAAAGTAAGGGTTTGCTTTTCTTTGTTCCAATTCAGTACTAGTTCTTTTATTGCAAACCTGAAGCTACTGTTACTCTTCTTAAGTATGTTGTGCTAAGCTAATAACTCGTTGGAAAATAGTCATTATTTAAAAGTTATTTATTTTTCTAAAAATATCTTTTCACATTTTACATGCTAATCCCATTTCCCTCTCCCCCCTTCTGTTTCTTCCCTTTCCCATATTTTACCCCACACCCACTCCTCAGACAGGGTAAGGCTTCCCACAGGGAGTCAAAAAAGTCTAGCATATCACTCTGAGGCAGGATCAAGGCCCTATCTATCTAGGCCGAGCAAGGTATCCCTCCTAAAAGAATGAGCTCCAAAAAGCCAGTTCAAGCACTAGGGATTAACGGTGGTCCCATTGTCAGTGGCGCTACAAAATGCCCAAGCCACACACACAACTTTTACCCACATTCAGAGGGGCTAGTTTGGTTCTATGCTGGTTCCCCCACTGTCACTCCAGAGGCAGTGAGCTTGCATTAGCTTAGGTTAGCTATTTCAGTGGGTATCCCCATAATGGTATAAACCCTTTGCTCATATTTCACTCCTTGCTGTCTTCAACTGGATTTTGGGAACTCAGTCCAGTGCTTCACTGTGGGTATCAGCATCTGCTTCCATCAGTGGTTGGATGAAGGTTCTATGATGATAATTAAGGTAGGTTCTATGATGACAATCTGATTACAGGTGAAGACCAGTTTAGGCATCCTCTTCACTATTGCTTAGGTGGGGTCATCCTTGTGGCTTCCCTTTATCCCCTCCTCCTCTCCTTCTGTAATTCCTTCTCCCCTAATCCACTAATTCCCAATTTTCTCAGGAGATCTTGTCTATTTTCCCTTCTCTTTTTTTTAAATTTATTTATTTATTAAAGATTTCTGTCTCTTCCCCGCCACCGCCTCCTGTTTCCCTCCCCCTCCCCCAACTACGCCCCCCCCCTCAGCCTGAAAAGCAATCAGGGTTCCCTGTCCTGTGGGAAGTCCAAGGAACCCCCACCTCCATCCAGGTCTAGCAAGTTGAGCATTCCCTTCTCAGGAAGATCCATGAATGTCTGTCTTAGGATTCTCCTTCTTACCTAACTTCTCTTGGGTAGTGGACTATATTCTGGTTATCCTTTGCTTTACATATAATATCTACTTATGAGTAAGTACATACCATGTTTGTCCTTCTGGGTCTGGGTTATTTTACGTAGGATAGTTTTTTTCAAGTTCTATCCATTTGCATGCTAATTTCAAGATGTCAATGATTTTTACTGCTCCATTGTGTAAATGTACCTCCTTTTCCTTATCCATTCTTCAGTTGAGGGGCATTTAGGTTGTTTCCAGTTCTGGTATTACAAATAATGCTGCTATGAACATAGTTGAGCAGTTGTACTTGTATGATTGAGCATCCTTTGTATATATGCCCAGGAATGGTATTGCTGGGTCTTGAGGTATGTAGATCCCCAATTTTCTGGGAAACTGCCATACTGATTTCCAAAATGGCTATACAAGTTTTCACTCCCACCAGCAATGGAGGACTGTTTCCCTTCCTCCACTTCCTCTCCAACTTAAGCTATTATTGATGTTTTTGGTCTTAGACATTCTGACTGGTATAATTTGGTATCTCAGAGTCATTTTGATTTGCATTTCCTTGATGACTAAAGATGTTGAGCAATTCCTTAAGTATCTTTCAGTCATTTGAGATTCTTCTGTTTAGAATTCTCTATTTAGATCTGTACCCTACTTTTAATTGGATTGTTTGGTATTTTGATATCTAAATTATTGAGTTCTTTATTTTGGAGGTCAATCCTCTGTCTGGTATATATTTTAAGGGAATTTTTTTCAGTCCAATTTCTTTGGTGTTCTGTAAGCTTCTTGTACCTTTATAGTCATATCCTATGTTAGGTTGAGAAATTTTCTTCTATAATTTTGTTGAATATATTTTCTGTGACTTTGAGGTGGAGCTCTCATTATTATTCTTAGATTTGGTGTTTTCATGCTATCCCAGATTTCCTTGAAACTTTTTTTAATAATTTGTTGGATTTAACAGTTTCTTTGACCTATGAATCTATTTTCTCTATAGTATCTTCAACCCCTGAGATTCCTTCTTCCATGTATTGAAATCTGTTGGTTATGCTTACATTTGTAGTTCTGTTTATTTACCCAAATTTTCCATATCCAGAGTTCCCTCCTTTGTGTTTTCTTTATTGCTTCTCTTTCAGTTTTTAAATCATGAACTGTTTGAACTATTTTTTTTCACCTTTTTGATTTTTTTTCTTGATTTCCTTTAAAAGATTTATTGATTTTTTCCCAATTTTTTGTTTGATTTTTCCTCCATTTCTTTAAGGGAATTTTAATTTTCTCTTTAAGGGTCTCTATCATCTTCATAAAATTATATTTAAGGTTGTTTTCTTATGCTTCTTCTGGGTTAGGATATTCAGGTCTTCTTTTTGTGTGACCACTGGGGTTTGGTGTTGCCATGTTTCTTTTCAGATGGTTGAATGTATTCTTGCAATGGTGCCTACCTGTCTCTTCTTCCAATTGGTGCAGGTAGCTTCTTTGCATCTTTGTCTAATCCTTGCAGTCGGTTTCTGTGTCTCAGGGATTGTCTCTTGGACCAATCATTGCAGTAGTTGTCTGTTTCTTAGGGAGCTGGTCTTGGACCACTCTGTTCAGTCACTGTCTGTACCTCAGGGAGCTGCTGAGGTCTCTGGGAATGGATGTGTTTGGGGCTGAAATGAGACTGGTTGATTACAGGATCTGATCATTGAGAAGAAGTTGGAGCAGCTTGCTTATAGGAGGCTGACTGCTGGCCAGCTAGTGAACCTGAGGTAGGTGGGAGAGGGGCCCGGGATTTTGTCCTGGGGCCTAGGGTCTAGAGCCTGGGCTGTCCAGCTGGGGAGCTGGTCATTCACCTCTTGGCCCACTCTGTACAGTTGTAGTCTGTGCCTCGGAAATCTACTGAGGTTGCATGGAATGCGGGGTTTGAAGGTGGAGTAGGACATGTAGATTGCAGGGTCTGATCTATGTGGGGGTGTTAGTGCTATCTGCCTGGAGGTGGCTTGCCTTCCAGCAGGCTAGTGAAGCTGCCTAAGACATAGAGACTGGGCTGTCCAACTGAAGAGCTGGTCACTCACCTCTTGGTCTTTTCTATGCAGTTGTCATAAATAGTAAATTATTTAAGGCATATTCTATGCCTGGGATTTTTTTATGAAGACAATGACTTTAGAAATACGTGCATCTAGATCATGAGGTGAGATAGGTTCAAAATCTATACTTGAAGTCAGAATGTTCAATGTTATTTTACAACATTTTCTGAGGAAAACTACATTACGCAGTTCATTAAATAGTTCCTAGTGAAGAAGTCTGATGATGATGTAGACCAGTCATAGAGTTCTTGTCTAGCATATGCAATTACAGCAGGCTTTCTTGGATCACCCGCTCCAAAATCATATCACAGAGACTGATTATTAATTATGAATGCCCAGTCTTAACTTAGGCTTATATCTAGCTAGTTCTTTTGTGTGTGTGTAACTGAAATTAACCCATTTCTGCTAACATATGTGCTACCCTGAGGCTCATTTACCTCCTCTATGTACTCTCTCTCCTGCTTTGCTGCTTCCTCCATGTTAAACAAATACAGCATAAATGAAAACAACACACCTTTACATAATTAAACAAATGTAGCGTTAAACAAGCACAATATGTCTTTACATAGGTAAACAATTGTTCTGCAACACAAACTGGACACATCTTTTCATAGACAAGAAATATTTTATTCCATAACCACGACCATTTCAGCTTGATCACCAGGACCGCATAAAAGAAAGAAGGGAAGGAGGAAGAGAGAAAAGAAGGAGGGGGAGGAAGAGAAAGAAAGGGGGAGAGAAATTAAGAAAGGAAGAAATAAAAGTTGAAATGATAAATTCTTCAAGAATGATTAGAATTGAATATGCAGATAGATTTCTGTAACTGGGAGTACATGATGAAGATGCAATGGAGTACAGGTAGCACTCATAAACTACATTTGTTTGGTTACAGATTTCAGCCCTGGAGAGGCAGATCTTCGACTTCCTCGGCTTCCAGTGGGCACCCATTCTTGGAAATTTCCTGCATATAATAGTTGTCATATTGGGTTTATTTGGAACCATTCAGTATAGACCACGTTACATCATGGTGGTAAGTGTTATTGTAACATCTCTTCATATAAACATTATGATTTTTCTATAAGAAAACAAATGCAATACTTTGTAAGCTCTTCTGATGTGAGATGGTATTGCTATTCTAACTCTGACATGCTCAAATGTGCAATACAATGTTCACCCAGAGCAAAGTCATGTCCCTAAGTCTGAGATGACAGGGTCATTCATGGCTTATTTGACTTTGAAGTTTACAAGAAGATTTAAGACAGGTTTGGTTAGAGTAGAAGACAGGATGATACACGTGATGCTATGATGAGATGCAGTGCACATGCATAGTCTGTCCTTGTATTCAGGTACCCTTATCCTTCAGTGAAACCCCACTAACCTTAGAAAGCAAAACTATCCGGCACAATGATTTGATTACTGAATACAATAACAAAATTTTAATTAACATTGGGCATCATAACTGTATTAACACAATATATAGTGTTTAGTATATTCTCATATTTTTGTTTCCTGATTGTTAAAATTGAATGTATCTCACTTGTCAAGACTTGACACTTTAAACACATGTCCATCTTGCAAGGTATGCCATGCATGGTCAACCGATTCTATTGTAGAGAACTTGAAGTGCACACAGTAGTCTACACTGATGGCATTCACAGTATTTGCTTGTCTTTTCCTATAAAAATAAAACAGAAATACAGGCTACTTGTATAGGAGACTTATGGGAAGTAATGTGTTATAATAATGTATGTTGTTATAAATAGGAGTAAATCCTATAAGATGGCCATCAGGCCTGTAAATATGAAATATTTTGTAGGATTTTAGTAGTGAGGAGTAGTTGATGTCTAATCCTAAGCAATTCCTGTTCTTCTTTTGGCGATCATTTGGGCTACCATATGATGATTAGAATGAGATGCCCTAGAAATGGAATATGGCTAAGTTCCCTTAAAGTCTTCATAATATTAGGTTATTATTGAACTTTAAATAGAAGTAGTCTCAAGTGACTTTATCTTTTTGCTATTGTTATTCTTCTAAGGCTTCAATTACCAGATTGTTACAAAGTCAAAAGTATGTATAGAATGAGGCTGTGTTGTAGACATTGTCTAATTCTGGTGATTTGTATCCTCTAAATGTTAGTATGATGCTTTTTCCCACAGCATGTGCTTGGTTGAAGTTTCTTCTGTCTTTCCTCTATACATGGAGTTTCCTGCATCCTCCAGCCTTTGTCTTTCCCTAGGATTTGTTTGTGCTTTCCTAAACTGTTAACTAAATCTGTCATAAACTCCTTAGAAGGATAAGATCAAGAATCTCCTTGCTACCTCACAACTACTCCCCTCTTCTCTTCTTTCCCCTTTTCTTTCCTCTTCCTTCCTTCTTTCTACCCTTCTCTCCTATCTTCTTTCATTCTTTTATTTATTCAGCCATTCATTCAAAATGTCTGCCATTTACTTTCAGCTAAAAGTCTGACTTCATCTTATATGTGAAGCATAATAACACAGTCTTGGCTTCCCTTCCTCTCATGGTCCAGAAGCTGTCTTTAGTTTCAGATATTCTGTTATGTCTGGATCATGAGCATCATGGTCTTGATTTTTTTTTCTTCCTGAAATTCAGAATGGAGTTATCATTAGTTTCCAGATTTAGGTCTCCTCCTGCTGCCACTAAAAAGTTGTTGAGTCACTTCTGTGGTTTATAACAGCCATTTTTTTATCTTTTTAAAAAAGCACTATAATTAATTTCAGATTACTAGCTGTAGGGTCAAAGAAAATTATCCATCAAAATAAATAAATAAGCAAACAAACTTAGAAGCAGTTGACTTGTGTGTCATTAAACAAAGGAAAATTAGCACCGTTTCAGTAGTGCAGTGATCTTCCTCAGCAGTAACCTGCACTCTGCAGGAAGGAACCTTTCTAAACAGACATCTTCTGCTTGTGATTTTTTACCTGTGGCAAAATACACTGACAAAAGAACTTTAGGGGATGGTGAGTTTATTTGAGCTCATGATTCCATGTTACAATCCATTATTGCTGGAAAGTCAAGCTGACAAGAACCAGAAGTAGTAATATCTGTTGTCTAGAGGTGGGAACATTCAGTTACGACAGACATAGGCTCATCCCACTTTTTTTCTTTTTATACAGTCTAGTATTAAATACCGGCAGGGGGCCAGCCACTTTTAGACTGAGTCTTTTCACATCAATTTCTATAATTGAGACAGCCACCAACAGACATGGCTTTTGGCTAGGCTAATGTAGACAATCCTCCACTGAAACTCTATTCCCAGTTGATTCTATATTATGCCAAGTTGACAATTTAAAACTTGCTATCACCAGCAATTTGTAGTCATATTGGGATTTGGGTTCCATCACAGCCAGTGTGATTGTTGGGGAAAGAAAGCAGAATTAGTTCCAAGGTCAGCACATACACCGAGGACATTTAAGGTTTGGGATCTGGTAAGGAAACTTCATGAAGCCAATAAGAGGGTAGAACCAGTACACATCTGGTTCTCCTGTTCCAGATTGGTTTTTCTGACCAAGTCCCTTAACTACCTAATGAGCCCCTCCTCGACTATAAATTAGTGATACTAAAACAGATCTCCCAGGGTTCTGGGAAAAACTAAGTGAAATGAAGCATTTGTCATGGGGGTCTTGCTTTCCCATCAATTTCTTGTTTCTTTCTTCCTCTTCCTGAGATTCTTGGAAAACTGTAAATAAAATGGAAAAAACATGGCACAGCACATTAAAAAAGACAATGGTAAGAACAAAATTATGAAGTTCTTATCTTGTAGGGGTTTGTCTTTAAAGATTTTCCTTACATGAAAGTTAGAAGGGAGGAAGAAAGCAAAAGCAAAGAAGCAGAAAGAGAAGTAATGCCAGTAATTTCCAAGGGAACCTTGTGAGCTGACGTGGTGTAAGAATGAGAAGATGGAAACGTGTGCACAGACACTCCATTGCCCTCAGTGTTCTCAAAGGTTCTGCCTAACAAATAAGATTTGCATGTGAACAAAGTATTAATCATGCTCATGACATAGAAACAAAGGAGCAGAGCCATTATTCATTAAACTGTATAGAAAGATATGTGCCCAAGGAAATGCTGAGCTGGGCCACAAATACCAGGCAGAGGGGCAGAGGCTGGAGAGGTGGGCAGGAGCCGTGCGCACTTGAGCTAAGATGCCCAATCACTGGCTATTCCAAGTCTCTACCCCTGGCTTAAATATCTGCCCGGCCACTGCCCAGCTGCTCTCATTCCACGTTCACCGCATTTCACCTCTGGAACCCCGGGAACCTACTCCCCCAACCTCCTTCCTTTGGTGGGGAACTCCTGGAAAGATGGAGTGCTTTTATATGTCTAGTATATTTCTTTTCTCGCCACCTAGCCTCACTGGAGCACAATATTTTCTGTGTGTTTAAAGAATGAATGACAGCTACAGCTTTGAACTTGTAGGTGTTCTGGTGATTCCAGCCCAGCAATCCTCTCAATTCCTTCTTGCCTCAGGATTCGCACAGCAGGTCTAAGGATTCGCAGAGAAGGTCTCAGTGCCCAGGGGCTTCTGCAGAGAGCCTGCCTCTTCCAGTCCCTCATCAGACATCTCAGAACACACTGTGGTCCTTCAATTTTTATCATATTCCATAGTTGTACCACAGTGACAGTTTAACATTTAGATTGCAAGAGGTTTTATCTCCAAGTCGCATCTGCAATTCTTTGTGTCTCCTTCCTTTCATGCGCCAATTACACTTAATCCACTTCAAACTAACAAATGCTTTAAAGCACCAGGTACGTGCCAAGTGCTTACTCAGAAACTAATAAAATATGGTGTCTGCTGCTGCAAGAGTTTAATGGAGCTCAATGTATAGCAACACGGGTTAAGTTACTGCCATTTCTCACAACAGATGGGGGTTGCTGTACTTGACCTCAAAGAATTAATCACCCTTATAAAAACGGTTTAGCTAAATGACTATGCAGAAGAAGCTCTCCGGCATCTATCATCATATACAGCATGAATTTAAATTGGAGAAAATTGTTTCTTTGCTTTTCTGTGAATGTTGCCCTCCTCTCAATTACCTCTGGTGAGTTCTATGGGCCACATGCTCTTTTGCCTCCTCAGGGGCACATTTTGAATCTTCCCTTAGCTCAACTGTCCCTTAGTAAAAGCTTGTCCTATATTATTTACCTAGTCAGGACCAAGTGCCTAGT
Organism: Microtus pennsylvanicus; assembly: GCF_037038515.1. Taxonomy (NCBI): domain Eukaryota; kingdom Metazoa; phylum Chordata; class Mammalia; order Rodentia; family Cricetidae; genus Microtus; species Microtus pennsylvanicus. The sequence continues at coordinate 19,533,489 of NC_134583.1, forward strand.
CCTGGCAATTAGCACAGATTCTGGTCACTTCCTGATTTCCCCTACATAATGAGCACAGCCTCTGTTTTTCACACTGTATCAGCATGTGCAGAACTGTTGCACCCCACCCCTACTGCCGTATTCTACCTCAGTCTTGATGTTTGATGAAGAAATAGTAAACGAATTTAAGGTTTTTAGATGAAGTGACTTTATTCCATATGTTCCTGTCTGTGAAGCACTGGAACATTGATTTGATTTTATAATTGTCATATTTACCTCTTTTATACAACCCAATTCATAGATTGGTTTTAGTAGTCAGAATATGCGTGGCAGGATTGATCTGGCCTAGCCTAGACTGATTCTTGATACATGATTAACTGTAACTATTAATTATTTTATTTTTCCTTCACTCTGCCTTCCTTACTAATAAGGTACCAGGATGGTAGGTTTCCCTTTTTTTCTCAGAAAAAAAATGCTAATTGCCAGGAGAGAGCAGAAGAATGGAGAAGCAAAGTGCTTATCCCATTTGTTTCATGGCATATTGTGAGCAAATGTTGCTTTAGTAAAAATCACTCATTTTAAAGACTAATGCTCAGTGGTGGAGATGCAGACTGGAAAACTTATAAAGTGTTTATTTCAATTACCAAATGCTAACATATCCTCATCAGATGAGGAAATGTTTAGGAAATCACACAAACCCATGCACTCATTGTCTGTGGGAATAGGACTTAAAATATGTATACTCAGTTTAAGGAAACAAAGGGGGGGGAGATTATGCAGTTAATTTTAACATGAAGAAGCCAAGTCATTTATACTTCTATCTAACCCACATACATATACAAGTCTGTTGCCATGCTCTATACTAACCGAAAGGTATTTGCCAAAAATAGGTCATACTGCTCTATAAATATCATAACAACTGAATTGTTAATTAAAATAACCCACTTCCGTGACAAGGCAAAATAGATAGTCAGTCTCGAAGGTGACAACTTACTTTTTCTGACAGGGAAAATGCCCATCCATGGATTGGTCTCACTAAGGTTAACATTTGCATGTCTGTGATCCATGCAGTCTCTTATATTGAAGTGTGTCATTTATAATTCCATGCAAACCAAAATTCACTAATGCAGTCATCACTTTCAACCAGCAGCATAGATGGAACTTTCCATCCCCCCAACAAAAACCTGTCATGTTCCTACCACATGTGACATATCAACTACAAATTATAAAACATTGTTAGAGAATTTACATAAATGAATGAAATTTTATTAAAATGGCCATTTGATTCATTTGTCATCCAATGAGGTGAAAACTTTAGAGAAGGGTCAATTTATAGAGTCCTTTTGCTAAGATGGTTTGCAATAAAGACTAGCAAATTAAGCATGCTGATTCTGGAGCAGACTGCCAGGTTTCATAGGACAACACTGACACTCTATAGGGTATCAAAGGATGACCCATTCTTCAGGGGTTTAATACAAGAACTTGAATGATATGCCACTTGGAACTAGGAACACAGGAAGTGTCATAATGGCATTTGTTGCAGCCAAATGTGTAGAACTAGACAGTTACCACCGGTGTCTGTAAAAGGTCAGAATCAGAATCTATAATACAATTTACAGGAGATCCTCAGTTCCCTTCAGGAGCTGTTTGTGCTGGGATTTTTGAAAATGGTTTGTTTTATTTTACCTTAGTTACACTGTGGACATTCTCAATATTTAGGGATTTAGAACTGGGGTGTAATGATGAAGAATGATGGTTTTTCATGGGATGTGGTCCCATGATAGAGAGCTTGCCTAGAATCTTCAAGGGACTGCTTTAGTTCCCAGTATAGGAAAAACAACAACAACAAAACAAAAAAAAACCGTCTGTTGTGGATCAGTCTTGGCCTCAGCTGAAGCGTTTCCTTATCCATTTTCACTGATGTGTCCTCCCGACTTGATATTCAGCATTGCTGGCTACTCTGAGACACTTAATTAATTTGGAGTGTGCATCATCATGCTAGCTGCCCTCTGATTAGCAGAGCGTCTTTATTTCTGTAGTTGTGATGTATAGATTTATCCCAGTAAGGATGTAGATAAGCTCCTTTCAGTATCCATGGGGATAATGCATGGCTCAGAAAAATGTATTTGAATGCCTTTGGTAACAGCTATCACAACTTATCACTATGTATGTGACCTCTATAACATGATCTAATAATAAAATCACAGTGACGATGGAGCCCTAAATTATTTTATTATCTTTTTTTTCAAAAGGCAAAACACTCCCAGAAAAGAATAATGTTATGTCAAATATATTCACACAGTCTAGACATCTGCATGAGATCATTTGTAATCCCTTTAAAATCATCACTACAAATGCACTGTAACTTGAATCTTATAAACACTTTTAGTAAACATTTGATAAAATCATGGTGTTTAATGTAGTACCCAAAGTTCATATTTCTGTTATTTGACCCAGATAAGATAATATAAGGGAAATAAATTCAAAATGTTGTTTTAAGAACAGGCTGCAATGATTGAAATCATTCATAGAGAAGAATGATTTGACTTACATGCCTATTTCAAGAATTCATAGATTTTTCCAGTACACTAAGATGAGCTTGCAAACTATTGAATTTAACCAGTCAGCTGTGCTTACAACACACACAACCTCCAGTTATCTAGGACCCTGCATCTCCATGGAGGAGTCTAATCTCCACTATATGAAATCAGTTTGACTAATGCTCTTACTGATGTTGTTTCTGACCTTTCCCAGCAGGATGTGAATGAAAGGTATTTTTCATAATAGAAATCTGCTATTTATTTGCTCATTCTCTTAGTTATTAATTTCTGAGATTTTTAGAGACATTTTTATTCATTATTTTTTTATTCTACTCACATATATTACATCCTGCCCACATTCTCTCCTTTCCCGCCTCCCAGAGTCTCTCACTGTCTCCCCTCAGAAAATAGAAAGCCTCCCAGGGAAATCAACCATACATGCCATAATATGTTACAATAATGCCAGGCAGATAATATCATATTAAGGCAAGATGAGGTTAGCCAGTAGGGGGGAAAGGGTTCCAAATGCAGACAGGAGTCATAGACACCCCCATTCCCACTGTTAGGCATCCCACGAGAACATTAAGCTACTCAGGCAAAATATATATGCTGAGGACCTAGGCCACACCCCTACAGCTCCCTTATCTCTGTGAGCCCCCATGAGTTCCAGTCAGTTGATCCTATGGAACATATTCTCTTGATGTTCCTGACCCTTCTTGTTCCTCCAATCCTTCCTCCCCTCCTCCACGGGACTTCCCGAACTCTGCCTAATGTTTGGCTGTGAGACTCTGCACCTGCTCCCATCAGTGACTGGATGAAGTCGCTCTGGTCTCTTTGATGATGATAATACTAGACTACTGTTTCAGAACAGGCAGACCAAACTGTAGGTTGAAGGTTGTTTTGTGGCTGGGATGGTGTCCCAATCCCTCCACTTGAGGCCGTGTCTAGTTACAGAAGATGCCATATTCAGGTTTTGTGTCCCCTGTTACTAGGAGTCTTTGCTAAGGTTACTATCATAGATCCAGTGGGGTTTCCATTGCACAAAATGCCCCCCAATTCCAGTCATATCTCCCAGTATTTTCTCCTTCTGTCCCCTCCTTGATCCCTGCTGTTCTTAACCCCAACTGCCCCCCAGCACACCCCTCGAAATCTATTCTATTAATTCTTTCTGGGGAAATTCTTGCACCCCCTCTTAATCCCTCCTCTATTAATTCATTTATAAGTGGATATTACCTGTAAAGTAGAAGAGACTCACACTCAGGTCCATACGGGCTAAACAGCAAGGAGAGGTTAAAGATATTTCACATGGTTAAACGTTCACCATTTGATTACAGGAGCATGAGCTTTATTTTTAGTAAAATAACACAACAGAGAAGAGTTGGAAAACTTTACAACACATATCCATTCTCACAGTCTTCATGCAGAGATGTGGAGGTTCTCTTGTCTCTAAATCGCTAAAATTAGGCAATGTATGATGATGAACTGGAAATTTGTCTGTCTAATCTATCTGAAGAGTTAGATATACTGATGTAGATAGATAGCAGGTAAAGGTTATGGTAGTACCTAGATACATAGACAGGTATAGGCATACTGATGGCTCACAGAACACTGCACATTGTCTTCCTTTGAAAAGGTAATGCACAGAAAACAGAAATCACATGAGCACTCAGAGTTAAGTTGGACCTTTAAGATAGAAAAGAGTTTTAGAAGTCTAGGCTTCTAGACATACACTGAAAACAGTAGGAGTAACTGGACTTTCAAATTTTAAATCTTAGGGTACCTCATAAAAAGAGGGTTTTTTTTTTACTGTACCCTCTTTTCCCACAAAGGACATATTTACTGACATTTCTATTACTGATTTATTTCAAATATGTGGTTTTCATCTCTACTTCTTTTCTCTCTTTCTCTCAACTCTTTGCTATCCAGTATACAGTGTGGACTGCCCTCTGGGTCACCTGGAATGTGTTCATCATCTGCTTTTATTTGGAAGTAGGTGGCCTCTCTAAGGTGAGTTTACCATGCCTTTAAAATACACTATAAAACGGGACAGTTATGAATTAACTATGATATACATTTGTATTATTATAGTTAAGTAAAGAAATATAGATTAGTTAGCCATAGTACTAATCAAAAATAGTCCAAGTTGGCATGAGTCATGTGTCTGTAATCACAACACTTGGGAGGTTGAGATGTGAGGATAATTTCAAGGTTATACTTAGCTGCATAGTAAATGCAGAGTCAGCTATATGAGACCTTACCTTAAAAAAAAATACTGTCTATATTCTATTTGTGAGAAAATAAACTTGGAGAAATGCATGCTAATATAAAGGAATTTCAAATTTCTCTTTGTTATACCAAAGTTGAACTTAATCTTCTAGATAATTCTCTCGCCCATTGATTAATGCATGATATCACAATGGACATCAGTACTTAAATTAATGTAAAAGGGGCTTTGGGCATTCGTGCTTACTGTAGAGAGTGGTCAGAAAGAAAAACGGAAACTCTGTAGATCACAGCGGAGCCTCATTTACCAACATGTAAGCACATGTGTGTGGTGATTTCTGTCCTGAGGTTCCCATCACACAGAAGGTTCTTTCCTCTTAAGATGGTACAGATGTTATTTCTCACTCTTTACAGCTGTTATTTTTATCTGGATTCCTGAAAACATGTCTTTTGAGTGTTACTAAAATATAAATGTTTGTTAAATTTCTTATTATTATTCTTGAAAATACTGTTATTTGGCAGGGTTTTCACTGAAAAAAAGAAACGTTGCAGTATAATTCCGAGAGTTGTGTATGGAAGCTTATTATTGTGTGTGGAAGTTTTTAATTTTAGATATTTTATTGTTAAATAAATTTGAACCAATATTTCTGTTGGTTTCTGATGATCTGAAGTTGTACACAGCACATAGTCCTCTACCTGCATGTAGGGTCCCGATCTTAAAATTCTACGATGATAGCCACAGGTCCTATAACTCTTGAACTCTACTGAAGTACATAGCGAAAGAAGCATGTCAGATTTGAATATTATTGATGTAGATATTATTGTAGATATTATGAGGGGTTTCTAGTAGAGCATGCAGAAGTGGTTTGTTTACTTTTCCTATACTATGATGATTTCAAAATTGGATCTTGTCATCATTTGTCCCATCGGAGTGCTCAGAGGCCAGAAATGACATTTCTGCTACTGAGGTTCCCAAACAAGTTCTAGCAGAGTGGTTCTCAATCTGTGGGTTGTGACTCCCATGGGGATCTCATATCAGAAATGCTGCATATCAGATATTTACATTATGATTCATAACAGTAGCAAAATTACAGTTGTGAAGTAGCAATGCACTAATTTTATGGCTGGGGTCAGCACCACCCCAGGATCTATCTAAAGGGTCACAATGTTAGGAAGGTTGAGAACCATTGCACTCGCTGCTTCCTTGATGATTTTTATTGCTGATTGTTCATCATCACTAATTTATAGGATATAAAGTTTGACTCAGCTCTGCATCTAGGTAGTGAAGCCTGTAAATGCAGATAACTGGGCATTTTAAAATGCAAGTGTGACAAATAAAAGCATCATGAGTTAAAGTTAAACACAGTATTCAGCCCCTAATTTTCTACCTGGTGGCTTGAATTGTAACTTGAATTCATGGGTTTTATTCATTCCTCTGAGTGAAAATTGTCTTTTATTGTCTTCCTCATGAATTGATTTGGAATAAGCTAGCCTGAGGAATACTGCGTTCCAATAATTAGCATTTTCTTCAGGCTTCAACTTTCACATTTAGTGTGGGCTGTGAACCAATCACCCCCCCCCCCCCGAGCCTGTGGAAAACATCGTAATAGGGCCAGCTTTGTCAGTAATGGTGACAGTAAATGTTGGTTTACTGTATGGCACCATTTATGCTTATCATATGTGGTAACTACGTAAGCTTCAAAACAACGCTGTGGGACAATAAAGATAAATATCAGCAGGCATTTGTTCTGCACAAGTCTAGTAACCTATTGCTCCAGATTAGTTTATGGGCTGTTCTTTGTTACTGTTTTTCCAGCCTCAATGTGTATGTCAAAGGATTTTTCTTTTTTCTTTTGTTTTGGTCCCCTTTTATTGGACAGTAGATGTCAGGGTATGAGACAAGACTTGACGGGGATGGAATCTGTTTAGGAGGAATGGGAGCTGGGCAGATCCACATGTTTAGGACGTATGGGACCGGGGCAGATACACGTATTTAGGAGTGCCAAGAGACCTCCACTTACGCCTCTCTGTGGCTGCATTTGCATCAGTGCTCATGCTAAATTCCTTGTAAGAATAGCATCATTAGAAAAACATGTATGAAGCCAGAACCATGTTGAGTCAACAGTTTGATGAACTTGTCATCTTGGTTATTCATTTTTATCCCATTCAAAATCCATTAAACTGTCAACATGTATTTTTGGTTAAAAAAATGCTTGACTCCAAAAAGAACACTTTTCCTATTTTCTGTTGATCGTTTATTATAGCCTTTCTGGCTCTCCACAGTTTAATCTCAAATGGAGCCTCCAGGAAACTACTCTGATAGAGTAAAGTTAAGGACCCTTGACAAACAAACACCCCTGCCAAGCTTCCAGGTGGATTCTGTTTTCCAAGAACTCACACATCCATGTGCGATAGCTTATGTACTGAACTTATTGGAGAGAGTTCTCCATCTCCTGCTACTTCATAAAGCATTTCCTGTAATTAGCCACTTTAGTGGATTAACAGAAGCTACCCTGCACTGTGAGTTTCACCCAGACAGAGAAGGAAGCAAAGACAGAGGCTCAGATAACCAAGAGGCTACAGAATGGAGTTTAGAAACATTCAGAGGCCCAGTAGCAGTGGCAGTCTTTTCAGAAAGCTACTGCTAAACTGGAAAGAGGGCCCAGCTGTTGTTCATCTGCTTTACATGACTAAGGTGTGATGGGAGAGGATGTGATTGTCCCATCTGGAGCCACCATCTGCTGCTTTGCCAAGCAGACCAGGGTCTGGACTGGAGGTCTAACTGATTGCACAAAGCCAGGTCTTTTCAGAAAGGACTAGATGCAGTCTCAAGAGTCAGGGACAACTGAGGTCATCTCAGAGCTCAGCCTGATCATTTTTATTAATGGATAGTGCACACTCTCACGAATGATTTGAAACCCAGTTAAATTCTTACGAGGCCTTTGGTGGCAGCTTTAAGATGTTCCCTTTGCATTTATCTCATGTGCTACCTAGCCATGCAGCAAGTGTCTGCCCCTATAATCTTGCATACATTGATTATTCCCACATCTTCTAGCACTTGAAGGGGATGGGTAAATTGTTTTTGCAGATGACTGTATGTGGGTAACCAAAAGTGCCAAAATAATGTCATCTTCTTGAGTTGCAGCTCCCTTTTCTGCAAAACCAGGAAAACCAAAGCAACCATGTTACAGAATTGTTGGCAGAACTGAATGAGATAATACAAGTGCAGGGATTAGAAAGTTCTTTGGCATAGCATGAGGGCATATGTTTTTTAGCATGCAAGGGCTGCATAATGGAGATTTGTAGGACTCAGTGGTTTAGAGAAGTGTGAAGCAGTCCCTTCTGACAGGATCTCAGCTCTGCACATTAACTTCCTAACTGCAATGCTGTTCCTTAAATTCTTCCCTTCAGCATGTAAACAACTTCCTAATCTACATGAGCAAATAGGTTCTTTGTGTATCCTTGCTGCTCCTGTTAGAAATACTTCAAGCATCTTGGACAGCCTCTGTCTTTTTTAATGCCATTTTAAAAAGCTCAATAGGGACACAATTAATAACCTAATGCCACTTCTTTGGAATTTAAGTTCTCCTGAGGAATATATTCAGAACATAAATGCAAAAATCTCTCATTTTCTACAACATGCTTGTTTCACTTGAACCCAGACTAGTAATAGCAAAGGAATAAAGAAAGTACAGATACATCAGAAAATCTCTCTGTCCTCTCTGATCAAAACATATCTCTTAATCTCCACAGATGAACCAGAGGAAGGCTTTGCAATGCCTCTGAGCCTCTCCTTGGGAAAGCCTTGCCATTCCCATGAGACTGGGGATTTGAGGTCTTTGACATTTCTGTTCCTGTGATAACAAGTATTTGCTCAGGATCTCACTCATCCCTTGTAGTTCTCTTCCTCTAGAAATACTGAAAGTTGTAAGTTACAGTGAGAACTTGAGTTATATTTTTTCATTCTAAAAAAATTAGATAGCTATCTTAATAACATCTTTTTAAGTTTTTTGTTAATGGTAGAAACACTAGGCTAATATTTATTCTTATTGAGTTTTCTTGAAGTATCTGTAAAACCTGTATATTAGTGACCTTAGAGAATGTCAAATGCATCACATTTTCATAGAATTCTGAATGTGTATTACTTTATATGAACATCAATTTGTCATAAGAAGAAGTCAGTTCTACGAAAATTTATCCAATCTTAATTATGAACTTTGACCAAAAGCCTTCTTAAACACTGCAAGAGGAGGACTGAGCTAACTCATCGCGGCCTTCATACAGGTACTATTTTTTGCCTTTGCTATTTTGTTCATAACTCCAGAGTAGATATTATCATCTTCATTTTAAAGATAAGGAGCCTCAAAGAGGAGAAGCTGCCTTGCTCAAGGCATGTGGGCAATAATGGAATGTCAGGCCTGATGACTCCCATCACACCACATTGCATCCCCCCCCCACTTGCCAAAAATAACCCAAACATTTGTTTTCTCTGTCCTGTTCCACCCACATTTTCTGCTTGTAGGTATTTTAGTTCTTAAAGAAACGTAAGCCATTTATTTCTCAAAGGCAATAATAGCACTCCGTGTGTCTCATTTTACATAAACTGACAAGGCTGCTCGTGAGAGTCCTCTGTGGAATCTTCATGTACACAGTCCCAGCTAGCAGCCTGGGAGCCCCAGTGAAGTCATTCTTTTCAAGGCGTATTGTCATCAGGAGATCTGTCTGTGTAATTACTTAGTAAATTATTTTTCTTGGTCAATATTTGTTTCCCTTCAAGGTCAAATCCTTCCAGCAATCTTGTCTTTTGGGCAGGGACAACGAATCAAGACAATCAGACAATGAAGTCTGATCTCTACACACAAAGCATTGCATGGCAAACGACTCGCAGTCTGTTTTAGTGCTTTACAGTTTCTGAGATTTATTTATTTCCTTTGGCCTAATAGACTTCTTTTTCTGATGACAGTTTCAAGGTAAATCAAGACTGTACAGTGTATTTCCTTTTCTACTTACAAATACACAACTTACAGATTTTATTATAACTCAGTTTTACCTTTTCTTTTAATGAGCTATTCCTATCTCAATATTTGCTGAAAGGATCTTAAAATGTCATATTCATAAAGGGTTAGAGGTTGGATGCTAAATATCTTGTTCAAAAACAATGTATGTGGCAAATAACTCAGAATAAAATCCTAGACTCTTAGCAAAACAGTTTATTTACTGTTTCTTGACAAAAGTGGGGTATGCAGGACAACAGACATTGTACGAATGCTCATTCTCTATGATAACAAAGCACTTTGGTTCTGAATTAATATATTAGTGCACACGAACCATGCCCCTCTAAAAGAACATTTTTCATCATTAATCTTCATCAGGGGTTGTTAGTGTGTCTGTCCAGCTATTAAAGAAAAATATGACAGGATGTTCTCAGACAATAAATCTGAGTTATAAAGATGTTCATTTCTATCTCTGGCAAAGCAAAAATTGTTCTTTTAAAGTAGAAAGCAACATAAAAGAAGCTATGTGTACCTTATTCCAAAGATTTTTAAACCACACCCTTTCCTTTGGTGTGGGAGCTAGTGCCTGGAATGCCTAAAGACAAAGTCCCAGCACCTGTGTTCATTGAGGGGCTGATTCTTCCTGGAGCTTTTCTTCAGTAAAGCAAGACTGAACATAGTCTTGTAATTTTTTTTTTAAGACAGAGTTTCTCTGTGAAGCAGAAAGTAATCCTGGCTGTCCTGGAACTCACTCTGTAGGCCAGGATGGCCTCATATTCACAGAAATCCACCTGTTTCTGCCTCCCAAGTGCTGAGATTAAAGGTGTCTGCCGCCACCACCCAGCTGTCATCTTGTACTTTTATAAACTTTATCAAATACCAACATTATTGTGATCTTTACACTAAAAGATCAACTTAATGCTGTTTGTATTACAAGAACGTGCAGAAACCACAAACTACCGCATGATTACAGCAATCCCAAGTAATATCAGGAGATGTAAATTAGAATTTTATGTGATAATCTCATATGTTTCTGTTGAAGTTCAAATATGTCTTTATTAATAGCTGGTGGTCATGTTTTATGATTAGAGACACTACATTGAAAAGGCCTATGTACTTATCCTCCTGATTCAACTCCCATATAGGATTATAGATATGTGGCATCACAACTCTGAAAATTTACCTAGAATTGCTGAAGCTCTGCTCTTTGTATTTTATTGTTTCTTGTTTTTTATTTTTACTAAAAATATAACTGAGATAAAACTTTAGAGAATGATATGTATGTATCATGACTTTTGTTTAAAAATCATGTTATAATCATGAAATGGTTTTTGTTTTGCTGATTAAATAAGTGATCAAATCCTGTCTCAAATCTCCATCCCATTCTTTAATAAATTGGGTAATAAAATGACTAACAGTGAGGTACATGAAAAATTAGCATCTTTGCAACAAGAGATTTAAATCTGTTCTTTCACATCGTCTTCAAGCATTCACCCAAGCCAACCTCTTGAGACTTTTTCAGAGGTTAAATCTGAACCTGGGTGGATAAAGATTCACCTAGGAAATGAGTGAAGCACAACTCTGACTGTGTCTGCAGTGACATGTCGAGATTCCATTAGGTCATCATGGCTTTCATAGAATGATGACTTAATCCATGCATTGATTCAAATGTTTATAGCATCTGAAAGACTGATGGATCTATGGTAAGTGGAATCTGCTTAGAAGAATAGACCACTGAGGCATGGTCTTGGCTGCTTTATGTACCTATACACCTTTCCTGCCATAGTTCTGCTCATATTTGCTTTCCTGTTTTGTTTTGTTTTGTTTGCTTTGTTATTGTTTGATTTTGAGACAACATCTCATGTAGACCAGGCCCTGAACTCCTGATCCTCCTGTGTGTTGGAATTATAGATAAGGGTCACAATACCCTGCTCCTATTATGATATTATTCTCCTTCTATAGACTTGTTGGTCACCATGTGGATCTTTTCTCTTGGCCTTTCCATCAGAATGGGTCAACACCTCTGAAACCGTGAGACAAAAATAAAACATCTTCCCTTTAGTTGTTAATATCAAGAGTTTTGTTCTCAGTGATGCACAAAGAACTAATGCATATAGACATATTTCCCTCACCCTTCCCACTTTTCACCTTGAAAAAGAAATTGGGAAGTAGTCGGTATTTTACAAAGCCAGTTTTAAATTGATACTAGGAGTTTCAAGAGATCCTTATTTCAGGCAGTTATGGCTCTGTCCCACCCATGAAGTGACCTGCCTTGATGTACATCTAAATTTGATAAAATATCTGACCATATTCAATAAGCAGCTATTTGAAAATCTGCAATTATTTCGGTAAAAAAAAACCCTATTACATAACCCTAGGCCACACTGATGTAGACCTCAGATGATGAATTCTGTATACGCATTATGATCTGGATATTTGGGTACTGCCGAGAGCTCACTTTTGCAGCTTGTATTCAAAGGCTTTGCTGCCTTTGAAAGGCAATTTAAGGATGCTAGTGTAGAGTTTGTGATGCAGTCAATTGAACATGAGATTGCTTTGGAAGAACAACGTGTAAAACAAACACAACACATGTAATTGCCATTAAGATTAGGGATTTTCTTATGCTGGTAATTAGTTTGTTTAGAGAGCACAATCTCTTTGCTGTTAAGCATCAATTAAGAGTAAATCATGGCAATGATTTTCAGGTGACATTTTCTGTGGTTACATTGCAAAGAAAAAATCTTATAAACATATTTAGATACATTTACTAACTTCCCTAAGCACAAATGACAGTGCATACTACTGGCAGACTTATAAGATAAAATTATACATCTAGTCTTCTGCTGAATGAAGTGTGTAGAATGACCCTGTACTTGAGAGGGGAACCCATGTTGACAATCACTCAACAACACCCCTCCTAGGAATGTTGCAGATACAGATCACAAATCATTTCAAGGCTTTTATCATTTTTTTCCTCTATGGCCTGATGAGATAAAATCATAGATAATAATAATCTCTACTAAATTGGTTTTTTACAGCAAATCTATGAGCAGGTGTTGTGACACCATGAAAAATTATTGGTCTGAGACTTGAGACTAAATTGGACCAGTGTCATGAACACAGATGCCTCTGAAAGTACCTGGGCACCTGATTGGCTAATTGTCTGATTACAGCCGCCACTGAGGGTCCAATATTTCCCAACATGCTGTTCTAGCACAAGAACTGTGGATCCCTGGTTGAGGAAGGATAAGTGTATGAATGTAAGAAGAGCAGAATGATGAGGGAACCAAACGTATATATTGGGAAGAGTGTGATAAACGACTTAGCAGAGAAGTGTAGTGTCAAATATGAGAATGGAACAGGAAGATGGGTTTCTTGCTATTGACTTGTTGACTCAAAGTGGTGTTAGCATAAGGACAACCCATAAGTCGTTGAAATGATCCTAACACGCGCCAGTGTCTACCTACAAGAGGGACAATATGGTGTGCCAGCTATATCATGGACATACCCAGGGAAGGGGTGAGTGTTGATTGCCTTGGCGGATTACTTAGTCTAGGGTTAGTAACCCGCCTGGCAGTTCAGTTATTCCAGGGTCACGGAGAGGCACTATCTGGAAGATAAATGGGCTAAGAAAGAGGAAGGAGGCTAAGCGGGGTTCTTGTCAAAGCCTCAGTTTATTAGAGATGGGGTACAGCTTATATAGGGTAAAGAGTTGGGGGATGGGCACAGGGGCCTGGGCTCTTGCCATGTGGTTCACATTGGTCACAGAGGCTACCTTCAGTCAGGTCACCTAGGCCAGGAAGTCACGAGTTGACACACCTAGTTCTTTAGATAGTTTGGAATGTGGGATGGGTTCCGCTAACAGCTCTCCATAAACAGCCAATTTGGGTGTGGGGTAGGCTCTGTCAATAGAACGATTCCTAACACAATTAGGGGTGTGAGGTTCTCTGCAGACTCCCCAGGGTGATGGTTCCTGTAATGATTTTAGGAGGAAATTGGCTCCTGACAGGTGAGGAAACATAAAAGATTCTAGTCCTCTTGTACCCATCCCGAACAGTGCAACCTACTGGAATTAAGGATTGAAATGCCTGTGATGGCGGGGACATCTTTTTCAAACTACCACACAATTTAATAAAAGCATAAGTTGTGAACACTGTACACTGAACGCATTAGGAAGGTCGCACTTGTATATAGCCAGAGGAGGAAGGAGAAGAATCACCTAATGTGAAGATTATTCTGATTTGGCAGAATTAGCTGACCTGACTCAGTCAGAGTGTGGCATGGAGGCCAGAAGTTGAGACAAAAAGGCAACAAAGGATTTACTGAGGTGTGCAATGTCAGGATTGAGTTGATGACTCTCTGCCCTTTGGAGGACCTCATCATTGACTCACCTTTCCCTGCTTCCTGACTCAGCAATAGAAGCAATATAGGAGTCATTCAGCATGCATTTGTCTTAAGAATAATTGCAGTGTGTGTGCAGGTCAAAATCAGCACAAAACCCACCACTGGGCATATATCCAAACAAATGAACTCAGACTACTAAAAAGATACCTGAACGCATGTGCTCATTGCAGTGCTATTCAAAATAACCATGATACGAAATCAACTGATGTGCTCTGTAACGGGTGAATGGATAAAGAGAATGTAGCATATATACAATGGACTAATACTCTTATTTAAAAAAATAATTAACTCATGTCATTTGTGTCTGTATGGATGTCACTGCGAAACCTAATATGAAATGAAGCAAAGCAAATGCCAGAAGACAAATTCCAAATGCTATCTCTCAAATGTATAAACTAAAATATGCTGACCACAAAGAAGTAGAGTGGGACAATGGTCATCGAAGGTAGAGGACTACAGAGAGGTGAGAAGAGGAGAGACTGATAAAACTATATAAGGATTACTTTTATTGTATGAATAGAGACCTTAAAAGTAATCTACTTTACTCTCCTAGTTGTTGACAGCTTTTTAAAGGAACTTGAATATTTGAACTACATCAGATGAGGCAAATGACTAAAATTTAATAAAATTCAAATGAAAATGTCCCTTTATATTAAATTACAAATATAAACAGTAGATTTCCATTTTCCCTGTTCCTAGATGCCCACATCCATTTAATCGTCCTTTCGTTAACCATGGTGGAAAAGGCTTCTGCTCGCCTGTTAGTACCCAGTCCCATTGCTGGTTAGGAATCTAAGAAAATCCTGCTTTTATCTGAAGTTGCAGTTCTCTCTCTCTCTCTCTCTCTCTCTCTCTCTCTCTCTCTCTCTCTCTCACACACACACACACACACACACACACACAGGGAGAATTCTGGCAGCTGAGATATTGTGGAATACAGTGGAATTGCTGTTCAAGAGTTATTAAAAACAGGTCTACACTTAGTCAACTAATTCGGATTTACCACCTTTTTTTTGTAGGTTAGAAATACATAGGTCTCCAAGGGCCAAAATCAAGGTGTCTGTAGGGCTTTACTGTATTTCTTTCTGGTGACTGGAGAGAAAATGATCTATATACCTTCAAGTGTTGGTCACGAGCTTCTCAAAAGGAAATCTCCAATTTTCTGCAACTAGATATTATCCTATACTTTTAAGGACTCCTGGAATTAAAACTGGGTTCAGCTGGTTGTACAGGATAATCCCTCTATCTGACAAACCTTGTTTCAATCACATTTGCAAAATTGCTTCATGTAAAAGAGCACTGACCTGTTCTAAAGATGAGGAAATAAAGTGACCACTAGTTTGCTACTACAGAAATGGCAATCATGTTGGTTCTGTGATGACCTTGAAAATGTCAACAGTGCATTAGACACTGGATCACAATCAATTGAACCCTCTGTGTTCTTTTTTCTATTAAAATATATACATAAGCCATTGTTTTAGAATTTGCAATATGATGCCAAAAACATCATCTCAACAGTCAAGCAGAAGTGAACAGTTCCTCTTATCTTGATTACTGGCTCCTAAGCACCATGCCCAAAGATCTGGCTATTTACAAGTGTTAGCCTCCTAATGTGTTCAGCGTACGGTATCCTCAGCTTATGCTTTTATTAAATTGTGTGGTGGTTTGAACAAGATGTCCCCGCCATCACAGGCATTTCAATCCTTAGTTCTCAGTTAGTTGTGCTGTTCAGGACAGATACGATGTACTGGAGGAAGTACATCACAGGGAACAGGCTTTGAGCTTTCTAAGACTCACTCTATTCCCAGTTGGCTCTCTGCTTTATGCTTGTGGTTTGCAGATGTGAATTCTCAATTTCCTGTTCCTGCCACTCCCCCATCATGAAGCACTATTATCCTTCTGGAACCATAAACTAAATAAACCCCTCTTTTTATAAGTTACCTTGGCTATGTTGTTTTGCTGCAGCATTAGAAAAGTAACTAATGTATATCTTAGACACAAAATATACTTCAGTGTACCTACCACTCCTCCTCTTGTTCATTTAGATGCTTCAGGGATACTTATCTGACAGACAAAGTTAATTTTGTATCACTAGAATAAGGGCAAACACTCAAAGTGTACCAAGTCTTGTGAGTCTATATAGTCTTGACACTCTTGTAAAGTTAGGGGGAAAATAAGTAAGCAGTGCCATTTAGAAGCTGTGGATAACAGAACAGGCAAACATTCAATGAGTACTAACAAGAGGATGTATCAAGTGGGTAGGTGATAATGGAAAGAGGACAAACTGTAAACCCGGGCAGGGAGCACAGTCTTTCCCGGGATCAGCAGCTGCTTTCCCAGAGAACATGAGCTTAGGTGTAAAGAAAAGCATTTCAAGTGACTGTCTGACCTTCACAGAGAGGTTAGCATGGACCTACTATCCTTCAGAAAAGCGCATTGAGGTTCTACTTTTAATTTTTTTCTCTAATGACTTTTTCAAACACTGCACCTCAGCACACACTCCTTTTTCACACTCTCCTTTGGTCAGTGTGCCCTGCAGAGAAAACTCCATGGGATTACAGGGGTCAGAACTGGGGTCACTGTTCTGCAGAGGTGATTGTGCTGAGATACGTTCAAAATACAAGTCTCAAGTTACGTGCTGTGCCTGTCAGTGACCTAAAAATGCCTTCTGATACACAAGGGGCAATTGCGTCTACAGGATCCTCTTGATGTTGCTGGGGTTCATTTTCCTGAGCGTAGAGAGACAAGTGTACTGCTCAAAAATAAGACTCTTCATCGTCCACTGTTTAGCTCAGAGCCAGTAATGACTCAAACACTATTTCAAAGACAGGTAAATATGCTTCCCACAGAATCCCCTTAAGGAAGCACGACGATGCAAGCAAAAATGCCGGAGAAATCCTTTAAGAACAAGCACCCTCTTTCTACATTCATTTTAGCAATGAAGATTCAATTTGCTTGAGCAAATTCTTAAGACAGGAATTGACTCTCTTTCTAGAACAAAGTGCAGCCATTTGAAAACATAGTTCTAAAGGGGCCATCCGAAGCTTTGCTTAGTAGATACAATTCATCATTTCTTTTTGTCCTCTAATTATAAAATTAATAAAGAAGACATTTCTCCCGAGTATTTGAAATATTAGGGCACTGAGGCTGTCCCGATATTTGAGAAATGATTCTGCCCTGCTTTGGAACAGCATCAGAAGCACCAGATGTCCAGTGAGCTGTGCTCACCATTAACTGAGATACTGAGGCATAATAATAACTGGGGTTATTATTCTTGCATCCAATTTTGCATGCAGAGGGCACAATATGGATTTCAGTCCAGTATGAAAGGCGGCTTCCTGATGTCTGAAATCAATGGATGTCAGAAAGAGCCTAGCCATTGGGTGATGTGTATGAATAATTGACACTGACTTGTTAACTGCAGGAGTGAAGTTGGCTGCACAGAGCGAAGCATTGTCAATTGCCGGCAATTTACTATGTTTTTTGAAAACCACAGGCAGCAATTTACAGAAAAGATTAGGCCAGTTACTGTATGCGTGTGGCATTTTCTTGATTTAAGACGTCAATCTGGAAAGCTGTAAACTGACAGCTGGAGTTGGGAATGAGGTTATAAAGTTTATCGAGGAACTGCTTTTCCCTGAGAATGCCTATATTTCTACGTGGGAGGCCTCTGAGCCCACATCCCCTGGTGAGCCTAGCTGGTGTATGCAGATGAGCGTTGTCACAGAAGGGTGATGTATTCTCTCTCGCAACCATTAAGCACCTTCGCAGCCTAGGTGTTCTAATGCAATGCATTTATGAGGGGGAGGTGTTAAGCTTTTATTTCTTGGAAAAGAAATCACTGTCCATATTTCTTCAGTCCTGCGCCATCGTGGGGGATATCATCGCTTGCACCTCCCATCACGAGCCTACTTGGCAGTTCTTCATAAGAAAATGATTAAAGGAAAATCCCCTTTTTATTAGTGTAATTTCTTTCCACTTATTCTCCCCATTGGTGTTAAGTCAGTAAAAATAATTTCTTCATATTGAATTTCTTCATGCTTGAAAATAGGTTCAACCCTCCAGAGAATTTGTAATCCTGGGGATGGGGAAGGACGATTGCTGGTGGATGAATATTCATGAGCTGCAGCACGTCATAATTTACACACAACAAAGTGTGGCCCATAATGAATCATTTTTGGAGCTTACCAAAAAGGAACTTTTGATATACTTTGAAATTCTCAGTGTTTACATTGATTTCAATTATTTTTTTTCTGGTGAATTTTAGCAAGCTTATATCTTGCAAATCTGAGTTGTGATTGCTCTTCATAATCTAAAATTGCCTGTGCCAATGTCCTTTAAAAACACTGAATTGAGTTTTCTATGCGAAACTCTAGCATGTGTCATTTTTACCAATTAAATGAATCTGAAACCTGAGACATACTAGTTAAGTTAAGATCCTCTAGCTGTAGAATCTCTCTCTGAAATCAGGCGGCTCCCCTCTAGAGTTGGGAGGGAAAGCATGTCCATGTTGTGGCTTTGCAGACCTACCTTCTCTTCCCCTGAGAGCCCTGAGCAAGCCAGATACCCTGATACCCAGACCCAAGGATGGCTTCACTTCCTGCATCTGTGAGTTTGGCATCTCCGAATTCATATGTCTTGAAACACCTCCCACACGCTCCAGAAATTAAAACAGCAAGAAATGCCCTTTTTGTTTTGGGACTGAAGTACCTTTTTCTTTGGTACCCATCCTGGTTGCCTGCGCCCTTCATTCTTTGATCTACCAATAAGGCTTCTCTGAACAGTAATCCAAATCAGCTTCTTTCTACCGATTCCACAATTGTCTCTTGCTATCATTTAGAACAAAGTGCCCACTCTTACTTTGTCTTTGACTTATCAGTTGGGTCTCGGAGATCCTTTCCAAAATGGTGGTCACTCTCTTGTTTGTTGGCACTGATCGCCTCGCAAAATTTTGTTCTCAAAACTGAGGGCGGGGAAGAGGGCAAAAAGACCATTTGTTTAATTATTTCTGTCTCAGGTCAAATATTAAATGCAAAATGTAAATGTTCATTAATTCATCATAACGGACAAGCATTGAACTGCTTAATAAATCACATTTAGTATTAGATTATGATTCTTGCTTAATTCACAAGTTTGTCATTATATTATAAATATTAATGCAATAAAAGTTTACATGAATGGAGCACCTTGAGGTCATTATGTTGAAGAGTGACAGATCCAGAGTGGCTTGGCTGTCTTTAGAATTTGCTTGTTGGGTACACAATATTCTTCCCACATCAGTCAGGTACAAATTATTTTACCTGATAATTTTGGAAGTGTTGCTTTGGAATATCAATAAGCAACTTCTTTTGAATCTAAATGTTGTTCTTTATGTAGTATTGGGCATTTGTAACTACCACCTGGAAGAATGAGATTCATTGCTTTAAGCCTTATTATAAAAATAACAAATATTTTCCTAATTGTTGCAGAAAGAAAGCTTGAAAGCATCAGGAAATAATTTCTATGGCTAAAATCAAGAGAGATTTGCATTCTAAGCTGTCCGGCTGCTTGGGTCAGCCTGGAATGATTTCAACTTGATCTAGCTTTTACCCTTACAGCTCCCTATTTCATTTTTCACTGGGTCGTGGAAAACTCCACATACTTTATTAGGGGCATCAAACAGAGGCCGTGTATTATTAGTTTGCATTTATATTGTATTTTCCTTCCAGTAGCTCTAGGTGTTTTTCAGAACATGACAGCAGCAATCAAAACACTTTGTCAGGTATGTGAGGTAAGAAATAATGGCGTTGTAGATGTGCCAAAGGCGTGCTGTTTGCTGGAAAATGTTCACTTTCTATATGCTTTTTACAGAAAAATCATTTTAGAATTTTTATTTTACATGAGTTCCAACTCTCTTAAACATTTCTTTTCTTAGTTTCCAAATCAAACAGTTGTCCAAACCATTTATTGAACATTTAGTTCTAATAACACTAGTGTTACTGAAGAAAAGAAGGCTTCCTTGAGAATAAGAAAGACTATTTCACCTCAGATGCCCCATTGCTCAGGGATAGGGTAAGGAGCCCGGGTTCTGAAAAAAAAAATAAAGAGCTACAAAAGTCTCCTGAGCCAGTGGTTTCTAGCTATTGAACCCAAATAATAAATTTCACAGACAAAGGAGAGCATGCTTTTAGAAAAGAATTCAGTTACAGTTTCACAGATGAGAACTTTCGAGAAATCAGGAGCAGGTCCTGAGAGATGGTTGGAAGCTTCCCATCTACAGTTTCTAAGGCCTTACTTGGTTGCTGCCTGGGAGGATGAGCTGCAGTTGAGCAATTCCTAAGTTGTTCATGCCCCTCAATTTCAGTCTTGTCCTCACATTCAACTTCCAGGAAGTGCTGCTCAGCCTGTATAATAGGAAACGAAAGAGCAAGAAGCCAGAGTAGAAACCCAAGACCTCAAACATTTCTGGCACTATAAGTCATAGACCAGGACAGAATCAAGGACTGTACAACTTATAGCCAAGGACAAGATCCTGAACTGTAGCTTCTGATTTGAGATCCATGTCTGCCCAGTTTCTTTCTGTTATTCTTATAGTGATATTGTACATACTAACAATATAACTTGGGGATAAAAAGAATTTGCTCTTATTTTGGTGGAAGAGATGCAAATAATTAATCACAATATAATGTATTATAAAGTGCTGGCAAGAAAACAATGTAGGACAAGAGATTAGTTAGTCACTTTAAGACAGTGCTTTTCAACCTATGGGTACCAATCTTTTTGGGAGTCAAATGAACCTTTCCCAGGTGTCTCCTAAGACCTTAGGAAGACAGATGTTTATATTACAATTCATAACAGTAGCAAAATTACAGTTATAAAGTAGCAATAAAAATAATATTATAGTTAGGGGTCATCACAACATGAGGGATTATATTAAAGGGTTGCCGTATTAGGAAGATTTAGAACCACCGTAATGACTCGGAGTTTGTCATAAGGGATACAAAGCAGAAACAACCATGTGAAAGATAGATGGGGAGAGAGGAGGTCTCCATGTCCTTGCCAGTCTAACATTTTTACATATAACATGTTCCCAGAATTAAATTATTCAAGAGTTTTTCAAATATTTTAGAAGTTTCTCCAGTACATGTATAATTTTAGGTTATCTATTTAAACATTAGCTGCATACATTTTCTTGTAGATGCTATTATTTCATTCTTTACAGCTGAAAAAAAAAATCCTCACATTTTCTTTACCCCTTCTTCTATGGGTGGACAGCTGGCTTGGTTCTATAACTTAGCTATCATGAATAGTGCTGTCATAAACAAAATGCACGTTGACTTGGAGTTCTTTGGTTACATACATAGGAATAGTACATGTAAGTCACATAGCAAATCTACTTTCATTTTCTTGAAATATCTCTGTGCCAACTTCCATTACAGCTGGAATGGTTTAAACCAGTTGTACAAGAATGTTCATTTGTTTATAATCTCACCAACATTTGGTAGTGTTTTATTAGTGACTGCCTTTCTTCTGATTGGGGTAAGGTGTAAATCTGAAGCAATTTTGATTGGCATTCCCCTGAAGAATAAACATTTTTTTGTTTATTGATCATTTGTGTTTCTTCTTTTGAGAAGTTCTTGTTAAATTTACTAGCCTGTATATTCATTTCATTGATTTCTTAACTGAGATTTTAAAATTCTGTGAATATTGTAGGCATTAATCCTCGGTTTTGCTATGTAGTCAAGGTTGGTTAAATCAATCACCTTCAGTGGCTGAATTTATTCTCTAACAAGTGTGGACTGACAGGTCCAGCTTTCTAGTTATGTAGTTTGTTATTCTGACAACCAGTTCTTTTTATGAAGCTTTGTAATCCCACCCTACTTCCAAAAGTCATTTTAGTAACAAAATCAATTATAATTTAAAGGAGCTCCATATTAACAGTACAAAAAAAAAACCCCAAAACAAACAAAAATTACTGCCACTCAGAAGATCCATGGGGTCTTAGAAGCTCTGTCCTAGGATGGTATAATATACCAAATAAATACATACTCTTTAATTATACCACACTAATCATATCATCTTTAATTACTAGTGTGCCTTGACAGCATATGTTGAGGTTAAATCAGAATGAGACCATCTTTAGATGCAAAGAACTTAGACTCAAGTAGGAAGACAGAAGTTCGGCCATTGAAGACCTATTGGTTGCCAAGCAGGTTTGCCTCAGGAACTCATTTTCCAGTACCCTCACTCTTGCATAAAAAGTGTTTGTCTATTACATACGTAATTAAATAGAATATTGCAGAAGATAAACAATTTTCAATGGTCACACAAATGATACTTGAAAAATTCACTGTTCAATCTGGACTGATCTCTCCAAGGCTAAGATCATTTCCATTATTAACAACTACTACATAAGAGAGACACAACATGCAAAGAAAAAAAGCAGAACCAGACAGATATTTTACTGTTTTATACATTTCTCTCCTTCCCAAAAGTGGCTTTCTGTCTTCTATAAGGAGTAGAAAAGCTTCATATATCAGAGATTTATGAATAAACAGAAGTTTGTTTCACTGCATGGCACCAAGGCTACATAACAAAAGATGGTAGGAAGACTTAGCATAGTCACCCTGTGAATTCAAGCACTGGGGGCTGTCCTAAATCATCACTCCGGTTCCAGAATTCATAAAGTCTTTGACCTAGCTTGGGGACTAGATTTTGAAATGCTGCCCACTCCACTTGCTGTACTCACTAATCATCCATAGCACAAAATCTGCCATGGAATCTTCAATTTACTGTAGCTCCCCCCACTTTTTCTCGTTTTGTCCTAGCCAACTCATTTCATTTCACTCTGCATCTGAATGAATTGCACTTGAGAAACTGAACTTCTCAGTAAAGATATAAAAGATGATCACTAAAAAGGTAGTCTAACCCTAAATGTACACACCCAAGAATGTGGCTGTTTCAGAGATGTGATGCCAATTCAGGGTTAGAAGAATCTAACTGATTTATCAGAATCCAAATGCATCCCATAGAAGTCAGAGGGCCAGTAAGGAGGAGACAAGTCCTAATTTCAAAGCAGTTTAATGCTGCTGTATTATGAAGTTCTGATTATCAATCACTGTTATTCTACATGATTACTCCCCATATATAAAACAATAAATTATGGTCACTTTTTCTTTTCCTCATTTTTGTTATTTTGCTTTGTTTTCTGAGGGAGGTTGGGAAATAATTAGAATGAAAAAGAGAGAGGAAGTATAGGTAGAAAGAAGGAAGGAACTAAAAAGGGAGGGAGGGAGGAAGGGAAGGAAAAAGGAAAGGAGAGAAGGAAGGAAGGAAGGAAGGAAGGAAGGAAGGAAGGAAGGAAGGAAGGAAGGAAGGAAGGAAGGAAGGAGTCTCCATTGTTTCCATTGTTGAGCTCAGCATTTTCATTCCACTTTGGCTGTGATGTTTGATGGATGCCAGGCTCCAACTTGTAGAAATATCTGTCTAATATAACTAGTACTCTGAAGGTGATGATGTCCCGGCAGAGGAAGAGACTGGTCCTTGCCTACTTCTCATTGTGCAGCTGCATGACACATCTATTTGTTTACATTTACTGGATTTAACTTGACAATTTCCAAGTGGAGTTGCTTTCTTTAACGGTGAAATAGAAGTGTTCAAGCATGAGACAGGCATGCAGCTGAAAGAAGTTGTGAAGAGATGTTTTACTTTAAGTAGTCTTGTTAGCTCTTAGTGTAAATCTTGTTAATATGGCCAAAAAAGTAGCAAGGTGCATCCATGAAACGTAAAATTAATAAACTGGGTACCAGATTTGAAGGTGTGGGGATATGATAAATATTGTGGGAAAGACAAAACAACTTTTCCTTCTGTCCAGTTTTGGTTCGTTAGCTGGAACTCCTGCAATGAAAGCTTATTAAGAGACTAGCATACAAATGCATTTAGTTTAACTTTGTCAGAAAACAAAGACCTGGAGAAATAGTTAGGTCTGTGTTTGATGACGAGTTTTTAGTCACAGAGAAAGGACCTAGGAGTAGGATGTAATGCTAATGATGGAGGGAGGGGTTGCATAGCAAAGCCAGTGTTCCAGTTTTATTTCTGTTGTTGTGATAAATATTCAGACCAAAAGCAGCTTACAGAAAAAAGGATTTATTTGACCTAAAATTCCCAGTCCATCATAGCATGTATGTCAAGGTGAGAGAAACTTAAAGTAGCAAGTTTCATCACATCCACAGTAAGAAGCAAAGAGAGCTGAGTACATACATGCACAGTTGATGCTCACTCAACTAACTTTCTCTACTCTTTGTGTTTGTTTGGTTGGTTGGTTGGTTGATGTTTTTAGTATTCATTTTTTCAACATAAGATTTTTTTTTTTTTGATCTGAGCTGGAGAGATGGCTCAGCGGTTAAGAGCACTTGCTGCTCTTCCAAAAAACCTGAGTTCAATTCCCAGCAATCACATGGTGGCTCACAATCATCATAAGATCTGGTTTCCTCTTCTGGCCTGAACGCATACAGGCAGGCTGAACATGTATACATAATAAATAAATTAATTAATTAAAAAATATATATTTATTGATCATTATGAGTTTCACGTAGTGACCTCTATCATATTCTCTTCCCAATCCTCCCAAGTTCGCCACCCACTGACCCTTGTGACCTCCCCCAAGAAAAAGAACAGGAAAAAAAAAGTCCAGTTCAATTTGTGCTGCCCAGTGGAGCATGGTCAAACTCCCAGTGTCCAGCCTTTTAAAGAAAACTGAGTCTTTCCCCAACCCTACACCCACCAGGCACCATCAAATCTGAAGAGCTATCATGTATAGGGGATGATGCCACCCACAGTGGGCTTAGAATGCACGCATCAGTTAACTTCATTCAAATAGTTCCCCACAGATACGCCCAACCTAACGAAGTTCATTCCTCATTGTATTATCAGACATAGGAGTTAAAGTCCGCACCCCAAAAATTTTAGCCACCTGACCCCAATAAGTCATCTGGAAGAACTAAACTAATAGTAAAAAGCACATAAAGGACATTTCATCAACTTAGTCATGTTGGCAGGAAGGACAAAAATATCCTCCCTTATTCTTTATTTGGGGTCGTGACATGATGAAGGGTTTAAGTAGAAAGCAAAAGGTATACATAACTATGTAGTCTGGTCAAGGAATGGTCCCTAAACACCATTTTCTCAGCCCCTAGTCAAGATCATTTAACAAATTGTTAGGTCTTTCTACAGATGACAAGTTTTCAGGCTGCTTTCAGAATTTCAGCCATTTTTTTTCTCCCAGTAGAGAATTCCTGGAGAATTTCTAATTTCTTGGGATCCATTCTTTCTGTAGTCTCATAGCCAAATGGGAGTAAAAGCATCTGTTTGAAGTGTATTCATCTCTGCTAGATGGGCCAGCTACAAATGAGATTCTTCCTGAATGATTCTAGCACGAGTCAATTTGACAATTAAATTAGTCAATTCATTCAGATCCTTTGGCCCTGTGTCTTCCAAAATAATGGTTTTTCTTTTCTTAGTAGATAGGTTCTACACCTCTCATATAAAGGTTTCATAATCAGGTGCAGGGGGAGTTTGCTCCTGTGCATTCTGTTTCTCAGTTCCCTTTACCTTAAAATACCCATCATGTCATATTGCTATCTCTTGGGCTAATATGTTAACCTCCGTCTGGACCCACTTCCAATACAGATGTTTTCTGGTAGTATCTTCATTGGACAATTTAAAGATGCCAGAGATAATCCTGAATACTTCACAACTGATGTCTTTCCAATAGACTAATGCTATATTCTGATATTCCCATCTGAGACAATTGTACTTCATCTGTGTTTGTTCTTAGAGACATGATAGGTAGTCATGTTATGTCTAGGAGAGAAGAGAGCAAAAAAAAAAAAAGTCCCAAATTTTCCCCTAAAAAAAAGGTATGATTATCTTCAATCCCTCTACTCTAGTCTCATACCACTTTCTATATGCAGAGTCCTTTTCTCTGCTAAGCAAGATGTTAATGATATAATTAACATATTCAACAATGGCCTAAGAAAGGCTGACATTTTCCAAAGCTTTTTGGTCAAGGACTAAAGTAATGAAAATTGTCAGATAGTTAGGTCAAAACCATAAATGCCTTAAATTCACTTCTGCCTGAAAGGCCAGGTAAATTAAAGGATGATAGTGGGTTAGTCTGATTGTGGGAAACCAGAGAGCTCTTTGGAGTGGTTGAAATTAAGAACCCCAGCATTAATTCTTGCCAGCTTCCTGATATCGATTAAGAAGACATTGCAAGTGCTCATTTGTGGGCAAATTAAGAGATAAGTCCTTTTCAGAAGGTCATTTACATGCCTTCTTCTTAATTAATATTACTGCCTTGAAGATGTGCCATTAAATTAGCCCATTAATTATAACAACCTTCTTTCTGAAGAGAAGGAAATGATCATTTATTTAATATCAGAACCAGGTATCCATTAAGGCCCTTCTTCTGCCAGCCTACTGGAAAGTTTTCAAGTTTGAAGTTCCGGCCAAATGGATGATTATAACCTAAGCAGATCTGTTTTGTTGCCACTGATTTTAAATGCAGTATATATAAATATATTCTACAACTTGAGAAATATATTAGAATGTTTCTGGGAGTCAGAATCTGTTTTTTCCCATCTGCCACTCAAAGATAAGCCAGCTTTTTAATAGTTATTCTTTTGGGGGGCAGCTTAATTTTTAAAAATATAATCTTAATTAAAGTATGAGTATATCAATTCCTTTTCCCTCTCCTTCCTCCAAGCCCTTTCATGCCCTCACTCCTCACTTCTTTTCAAAGTCATGACCTCTTTTTCCTTAGTTATTATTGTCACTTATATTTCTAAATTCATTAATATATAGAGAAATACTTCTGTTAAACCAACTAGGTATAGTCTACTTAAACTAGTCATTGTTAAAAACATCATAATAAGAATGTTTTTATGTGACAAACACTTTTAAGATAATGTTTTTGTAAAGCATTTTTTTAAGATTCTTATTTGTAAACTGTTATAATAAATTAAACAAGGAGGTCCAATATAGTCTTTACCCAGTTTCCTCAATGATGACATCTTACAAAATCTAGTGCATTTCCCAGCCATAACACAACAATAATTAGGGGTGTGTGTGTGTGTATATATATATATATATATATATATATATATATATATATATATATATAGAGAGAGAGAGAGAGAGAGAGAGAGAGAGAGAGACAGAGAGACAGAGACAGAGACAGACAGAGAGAGACAGAGAGAGAGAGAGAGGAAGGAAGGAGGGATGTATATCATGAGGAGATCCTCTAGCTAGCCCTTTATAACTTCCCATATTTCTCATCCAGCTGTTTATGTTCCCCTGGAAACCATGTCTGCTTTCCATGTTTTTATCATTACCAAAATGTTTTGTAACTGGAATACCATAGTGTATGGCTTACATATTTTAACTCATTTCATTGAGCCCAATTCTCTGATAACCTGTCTAAGGTGTTATATGTATCAATACTTCATTTCTTATTATTGCCACATGGTATCCTATGTTCTGCTTGTGTCATAATTTGTCCAGTTACTCACCCATTTGTTCTATAAGAGCAGTTATGTCAGAGGAAATAATGTAAATTATCTTAAATATATAAATGGATGATCAATATATCACAAATAATTAGATGACTATTTTAAGAACAATGTTAAGAAAGAAAATGTCCTGGGGAATAAATATTTTTGTTAGATTTTTCAGTATAGTAACACTAGGAGTTTCTATATAGTGCAATGTAAGATCAAATCAATACTATAATTAGTGAATGCATTATACAGTTCAAGATATTTTAAGTACTAAGCTATTGGTTTGCACAGCCATTATAAAATTTATAGTTTTATTTTTGGTTGTGAGTTGAGCCATCTCCTGGGACTCTTTTCTATCTGTTGGGTTCCCATGTCCAACTTTTATATGACAAGTTTTACTTAGTCTTAGTTTATTTATTTGTATTTATAACATTTATATGTTTGCAACATTTATGCTGTTGTAATTTCTCCTATAAGCATTGCTTCATGCACAAAATGTTCAGGATAGAATATATTCCACTGCAACGATACCACAGATCATGATTTTTAAAAACTGCTATCAGCACTGCTTTGGTATATTTCAAAGCATGCTACTTTCAGCACAAGTTCATCCATCATGTCTTGTTCATGCATCCATTATTTTGTTTAGCAGTTGTCATGGGATTCTGGGTATTGGGCATTGTGAGTGGCAGTTATTTCTAATAAAAGTTGGGCTCACAAATTAGGTTCCTACTGATTGTGGGCAAGCACTTTTCTCATAATTTTGTGAATAAACTTTAGGGAATATTTCAATAAGTGGCAAACCTATGTAGAAGTTGCAGAATTTGCATGTATTCTGCCAATAAGAGTGTGCTGTCTGCCCCATTATTAAAGCCTTCACTATAGGGGTGTGTTTGTCACAAGGGACAAACCTACATTGGCACATCATTATACCCAAATATCATGGTTCATATTATATTACTTTCTAGTTAGAGTTCATTCTAATTGTTTTCCTTTATGTTAGAATTCATTCTAATCAGTTTACACTAGAATTCACTCTTGGTGTTCAACATTCCATGGATTTTACAAGGATATAATGCCATTACAGTAGCAAGAAAAATAGATTTCGTGCTCAAAAATCATCCATGTTTCTCCTTTTAATCCTCCATGCCTACACCCACTTCGCCTTCTGAGAACCACTAATCCTCTCATCACTATAGTTTTGCCCTTTCCACAGTGTCATATCAAAACTGTAACTATTTTAGATCATAGACCTTTCAGTTGATTTGTTCTTTCTTACCTATGAGTCACAGTTGAGTCTCTTGTCTGTTTTTCATGAGTTGATAGCTCATTTTGTTTTAATCTTGAATAACATTATACTTAATGGATGTATTTGTCTATTTACTCATTCACTCTGAATGACCTCTTGTTTCTAAATTGTGATGGCTTTAAAAATGCCACAATAGACATTTATGGGCAGCTCTTCATGTAGACATAAATTTTCAAGTTGTTTGAGCAAGTATGAAGGAAACTCACAGAGGGTTATGATCTTGTGATCAATGGTGCAATTATGATTAGTTTTGTAAGAAATTGTTGTCTCCCAACATATTCTGCCATTTGAATTCCCATCAGTAACAAATAAGTATTCCTCTTGCTCTTCATCCTTGCTAGCATGTATTATTTATGCTGTCATCCTTCAGGGTTTAGCCCATTCCAGTAGATTCTGGTGTCTACGAAGCTTTAACTTACAATTTCTAGTGACGTGTTGATCTCTTTCTCATATATTTACTTTCCATCTGCACATCTTTTCTACAGGAAAGGTTATTCATCTATTTTGACAATTTTAAATTTGGGAGTTGTTCTCTCTTACTCTTAAGTTTAAGGAGTTCTTTTTGTGTTCTAGATAACAATTATTTTTTCTAAATAAAATAAAATCATTAAAGCAAAATAAATTTAAAAATAAATGCTTATTTATTTTTATTTTATGTGTGTGTTTGCCAGCATGCATGTATGTACACCATGTGTCTCTGATGCCTGCAGAATTTTGGGCTTAGGGAGAAATCTGTTGCCAGAGAAACCCCCAAAAATATATAAGGATGACCCCAGCTAAAACTTGTAGCAATAATCCTGAGCTGGCCATCTACTATAATCAGATTGGTGACAACCCTATTGTCATCAAAGAGCCTTTATCAAGTAACTGATGAAAGCAGATGCAGAGATTCACAGCCAAGCACTGGGCCAAGGTCCAGGAGTTCTACTGAAGAAAGAGAGGAGGGACTGTAGGAGCTAGGGTGGTCAAACTCATGATGGGGAACCCACAGAAACAGCTGACCTGAGTTAGTAGGAGCTTATGGACATTGAGATAACAGTTAAGGATCCTGCATGGCACTGACTTACACTCTCTACTTGAGTGTGACAGTTGTATAGCTTGGTCTGTTTGTAAGGCTCCTAGCACTGAGATTGGATTAGTTTGCTGATATCAACTTTCTTAAGTTCTTTAAATGTTTTAGATATTAGCCCTCTGTCTAATGTGAAGTTGATGAACATCTTCTTCCATTCTGTAGGCTGCCATTTTAGGCTATTGAAGTTGTCCTTTGCCTTACAGAAACTTCTGTTTCACAAGGGTGTGGGCACTGCATACTTATACTATACAGACGTACATTTCAAACAAACTCTAATACCCATAAAAGAAAAAAGGAAATATTCCTAACTTTTCCTTTGATTCTTTATTGTCAATCATCTCCTTTATAGAATACATATACATGAATGAATAAATATATGTAGAAAGAGCACATTTGTATGAGGGGGATGGAGGAAATATGGGAGGATTCATTTTTAAATAAATTAAATAAATTAATCTGACTTTGGCTTTAATTCTCATGGTGTAGCCCTAGCTGACCTGAAACTCACTAAGTGGACCATCCCTGCCTCTCCAATTCATAGAGATCTGCCTTTCCCCATCTCCCAAGTGCTGGGATTAAAAGCTATGTCACCATGCCTGGTTTGATTCTAATAGTAGTTCATGCAGTTTCTTCACATTACATTCTGTTTTTCAGTTTTCTGGTCCTTGTGGTAGTCTTCAATTCATTAGTTCCAGTATGGAAGGAGAGAACCATAGAGAGTTTCTTCCTGTACCACAATATACAGGAAGGACTCCCAATAGTTCCACCAGGGCTTCTCCCACTAACACATAGTAGACGTTCCCTCATAAGATGCTCAATGATCAATGATTTCTATAAAGAAAAATTGGGAGTCAAAGAATGATTTGCCTTTTTCTTTAATAGACTCTCATTTCAGTTTGAACTGGATGAGTCCCATGAGTGGGGAGATTAAATTTAAATCAATAAATACATAGCATATTCTTACTGAACAAACACATTATATGGTGCATTGAGCACAGGTTAGAAAGTTTTGCAGGTGTGAGGGCATGATTGTCTTTAGACTATTAGGCATTTATTACCTTCCTCATGAGTACCAAGTTCCCCAGTGCTCCACAGAGTGAATTAGGAAACCCTTGGAAGGTAAGTGGTGGCATTTTGGAAGTCAGGTCCTTTGGCAAAATACTGTTAGGATGTACATCCCAGCCTCACCTGCCATCCCTTGGGCAAGTCACTAAACTTTGCCGCTGTGTTATCATCCATGCACTTCTTTTTTTTTTTTTTTTTTTGGATTTTTTTCGAGACAGGGTTTCTCCGTAGCTTTTGGTTCCTGTCCTGGAACTAGCTCCCGTAGACCAGGCTGGCCTCGAACTCACAGAGACCTGCCTTCCTCTGCCTCCCGAGTGCTGGGATTAAAGGCGTGTGCCACCACCGCCGCCCTGCCCACACACTTCTTATAAAAATAGCACGTCTACTTTAGAGTAGTTACCAGTACCATTCGCTATGTAAAGCATAGAAAATAGAACTCAGCACACACACACACACAAAAAAACCCACATCTCATTTTTTTGTTGTTTTGTTTTTAGACCAGGACATTTTATCTGTGATAATTGAAATCTTCAAGTTAACTAGATGCTGCAACAGCCATACTCTTGGGCATAGGAGTTGTTCCTTCATTAATCCAGTATCTGAGTCTTCAATAGGCATTTTTAACTGCCTCTTTTGTCTAGTCCTGAGAGTGTTCCATTTTTTTTTTTTTACTTTAGCATTCCAATTATACATTCTCTTATATAGGAGTATTGTCTATTGGCTTGCTCCTCATGACTTGCCTGCCCTGCTTTCTTACAGCACCGAGACTACTTTCTCAGTAATGGCTGTGTCCTCCCCCATCAACCAGTAATTAAGAAAATGCCCAACAGTCTTACCCACCTACCAGTCTGGTAGAGGCATTTTTTTTCAAGTGAGTTTTCCTTTTCTCAACTTGTAGGCAGAGGCTGCACATTCATTTCCCAGACAACCAGACCTGAGATAATCACACAGAAACTATATTAATTGCAACACTCCATGGCCAATTAGCTCATGCATATTTCTAACTAACTTTTACATCTTAAATTAACCCATTTCTATTATTTTGTATTTTACCACGAGGCTTGTTTACCATGAGGTAAGTTTCCAGGGTGTCTGTCTTCTTTGGCAGCAACATGGCATCTCTCTGACCCTGCCTACTTTCTCCCAAAATTCAGTTTAGTTTTCTACGCCTAGCTCTATTCTTCCCTGTCTGTCACAGGCCTAAGGAGCTTCTTTATTCATTAACCAATAAAAGCAACGCATATACAGAAGGTCTTCCTACACCAACAAATGGCTCTAGCTTGTGTCAAGTTAACATAGTTAGCATAAAATTAGCCAATACAACCTATGACCTCCCAGTGCGCATGCTCATGAACAGATGTACACTAACACACATGCACACGTGTGTGCGTGCTCATGCACATGTGCACGCACACATGTGGAAGCTTGATGGGACATGTTAAATATTAGTAGTGCTTCCATGCATGTTGCCTTACATCATTATGTGTAAGATCCCCTGCAATCAAAAGTTTGGTACCAAATGGACTGCAAAGGGTGAGATTGAGAACTTGGTTCAGCTTGATTTAATCGGGCTAGATCAAGCTTTGGGTGTCTGATGCCAGACAGTTCTCATTCCAATTCCATGTACACAGTAAAGCATAAGGCATGGCAACATGGAAACTCCTTTAGAAAATACATGTGACCATGAAGATGGGTTCTCTAGCTTAAGGTTCTAGCATCTCGTGTGGTTTCTGACTGAGACAGTATGGAGGTCAGCAGGCCATGGAGTACATGTGACCTCTCCCCTCAGGATGGCTTCTATAAAGGTATAATGAGGGAGGGTCTGAGATAAACATTCTGAAGGATTTGGGTGAGGCCTAGCTCTACAGATAGTAAAGGTTAACAGGTCACTAACAAATTCCATTCCCAGATTTCTGGGTGAAAAGCAGGGTTTCTATTTCCTCTACTGAGGAGACATCCCTGAGTGTTTAACATTCCTGATTCCCCTAGAACTTGCCTATGACTTTAAAATCCTCCATCATACCTCCTACAGCTATAGACCACAACAGTCGGAGACACTGAAGTTCTCAAAAGTCAAAGGTCTGCAAGGAGAATGACCCTCAAATGGAAGTTTATGTTCGTCAGATGCTAAAATGTTATTATCTCAAAGCAGAACGAAGTGCTTATACATGTTGCTGCACAAGAAATTACATTATTGTTTTGCTAATGGTTTCCTGCTGGGCTAATCCTCTGTTTGTATAGCAAGATTTTCACATTTTGCCATCACCTGTATTTGAAATTAGAACGTTTCTTGATGAATTGTACCATTAGCTAACCAACTTTTTTTTTCCTATTTCCAATCTAAATAAATGTCTCATTTTGTTGAGGTATATAATGTTACTTCTTATTAAGCACTGATAAATCACTGTAAGTAATTCTCTGGTCCACCTTTCCACATGTTAATGAGTAGTTTTCTTTCCTCTCCATTTCATTTGTCTAAAATCTATACATATGCAGTGTTTTTAATGTCTTCATGTAATGCATGCTTTTAATCATGGTTACACTTTGTGTTCTTCTTTATCAAGAAAGTTTTATGGATTTCTCATATAAAATTCATGGTTTCTGACAACTTCTTTCTCCTGCAAAAAAAAAAAAAAAGCAGAGATACTTCTTTTGGATATGGAACGGACTTCTATGTCCATTCCTTGATACCATCTTCGATTAAAGACAGTAATGTTCATTTTAACCTTTTAACACATTGTATTTTTAACTCCTGTGGACTGTGTGGGATATAATTCTCTTTGTCACATATTTTTAATAGATAATACATGGGTTCAATTCATTTTAGTCACACTCAAACAATGAATATATTAGGCTCCCAAAATTTTATATTTGAAAGCATTTTCTCTATTTGACAACACTTTCTCCTTCTCAACCTAGTTGTATACTAATAATTATATAAGACACTGTCCTAGGGTTTGACAGTAGAAAAAGAATAGGTCTTTCCTACACATAAAGGGAGACACAAAAGTAAAATGTAGTTCTGGTAATTTTGTCAGTCACGTACATAGGGTGATTTTCTATCAGATCTTGACACAACAGCTCACATACACAGGTTCATCCTGACCACTGCCTTACCTCTTTATCTACTTGATGATTCTATCCCAAGTAAAAGGAAAATTATTTATCTCCTCTGTGCTTTGTTTTCTCATCTGAGGGTTTTAGTTATTGAATGAAAGTCTGCTTTTTGCCAGACAGTGGTAATACACAAAAGGGAACACACATTATCCTGTGGTTTTATATCTACTGTGGCTCCTCCTTGTGCTGATGATGGGAGTATTAAATAAATAGTAGAGCTGTTTTGTATCATTTAAGGCATTAAGTCTTGTACATCCCAAAGACACAAAAGTCTATGGTTGTCTAAGCCCCTTGTATGAAATGAGTAGCATTTGCATATAATTTGCATACGCTGTCCTATAGTCTTTTAATCATCTCTAGATTATTTATGGTGTCTAGTGCATTGTAATCACTATGTAAATAGCTTTTAAACTACATTCTTTACGAAATGATACTGCAAGTTAAAGTCCATTGTCAACATGGACAAAATTTTTATTTCAAATTTTATTAGTCTGTTGTTGCTTAAATACATGGATACAAACTCATGGTGACAGCAAGTCAAGTTTACTAGCAAAATAATCAAGAGAAATGTTGACATACCCAACTAGTCTACAGAGATACACACAGAAATAACAAATCAATGTTTTATATTTACTATGGAAAAAGTGAAAAACCAATAGTTCAATGTAAATAATTTATGGGCAGAAAAAGTATTCTACATGTTGGAATGTGAAGGGTCCAAAACTTTTGCCACAACACAAGCTGTTTTAGGCTGGAGAAATATTAAATAGCATACTTTAAATTAATTCATTTTATTTGCAATTTTGGAGCTTATATATAAACTGTGAGTCAATAGTGTAACTGCTCTTGGATATTTTTAAAGGTGTTAATTAAAAATTTTATGCAGTTTCATTAAACAGTTGTTTGAGAAGAGGTAGTCTGGATATAGGGATATTGTAGGATGGAGTGTTGGATACCAATTATGCAAGAAATGGAGATGGAAACCACATAGAAAACCATTACAATAGGATTTGACCTAACTAGTACTGGGAAACCAAGACTATCCTGAAAAGTTACCCTTCATAACCATGTGATCATTGAAGGACATTTGCTTCTTACAGGCTAACAGGAGATCTGATCCCCTTGAATATTAGAAAAAGATTGTCTTTATTTTAGCTCCTGCCCTGGATCCCTCTCTTAGTTATCACATTTCTAGAAGGACAACCTTATTCCAGTTGCCTGCATTTCCCAGCTTCCAATTTGCTCCCCAAAGAGAACAGTCTCCTCACTCTCCAAAGGGACAAATTTATATAGTCACCAGTGACATCTCCTTGCCAGCTCAACCCACCAATTATACACTTAGCAGTGTCTTTTTAATTGGAATTTCTGGAGCACTGGAAGTTTTTACTACATTCTCAGAATGCATGTTCTCAGAAGAAATGATGGTTCTTAGCCTCCACTCCAGCCTCCTGGGCATTTCCTCATCAGTATATCCACGATGGCCTCATAACATGTCAGAGGTTTGCTTTTCCATCCCTTCTCCCTATCTTGGTCATTTGTCGGTCATCTTCATTCACAGTCTAAAAATAAATAAAGAATCTATCTATGCGTTTTCCACCCTCCACTTCCTCCATTGCCACATTTTTCCTAAAATTGAAAAAATATGGGAGGCTGGAGAGATGGCTCAGAGGTTAAGAGC
This sequence comes from Microtus pennsylvanicus, assembly GCF_037038515.1. Lineage (NCBI taxonomy): Eukaryota > Metazoa > Chordata > Mammalia > Rodentia > Cricetidae > Microtus > Microtus pennsylvanicus. Next base: position 19,569,408 of record NC_134583.1, read on the forward strand.
ATTGCCTGCTCTTCCAAAGGTCCTGAGTTCAATTCCCAGCAACCACATGGTGGCTCACAACCATCTGTAATGAGGTCTGGTGCCCTCTTCTGGCCTGCAGGCACACACAGACAGAATATTGTATACATAATAAATAAATAAATATTTAAAAAATATATGGTCAATCCTCTATTTTTAATACTTCAATGGTTCCTAACACCTTTCAAAAGAAGAGCCAAGATACTTAACAAGTTTTCCTAGAGACCTTTATGGAAGAATCTTTGCTAAATTTTCTGCTTCCTCTCTTCTCAAACTTCCCACACAGGTGGTTTTCATTCTATCTGTTCCAAGCAGACTGTAGCTTGGAGTCTTCCACAGGCTTCCATCTGCATACGGGATGTTTTCCAATTTTTTGAGAAATCACCACACTGACATCCAAAGGGGCTATACCAGCTTTCATTCCCACCAGCAATGCAGAAGTGTTCCCTTTTCCCCACAACCTCTCCAGCATAAGTTGTCATCAGTGTTTTTGATCTTGGCCATTTTTACAGATGTAAGATCTAATCTCAAAGAATCAATGAGACAAAGAGTTCATTCTTTGAGAAAATCAACAAAATAGACAAACCTTTATCTAAAAGGCAAAGAGAGGATATACAAATTAACAAAAATCAGAAATGAAAGTGGGGACATAATCACAGACACAGAGGGAATACAGAGATTTATCAGGTCATATTTTGAGAACCTGTTTTCCACAAAATTGAAAAAGTTAAAGGATATGGAAAACTTTCAGAATAAATATCACTTACCAAAATCAATCTTTTTTCTAGATCCATTCATTTGCTCACAAATTTCAAGATGTCATTATTTTGTTACCACTCAGTAGTACTCCATTGTGAAAATGTATGACATTTTTTATATCCATTCTTCGGCTGAGGGATATCTGATTTTTTCTAGGTTTGGGCTATTAAAAATTATATTGCCATGAACATAGTTGAGCACATGTCCTTGTGATGCCAATGCTCTGCCTTTGGGTATATACCCAAAAGTGGTATTTCGGGGTCTTGAAGTAGATTCCTAAATTTTCTGAGAAATCGCCATACTGATTTCCCAAGTGGCTATACAAGTTTGTACTCCCACCAACAATGGAAGAGGGTTCCCTTTACTCCACATCCTCTCCAGCATAAGCTGTCATCAGTATTTTTGATCTTGACCATTCTCACAGATGTAAGATGGAATCTCACAGTTGTTTTGATTTGCATTTCCCTGGATGTCTTTGAGCTATTTTAGATTCATTCGCTAAGAGTTTTCTGTTTAGGACTGTACCCCATTTTTTATTGGATTATTTGCTCTTTTGATGTCAAGTTTCTTGAGTTCTTTGCATATTTTGAAGATCAGACCTCTGTCTGATGTGAGGTTACTGAAGATCTTTTCCCATTCTGTAGGCTGCCATTTTGTCATGTTGACCTTTTCCTTTGCTTTAGAGAAGCTTCTCAGTTTCAGGAGGTCCCATTTATTAATTGTTGTTCTCAGTGTCTATGCTACTGGGGTTATATTAGGAAATGGTCTCTTGTGCCAATGTGTCCAAATGTACTTCAGTGATCATGCTGACTAGAGTATAAAATATCAGATACAATCTGCAACTGTTGATGCAAACATTAGACTGCTTCTTTCCATTCCAGGTGAAACATTGTAAATTTGAAATCAGAAAAGCAATTGAATAGTAAAGTTCTAAGAGCTTATTGACAAAGGTCTTTAATTAAGATCTGCATCTAGGCAGTGGTGGCACATGCCTTTAATCCTAACACTCGGGAGGTAGAGGTAGGAGGATCTTTCTGTGTTCAAAGCCAGCCTGGGCTACAAGAGCTAGTTCCAGGACAGCTAGGACTGTTACACAGAGAAACCCTGTCAAAAAAAAAAATCATTAAAAGAAAGAGTTACATTAAACGACTGCTGAAGGCATGTGCACTGTACAGTAGGAGAGGTTATATAATAAAGATGTACCCCAACATTGTCACTACTGAGAGTGCTCTGGCAGAGGCCCGGCTCTTCTTCTTCTGGAGTGGTTAAGTGGTTAATAGATGCCTAGTGATGGAGACAAAGAGGCAGGTAGCTACAGAGGAAAGCAGAGTTGAATCAAGATACCTTTTAAAAATAAAAAATATTCTCTGTTGTATTGGGGAGGACCTTGGACTTTCCACAGGGCAGGGAACCCTGACTGCTCTTCTGACTGGAGAGGGAGGGGAAGAGGAGCTGAGGGAGAGGAGTGGGGAAGGGGGAGGGAAATGGGAGGCTGGGAGGAGACAGAAATTTTTTTTCAATAAAAAAAAGATTTAATTTTACTTGCCATTTATTTGTATATATGTATGTCTCTGTCTTTCCCCCATAACTATGAGTATTCATGTGGCCAGAAGATAGTGTGGGATCTCCTGTAGCCAAAATTACAGGCAGTTAGGAGACATCTGATATGGGAGTGGGTGCTGGGAGTGGAACTCTGCTCATCTGGGAAATCAGTAAGTGTGACTAACCCTGAAGCCATCATCTTAAGGACCATCTGGTTCTGGAGATAGGGAGGCTGTGAGGCACAGAATGAGCGTCATGGAGGGAGTCTTGATTTCACCTTCCTTTAGGCCTCTCAGCTATGAGCTAAACAATTAACCCATGCTCTCAGAGTATCGTGTTCTCCTTTTGTAAATTAAGGTAAAATTAATTCGAAACTCACAATGCCGATGTCAACATAATAACATCATAATAAAAGTGAAATTTTAAAGTATATATAATAAAATGTATCTCTGATTATAGAGTTCCCTATCCATTTTATTTTCTATGCAACAGTTTTTTGCAAACCTTATATCCTACCAAATATATTCAGAACTACCTGATCATTACAAAAGTTACTCTCAATAACTTTAGGTTCTTGACAAGAGCTTTCTGTAGTCCTAGCTTCTCAAATATGGATCACATTTCTTGCAATGGAAAACAGAAAATTCATGTAACTGGTCATTTTGCTCTTACAGTCACCAGTCGTTTCTAGCGTTGTCTTCTTGGGGAAGTGAGAGAAGAGGAAAGAAAGGCATGTCCCACTTCACACTTTAGGTAGAGCTGGATCCTTGTGGCCCAGAACCAGAGCTTATCACTTAACACTGGTGGGATCTACACCTAGAGCGGGTGTACACCTCCTCTAAGAGGCACTTTATAAGAAGTATTCAAGACTACATTCCCATTGCTCTATTCCTATCTCTATTCTCTATCTGGCCAAGTGTTAAAAAATGCAAACAGCAGCAGAATTTTTAGCATTTATTGGGTAGGATCTGTACTCTCTGAATACAAAGGACCGATACAGAGTTTCATGCAGACTATGAATCTAGTACATTTGAAACCAAGAAATTACAAATATAATTACATGCAATAGTAATTTTTGTTTGGTTTTGATTTTCCCTGTGTAGGTATGACTCAAGAAAATAGTGGCTGTGCCTATCAGAGACTGAATCATTTCTCAACCTTTTGGGCAAGAACAAACATAGAACTAGAAGGGGGCAGCTGCTAGTGCAGTTGCCAGGAGGATCTTAGAGGGAAAAGACAGCAGAGCTATGAGCATGCAAAGACGTACCAGTGTAAATTTATGAGAAATAAGAAAGGAGGAACGTAATGGAGGGAAGGAGGAAGGGAGGGAGGAGAGGGGGAAGAAAAGAGGGAGGGAAGAATATCTATACACTTTCATTTATAGATAGAGGGAAAGGGGGGATGTGTTCATAAATGGACTTACTTATTTAAAATAAACCAAACAAGAATAGAAGGGATGCTCTAAGTGGCATTAGATCACTACTTTAGATAGAAGGAAAAGGAAAAGAAAGAAATGAAGGAAGATGGGAAAGGGGAGAATGAATGGAAGGGATAAATGAAAAAGTCAGGATGCTGTTTTAAATAGGAGTCTCAGTTCTGAGAAAAGAAAGAAAAAATGCAGAAGTCACGCCCTAACAGAGAAAACTCTGAGAATCAGGAATTCTAATTTACCTAGTAGGTCAGGTGGCTTTCAACAAGGAGAGTGTGGGCATGAGAGCTAGGACAGACAAGTGAATGAGAACTTGTTCAGGAACTTGAGGGAATGAGCATTGCCAGAGGGGTCAGATTGTATTGGAATAATGAAGAATAAATAAACTAAAGATCAAATAGAACAGTAAAGTAGAAAAGGGAAGATTTTGCCTCCAATAACAACCCAACAAAACAAAACAAACAAATACTAACAAATATACCCAACACCTTGCCTGAGATTGTTCTTTTAAAAGAAATCAGAAATTTCTTTTATGGCTTCTCTCGTTGTATGCTCTTCTATCCTGAGGTTCTCATAAATTGTGATATGTAGTACATTAAAATATTCTGAGAAGGTAAGTTTGTAGAAGGGTCTTCCTCCCCAACTGCACAGCCATGCACAGGATTACTACGTGAGAACTCCTTAGGGAAGCGATGTGATCAGGATGCTCACACTCGTCTCCAGGTCAGTGTGTTTTCATCCTAACCTCAGAATGGAGAACTGGGAAGTGAGGACCTTGAGAGACTGTGAGCCCTGGAGGAGAGTTCCCTCTTGCCCTTTCCACCACAGAATGTCACAGTGTGGGGAGCCACCTGTGAATCAGGAACTGGACCCTTACATAAAACTAAATGATGATATGCAAGATATTCGTCAGTATTGCTCTAGGATAGGGTCATTTCAGGTTCCCTATCCTCAGCTGCCCAAGGAACTAACTGGGGACCTCAGCTTGGGCACCTGGGAGCCCCTCTAGGGTCAAGTCTCTTGCCCACCCTAAAGTGGCTCCCTTAACTAAGAATTGTGGTTCCGTGCTCCCCTATTCAACCTTCCTTTATCCCAATCCTCCTGTTTCCCCAAGTCCCCCCTCCTTCCCTTCTACCTTTTCTCTCCCCATCTCCCCTTACCCCCATCCCACCCCACCCCCAAGATCCCAGAGGGAGGGGGGAGAGGAGTGGGGGGAGGGGGAGAAGAGTGGGGGGAGGGGGAGAAGAGTGGGAGGAGGGGGAGGGAAATGGGAGGCTGGGAGGAGGTGGAAATTTTTTTTTATTCTTTTCTTATCAATAAAAAAACAATAACAAAAAAACAAAAACAAAATACAAAAAAAAAAACTAAATGAGTCATCTGGTTCTGGAATAATGAGGAATGGGTTTCTGCTGGTTATAAGCCACACTGCCCCGGGCTACAGCAAGTTTTCCCAGTATCCTGAGAAGACAGAGAATGAAAATCCCTGTGTATTTTCCCATCACCATCTTATAATGGTGGCAATCAGTGATAGACTGCTAGCAGAAGCCACACCATGATGTGGGGGAAAGGGAAGAGGAAATACCTACATGCTGACTCTACGTTGTCTGCACAGAATACACAAACAACCACCAGTTCAGGCCACATAAGAAGGGTTTTACGAGGCTCAGAATGAAGACACAGGATAAGGATCTCTAATCATACAGGTGCAGGCTCAGGACAATTGTAGCAGGCAAGTACGAAAATACCCATGGCTGACTTCCATAATGTGGGTTCAGAAATAAGTGGAGAACCATTGTCTGAGAAGGCAAAATCTCTAACCTAGCGGTGCTTAATTTATTTATAAGACCCATTTCCCAACCGAAAAAGGCATCAAGATATTCTATGTAGGAGCTTTATGATAAATTTCAAGGAGGAGACATTTTCCCCTTTTTGCACCTTCCAAAAATTGGAGCTATGCTGTTCTCTCTCTCTCTCTCTCTCTCTCTCTCTCTCTCTCTCTCTCTCTCTCTCTCTCTCTCTCTGTCTCTCTCCTCTCTGTCTGTCTGTCTGTCTGTCTGTCTCTCTCTCTCTCACACACACACACACACACACACACACAATTTATTGCATATGTTATACATACCAACAGCTCCATTATAATTACATCAATGCAGAAAAATTACTATATTTTAATAAACATATTTCTGACCAATGCTAATTCTGAAATTCCATGCTTATGGTAGGTTTAAGCCCCTCAAATATGAAAAAAGTACCAATCCAAATGGAAAGTGCTCTACAGCTGACCTTGCACTGGTGCATCCTATGAACTCTAGGAGAGTGTTTTTTCTGGGGACACCAGGATGGTTTTCAGGGTGAAACCTCTATTTGAAGTCAAGACATTACTTATGCAAATAATTTTTTTTATTTTAACTCATACTCCATTTTAACACATGGAAATTATGTTCATGATATAAATATTGCCTCAAAGATCTCACTAGAGGACTCTGAAATCGCTGTTGATCTTATGTTCATATTACTCTATGACAGTCATCAGCAATGGTAAATTGGTACATGAAAATATACAAAAACTAGCTAATCTGATTTCATTATGACTTTAATATGCTCTCACACTTATTATTTAAAATTGAAGTCTTTCTTTATTGGAGAGAGTTTACTTCCTCATCTTAGCTCATTTTTTAAAAGATTATGCAAGAATCAGATTCATCTTAGGTGTGAATCCAATTGTTTTCGTAAAATATGGTTTCAGGCTTATGAGTGGGACACTTTAAAGAAACAATCTATTTGTGTCAGAAAGACATCTGTTTTTCTCTCACTCACAAAGTTCAGTGTTCATCCAAAAGATCTTACCACTTAGCCTGCTTTGCATCTTCAAAGAGCACCTCGGAGGCTGCTCTAAGAGCCCAGAGCAACATTTGCTTGCATTAGCAAGTTGTGAAAGAAATGGGGGGAAAGAGCAAAGGGATGTGTGTGCACAGGAGCCTGTGGGGACAAGGAGTTTTTATTCTTCCCTCATAGGATGCTCTTCTACCTGGAATTTCCTACATTGGAAACAAAATTAGTGAATCCAAGCAGTGAGTGGACGATGTTCTTTCCATCTGTATAAAATATTCTAATTTTTAAATTCTTCTCTCATACAATATATCCCAACCACAGCCTCCCAAACGCAGCATATAGGCAGAGGACCTAGTGTGTGCCCATACGGGCTCTGTGACTGCTACTTCCGTCTCTGTGAGCTTCTATGAGCCCTGTTTAATTGATTCAGCGGTCTGTGTTCTCTTTAAGTCCTCAACCCCCCTGACTCCTACAATTCTTACTCCCCCTCCACCTTTTCCTCAGGATTCCCCAGGTTCTGCCTAGTTTGCTGTAGATCCCATTTGCTCCCATCTGTTTCTTTAGGAAGCCTCTCTGATGATGATTGGGCTAGATACTAATCTAAGAGTATAGCAGAACATCATTTGGAATCATTTCATTGATTTTTTTTTATCCTGTCATACTTGGTTCTACCCTAGGTCTCTGAGTCATCAAGCATCATGTTCTTGGCCATCCGGAATGTATTGGGCATGGGCTCTAGTGACTTGTAGCTCAGGTTAGACCAGTCATTAGTTGGCCCCTACCACAAGCTCTGAGCCACCAATGCCTAAACACATCTTGCAGGCAGGACAAGTTTAGGCTGAAGGTTTTGTGGCTAGGATGGTGTTCCGGTTCCAGTCCCACAAGGGGAAGTCTTGCCTGGTTAGAGAATATGGCCAGTTCAGGCTCATAGATAGCAGGGTTATTAAAGGGTAGGGTCACAAACAAAAATGTAAGTGTATTCAATCTTCTACCAACTGCAATCCTCAGCCTTTAAAAGCACTAGTAAAAGAGCCTAAATTGACTCCCAGGGCTATGCTGTCTAACTTTGAGGGAGTACTATGAATCCTAGGCACTGTCATTAATTCATTGTGAAGAGTCAACAAAATAATACAAATAAGACAGCACAGGAGACTCTGGAGCTAGACCCACCTGTCCTACACTAAACAATGGAATCCAAAGTGGAAAGAAGGAGCAAGAACATACAAGAAAATATAAGGATTGGGTTTCTGTGAGGTTCAGACAGTTTATGCTTTTCTGGTGACCCTTTTCCTCCTGGTCCATTACAAAAAATATCTTGGACAGGTTAGGCGTCATTTCTGTGACAGTTTGGGAAAGTGCTCTGGTTTGGATATAAAATGTCTCAGATAGAAAGGTTCACCCTCATCTGTGCTGTTCTGGATGATTCTAGGAACTAAGGAGACAGGCAAAGCTATAGGAAGTAGAGCACGGGGGCCACATTTTTGGTAGGGGTTCAGTCCTGTCCTTGATGACCTTCCATCACTTTCTGTTCCCATCCACCTATGCCACACGTTCTCATTGTCATGATGTTCTACTTTATCACAAGCTCAGAACAACGGAGCCTTTTAAACTGAGCTGAAATAAATTTTACCTTAACATTATTCTCTCAAGTATTCTGGCCAAAGGAACAGAAAGCTCAATAACACAGAGTTTCCCCGGTGTGTTACTAGTATTTCAGTTATCCTGCTCCTTGATTCCACTTATCACAGCTTTTCATCCTTTCCAAAAAGAATCATCGGGAGAGTCGAGGGCTTTAAGACACAGTACGATAGCTTTCAGAGGATTCCTAAAGCATTCTGCCTTGTGGAAATATGTAAGTCTTGAATATGAATTCTCCACAATTAACTATGCAGAGAATTTGACACCTGACCCAAAATTTTGCCAAAAGAAGTAAAGGAAGAAGGGAATGAAGGAATGAAGGAAAAGTGTTTGACTTATCTTACCATAAAATCCTTTATCAAGCTACTTGGAAAGTTTTAATAAAGAACAAGTGATGGGCTGGAGAGATGACTCAGCCGTTAAAGGCTAGGCTCACAACCAAAAATATAAGAACAAGTGAGATAGCTTAGTAAGTAATTACCTTTCATGCAATCATGAGAACTGAATACTGATTCCCAGTACTGACATAAAAAGCCAAGCAAGACTGCTAACATATTATCTCAGTGCTTTCAAGAATCAGATATAGGCGGATCCCAAAAGCTTAAGCTTGCTGTCCAGCTCAGTATAGCCAGTAAGTAAGTTCCAGGTTCAGTAAAGACATTACATATAAAATATATATATAAAGAGATATAAAGAGAAAGATATCTAATGTCTCTGCCCTCCGCTTATGTGCACAAACATGTACATGTGCATCTACACACACACACGTGTGTGTATGTGCATTCCCATGCACGCCAGTGTTTGTCAAAGAAGTAATAATAAGATCAAAGTTGTCTTAATGGAACAATTTAGTCAATTCTTATTAGTTCTTGGTTGTATACTAATTCTTCCACAACGAAGTTTTGTTGTAGAAATTAGGGTAGAAGCAAAGAGGCAAATGAAGCTTGAGTCAGATTATGTTAGACCTTTGATGCTGCAGGCATCTTCCCTTCAAATCTCCCATAGCTAGGTTGGACATCTTCTAAATGGCTGAGCTAAGCTTCAGATCTACAATTTACATGCTATGACAGACTGATTTAACAAGCAGAATTTGACAAGTGCAGAACTAGAATACACCTGGGTCTTCCTTGTTCTAAATCCCACAAAAGGCAATACCTAGCCAAATCACTACTACTGTTTCTTTGATCGAGACACCCCAATTCAATTTTCTTAATAAAGGCAATCATTTCTAATGCTACAGATTCAACCCTCATCCCATAACTAGATGTCATCTCTTTGTTCCCTCATCTCCAACCCACCCAGCTTTCATATGCAAAATATGCCCAGAGGGTGTTGGGCGACCCTTGTGCTCTGTGTTCTTCCCACAGATATATTCAGCCCTATTCTTTGTTATGATAAAACTGCCATAGTTCTGACTATTTAGCTCGAAGATTTGATAAAAATAAATCGCCTTGGAGACTTTTGCCGCTATGTCCTATGCAATGTCCTAAATCAGGAATCTTCTCATATCTCATAATCACAGAAATTCTCAAAGGCTCACAGAATGCATATTGTTTATTTATTTGTTCATCCATTCAGTCATTCTTTCATGTAATAATATAAAGAACCAAATTGAGGACTTTGTGTCATTTGGGCAAACAGCCCACAAAGATCTACCCCTTTCCCCCTTTGACATGTTATTTGGGGCAAGATCTCACTATGTGGCCTGGTACTGTTTCTCTATTCCAGGCCAGCCTTAAACTTCCAGTCTTCCTGCCCCACACTCCCAAGTAACTTGGGCTGCCAAGTCTGACTTTGAGTTGATTGAAAATATGTGAATCAAGTGAAACTTCTGGAAGCTGAATTGGAAAGAAACAGAGAGGAGAAAGGAGATGAGGTTTGAGCCCTGGGAGCTACAAAATTCTGAGGTTTCACTGGTAAGAAGCTTCAGTGATTCTTCAGGGAACACACAAACATATTGGTAAGGAGGCCAAGAAAATTGGGCTTCTTAGAGAGTCGAGGTGATCACCAAGTCACATGCTGCAGGAAGTTACTGTGAGATGAGGTTAGAAAATGGACCATCTGATTTGTCAAAATCAACTCCATGCTGATGGGTGGGTAAGAAATGAATGTTTCACCGACTGTGGCCAGAATAGACAGACCTTGGTACAGTATGGGTGAGATGCAAGTGACCTGAATTGAAGATTTATGTTGCTAAGGCATCAGACAGTGGTTTGTGGGCATGCACATCAAAAGGTATTTCTCTTTTGGAAAAGAAGTCTAGACAGTACCAAAGTGTGTTTGTAAGTACCTGCTGAGAGACCTAAGAGGAGTAAGTTGGTCTTATAAAGGATAGTGAAGAAATTACAAAAACCCCAGAAGCATCTGACAGTAAACTAGATGTGATTAGAGAGAGAGAGAGAGAGAGAGAGAGAGAGAGAGAGAGAGAGAGAAAGAAGGAAAGGAAGAAAGAAAGAAAGGAAGGAAGGAAGGAAGAAAGAAAGAAAGAAAGAAAGAAAGAAAGAAAGAAAGAAAGAAAGAAAGAAAGAAAGAGAAGTTGTGGGCTGTGAACAGAATGGAGAAAGAAGAGGAAAGGGAGGGTGGGGTGTTGTGAGTCACAGTGTGAGCTGATTTGGTGATGGGTGGTATTGAAGAGGTTTTTCGAATGAATTGACTTTTAATAAACAGGATGAGAAGAAAGACAGCTGAAAATGATGAAAAAGACACTGGGAAAAAGAAAAAAAATCAGTAAACATCTTGAAGAAAGGGGAATAGGGGGAATGTGGGGTGGCAGTAAAAGTCCTAACCTACTACCCAACCAAATCTGATCTTCTGTCTAGAGTATACTATGTCATATTTGTGAGCATTGTGTTTATTTATACATATCTTGATTGACATATAGTAATTACTACATTATGCAATGTACTGTGCCATTTCAACCCACATGACAGTTTGTAAATCAGGACAGTAAGTATGCACATCACCTGAGACACACAATTTCAATTTCTTTGTACTGAAAACATTCAAAAGTCTCTTACTGGCTATATAGAAATACTTGATTAATAAGCTAGCTAGATTATTAACTCTCTATAGCATATTAAAACTCTCCTCTGACTCTATTATACCCCTTTGTTTTTTATAACATTTTGAAATGAAAATATTACTTTCTAACTTGTTTATATGTTTTTCAAAGGGAGAATCTGATGCATATACTACATTGCATCTTATTCCAGGTCATAATTTAGTGCTCTGTGAGTCAGACACCACATAAATATTCAAATAATTGAATACCCTTGGTTGAATTGCACATTATGCGCAAGACAAACATTTCTCTGTAACTATTTAACAGATGCTCATAGTTGTTGTTGCTGTCTTTCCTTTACACGTACCTCGCCAATAGATCTGGGCTTTGGGATTCAGGAAAAAGCCTCTTCATACTCTGGATGTGGAGTCAACTTCCCAGCCATGTAGATCTCACTTCTGTTCCTTGAATCTGGTCTCTTACTAGTATGATCTTTTGCTAACCTGGTGGCTCACTGTATGCATGTTTTTTTGCTAAAATATCTTTTCCTTTTGCTGAAAAATCAACAGGCAGGCCAGTTCCATTTCAGATAATTTTGTTACTCAAATTCATCTTCATCAATAACTTCTACTCTTGAGTGTTATGGTAGCAACAGACATAGATACAGAAAAAAAAAATTGTCACTCACTCTTTCAGACACTTGTTTCAATGTCAACATTACCTAGGAGCTTATTAAATAAAGAATAGTATTTTCAAACATATACTTATAATCTGCTGTTAATAATGAAAATATCCTTTAAAGAAAACAGCTAAAGGCACATGGCTCCAGTCCATAGTCATCGCACGTAAATCTGCCCTTTAACAAGATGCAGAGGTAATGATTTGCAGGCCACCAAGACTCAATCAGTATGCTAGGCACTAGGAATGCTTTATAAATAAGGTCATCTAATCATGCTAAAAGAACCTCTTAAGAAATATATGATGCTGCTTTGATTTTTGTTCATGAACAACAGACAACACACAGTTTTTATAGCTAAGCCAACAAAGAACAAAAACAAAAAACAAAAACAAACAGAAAATGCATTCACTGTGAGGAGAGCTGAGCTCTGTTTAATGGCGGTTGACACTTCCATATAGTGATGAAACTTCTGATTACAGAATCACCACAGGCTCAGTAATCCAGTAACGCTCTGTATCCTGTTTGCTCGCTGTAGACTTCTGAGTCATGAAAGACAACTGGGGTTCTAAGCAGTAAACAGAGCATATTCAAAATGGTAATCCATAGCCGCCTCAAACCTCCTAAACAGGGATTTATTTCTTGGTTAAAATACTGCTTAACAACTTACACGCTACACTGCTGAGGTAAGATGCAAGCTCAGAAAAGAGCTATTGTATAAGATAATAATAAAATGGAAGAGAAATTTAGATACAACTTGCTTTGTGTACTTTGAAGTATTATGTCCTTTGAACATCTACCAAAGCATTACTATCTGTTCAATACTATCATATATTTAGTTAAAATCAATTTTAAAAATTCACCAAGGCCAGCTGGCCTGGGTCTGGAAAATCCTGGGATAAAACCGGACTCTCTGAACATAGCGGACAATGAGGAATACTGAGAACTCAAGAACAATGGCAATGGGTTTCTGATCCTACTGCACGCACTGGCTTTGTGGGAGCCTAGGCAGTTTGGATGCTCAACTTACTAGACCTGGATGGAGGTGGGGGTTCCTTGGACTTCCTACAGGACAGGGAACCCTGATTGCTTCTCGGGCTGGGGGGGGGGACTTAATTGGGGGAGGGGGAGGGAAATGGGAGGTGGTGGCGGGGAAGAGACAGAAATCTTTAATAAATAAATAAATTAAAAAAAATTCAAAATGTGTTTTTGCTGTTACATAGAAGTGAATAGCAGCCATAGATGAGGCTCTTACTGGCCAAATTGACCTTATTCGTGAGAGGAGTATGAGTCACCAGATAAGGCGTTCTGAGCACGTTAGAATGAATACTGTGAAGTAACCTGGGACTTTTCTGAGGAGATGAGAACAAACATCTGTTCCTCCACCCAAGGCTAGCTCAGCAGCCAGTAAGATTCTGAGGTTCCGTACAGGAATATGGATGAGTAAGGCGCAACTCCATCCCAGCGTGGATGACTGCTCTAGAAAGCTGTGTTCCTTGAGCGCCTCGCCCAGTGTCCCGGCAGGCGGCTGATCGTGCAGGCTCCTCTACCCAGCAACTATCTACTGATTTTATAACCTTCGGAAGAGGTTGAAGCACCTGTAATTTTCTGAGCACCCCAGCCTTGTAAGTTGTACCAGCTCCCTGGGTCTCATGAGCTCCATGCTTCCTTCTGGCTAAGGAACTCCAGGGGAGACGCATGGACCAAATCAGACTACTTTTAGAAAGTGGAATCTGCTATTCCAGAAAATCAGATTACACTTTCTAAAAGTAGGACTCCAGAAAAGCAACAAAAATACATTTTAAAAATAAGAGCAATGTCTTTTGTTGAGAGTTCAGAAACTAATAAAATAATTGGAAAAAATGTTCCTACATTTATCCACTCCAGAGATAACCATTGTATTCCTAAAGAACTCAGTACCCCAATACATGACATGTTGCACAGCAACAAAGAACCCAAACTGAGACTTGTCAGACAACTGCATCTCTCAAGGCAGTACGTTTCGGGAGACTACAAAGGTCGAACTGGAAAATGTCCCCATAAGTTCATGTGTTTGAGAAGCTGGCTAATCCCTAGCTGGTGGCACTGCTTTGTTAGGCTGAGGATTCTTTTAGCGATGAGGACATCGGGCCCTCTACTTCTTGTCTAGCCATGTCCTGGTCCACAGGGATGTGCGGAGACTGCAATTCAGCTGCACACACCTGCCACCATGAAATGGTCTGCTCTCGCAGCTTTGCTTCCCGCCCTGTAGTCTGTATCCCCAGGATAGCGAACTGAAGTAACCCACTCTCTCCTCACATTGCTTCCCTCGGGCACTTGATCACAGAAAACAATGCAATATAGTTCTTCACCAAGAGCCCTGTGATCCGCTGTTAGCAGCACACAGTCTCACAGGCGCTGAGCAGCTAGTTGAAGTTAGTGATGTGGGTGCTGAATTCTAACTGCTGTACTATGAAAGGATGATCCGTTTCCTATTTCCTGGCCTGTTGTCACTTTCCCAGACAACATAATGGCATTGTTTTCAAAAAATTAATGAGATAGTTAATACATATTTTGGGGGTGTGTATGTATATGTGTGCATGTGCCAAAGTAAATATATCCCAGTGACTGTTCATCGTAATGGTTTTCTACAATAAAAGGTCATGTTCATTTCTTTCCTTGAATAGCAATCCTCTTAATCCTTTCCCATATGAAAAACAGTTATTTTTTTTCTATTCTGTACAAAAGTTGTTAAGTAGAGATCATATACTAAAATGCAGTCAGCAGACATGGCTTTCCCTACCTGTTTTATATCTCCCCACCCTGAAACAAATGTAGAAACCTGTGTTACCATTTTCTCATTTAGTTCATATGGGAGCAGTGGATAAGCAGAAAGGTTTATTGGTGAATATTAATTTAATTTTCTGTAAAAGTGAGTTTGGATCAAATAACTTTCTTGGCACTTTCTGAAGTTGATACATTGATTTTTTTTTTATTTTATTTATGGACTTTTGTAGGCTAAGGGTCTACTTATGTAGTCTTGGTTGGCCTAGACCTCACTATGTTTCTTAGGCTACCCTTGAACTGGTGGTCAAGACTATCTGCCTCTCCAGAACTGTGAGCTACCATGGCCCATTAGAATTGACACATTATTAAGCTCAGAAAAATCACCTTCAATGTTTTCTTTTTTGTATAGTTTTGAGGACATTTTCTTGATGTCCTAAAAGTCAGTACAAATGACCAAAAAAGTCTCTTGATGAGAGAACCTATTGAAGTTCTCTTACCCAGCCCTTCATTGCTTCAGGCATTTTGTAGCAAAACAAGGAAGTATCTTTACCAAGTTCATTAAGTTAGAGAGGTTAATTTACAGGTAGATTTATTAACCCCTTGTACATTTACTATTACTCTATGAGTTAAATATTAAAAGAGGGAATAGAATGTGACAAAATGGTACCCTCTATGAGTGAAGGTTATCTTAGGCAACACTAAATTTCCTCATGTTGCCCCCCCCCCCCCGCGCCAGGATGGGGAGCTGGTTATATGCTGTCAACCAGTCCTCACAGGAACATGAACTGGGCCAAAAGTGTACCAAGTGATTTTCAGCTTTGGCCCTGCCTCCAGTCCTGATAGAGAGGAGTGGGTGATGCTCCAGTTACAAACCTTACTAACACCAAATCCCTAGCCAGGGGCTCTCCCTACATATAAGAATTTTACAAATTCCCATGTGCTGTCCAGAAAGCAGTGGACTAAAGAGATCGCACAATTGTTCCTCAATTTAGCACTGCTTCAGGAGGCCTTGGTGTGTGGTGATTTGTTCTTCTCTTTTGTGACTCAGTATCTACCTACAGGTTTCTAATCCGCACAGCAAGCATATCTAAGTGGGATTAGTATTAGCTGAGAAATGCTTCTGCTGCTATGCCTGTTAGACCTCTTATTCTAATGTAGTTGTCATAGTGATGCACAAAAATTGGCTAGATAGCTCTCATTTTATTTTGTACTTTTCTTTCCCATAAGTGTTCAGACTATCTTCCGATGGATTCCAGTGATGTAATCCTATGTCCTCTGGTTTCCAGTTGGTTTTAGCAAATGAGAAGGGCCAGTAAGTTATGAAAGAAAGGGACTGTACAGTAACACTAGGCTGATGGGCTACTGACATCATATCATTGGTCTGCATGACTCATCCTCCCTTAACCTTTCCTCTTCTTGGCTGCCTCTCTTGATGACAGATGCTTCCTGTACCATCCTATAAAACCCTTTATATTACTTGCTTTTCTGTTATTGAAAAAAAACAGCATTACCAAGGCATCTTAAAGAATAATTTATTTCGATTCATGGTTCCAGAGGTCTAGAGTTAATGATGGTGGAGACAGATTGACAGTAAGTTACAGGTATGGAGGTTGAAGACAGATGCTGAGAAGGGAGTAGAGAAAGCAACCTCGATGTAAGTGATGCATTTTAACCTCAAACTCACTGCCAGTCCTCTAGCAAGGTTGTACCACCTACAATTCCCCAAGCAGCACCACCAACTGGAGAGAAGGTATTCAAATGACTGAGACTATGGAAGATTCTTCTCATTAAAACATTCATAGTCTTCTAGATCTTTTCACTGTCTTTGTTAACATTGCCTTTGTAAATTAAGAATATCTGAACTGCATGCCTCGTTCTTCCCATTGGCAGCACAGATAGAAACACACCAGGATGAGCATTCTGACTAAAGAACATAGCAAGACTGACATTCTTAGTATATTAGGAGGCAGAAATGCTTCAAAACGACACGTTTAACTATGCAAAGAATAAGCGTCTATTTTTTTTATATGAGCAATCTATACATCTCCCACAAATTTCCAAAAAATTCAGATTTAAGATTTTGAAGCTTTTTTATCACATAAAGATATAATGAAATCTGTGGGAGGAGTTATGGATAGTTGCTTTTGTTGTCGCTTTAAACAGCAATGTCTACATAATGATTATAAGTATTAATTTTAGCGATACTTTATTACTTTTGCTTATTAGTTTTTGAATGATACCTATCTCAGAAATTAATGCATGGATGAGGTTTAGCTTTTTCATGGAGGATTCACCTAGCAAGAATAAGTCACCAGGGGGATCCCAACACTCCAACAGGAACTTAATTAATATAATGTAAAGGCCTTTGTTCTCTGTTGTCAGCATAAGCTAGAACAATGTCAACAAACACCAAATGAGTAATAGTTGTTGGCTGATGAAGATGCTTGCATAATTAATTGCTAATGTAGTTACCTACATTTGCTCTGTAGCTCGGAATGCACACAGGCCTTCTATAGTCACATTATCTCCAGAAAATGTGAACCATGTTGCATTTTCTTATTACATAGATTAAACTGAAACCCAGAGGGAAATTATACAGTAAATATTCCTTGTAAGAAGAGTCTTTAACTTTGCTTGATTAGGTTATCACTCACCTGACTGGAATCATAGAAATCTCTTGATGCTCTGATTACAGCACTAATTAAGAACCAGCTGGGCAGGAGAAGCAAAGGGATGTGAGAAGAGATTTGGATAACTCTTTAATAATGAACTCAACGAACTCTATCCTTAGTGGGTTAGATCACAGAACAGAGTGGAAGAAGGTATTCTAAAGAAGAGCTGAGTTTCCATTCTTTAAGATATTGCATATTCATACTTTATACAAAACTTTCCATTAATCCCTGTTTGAAGTTTTTAAGGAAAGAAAAATGTTACCAGTGTGTATGCATGTGTGTGTATGTGTGTTTTATAAGAAAGGGAATTGGGAACTGATCCAACATCTTATTGATAACATGTAATAAAACAGGGGCTTTAAGAAAAAGATAACAAGCCAGGCGGTGGTGGTGCACCCCTTTAATCCCAGCACTCGGGAGGCAGAGACAGGCGGATCTCTGTGAGTTCGAGGCCAGCCTGGTCTACAAGAGCTAGTTCCTGGACAGGCTCCAAAGCCACAGAGAAACCCTGTCTCGAAAAACCGAAAAAAAAAAAAAAAAAAGATAATAGTAAGCAGAGAGGATAAGATTGGAAGGGTGAACTCAATTTTGCTGAGGTTCTACATAAAAATAAATAAGGACATTTGAAAAAGTAATTAGGAAGAAATGATATTACCTATACAATCCTAAATATGTACAACTTCCAACAATCCTCTTTTAAAGTCACGGAGACAAAGGAGATGGGTCAGTGGATAAACTCTTAACCATACAAATATAAGAATCAGAGTTTAGAACCCTAGCATCTACATTAAATTAAATGAGGTTGCACATATTTGTAACCCAGTGCTGGGGAGTAGAAACAGGCAGATTCTCAGGACTTGCTGGCCATCCAGTCTACCCAAGACAATAAGATCTATGTTCAGTGAGATTGTCTCAAAAAATACATGAGCAGCAGTAGAAGACACTCATAACTGATCTCTGACCTCCACATACACAGCAGAGTGTACCCACACTCTCAAATTCATGCATGTGCATATCCACAAACATAAATTAATATCATACTAGATTTAAGTTTTTCTTAATTATCTAATTTATAAGAAAAGACAAATTCTCTAAAATCTAGAAGACATATTTTTTCTAAAGTAAAATTTGGAAGGGACTTCCACTCTCTGTTACTATTCCCATCATTATTCTAGATCTATATCTCAGATCATCTAAGGGTCTCATTTTTCATTCGTTAGTCAACAGGGAGTAATATTTACAAATATTGTCTAGTCAATCTAATGACTCATATGCATGAAAGTATTACTTTATACATCTCAAAATATTGCTGTTTTCAAAAGCTATCTGCTAGCTTGTAATCAATAGTTGTATTAATTATGTTGGAATATATGATAAAAACTTTGGCTATGAAGTACATGTTATAAGATTTATAATAGTAGAGTGACATAAAAGTGTCACTTTCTTGTTGTGGTTGTTTGAGTAAGAATGGCTCCCCTAGGCTCATATATTTGAATGCTTAGTCACCATGTAGTCACAATATTTGAAAGGATTAAAAGGATTAGGAGGTATGGCCTTGATAAAGGAAGAATGTCACTGGAAGTGTGCTTTAATGTTTCAAAAGCTGATGCCAAGCCCAAGTCTCTCCCCTGACCACACACCTACAAATCAGAATTTATTTCTCAGCTACTAGTCTAGTGCTATGCCTGTATGATGGCATGATTCCTTCCATGATCATAATGGACTAAACCTCTGAATCTGCAAGCAAACCTGCAATTAAATGCTTTCTCTTATCAGTGTTGCCTTGATTATAATGTCTCTTCACAGCACTAAGACAGACATCATCTGGAGAATTATGTGCTTACATGTTCACTGCTACATTTTCACTTGCAGGTCTATGGAATATTTTCATTCTTCCAACCACCCACCACCAAACACAATGTACAGCTTTAAATAAGGCTGAGAATGTGAATTAGCAAGAGACTTCATTCAACCCTATTGATGATATGCCAGGACTTCACACTAAGACATTAACACTACAAAGAGTTCTATTGAATCAAAACCTGTGGAGCTTTTCCATGAACCCTTCCAACTTTAGAAAACCCATTGAGATAAATAAAAATAATTGTCTTTCTGGGTCTGGGTTCCTTCACTCAAAATGATGTTTTCTAGCTCCATCCTTTCGCACGCAAATTTCAAGATGTCATTAATTTTTTTATACTGTGTAGTACTCCATTGTGTAAATGTACCACATTTTTCTTATCCATTCTTCGGTCGACGGGCATTTAGGTTGTTTCCAGATTCTGGCTATGACAAACAATGCTGCTATAAACATAGCTGAGCACATGTTCTTGTGGTACTATTTAGCATCCTTTGGGTATATACTCAAAAGTGGTATTACTGGGTCTTGAAGAAAGTTGTTTTCTAATTTTCTGAGAAATTGCCATAGTGATATTTAAAGGGACTATATCAACTTGCACTCTTGCCAGCAATGCAGGAGTGTTCCCTTTACCCCACAACCTCTCCAGCATAAGTTGTCGTCATTGTTTTTGATCGTGGCCATTCTTACAGGTGTAAGATGGAATCTCAGTCCACCTTGATCAAAGACATCAACATAAAGCCAGCCACACTGAACCTCATAGAAGAGAAAGTGGGAAATACACTTAATCGCATCGGCATGGGAGACTGCTTCCTAAATATAACCCCAATAGCACAGACACTGAGAGAAACAATTATTAAATGAGACCTCCTGAAACTGAAAAGCTTCTGTAAAGCAAAGGACACCGGTCAAAAAGACAAAACAGCAACCTCCAGAATGGGAAAAGATCTTCACAAACCCCACATAAGACAGAGGTCTGATCTCCAAAATATACAAAGAACTCAAGAAATTGGTCAAAAGAACAAATAATCCAATTTAAAAAAAATGGAGTAAAGACCTAAATGGAAAAATCTCAACAGAGGAATCTAAAATGGCTGAAAGACACTTAAGGAAATGCTCAACATCCTTAGCCATCAGAGAAAAGCAAATCAAATTGTGAGAATTTTAGACCAGTCACTGTGCCAACTTCTGAGGAACCAAATTATAAGCAGGCCAGGTTAGGGTTGATCTCTAGGAGTTTTAGCAATAAGCCTGACTGAGTGGTGTTGGTGGAAGGGATCAAATGACACAGGTGGAGAGGCTGCTGTGGCAGGAACCATTGACCTGAGAGGAGAAATGAAGAGGGGATCTGGTCAGCCTTCCTGGGGAGATGCTTATAAAGATGAAGCAGATTTTGGCAAACTAAAGCTATGTGAGACAAAGGAAATAGAGTGTTAAAAGACTCAGGTATGGAATAGTAAAGGTATTTATAGGGAAATTAAAATCTACTAAGTCTGAATCCCTTGAATCACCTGAGGACAAAAAACAGACTTGGGAATAAAGATATGGGACAGGTGTCGAAGGGACATTGAGTTGGGAGGCATTTATCTAAAAGTGAAAATTAGTAGATAATGATCCAGCCTAATTCTACTAAAAATTTACTTAAGACAAAATCAACAACAAAACACGCTGAGATCGTTCTTTCAAAGGGACACTCTGTACAGAATGAACTGAGGATTATGGCGGTTCAGAGGGTGACTAGGAAGAAAGGTCAGTAGAGAGGGAATGGAGTTTATGAGCTTAGAGGCAAAATTTTCAAGGTTTTCTGAGAGAATGGATGAGCAGAGTGGGAGGAAGAGATAGAAATGCCTTAAGATGATTTTCAGGTTCCCGGTTTAGGAGACTTCTTCATGGTGGTACCAGTTACTATGAAAAATGAGAGCAGGACTACAGCAGCTTGCTTTAGCATGTGAACATAGTTGAGGCCAGTTGGAGAATGTTGGGTTGAAGATAGCTGTCCGTTCTCTGCATGGTGATTATTCAGTAAAAGCAGGATACTATAACCTTGATCTCAGGGCCTAAGGCAGGTATGGAGACAGAGTTCGAGGAGTCATCAGATTATAATTGCAACCAGTTACTAAAATGGTGAATGGGTAACAAGACAGGTAACCTAGGAGAAACCCTAAGGGCATCATAGGTGTGACAAACAGTAAAAAAAAATAATAATAATGGCCCGGGTCTCAGTGAACACTCATTATAAAGCAAAGCTCCATCCTCACACTTCATGAAGTGGAGGGTGCTATGGCAGATCACTGAAGACAAATGATTGTAAATGCTGGAGTGACTTGGAGAGGCAGGAGAGGTGGTCTCCAGTGCTGCACTATCTAGACAGCTTCACAGGAAGCATAGCCAGCTCTCAGTGTTGTGAGGTTCTTCTTGACTCCCCATAATGACCCTACAGAACTGTTCCCCAATGGGTCTGACTGTGGAAATGTGTGTACTCTGTTATCTTCTGCTCCCTTCAAAATTGTGCCTCCTAATGAGCACAGTTTGGCTTTCATCACTTCTAGGAATTAGCTCTTCAGATAGCCATTTGGAGGTCACAGAATTTCCCAGGTTGCAGTCTAATGGGGCCTGGAGGCTAGGGATTGCAGAGTTCTCCTGTCAGTGGACATGATAAAGGCTATGCTTTTTCAGTAGCCAGTGGTAGAAAAAATTGGGACTGTAATGCAAACAGAACATTCATGAGAGCCTCTTCTCACAGCACCTAATAGAGCTCCTGAGAGCTAGAACTCCTTCTAGACAGGCATTCTTCCTGACTCCCCACCATTGCCACCACAATAGCAATCAAGATTCAATGTCATTTTTAAAGGGCACAAGCTGTAGTCACACCATGAAAGCTGTTTTTCAGTTGGTCTTCTCTTGGGGTTAAGGAAAATGAAATAGAGATGCCTTGCATAACTGATTACATACAGCATGCTGAACATAGAGATACGGAGTTCTACATTTATGAATAGCACCACATGAGAGCCCACACCTGGTATATATCAGATGGGAGCCTATGGTCAGATATTTGTCCTTGCTTTGCTTATTTGTCTCATTACTTTGTAGAAGAGGTGAAAATGGAGGTCATTATCAATGCTGGTGACACATTCTTGACATGTTTTTGAGCATAGGGTAAACACTGCTGAAGTTGTTATAAAAATAACAAAAGATTTTACATTGACCAAAACTGTATATATAAATCTACACTTCAAGAAATTTTGCCACTGGTATATTCTAATCTTTCACATGAATTGTTTTGAAATTTAAACATACCTTCATCTGAATGTAATTTTAATTTCCCACCAGTTCCTAAGAAAAATAAGAAAAGATAACATTTTCTAAATGAAAAACAATGAATTCACAATATATTTTCCCTTCAGGAGTAACAGATTTTCTAAAATATTTTTGAGATTATGGTTACATCATGTCCCCTTCCTTTCTTCCTTCTCAACCCTCCCCATTTACACCACTCCCTCAGACCTGTCCTTCACTGCCTGTAGCTCTTTGTCTAGAGTTCAGGCCTCATGAGCTTTCCCTCCTCCATATTAGCATGTCTATTGGCATCCTTCTTCTTAAGTTCCTGTTTAGGGAACCATGTTGGTGAGATTTTTATGGATGTAGCTTCACTAACATTTGTGGAAGGCACAGTATCACAGCAAACTCCCTGCCACTCTGATTCAGATTTTTTTCCTTTTTTTTCCACAATGACATTCCCTGCCTTTTTTCCTTCAAATTCATGATTAAATTGTTATTCACACTTTATATTCATATATGCATGATGAAGGGGTTCTGCATCCTTTTAAAAAGCACCTCTTTGTGATCTGAACTGCTCAAAAGAAACGCCCAAGGAATCAGGGGAGGAATAATTGTCAACTCTCATAGTGCAATTTGCGTAATTCTTTAGTAATAATTTGATAGAGGAAGGTCATTGTTTAAATAAAAAGAAACTGCTTGGCCCTCATTGGTTAGAAGATAGGTGGGAGGAGTAAACAGAACAGAACGCTGGGAGGAAGAGGAAGTGAGCTCAGATTCCACAGCTCTCCTCTCGGGAGCAGACGCCTCAGAGAGACGCCATGCTCCCCGCTCTGGGGAAGATGCACGTGATGAAGCTCCGACCCAGGATGGACTTAGGCTAGAATCTTCCCGGTAAGCACACCTAGCTGTGCTACATAGAATATTAGAAATGGGCTAGTCCAGATGTGAGAGTTAGCCGAGAAGAGGCTAGATAGAAATGGGCCAAGCAGTGATTAAATGAATACAGTTTGTGTGTTGTTATTTCGGGCATAAGCTAGCCAGGCAGCCAGGGTGCTGGGGATGCAGCCCTGCCGCTCATATTACTACAATCATTCTCTTTAATCTTATTGGCAAATAAGTGCCCACAAGGGTGTGGGAAGATATATCTTAGTCTATTCGGGCTGCTATAGTGAAATATCATGAACTGGGAGGTTTACACGGAGAACGTATTAATTTCTCATAGCCATGGTGGTTGGAAAGTCCAGGACTAAGATATAACCAAGTCTAAGGATGAAGATTTCCCAAAGGGCTTGCCCCCTAAGCCATCATCAGCATGGGATTTGAGATTTTAGCATGTAAGTTTGGGCCACAAGGGGAAAGAGGGCCAAATATTCAGTTGGCAATTTGGGAGGCATATGCTTGACACCTTTGATGATAGGTCAATAAGGTCACTTAATACTTAAGAATTATTTCATACATCATATCCAAAAGATAATGTTGCAAAGTCTCAAAGCTAAAAGTTAATAAGAAAATGATTTCCCATTTAAAATGTAGTTTAAACCAAACTATCAGTGTAGTAGAGATATAATAAAAAGGTTTTCAAACACAGATCTTCTGGAGTTTACCACCCACAATCACACACACTGACACAGGGGTGACACTGAATAAGCAAGAGGAAGTCAAGAGACATAGAAGCTGTCAAACAGGAGGTAAATGATAGGAATCTTCACAGTTACAGAGAGATAGGATGCCAGGAGTATTGCTATGCATAGGCATGCACAAATCTGGGGAGGATGACAGTCTATGATCAAACAAAGCAAGGATGTCATATGCACACTTTGTAATTCAGATCAAGTCCAAAATACAAGGTGCCAGTGTTGGGGTAGGAAAAGACAATTTGTGCCCCGCTAAGAAGTTACAGAGACAGAGTTCTGATGACAAGGCAGCTGTTTGTAGATGACATAAGGGTGCAGCACAATGAGCCTGAGGGGGCCACCTCTTCCTGTACTTCAAGAGCAAGCTCTGCTTCTGACATATTTTACATGGATATGACTAAACAGGAGGATGTTAGTAGAACACAGGAGATATATTAGGGGGAAAATGAATAGGTGAGAAGAGGGAAGGATGGTTGGACCAAAGAGCTAGAAGGAATGAAAACTAACACTAAGAATGTTTGAAAGGCAACATGGAAGTGTGTGTGTGTGTGTGTGTGTGTGTGTGTGTGTGTGTGTACATGTGCATGTATGTGCACGTATGTGTGTGCATGTGTGAGTGTGTTTGTGTTTATATGGAAGAATTTAATTGAAGTTACCATAAATAAGAAATAATTCTCCTCTCAGAAATAGATGGTCAAATACAAAGCCCAGTCATGGGTATCCCAGAAACTCCACATCCCCCCAAAAAATACAGACTTATTTAGTATTGTGTGACAGATCTTTCCTAGGGAGATGTGGCACACACACACACACACACACATTGACAGAAAATATTACAAAAAGTATCATTACTCTGTCATTCAGGTTGTCATTGACATATTTTAGACAGGAAACTCACATAATCAGATTTGAATTCTAAATTATGATGTTGACTCCAGGATGGAGACTAGATTAGAAAGATGTACGATTAGAAGCATGAAATGATATAGGAAGCTATGGTAGTAAAGTACAGGCATTATAACTAATCTCCTGAATTTCTGGTAGTGAACAGAGGAATACACAAAGAGGAGAGGCCCTAATACATCCATAGAAAACCAAGGAGAACTGATATAAACACAGAGAGGTGAGGTGAGAGAGAATAACTCTGACTTCTATATGATTGTGTTCGTGGCAGTTTACTGCACAAATACAAACACAGGCTGACAAAGATAAGATTGTGGAACTCAGTTATTGTGGAAAAGGAAGACATTCACTTCAGACATGGCAATTGCAGATAGAGATGTCTTACAGGCAGCAGAATGTGTGGTTTGTCATTTTGGAGGGAGAGATGTGTGTATTTTTGGCATCCTAAGCAAATTAAGTACAAAGGAGGTCACCTATAAAGAAAGAATAAAACAGGGAGAACAATGTGGAGTGATAGTGTAGCATCTCATAAGCAAACTCTTGGTGTAAACAGCGAATAACTGAAGCTTTGGGAGGGTCGGGGTAGAGATTGCATAATCACATTTCCTTCAAATATACAAATAAAGTCAAACAAAAGTCCTCTCCCGTGGAAAAATCTCAAGTATTTTCTCCTAAAAAGGGCAGAACGACAGCTTCATGGCAGTATAGAACAGCCATTGGAATTTCAGAAACTACTGCAATTATTCTCCTGCTTAAAAGCCAATGTCCCAAATCTTATGGTTAACATTGGAACTCGGTGCTGAATGACATTATCTAAATTGGGAAACAGGGAGTGTAAAGAGAATGGCAGAGTGGCAGAGATGTCAGGTAGGCTAGTGACATACGGGTCCTGATACCTCCAATGGCTGTTCTTTCATATATCATGAAACGGTTGGCAAATTAAAGGAGTGAAAAACAGTTGCACAGAATTATAAAATCCTGCTTGGGGTTCTTTGGTAGTTTTATGCAATCAACAAGTGTCACAAATTAAGCCTCACTTTACAGACTATAATTATATTTTACAATTATATGTTTCTAAAACCTGAGTTAATTCAGTCTCTAATTTGTGAATTTGAATTAATGTGTTTATGGTTTCTTTCTGTGTAGGCCCAGTCATCCCATGGTCCCCACTAAGCAAAATTCTCATTCTCCCCAGCAGCTCCTCTACAGACTTCACCTCTTCCATTTTCTTCTTATTTGGTGCTCTGCAATTCCAAGGTTGCCTCCAGCTAAGACTGTTCAGGGGAGATAAAGAAACCAATAAACAAGACAAGAAAAATGAAGTGACCAGTAAATCCACATGGTAGCAAATAATTGAAGATTTTATTAAAAATCCGTTTGTGTGAAGTGAATCCCTTTAAAATAAAAAAGTTCTTCTGTGTTTTCTAAACTGAAACTTTAGAAAGATCAATTTCCAGTAGATGAGGCAGTGTTAGTTCTTCCTGTTTATAACTGTCTTCAGTGTAGTTATGCTGTTTGTACTGGAAAAAAAAGCAGTATTTGAACAATTTCAACTTTCATATGATTTAAACATCAGACTCATATGAATTTTTCTTTCAAAGTAGCTATTAAAGCATATTTTAAATGTCTTATTATTTATTAGCTTATCTGGACAATCTTATAAATATTTCATAAGCACACAATGAAAATGCTCTAAATGTCAGAATCTATTAGAAATTGTAATAATGCATGATTATATTTATTCAATAATATTCACTTGAGTGGATTGGTTAGTCAATATTCTACACTAAATTACCTCCATTTGGATCCATCTTACATAGTATTATACAGAAAGCAAATTACATCCTGTTGTGTGCCTACTGCCAATGTCAATAACAGGAAATCGGGACTCTTACAAAGCTACTTTTTTTTGTCATCTTTTATGTTCAAAGTGAATTCTGTCATTGCTATTTATTTTTCCTATCACTACAAATCAGAAAAAATTAACTAAAACTGAGTAACTTGCCTTGTGTGTTATCAACCCCAGAGCATCAAGAAGGCAAAGTCATTGTCTTGTTCATCATTTTACTTTCTGAACCTTGAATACTGTTGAGTAGACATCATGCTTGCTAAATTGAGTACTCCATGGCTTCCTGTAAAATTTGCCTTGGTGACAACTTAGTAGAAAGAATCCTAACCTGGGATTTGTGGCCCTTTGAGCAAAAGCACTCCAAACAGCTTTTGTTCCATCGTGGGGAAACCTTGCTGTGGAAAATGAGAATAAATTCCCTGTCCTGTGTTCTCTGTAAACACTAAGTGAGCCTATTAGGAAAACCCTGTGTATATCCACACAGGAAAACTCACACAAGGAGAAACAGTAGCTGTAAATAATCAGACCTCTGTGTTGACCTCAGCCCTCCATGTATCTCTGTTTCTCTAGGGTTTTTAATCATTTGCATCAACAACGACAGCTGAGACATGAAACACCCTAGCACTTCTGCTTAGTTTTGGATTTACAAACCCTGAAATCACAGTCTGAAGGTTCAGCTCCATCTGAAGCCTGGCTTTGGGGAAAACTTATGATCATCTTAGTTTTCTCATTCAGTGAAGATGCTTTCTCAGCCCGCTGTCATCTACGAGGGCAGCATCAAAATCAGAATATTTTATCCCTTAGTAAAAATCCAATTTTCTAATAAGGGCTCAGTGTGGGAGTCTTCATTTCACATTGGGAATGGTTATTTTTATTACCTATTTGCAGAAATTAATTTAGTTTATCATTGGCAAATTGAGGCAGTCGCTGTTCATAATTAACATTGATCACTCTTCATTATATCATATTTAATTATGATGACCAACTCATATATTATGGCTTACTTTTGAATAAATAGTATCATACCATCAAGATGCTGAGTCTTTAAAATAAGTATATAATTTATAGCTTCCCTTGCACTTGGTGATTTATCATGAATGAAACATGGTTTTTAAAATACTGCTGAAATAATTTATTTGTTTGCTAGCCTGTGTATTTGTCGGTTTGGTTAATAATTTCATCCCCCTGTTTATCAGTTGGTTGGAAAACTACTCCTGAACCTTTGGAAAGTGAAGTATTACCTACTCATTTCTCTCCCTTATGCCTGCAGGCTACACTGTAATTCTCACCCCTCCTAGTTTGCTCTGGACATATTTTTTAAGTGTCAGAATGTTCTGCATATTTACACAGCAGTATATATCTGGAGTGTAGAGATTATTCAAGGCTACTAAGATAGAGCAATGATGAGGATGAAGTGACAGGAGAAAGAGAGAGGTCCAATCCAGTGGAAGCACATGTCCCTAGTGCCTACTTCCATATGGAAAGTCATCGCTTTGTATGCTTTAAGTGTCCACAACAATCAATTGTTGTTTTTTAGCTCTATATAATTTCTCTGTTATGGCTTGACCATCCCAAGAACACAAAGCTAAATTAGTACCACAGCCCATAAGGACATTTATTCCACTTCATTTTCATGTTCTACCAAGCTGGCCTCCAAAAGTGGTTTACTCAAGTCTGTCTCTCTCATCCCCTGCGGAACAACAATCTGTCCTATAAAGTCCCACCTTCATTCAGTGTCTTATATCAAGAAAAATGGGAATGAGGCAGCCTTGGATTCAGAACTCAGCTCTGGCTCTTGCCAGATTTGTGTTAAGATTATTATAGGAAGCTCGTGATGTGTATCAAAAAGTGATAATGCATAAGAAATACAAAAGTCTCTGCTTTCTTTGGGGGTGTTTGTTCTTTAGTAGATTGTGATGAATACAGACAGAATACCTCTGCTTTTAATGTCATTGTGACAGAAAAGGAGGTATATATAAAATTCAGCTTCTCTAGCATGGTTCATTCCATTAATGAATGAACCATGATGGCCTTCCATCTCTTGCGGTCCAATCAGACATGTGTGCTGTGTTCTCCTCAGGGGAGAGGAAGAGCTCTGTCTACACATTTTGTTGCATCCTTTCTGGCTAACTGAACAACTCAGCAGGAGGCCTGGCTGCTAAGCAGACATGAAATCATGCCATGGTTTGGGAGGCAACAGGATTTCCTGGATTGAAAACTGAAACAGATTCTTGCTCTTTCTGAGAGCTGATCTTTCCGCCACCTGGGTCCAGGGATTATTTAGTAAGTGACCTTGAGGAAACCACTTTCCTCCTCTTCTTTCTATTAAAGGAAAATAATTGATCTTGTGGTCATACCTCACAAAGATGTAATGAAGAAGAGTAGAATACGATTAAAGCACTTTCAAAAGAGACTCTACAGAGCACACAATTAGTTCAATCATCTATAATTAAGTCTGCATAGTGCAAAGGTATCTATATTAGAAGTTAATATTCAAAAACTAAACCTTATTTTTTTCCCTCTCTATGAAGAGTAAAGAATTCAGCTATACTCCAGCTCATATCAGTAGAGATGGTGACTTGGAAAATCCCACTGGATTATGTTATGGGAGGAATGATCCATTGTGGGCCCATATTTCGATATGGCACAAAAGCCATTAGCCCGGTCCTAGCTGACCACGTAGCTCTGCAGACAAGCTGTCTCTGCCCTTAACAAAGGCCAGGATGCCTGCTCCTAGCTTCTTTTGTTAAGATGTGGATTACCTGAGAAGAGATGTTTGACTGAAGCTGATGACTTAAGAGTTCAGATATTTGGTGCTTCTTTCCTTTTGTAATTTGGCAGGATGTCTTATAGAGATGCTAATTCAGGGCCTACCTGACTGCTAGATGCGGATGTGACTTGAGCCAAGGCACCTGGTTGCCTAGGTGATGGTGTAATTGGTTTTCCCCCTCCCCGCTCAATTTGGTGTGGGTATATAAAATGTTTGGAGAATAAACGGCAATCTGGCCATTTCCATGATGACGGTGTAAGCTGTGTCGGTTCTTTTCCTCGCGACTCCATTCCAGCCGGTTTGAGGAATTAGGGAATTTATGTTGGACCCTCACGGGCCACGACAATCCATATGGTGGTCTTAACTGGAGAAATGATTAAAAGTGATCAAACAGTCAGAGACTTCACAAAGAAAGACTGATTTTGAATAATAAATAAAGAGGCCTGATCAAAGGTGGTTATAGGTGATATTTAGGGTTGTAAACCAATTTTGGATATAGACATGTGGTTAAGGTAAAATCAAACACTAAAATCTCTGAGAATTCATATGGTCAAGATTCCTTTCCATGTCTACAACTCTCAGCTAAACAAAAGATGACTAGAAATGGACCTTGAGCAGCTGAGAAAATGAAATGTGGACTGTGGGTCCACTGGATCAATCCAATGGTCTCCCC
This sequence comes from Microtus pennsylvanicus, assembly GCF_037038515.1. Taxonomy (NCBI): domain Eukaryota; kingdom Metazoa; phylum Chordata; class Mammalia; order Rodentia; family Cricetidae; genus Microtus; species Microtus pennsylvanicus. The sequence goes on from NC_134583.1 coordinate 19,599,707, forward strand.
AGAGTACCAGGGGACTTCCAGCTCTTATCACCCAGCTCCATCTGATGCAGATTGCCTGCAGTAGAGTAAAGGGATTTATCTACACAAAGTATCTTTACAAGGTTTTAGTGCGTTTTCAGATTTGCATGAGAGCAGCATGGGGAATACTATAGAAGTATACGATGTTCAGTTAGTTGAAACATGGGGGCCTATGTGCAATTCTTTCTCACTAGATAGATCCACTGCCTGGGTCAAGCTTCTGCTCTGGCTTCTCTCTACCCTCTACCACTAAATAAACACTCCTTAGGCCACAAGGATAGTGATACCCTTGCATGTATGAGCTATAGGTACCACTTAGCTCCTCACTTGCCACACAAACTCTTGAATCAACTGTTGATGATTTTAAAAGACTGGGTTCATTAAAATTTAAGAATTTCCTCTTTTTTTTTCTATTGGTGATATATCCGCCTATACGAGCCTTTGCTTCACTAGGGCAGAAGCAATGAGGAAATGGTGTGTACTTGGTCATCTCCTACTTATTTTGGATCAGGCAATTTCTATGGGGCAATGGTTCGAGGATGAAGACTCCCCTTCTAAAAGAGCTATTCCTCCCTTTCTGTACTCTCCTTCTTTCCTCATTGGTTGCTTTTTCAAATAGATTCTTTTTAAACTTTCCATCTCTCACCACCCCTGGTAATGCCTGCGAAGGAATGAGAAGCCACCATGTCACTCATGGTGATCTGTAAAGTCACCACCTTGTTAAGACATTTCAGAAAATCTGAGGACCAACATTTATGCAATTATTGTTGAGTTTACCTTGTTCTTTTTGTTTTATCTTGATTCTTTATCTACTGTTATATTAGAATAACCCAGGTGCTTTATAAGGAGGAGTGCAGATTCATGGGAACATGGACTTTCCTTATTGAACTAATGTGTTTTGTGGTGGTCTTGTCCTGCTTCACTTTATGGAAGGAAGCAGGAAGTAGCAGACGTGTGCATAAACATCCAAACACACACACAAAAAAAACCCTTGCTTTATGATGGTCTACTAAGGCTGCCACTCCAGGCCCTTGGGAGTGAGAACTCACTTAATAGTGAGGGGAAAAGTTAACCCATTCTTGAACGTTCCTGCTGAATGATGCAGACATCTTTCACTGAGCCCACCTCCCAACTGTTCCATGAAGGATTCAGCCATGTCGTTAGTTTGGTGGGAGCATATCGTATTCAAACCAACACATTCTCTGTTTTTCAGAAGTTGATAAAACTTTCTGTCTTGTACAACTTATGATCTAGTAAATGACTCCTAACTTTCTTTGTCACCTTTTATTTATTTATTTATTTATTTTAAATTAATTTATTTATTAAGGATTTCTGCCTCCTCCCCGCAACCGCCTCCCATTTCCCTCCCCCTCCCCCGATCAAGTCACCCTCCGTCGTCTGCTCGAAGAGCAATCAGGGTTCCTTAATGGTTGGTTTATAAACTCATTACAAATTCTTTGGACAAAGCACTCGAGAAGACATTATGCCAATGTGTTAGGGAGATAATGCAATGGTGAGTAAATATCATCTCTTTCTATTATACAGGAAGTGTATAATCAGGTAGGAAAACACACATTATCTACTGCACAAAATGGAAGTGAGTACTGTAATGGCTATATAATTTAACTCATATGGAGATTCAGAAATAATGACTGTTCATTCTTACTTGAAATATTGATGGAGGAAGGTCATTGGTTGAATAAAAAGAAACTGCTTGGCTCTCATTGGTTAGAAGATAGGTGGGAGGAGTAGACAGAACAGAACGCTGGGAGGAAGAGGAAGTGAGCTCAGACTCCACAGCTCTCCTCTCTGGAGCAGACGCCTCAGATAGACGCCATGCTCCCTGCTCCAGGGAAGATGCACGCTATGAAGCTCCGACCCAGGATGGACTTAGGCTAGAATCTTCCCGGTAAGACCGGTGCTATACAGATGATAAGAAATGGGCTAGTCCAGGTGCGAGAGTTAGCCTAGAAGAGGCTAGGTAGAAATGAGCCAAGCGGTGTTTAAATGAATACAGTGTCTGTGTAATTATTTCGGGGCATAAGCTAGCTGAGCAGGGGGCTGGGGTGTTGGGGACGCAGCCCCGCCGCTCATATTACTACAAAATATTCAAAAGGGCTTTATGTAGAAGACAGAATTAAGGATGAATTCTTGAAATATGAACCAAGATAAGCTTATATTGTGTTTCAAATGTGAATAAGCAATATAGAAATAATGAAGAAAACATGTTGGGGCCTAGGAAGTGAAGTCAGTCATACAGGGCCAAGTACCCATATGTAGCTCCAGGAAAAGATAGTTTCGAGCATTAAAGATGTGAATGAATTGGAAAATCTTAGACTGGCAGTAAAGAAATACCATAATGAGTTTGGAGTTTCTATAAATGGCAACTTTCCAGGAGACTGGTGGTTAACATACAGAGTAAGAAATTGCTGCTTCAGAGTATCAATATGACAGTCATTTCTTCAGTAATTCAAAGAGTAAGCTATGAGAGTCAGGAATAGGCAAAAAAATGAAAACATTTAAGAAACATCACTATAAGTGTGTTAATTTAGTAAGTAGCTGAGGAAGGTCCAGTGTGTCCAGGTGTTTTTCCAGCTAGGATGTCTGGGAGAGCCATGTGCTTGAGCAAAGAGATATCACAAGTCATTCAACTATAACAAATTGAACTACTTCATGTATTCCTGCCCAATACTGGATGTGTTGGCTAAATCAGGCCTGAAAGTTCCAAGGCTATCCATCTTCATCTTGATGCCAAGATAATGATATCAGAACCCAGGTAATTTCATCTTGTTCTTAACTGGTGCTGTGGATTTTACTTTCAAATTTTCAATAACCAGTGGATGAATCCAATCACAGATGTAAAGTATTTCCTACCAGATTTTCCTGTGTGAGCATTTGCTGAATGGATGCATTTAAGTTAAGCAAGAGGATATGGGTTACAAGACCTTCACTGATGGAGTAAAGAATGCAGCAGAGAATGACAATACCTTCCTTGTCTTATATTTGCACCATCTTCATTAGATGCCTGGGCCATATACCTGAGCCCATATATTTAAAGTTTCTTTAAATGGCCACTTTCAAGAAGACTGGCCCATGATTTAGCAAACAGTAAGGAGTCACTGATTCAAAGTATCAACTTTGTTTCTTGTTACAGTGAGTTAATCAACAATATCTTCTTTAAGATCATTCATCCTCTTTGCTTCCTGAATTATCCTACTGGATCATAATTAGCTTAGTGGGTCATCCATCGTCTGGTTAGAACTTTAAAGATTACATCCTTTCAAATCTGAATTATTGGATAGTCTTCTCTGCTGGAACATTTTTGATTAACATCAAAAATTTGTTTTATCTAATGACCAAATACTTATAAACTCTCCTGTTTAAAATCCATCCAGATCCCATTTCTCCATTCAATTTGTAGAGGGTGATGATACTTGCTGTCTAATATATTTTACTCTACCTCTGACCTCTCTCAAACTCTACTTTCCTGCTCTCCTCAGACACTTCTCTGTGATGGCCTTGTAGGAGGAAGGGACAATCATGAAACCTGTCTCAATTTCTTTGACCTCTTATCTATGCCTATGGCTCCCTCCCTTTTCATTCTTGGTCTGTTTCTCCATGGAGATCTAAGCTTTAACATTCCTCCAGCATCCTAGCCAGTAACTACCAGGATACTGTGATGAGTCATCTCTCCCTTCCAGCCTTTCTCAGGCAAAGTTCCCCAGAGCATAAGCTAAGGCTCAAAGGAATCCAGGATGTCACATTCCCTGCTCATCTGGAGTGGCTGGTAGGTGGTGTTAGGGAGTTCAGATGAAAGGGGCCGCTGGAATTTTCAGTGTCGCCTGAAGCTCAGCTCTTACCCTTTGCTCATCTATAACTAACTTTGCAATGCAGATGTTCTTGTGCTGATGATAGTCCCAAAATCTTCTCTTAACCCATTATCTCCACTAGGTTCTCGTGACATTTGTAATCTTTATTTGCGTTACCTGATTTTAATTGTTGTTGTTGTATGTATGAGTGAGAGGTATCTTTGTGTTGGGAGTGTTCATGATACAGTGCATGTGTGGACATGTGAAGTTCTGAGGCAACACTTGGGAGAGTCTCTCTCTCTCTCTCTCTCTCTCTCTCTCTCTCTCTCTCTCTCTCTCTCTCTCTCCCTCCCTCCCTCCCTCCCTCCCGTGGATTCTGGTGATCAAATTTAGTAAGCACTGCTGCAAGTGTCTTCATTGGAAAAGAATTATTTCTCCTATCTGCCTTTCTCAGACAAAACTCCCCGGAGCATGAACCTCTAAAGCCCCAAGGAATGCAGGGATGCAGCATTCCCTGTCCATATGCAGTGATTGATAGGCACCATCCTCTATAGGAGATGAGGATGAGTAATCCCATGGGCCCTGAAATAATTCTAAAATATTGTGGCAGGCTGGAGAGACAGTTCCGTGGTTAAAGGACTTTTAACGGAAGAGGGAGAACTGGAGATTGGATCCTTAAGTGCCTAGAAACCATGTCCCCCAGCCCCATCTGTAATTTGAGCACTCTTAGAAAGCAGAAGCACCAGATACCCAGAGCTAGTTGGTAAGTCAGAATAGCTGCTAGCAGTGTTGTCAAGTTCTGGGTCCAAATGAAGGACTGACTCTATCTCAATATGGAAATGGGGAACGATGAAAGAAGACACGTAAGTATCAACCAGGGGCCTCCATAGGAGTACACACACATGTTCATGCGCATCTTCACACATAGGCATGCACCTACACCCATGTACACCACAGACAAGTGAAAATATAAATCAATTTCAAAATTAGTTTATTTCTGTGACATGGTGCCTTTTAAATTAATTTTATTAGCTTATTAATTATCATTTAAAGAAATGCCTTTCTTTAGAATATTTTCATTGTACTGCATTCTGCGTGATCCTCTTCCCTCACCCACCTCTCCCATCCATTGTGCTCCTACGCATTTGTGTTTTAGTCTCTTTCGTTTCCCAAAAAATGTCCTGTTCCCCTTCTTATTTCACATTCCTCTTTCTAATTTTGTGACTTATATTTACAGAATGTATACATATATATGTGTGTATATATATATATACATATATATATATGTGTGTGTATATATATAAAGGTTCAAATCCAGGGTTGTCATGTGTAAGAAAACATACAGTATTTATCTTTCTGGATCTGGATTATTCCACGTATCATAAACTCCAGTTTTACCCATTTTTTTCTGAAAGTGTCACAATTTCATTTTCTTCCACAGCTGAGTAAAACTCTGTTGTGTATGTGAATCACATTTTCTATATGCATTCATGTGTTGATAGGCATGTAAATTGGTTCCATTTCTTAGCGGTTACAAGGAGTGCAGCAATCGATGTGGATGTACAACTATCTGTGATAAGATTTAGAGTCCTTTGTGCATAGGCCCATGAGTGCCCATGAGTCAGGTCAACTCTGGTACCACCTAGAAGCATGTTAGAAATGCAGAATTTCAAGGCTTGCCTCAAAACTAAATCAGAATCAGGATTCTTACAAGATTCCCAAGAAATTTACATGCTCAAGTAGGCTTGACATGCACTAGAATAAAACATTTCAAACTTTTTTATGCTCCTGTGTATATATGTGTTAGAGATGGATGTATATATGCATGTTTGTGTGTGCACATGTGTGTATGTATGTTTATGTGCACGTGGGAAACAAAGGTTAATGTTGGGTGGTCTTCCTCAGTCATCGTCCACTGTAGTTTTACTTGTTTTGTTTGTTTTGTTTGTTGGCTGGTTTGGTTTGTTTGTTTATTTATTTATTTATTTTGAGCTGGGATCTCTTAACGAACCTGGAGCTTTGGTTTGGTTTGTTTATCTATCTATCCATCTATCTATCTATCTATCTATCTATCTATCTATCTATCTATCTATCTATTTATTTATTTATTTATCTTGAGCTAGGATCTCTTAGTGAACCTGGAGCTTATGGCTTTAGTTAGAGTGACTGGCCAGTGAGATCTGGGATCAGCCTGTCTCATCACCTTGAGCACTCTGCTACAAAATTCTCTCCACCTGGCATTCTGTTTGGGTGCAAGGGATCAAAAATCCATCCTCACATTTTTCTGACAAATGCTTCCACTGACTGAGCCATCTCTCTAGCTCAAAACATTCCAATCTTAATACCCTTGAAGAGATTGGATGATTTTTCTCTTATTCCTCTTTGTTAGAGATTCTTGGCTAAAGTTTCTATCTACAAGCCCGAAGCTCCCTTATAGCTTTCCATTTATTCAGAGCATATCAAGTAGTCATTAGACTAAAGGATTTGGCCTAAAGAAAATGTAACAGTATTTCAATAATGTAACAGTAACAGTATTACTGTTACTGTTATTTCAGTAATGTTAAATGTAACAGTGCTCCTCACTGAACAGGCCCTTCTATGTCTACCCTATGTACCACTGATTTCCTCCAGAGTTGATTCACTTAATCTGGATTTTTATAAGTCGAGAATTTCAGTTTGAAGCCTTTCCCCATCCACCATGCACACAAACACTAGCCATTACTCTTGCCCTCCTAACATTGTCTCAGAATCCTTTTCCAAGAGAATCAAAATGGCCAATTTTCTAAACTCTTTTCATTCTTTCATTTGGGGGAAGGAATGTATTTCATCAAGTGACTTTCTGCTTACTGTACAATCATGCTGTAGTGCATAATTATATCTGCAGGAAAAAATAAAAGAAATACAAGTTAAGGTACAAAGGACACTCATTGCAAAATTATTCCAATGACCACTGTGCTTTGGAGTCTATTCACCTTTCTTCTCCTTGGCTCAGTTCATTAGAATGACATTGCCTTTGTATCCATTCATCTGGGCCCTGACATGGTGAGCACTGCATTGTGATAGATGGAACTGTCAGAAACCTACTGAGTATTTAGATATTGCATTAGTGCATTACATTTACAAATAGCTCTACTGCAGGAAAGCGTGATTGTCCCTTATTCTGTGTGTTCTGCATGTTAAGGGAATCAGTAACTAAGAAATAATTTTCTCTGAAAAACAACAGTGGATTGTCCTTTCTTCTATAGCTTTGTACTGCTAAACTAGGATGGAAGCAAAGTTTCTGTGTACAAAAAATTTCATCTAAGAATTAAGTGTATGTTTTTGATCTGAACTTATATAATCCAAATTAGGAAAGTTAATTCCTGGAATCAAATCTATAGCATGAACAGCAGCAAAAATTACTGCTCTTGAAGAAAGACAGAGTGAACACATAAAAACAGTATCTTGCATTTCTTTCTCGGGATTCCTTTCTCTTTTAAAAAGGGCCAAGTCTGATATCCTCAGGCATGGCCCTGCTGTGTGAAGAGCATCTTGGGCAGACATTGCTTTTGAGAAATGCTTGTACTGACTCACACCAGGCATAATATTGACACTTTCTCCTTGAGATGTATCTTACTAGACTTATACGTTTAACTTTCTGACACAATGCAGAAACCAGTTGCCAGACTATTGATATAGGAATGTCAGGGTTTGCTCTTGGGATTCTTGATCTCATGAATAAAAAACAAACAAACAAACAAACAAAAACCCCTGAAGAATGGACCTAAATGAAAGGTCAAGGGCACGTCTATTGGTGTTAAAAAAAAAAAATTGGGCAGGCAACCTTTAAAGTTAACAATTGTTCAAAGGAGAATGAAGGAGAAAAGGAAAAAAAAGCCATATTATCTAAGCTGCCATATGTTGGACACATGGTAGACACACAAGAACATGGCATGGAAATGTATGTGGAGGATGTGGAGAATGAGTGGATGTTTTAGGGTTTCTTTACTGTGAAAAGAGACTATGTCTTAAAAGGCAACTTTTCAAAAGAAAAGCATTTAATTGGAGCTGGGCTTATAATTAATTTCAGAGGCTTTATCTGTTATCATTGTGATGAGAAGCATGACAGCATGGTACTGAGAGTTCTACATCTTGATCCTCAGGCAACAAGAAGTGAGCTGTGTTCCCACACTGGGTGCAGCTTGAGCACATGAGACCTCAAAGCATGACCCCACAGTAACACACCTCCTCCAACAAGGCCACGCCTACTCCAATAGTGCCACTCTCTATTGGTCAAGTATTCAAATACTTGAGTCTATGGGGGCCATATCTATTCAAACCACCACAGTAAGGAATCTGAAAATATGAAGGAAACATAAAGTGAAAAGGAAATCATACTTACAAAGGGAATATCTTTTAAAGACAAGTAGGTTTTTCCCATCGTTTTAGTATAGCTTAAGGTGAGTCAGCCTTTCTAGGGATGTTTCCTTGGCCAGGAATTTGAGTGCTAGGCCTCCACTCATGATAGAAATTCTGTTATCTTGATAAGAAACTTGTTTTTTTATTTTGTTTTGCTTTGTTCTAACTCTTACAGTTAACTTCGTTGACATTCTTCCCTATTTAAACAGGCAGGAATCAGAGTCAGGTTTCATTGATCTTCGGTTATTGCTGTATAAATGTGAGTAGTTTTTGTTTGTTTGTTTGTTTGTTTTAAAGTATTCCCTATGGAATGAACAGATTCCTTTGAGAAGTAGCCTACCCCAGTAATGCATATGATCCTCTTTAGAAAACAACTTTGGGAACAACTGTTGACTAAAGAAGTTAAGGGCTACCCATAAGTCTTTGTTTAACAGAATTCTCTTCTGGTGATTTAGAACAATCAGCTTGAACCTTGAAAGTAACAATGTTACACTGTAGTTGGAGCTCTCTATGCCATTAACTGCTTCCAAATAATCACTTGGGAACTTAATATGAATTATAAATGCTTGGCCAATCACTCAGGCTTTTTACTAGCTAATTCTTACATTTTAATTAACCAATATTTCTTATCTATGCTTTACAACATGGCTTGGTACCTTTTCTTAATACAGCATGCTCATCTTACTTTTCTCGGAATCTTGTAGTAAATCCAGACTTGCCTTTCTTCCTCCCAGTATTCTCAATTTGGCTCTCTAACCTAACCTTATCCTCTTCAGCTATTGGTGAGTCAGCTTCTTTATTAACCAATGAGAGTAATACATATTCACAGTATACAAAAGGATTATTCCACAACAATACACATTATCTTTTAACTTCAACAATGCTGGTGGAGTCTTCGATAGACATTGGCTTCTGTTTCACCTTGCTTTGTTACTGCTACTCTATAGCTTCTTTCATTTCTAATCTTTCTAAAACAATATTTCCAACCTAGCACCTATTTGATGCATCTCATAAGCATTCGTATGTGCCACCTTTCTTCAAATATATTTATATTTACTCATAAAATAGGAGTTGCTTTCTCTTGCTTAAAACTAAGTACTGCAATTATATTGGTGTATGAAATCATATCATAAATTGGTATATGACTAATAATGTTATGTATTACATACAGAAAGCAAAGGAGAAAATCCAGGTGAAATCTTCATCTGAATCCTCAAGTATTTAGTCTTTTTTGCTTCTTATGTGCACTGTGTCTAGTAGCATCTGCTCTTGTAGGCTCCTGTTGCTTTTAAGTTATATGTTTTTTCTTCATTCTCACACACTTGAAATATTTCCGTCTCTCTGAAAGATGAATCAGGAGGATGAAGACAGGCTACCCCCTCATCCTGCTTCCCTTGAAAAGTTGCGAGTTTAGAGAAGCGCCTCTGCAGCTTTTAAGCTTTAAAAACTGATGGAAATGTGTCATCTGTCTATCTGTTATTTCATTGGTTAATTAATAAAGAAAACTGCTTGGCCTGATAGGTCAGACCATAGGTAGGCGGGGAAGACAGAACAGAATTCTGGGAGAAAGAAAGCTGAGTCAAGCAGATGCCTTAGCTCTCCTCTCCAAGATAGATGCAGGTTAAGAGCCTTCCCAGTAATCCACCACCTCATAGTGTTATACAGATTACTAAATATGGGTTAAAGCAAGATGCAAGAGTTAGCCAATAAGAGGCTAAAACTAATGGGCCAAGCAGTGTTTAAAAGAAAACAATGTGTGTTGTTATTTCCAGGGCTATGCTAGCCATGCGGGAGCTGGGCAGAACAAAAAGCAGGCCTGCCCGCAGTTCATCACTACAAAAAACTCCCATACCAAGAATGTCCTGTTGTCTTTCAAGTGTTCCTGAAAATAGACATTTGATACTGTGAGAACAGAGACTTGCTCTCACTATAGACACCCTACCCATGTGCCTTATAACATCAGGAAGGTGCTTAATTTGTAGATCCTCTTGAAAGAATGAAAGTGGAAATTCTGACATAAATTGTTCTGAGAAAGTACATAGTCTATACCTTTATGTTTTTCTTTCAAGGCTATTCATTCTCTTTCAATGAGAAAGTCAAAATTACAATGATGCTATGGGGTAATATTTTATATATGAAACTTTAATTTTATAAGCAACATGAAATCTCAACTCTACTAACCTAATCTATTTGCATACATGGCTTGGACTTCAGACGCAATTAATTCTTAAGATAATGATATTAAGGTCTGTACCTGCTTCATTATACTTTTTCTATTCCCCATGGCCAAGATTTTTTTTTGCATAGATTTCCTGGTAGCAGGAAACAGACAACAAAAAACAAGAACAAAACAAAACAAACAGAAGAAAGGCTTCAGATATCCAAAGTGTGGCAGTCATACCTATAAATTAGTTAGAGAATGGTATCTCACATTTTCACTATTCTAAGACACTCTGGATCTCAGTATGGCTGTTAAAATGGATAATATGCCTATCATAAGTCATTGGGTTTGGGGTGTGTTGCCTGCTCTCTGTAAATCATTTGTCTCATTGATGAAATTATGGTAGACTCAGCTTTTCCAAAACCACATAAATTCTGAAAAGAAGTCTTTGAGGTAAAGAAAAGGAAGAAAATGACACCATATGGGCAATGCTCATGTGCCCAGTAACATACACCCTCACTGAATAGCCATTGTGAGTTGCAGCTAGAAGATGCAAGTTCACCCAACTCATTGTAAGAAGTCTTTCACATGTGAGGCAATGTAAGTGTACTTCAAGATGGAATAAACTGTTTAATGTAGCATGAATCTGAATGTCTTAGATTGCTATGTTTATGAATGTCTTAGAAGTGAACTAAGAAACACTACTCTATACTAGACTCCATAAATTGCTGTATAACCCAACAAAGCCCCCATTTTCCCCAATGAAATGAAAAATGTCTTTCTTCAAAGTGATTATGTGTTTGCCTATAGACAATCAAGGAATTGACAGTTTAAATGAAATTATGTGACTTGGGCTTTGTTATCAATTAGCTTAATATGGGGAGAAGCAATACTACTATTTGTTAAGATTACATCTTAGTACCACCAATCACACAAGGAGGTGGAGATGCTTGGAAATCCCTGTACGGGAAGACATCTCTTTGAGAGACTGATAAGCAGAGAAAGGCTGTGAGCATCCTTTAGTGCTTTAACTTCACAGAACAAATTGGGTATCCTTACCATGACATCTGTGGCCAATTAAGGTCTAGATAGCGACAATAGTGGAGGAGGGGAATACAGCTTAGGTATCTGGTCCTGCCCTGGATATTCCTCAACTAGTCCTAGGTTGTGCTCCAATGTATCTGATTGTCACACACAGCTTTTGCACAGGCCTTTTCTAAATGGGGAAAAACAGGGTGGGATGGCACAGCTTTTGTCTGGAAACACAACAGTTAATTATTTTTCATATTAATGCTTCTGAATTTCAGTTTGATCGTTTGCAAAATGAGGTTATGGATATGTAACCTACCTCTCAAAGGATTATCATTCCCATTAATATATGCAAAAGAGTTTTGTAAACTTCAACATGGCGTAAAATTAAAAAGGGAGGATTATTCCTACCTACATTGAGACCTCTATATTTGTGTCACTTTTATTAAATTTTAGTCTCTGTGAACTATCAACTCTCACATTCCTCTTTTCAAATCATACCAATGGGTATTCAATAAAGTAATTGAATAATTTATAGCAAATCAAAGTTAAGATTTTTTTCTTATGACCTTTCTATTCTGGCAAGGCATATACATATTTTCTTCTAAAGAGTAAAAATTTCATCTATAATTTATGATAGCCCAACTTATGCAAGCAACTAAAAGTAGCAAAAGGAGGCTAGTTCTCCTCCCTTATAGTGTGGAGGAGCAGCCATGTTATAAGCACCTAGACCAAAGGGCTTCCAGACAGAAACTATGGAAGTTTTGTGCTGGTCACTGAAGATCATGAGTTCTAAGACTGAAACATGGACTAAGAAGGAAGGGAACCCTCTATCAAAAAACATCCATTTACTCCTTTCTACCTCATCCAACATTACAGGCTGCACTTTTAGAACCATGGGATCAGGTAGGTATATGCCATTTTTACTCATCAGGTCCCCCTGGATAATGTATAGGCTACACACAGACCAGCTGTGCTTTCTAGAAAACACATATTGACCTTTGTATTTTGAGTCTAGTTTTTTGTTTTGTTTTGAGACAGGCTTTCTCTGTATGACAATCCTAGCTGGAACTATCTCTATAGAACAGGCTGGCCTCAAACTCAGAGCTCTGCTTCATTCTTCCTCCTGAGTTCTGGGATTAAAGACATGTGCCACCACTGCCCGGCTTTTGAATCTGATTTTAAATTAGAAGAAAAGAATTCATTTTGATACTATTTTTCCATGTAGTATCTTTATTTATTTAAAGGTAAACACATAGAAAAAACATATTTCCTGTTCTTCCGCAATTTTTCTCTGAGGACGATTACAAGGAAAAGAGAAGGGTTTGGGACTGCCTGTGGTGAATGAACAGGAAGTTAACATGCCTGGATGCTTTTCCATGGTAAGCAGGTTTTCTCTGCGGAGCATAATTCATTTAATAGTTATAATCACCTTGAGAGTGTTAAGGAACATTAGTCTCCTATTATAGGAGATCAGAGGAGCTAAATTGTGGAAGATACACAAATTTATATACAAGTCTGTAGCATGGTTAGTAACTGATATCAGAACACAAGTTGAAAATTCACTGTCTTGGAAGTCTTGTTAAATACTCACTGGCTCTACAAACTTAAAGAAAAATCTCACTTTGTAGCTGAGTTGCTTTGTTTCATATATTTATAAGCCAACTGTGGGATAACTGTCCTTGAACATGTTGTACAGCCAGTCAAATCATGAGGCTGTTTGGGCTTTACACTTTGGGAGATCCTGTTTTATTTGCTTGTTTTAGTCTTTTTCAGATACTCACTAAGTCAGATTCACAAAGAAACAATCTTGAGGATAGATACTGCATGGTAAAGGACTTCTGAGATGTATCCCTATAAGAAGAGGATGACATCAGGGTTAGCAGAAGTCTCTTTGCGAGGTGACAGACTTGCAGCAGATGCCTGTATCACCCTTAAAGGAACCTTTACTGTCACCCATCAGAACAAGAAGCTGGGCCCTTGTTCTCCCTCATAGAGCAGCATATTGTCAACGGGGTGTAACCATAGGCACATTGTATTATTCCACATAGGAAAGGTCTTAGAACAGAACTCACCTCACAGTGCCTTGCCCAAGAGAGACAGAACAGAGAACCTAAGCTGGTTCAGAGAAGCTTGCACTGCAGGCTGCTCATGTGTCCTCAGACTTCACCGGACTCCTGAAACAAATTTACTTGGCATGTGATAGCCCTCAAAACCTCGCCATCGGTTATAAAAGGAAGGTTGATGTGCTGTGTAGCCAGGAAGCCACATGAGTACTAACTAACTCCCCATTCTGAAGTCTTCTCACCTTTGCCCAATGCTTCTGCACCTATACCTAGGGGGCCACAGATGAGCCACTCTGAACACATAGTCCCCTCCTTAGGCCATTGCACTTCACTCAGAGGTATGTCTCCAACACTGAATCTGGACAGGACACTAAGACATAATCTGTGCCCAAACTCACAGAAACTCTTTTCCCTCTGCTACTGCCAAGGTCAAAATAGACAAGCCATGGTGATGGATTTTGTTTTTTGTTCATTTCTTCCCTCTAATATCAACTAAAGCTTTTTGTTGGGCATGTGTGTTAATTGATTAACCATACTAGCTTTTTTTTCTCCTTATTGTATATAAAATAGTACTGTATGTTATCCCCAAATCCACGAAGTCCCTGCAAAAGCCAACAAGGAGACCAAGTCCCATATATAAAAGCAAAAAGCCTTTATTTTAAATCAAGCTTGCAAACTCAGTCTCTCCGCCTGTCCAACCTTTTGGAATAAACAGAGAGCCCCGAGCTCAATTAGAATAGGGTTTTATAATAGTAAAGATGGGAGTGAGGGGTCTCTTAGGTTTAGGACTTGTGGTTGGCTGACATTTGTCTAGTGGTGTCCTGGTGACTGTGTTTTGGCAGGAGTTCCTATTTACAGTGGTTGGATTGCCAGGCATTTCTTTGAATGATCTGCTCTTGGGTGGAGGTTGGGTAATCTCAGCTCATGGTTCCTCCTGCAAGCAGGCATTGCCTCAGGGTAAACTACTGAGACTCAGGCCTCTTATTAAATTTATCCATGGCAGGTGATAATAGTTGGAAGTAAAGAACTTCGTTTGGGTGACCTGCCCATACAGCTGTTTTCACAGTCTATCACTGTGGATCCACGCACTCAAGGACACAGTAGTTTCACAGGGCTCCACTGGAGTGCACTCAGCAATGCCTCCCGGAGATACCAGCCTTTCTGAAGTCTTGAAGGTTTTCTTCCATGGTCAAGTGTTTCATCTGCAGCTAAATTAAGACTCTTGAGATGGGAGTTCATCCTGGATTATTTAAGTGGCCATAAGTGTTTCTGCAAGCGTCCTTAAAACATACATGAAAAGGGAGACTAGAAACACATAGCAGAGAAGACAATGTCAGAGCCAAGGAAACACTGAACATAATAACCTCAAAGTTTAAAGGGGCATAGCCAGAAATCTTAGAATGGCTGAAGCTAGACAGAAAGGAAAGTTGCCCCGTCCCATAGGGTGAAAGGAGCATTCTTTTTGGTTTTGAATACTGGCTGAAGAGAGGGTAGAAGAACAAATTCCTGTCATTTCAAGACTACTAACCTGTGGTGATAAATTGCAGCCACACCAGGAAAATAATATGCATAGTTAACCCAGGGCTCAGGTCCTTAGTGATTTCGTTTCCTTTTACGTTTGAATCTGGAGACCTTGGGAGCTAGGGTGGAGAACATATAAAGTAAACTAAAGATTCCTCATGCTAGCTCTGGAGTCAGATCACCTGGCTCTTAGTATTGACCCTAGCCATTTCCAGCTGTGTGACCATTGACACAGAGCAATATTTTATTAGTAATTAAAAATTTTGTTACTGTGAGGTAAGAACCAATGTTATTGTAATCCTAGAATTGTGTAAAGAAAAAGAAAAGGAAGTTTGGATTAAAGTTGCCAGTGAGCTCAACAAAGCCTTCAGAAAAGAGACCTTTTCAAAGTAGATGATTGTTGTGAAGAAAGAAAAATGTTTCTCCCTATGAAAATAATAATAGTAGTAGTTCTAACTTTGTAAGGTTAAGTAAGGTCTTAGCACATAGCAAGACGTGTATTTAAAGGGAAATGTTAGTGGGTGCATATATCATCTCATTTAGTCCTTCCTACCACCCTATAGAACACTGCTTTTTCTAGAAGAGAATTGGAATAAATTGTTCCTGGGTCCACAGCCTCTGTTACCTGAGCCAGGATTCAAGGTTGAGTTTATCTGAGAGTTGCTGCACCATTATAGACTTCACTATTTCCTCCAGATACTAAATGTACTCTCTGCCATACTGGAAATGTCTCAGTGAATTCTCTACCACAGAGGACCCTATTATTGTTGAGCATTACAGAAGAAAATGAAAGAGTATGTTGATGAATACTCTGCCACAAACCAATCAATTAGAAAAATATCAAACAATAAATAAACATTTTGCCAAGGAAGGACCAATCACACTCATTGCGATGGTTTGCTTAAGAATGACTCCCACAGGCTCACATATTTAACAGCTTAGTCGTCAGAGAGTGGCACTCCTGAGAAAAATTAGATGTGGCCATGTTGGGGTTGGTGTGGCTTTGGTGGAGGAAATGTGTCACTGGGGGTGGGCTTTGAGATTTCAGAAGCCTAAGCCAGGCCAGTGGCTCTGTCTTTCTCTTCCTGCTGCCTGTGGATAGAAATGTAGAACTCTCAGCTATTTCTCCAGCACCATGCCTGTCTGCATGTCATCATACTTCTCACGATGACAATAATGAACTATACCTCTGAAACTTTAAGCAAGTCCCAATTAAATTCTTTTTTTATATGAATTGCTGTGGTCACCCTGTCCCTTTACAAGAATATAACATTGACTGAGACACCCATCTACTCATTAAACCATGACCGGCCCTTTACTTCTTCTCAACCATCTTGATGACATAAAATGAGGCATCATGTACTTACCCTTCAAAAAATCTGGTTTTAACTTTATTAATTGAGAGAACATCAAATGTAGTGTAGGGAAAGTTTATACAAACTTAAAATGTGCCAAATGCGGATAATTGTAACTTCGAGACTGAACACGGTGGGAACTTGATAGATTGCGCCAGGAGAAATTTTAATGATGGATAGGATTCTATGCTCAGGAAATGACAGGATGAACAGTGTGTGAGCCCAACAGGAAGCAAAGGTATCAGGCGGGCAAGCTGGGCTGCTCCTGAGACACCATTCCTATTTCTCCATTTGAAAGCACTCTTTTGTTGATGCTAGTATATATGAAGATTCAATGCAAGTGAGGGGCTCAACAGTGTCAATAACATTTACAAAGTGTCTACACAAAATACTGTGTGTGATTCTCAGTAGTGGAATTACCTTCTTCGTTTTATTCCTTCCGTGTTTTATGTGAGTCTTTGCTGCAGCAGACATTATTCCTTCCTTAAAGCCCAGATATTCATTTATCTGCTACCTGATCAAAAAGGTTGTTCATGCCTTGAAGGAGGAATCCAAACGCATCTTATTTGACTTGAAGTGAACTGAAGCCAGTAAGTACTAAATAATTATTTATAAATTTAGCTTATGGCATCATAGTATTTGAGGACTCTATGAGCTTTGACAGTGTCTACCCGGTGCCCATGGTTACCCCACCTCATCCCTACAACTAGCCCCAAATAGTTGATCATATTTTAATATTAATATAGTTCATCAATATATCTCACTTATTAAAATTATCTAATTACTAAAGTGAATACCTTAGAACCTTGTCATTCCAAGTCCATTAATTCCATTACCATAATATACCACTCTTGAATAGTTTATCGAAAACTGTTGATCTAGCTATCTAGTTTTTTTTTCTATTAACTGAGGCACATATAATTTCAAAAAAAAGTTCTTATTTAGCTATGCTTCATCACATCATATATGGATTCAAGTCAGTTGATGAGAATGTCCTGCATCTGATAAGTATTACTTGAGCACAAGGCATTTTCATATTATTCCATACCAAGTGGAAACTCTTGACAAATACAAGACTGGAGGGCAGCGGAGCCTTGTGCTAAAGGATGATTACTCAAACCAGAACCAGAGGGAAGCTACAGAAAGCCTAGGAAAGCTACAGAAAGCCTAGAGAAGCTACAGAAAGCCTAGAGAACTTCCCAAAAGGCACATTTGGAGGTGCTTGGTTGGAATTGACAAGTTTAGAAACCGTGATGATGAGTCTGTACGGGACCTGCAGAGAGCACATCGGACAGTCACGTGCCAGACTGAGCCCCACAGAAGACACCAGTCAGGACTGCAGGGCAGCAGAGTCAGAACCTGAGAGGATACTAAGAATGGAACACTTGGAAATTGGGAAGGAGAAGGACATTACTGACAGGTACCTGCATTTACCCCCCATTCTGAAGCAAACAATGCTCAGAATTTGCAAGTGGAGGTGGAGGGAGGTACCTGGTGCAGGTAATAGGTAATCAGACAAAGACATTGCTAGCTTTTAATCATGTTGTAAGCAGGTGGATTTCCCCACAGAACACAACTCTCTAATCCCAGGGACTTGTGACGATATTAGCATGGCTTTGTAACAAAGATGAGAAACTTCAAAATAGGCAACTCAGGTTGTCTGGAATTACTCAGGTGAACTCTGCTTAACCACATGAATGTTTAAAGCACTGGTTTTCAACCTTTCTAAAGCTGTAACCCTTTAATACATTTCCACATGTTGTGGTGACCCCCAATAATAAAATTAGTTCATTGCTACTTGGTAATTTTGCTACTCCTATAGATATTAATGTCCATATCTGGTACTCAGGACACATGATATGTGACCCCCAAAGGATTCATAATTCACAGGTTAAGAACCACTACTTTAAAAGCAGAGATTGCCCTCTGCTTGGAGAGCTTCCTAACTGAAGCAGAGAAAGTCAATTGTCAAGTGAGTTAACACATGAGAGCAATTTAACCTCCATTCCTGAATTTGAAGCTGAAGAAGGCCGCACATTAGGAGGTAGATCCTGTAGAAGCTGAAAACTAGATCTGTCCAGCAGCCAGACTTCCACTAGAAGCAGAAGCAGGTTCCATCTGAACTTCATCTTAGAGGCAGGCCCAGCTGCTATGCCATGTGTGTCTAGCAGAATCCCAGCTCCTCTGACACGCAGAACTGTGGGATAATAAATGTCTCTTTTAAGTCACTCAAATTGCAGCAATTTGTTTTAGCAAATGTAGGAGGCTTGTATTGGAAGCAAATCTGTAATTGTGGACACATGGATGTCTTAACGAGAGTTTTGGTTGCTGCCCTTTCACTTTCCTTTCTTCACTGCTGAAAAGATACTACATTCTCACAATACTGGAGAATTCAGAATATCTCAATCAGAGAGGGGACAGGATGGCCTTGGTGATCTCCTGGAACTTTCATTGAAGAACTCTGAAACAATCTCTTTTCCAATATTATGAATCCAAAAATTCAATAAAATATGTGTTTCTCCATGTGTGTGTGGGGGGGACATGAGTCGGTAGGTACACACAGTTTAATGTCTCTTTACAAAACCAAACAAAAAAACAGGGCACTAAGTTTCTACATTAAACTATTTTTGGTTAATAAATGTCTGTTTAGTTGCATAAAATTTCCTTGACAATTGTCATCAATTACAACTAATTTAGCCTCAAATTATAGTAATTTGAACTTTAGAAGAAAGTTGTAATAATAAGTAAATGTTTTGAGTGAACTGAAGTAAATACACACACACACACACACACACATACACACACACATACACACATACGCTCTCCAAGCTTTTTGAAATAGTGGCAACTAGCATAATTTTATTTATATGCAGTTAAAATTAGAACAATTTCAGAAAAGGGGAAAAGCTTTCTTGATAACTACTTATCTGCTCAGCCTGGAAGCTTGACATTTCTCATCTGAATTATCTTACTTAATAAGAAGAACTGTTTAAGTACTAGTAAACTATTCCCAGCAATGATAATGCTTCGTCTGAATGACAGTTTTAGAAGTGGATAAAGTGCCTATGATTTCACATTGTGTTTGTAGTTGCATTGCTACCATTTGGTGCTTTAGCTTGTGGGGGTGTGGTTTGTTTCTATGGGTATGAAGATCAATGTGGAGGGATCCTGGCATATTCCCTTCTTAAACACTGACTTTCACACTTAGCTTCTCAATTACAATCAATCATTAAAGGTGCTTGGGATGATGGAAGGGAAAATGTACTGCATAGACATTTTTTTCACTTGATTCAAAGTAATAGGGAGATGAATTTTCAAAATGCAATAGAGTGAAGTCATGCTTTGTTATGTATTTGTTCTATTAATAGCCTTACTCATATACCACCAAAGGGAAAGTTGATCTAATCTGGTTCTATATTAAGGGAGTATGATACTCGGTCAACTTTCTATTATCACATTTAATCTTGGTTGTAATGGCCAGTAATTTATCATCTTGAGAAGTTATTTAAGCTTACCTTGATCTTTAAAACGAAGACTGTCACTCTACTTCATGGTACCTGACTCATCATTCCCTCTAAGAATCACGCAAGATGAAGTGACATTGAAAAAGCACTTCAGACAAGCACTTGACGTGTAGAGCCACCCTCCTTCCCCTCATGCAGGCTCACAGTCTATGCTTTCCCTACCTCTCGCCAGCTGAGGTCCAAAAAGAGCAAACCATCCACAAAAAATTCATCGTCTTTAAGCTGGGCCCTGTCCTGAAAAGTGTAGCTAAATCTCATGCCAACTTTCTTCCACCATCGAGTGTATTGTGTTGTGAAATGGCCTTGTCCCTTGTTTCATCAGATCACAGCTGTCAGAGCAAATGCCATGTTACTGCAATGTTTCTAAGCATTTATTACTTAATAGTTATCTCCGAGAATAACAGCATGTTGATATTGAAATTTGGATGCACCAAAGAAAACCTAAGTTGCTGTAATATTGTTCCTCACTGCTGTATCCAACAGGTTAGCAGGCCCAGGTGCTTCCAAGGATTATCCTTTGGCCAACTCCCATATCAGCGTATGAGTGCTGGAATTAAAATACTCACTACCACATCTGGCATGATTTGCGTTCTGAGATAGGAAGTCACGTCCTTGCTTGTTCATCCAATACTTTACCCACTGAGCGGTCCAATTTTTATCTACAAATGACAAGTAACACCAAAATTAGAGGACTCATAATCCACAAAACTACAATGTTTTAGAAAACTCGGTAGAAAAGGGAAGTAAGGAGAGATTACTAAGTGGTGGATGTAACTCTTCAAGGACACTCTGATGTTAGGTTGGTAACACACACAATTGTTCTCTCAACCAAATGTCAGACTCAAGACCACATTGTTATCCACGCTTGTACCAGTCCTCGAGAATTTAGGTGGGGATGAGAATTTTAAAAAATCATCTTCTTCCGGGGATGTTGTGGGATCTTTATACACTGTGTGATGATGTGTCACTGTGACTGGTTTAATGAAGAGCTGAATGGCCAATAGCTAGGTAGGAAGAGGTGAGGCAGGACTTCTGGACAGGGCAGGAGAAAGGCATACAGGAGAAGACAGGAGATATGGTGCGGAGACAGGAGATATGGTGTGGAAACAGGAGGTGCAAGATAGAAGAGCAATAACACCACTTGATAGAACATAGATTAATATAAATGAGGTCATTTAAATTATAGGAGTCAGTTGAGGACAACTGACTTAAGCTAAAGGTCAAACTTTCATAATTAATAATAAGTCTCAGTGTTCTAAGTTCTGGGCAGGTGGTCCAATGAGAACTAGTACTATACAGGGAGGTTTTTCACTCTTTCTTGCTTTTTCCTAAACACAGAATTAATCCTGTGCATGCTTGGCAACTCCACTACTGAACAACATCTTTGGCCCTCTTTTTGTTTATTGTGATACAGGGTAACACTAAATTGACCAGCTGTCCTTGGGTTCTTTCTAGTTTCTGGGTGCTCCAGAACCTTTTCCCCCTAACAGCTGAGGTCTGAAATAAGTTTTACGAGTTTTAAAATGCCGTGTAATGAAGGACCCAATGGCTCTTGTGAATTCTCCGTGGACGTGACTTTTAGAGTTCCCATCAGGGACAAGACACAAGAAAGCCAAGAATGATAGCTTTTCATTAGTATCTGTCATCCCCAATTAAAATGCACTTCACTGTTAGAGACCAATGTTTCCCACACTCAGTGCTGATTTATAGCACAGCTGGAACATGGCTGTATCAACTCACACCTGTAACCGCAGTGCTGGGAAGGCTCAGACAGACAGATCCCTGAGGCTCACTGGCTGGCCAGTCTAACCTGTGTGGCGAGCCTCAGGCCAGTGAAAGGCAATGACTGAAAAAGTAGAGAGCACTTGAGGGATGGCACCAGAAGTTCTTAGAGCTACACACATACACACAAATATACACTCATGTGAATACACACACATAAATGAAGAAGTCATAGCTATAACTGTATTTCGAGGTGGAGACACTAGACAAAGTTAAATGAGAACCCTGGATGGTCCCTAATCTAGTATGATGGACATCTTGCTACAAAAGCTAAGACAGACAAGTACAGAGGGAACACTGCATGGGGAAATAAGAACGTGGATGACCTGAAAGCAGAGAAAATCTCTAAAGAACCCCTTCGGGCTATACCTGAATCCTGGAAGGCAGCCTCCAGAGCTCTGAGAAGATAACTGTCTAAGGATTGCGTATTAAAGAGGCCCTAGTGAGCTAATTCAGTAGGGGGTAAGATCCCATTCTGTCCCTGTGTCTTCTTCTAAAGCACTGGAAGATGTTGTTGGCATGTTATGAACAAGGCTTTTCCCACAATGGTGGTGTTCCTCCCAAGGAGACCTACTTTCCCATTGACAGAGGTTTACAACAAAGCAATAGACAGAACGGCTGTTAATATTTTCTCTGTCTGGAGAATATATAACTTAAATTCACCAGAGCTCAGGGGAGCAAATTGGATCCACAGACAAAGACTTGGGTGAGAACGTCTAGTTCTTATTATTATGCAATTTGTTTAGAAAGAAATAATATTAAAAATGTTCTGTCCTCATTTTCAGCCACCGGTTTGTAAAATAGTCCCCATTTTATTTGTTTTCATTAACTTCCTAATCCTCACAGGTAAATGAACTGAATTTAATCAGCTACATTTTTTACTTCCAACCTACTTGCTTTCTACTCTCATCTTGGGAGAAAATTTGTCAATAACAATCAATTCAAATGAACCATAAAGGCTTTCAACATTCATCTCAGAGAGAGTTCAGCAACCTCCTTTTCTTTACAGTCCTTATAATCAAATGCTGAATTTTATTTTGTTTTAGCCCAGATGCTATTATGGCATTGATGACATTGAAATAACTGCCCCAAGAGCTTTACATGAGTGGGATTTAAACAGGTACCGCCAACCTTGCGTGGGCACATTTAAGATTTTTTTATACAGTGGGATGGGGCAGAGTGACTTGTTCTGACAGGAAGACTTTCAAGGCCTGGATAAGTATCTGATGTTGGCAGATAAATTAGGCCAGGAGAATCTTATTCATATTTCTTTCCCTAAACCCTTTTACAATTTTCCCTCTTCAGAACTCATGAGACCACTCTAAATCAATATCCATGAACAGAAAAGAATTATACCTTGAAAGTAAGCAGTGGTCACTTTGAAAGCCACGGTGGTGCGCCACTGCAACTCCTTCCAGGAACAGTGCCTGGTGGGAGGACGTCTTCTGGCTGATATCCTGGAGGGACAGGTCCCTCAGGACCGAGACCAGTTTCCTGCCAGTACCCTCCTCTTCCTGCCTGCTCCAAGCTCATCACAGAGCACAGTGATACTGTTCATGTGGGACCCTTTGCCTGGTCAGGAAGTCCCACACTCTGCCTTTGCAGTGTCTCTTTCTCAGCAGAGACATCCATCCTCCCAAGGTTTTCTGTGAAAACAGATGTGTAACATATTCTCAACGCCCTCACTTCATTTTCAAAGCAGCTTCCCTCTGTACGGCTTCCATAAATGGTAAGGGTACCTCTTTGTCTGTAGTGAGGTGCATACTTCCTCCTCCATGTTCCATGCACTGATCTCAAAATCAGCGTGTTCTCATAGTTGGTCAGAAAACCTTATTCACTTCTTAGATGTTTCTTTCACATATTTTGTCTATATGTCATTAGCTCCCCGTTTCCCGAAAGCATTGATGTTTTGGAGCAGAAAGGTTGAAGATTGGAGGATTTCTGATTGCCAGTCAGAGTGTCTTTCTCCTGGGGGTGTCAGCACTAGAACAGCCATCTGCTTTAATGAAAATGAGAACAAGAAAAATACCAAGAAAAAAGAAAAGGGCCACATTATTCTGGCAGTTAAGCATGTGTCTAAACAATAAATTAAGATTTAAGAGAAGACATTCAAGGTCTTTTCCAGTCTTCTCTATTACATGACCCTGGCAGATGGTCAAACAAACTCAATAATTCAGTGACAGATATTTACTTCCTCATCAAGAGCACTCTAAAATGCTTTCAGTTCCCAGACAGTCTATTCATATAGCGTGTAGACATCTATCTGTTTCCATCATGAAATAATAGACCTGAATGTCAGACAGATATGGCCCAGATATTCTCTATAAGCTTCAATTTCTTTATCTGCAAAATGGAGATGATGAAATCTACGTTTTAGAGTATACGGAAGATTAAGTGAGATAATACATTTAAATACACAGTGATTTTCCTAAAAGGTGTTTGATAATTTGGTGTGCCCTAAAATAAAATATTCAATAATGATTCAAACTCACTCATTTGTGAATACTCTCATAAAATATTAATTGAATACCAGTCTTACTCCAAAATTTGGAATAAACTCTGATAATATAGCAAAGAAAAAAGCAATATATGTATATATTGCCTCAAAGAAAATATTGGATATATAAAATTGCTTTAACTTTAGCTAACATAAAAATATTGTGCTTGAAAGCACTCATTTGGTAAAAGGACACACATAATGACAGGCATCAAGAAGTCTGCTTTCTAGTGTACACAGAGAGGGAGGGGAGGGGGAGAGAGAGAGAGAGAGAGAGAGAGAGAGGGAGAGAGAGAGAGAGAGACTCCAAGCTGTTCCTTCTTACTTTGTTTAGCCAGCCTTTCATTGTTAAGAACATCACACAACACACTGGTTAACTTGGAAGGGAAAGGGTTTGTCTTGGATTGCGGTTCTCATCCAATGTCAGACTGCATCTATTGATAGTGTCCTTGGTGGCAGTATCCCCAAAAGGTACAGAGCATCATGTAGTGAGAGAAATGGGAGAGCAAGGGAATTCGGGGAGCACGAGCAAGTCTGAAAGAGAAATCATGTGGCAGAAGGGAAACAAGGGAGTGGGGGAGAAGCCAGCACCCACTCCACTTTGGAAGAAACTTACTTATTTCTGGAAAAACCAACATTAATTCCTTCATGAGTGTGGTAAGACAGGCTGTGTGCAAATAGTTGCGCCTCCAGATTTGTTGCTATAGTGAAGTGCCCAGAGGACAGTGAACCATCCCTTCTATGGAGGGAGGGCGCATGCTCTGTGCATTCTGCCCAGCTGGCCCTCAGCTCCTCCACAGAGAATACAGTTCATTTCGCCTCTCTCCATCCATCACTCTGAGTTTGCCTTTCTCTGCTCCTTTTCTTCTGATTTGAAAAATCTGCAAGCGGACAATGCCTGCTCACGTTTTCACTTCAAGCAGACATAGATTTGACCCCATCAGAATTTTCCAAATAAAGGCTCATTTTAGATCCTTGGCTCCATTGATGTGTCTGTTCATCTGCCAGATTCATCTGATAATCCAGATTTCAAAGCCTCAGTTGCGACATTCATGATCCTGAGGGACTCTTTCCTTTTACAGAACAGCATCTTAGGACTTCTTACACAAACGGTGGGTCAAAAGAGCACATCTTAAAGAATATTTGGTAGTCCTGTTAACTACACCACCCCAAGTCACACACCGAGTCCTCCTAAACACTATCAACATCTCTTTCTTAAATCTCTAGAAATTGGATGTTTCATTTTTAGTATATAATATATATTTTAATCATGAAGTCAGATTATTGGCATACCACACAGATACAGAGGATATTGCAAAATACCAAAGGGGTCTGTTCATTCTTTAAGGAAATTAGAATATATTATATTTCAATTTCTTCAGCTGTAACCAGAAACAGCTCATTGGTGTTTTCTACTATACAGAAAATGAAACAAATACAAAGTGTGTATATGTGTGTTTGTGTGTGTGCATGTGTGTGTATGTACCACAGGTTGAACAGAGGAGCGAGGAGCCTAAGAAGACTCGTTAGCTTGACTGTATTCATAACGCCATCTCCCTTCTCAGCCTCCTCTCCCCGCTGTCATAAGAGCCTCCTTTGGACAGTGCAGCTGGACAAAGGCCCTAGTCACAGGACTTTGTGCGCCAGGAAATGTTTCCTGTCTCCACACATTCACCAGCAGCTACAATGTCGGGGGCAGAAAGTAACGAGGTAGGCACTTGTCCCTCAAAGAAAGAAGAAATGTCACTCTCCCTCTTTGAATGGATGTGGTTGCTCTCAGTGTCTCTCTTGAAAGCGTCATTCTCTGAAGTACAAGCTCTGAAGCCAAGGCAGATGCACAAACTGGGAAGCTCTCCAAAGTCGGCACAGAGAAACGGGGTATTCAGCATTAGTGCCTTGGTTCCTCAGCCTCAGTCAGCCGGGCTGGCAGCAGTTCAAAGCAGACAGTTGCCCCAAGGCTGGGTAGGTAGGAGCTGAGCATTCTGACAGATACTTCTCTCCAGCTTCTCAGTTTGTAGTACAGATCAAGCTTCCTCTGACAGCTGCGCACATTTCACACAAGCAAAACGTCCCACTGCTGAGACGACAGCTTGAGTTTGTCTGGATAAGCGATACTCTGGGAAAGCGTGCAGTCTCTGGGAGCCTCGCTGGGCCACATTTACAAGGGAGAGATGCCTGAGCGATTGCCTTTGTGACTGATTCCGGCACAGGTGGAGGAAGACACTGCCTGTGTTAACCGCTTCGCCAATTTCCGTTGTGTTGCCTGACACTCCAGATCCCTGGGAAACCAACGAATAAATTATGCAGACAATGTGTCCCCTTGATAGAGTGCAGGGGGATAACAGGTGCATCATCCTTGCCATCGACAACAAAACATTTGCATATCTTAGAGGTTTCCTCCGTTTGAATTGTGATGTTCAGTGTTTTTCTTGTAAGAAATCGTTGACGCTGAGCAGCGACAGTGCCCCTTCATTTGGTCACTCACCATCTCCTCCTTTGTGCAGGTGGCTCTGACACTGGAGAGAGGCTGGCAGAGAAGAACTGTGGGAGATCTTAAGCACCTGTGTGGGGATGTACCCCAAGAAAGACAGTGAGATGCTTTGTCTGGTGGGAACTGCCTCTAAGGAAAGGCTTTGCGATTGGGAGGGTGGTAAAAGGTGGGGCTGAGTACCATGGTTGGTGCCCTTGTGGTGTGCCAGCAAGAGCTAGATAACATGATTCCTGAGCTCCTTTGTGTGGATTTCTCATTGTTTCAAGATTTCATAGTGTTTCAACATCATACTAGGAGTGTGTTGTTGCTGTTGGCTTTGTTTTTTTGTTGACCCAAGAGAGAAAAGAAATGTGTTGTAGTTGAAAAATGTTAGATTCTAATATTTTGAACAAAAATCCATCAGAAATTATCTTAATCCTCATTCACATAAACCTCCAGTTCTCTCTGCACACACACACACACACACACACAAACACGCACATGCACGCACACACACATACCATGCAACAGTAGTTCTCATCTTTACGAGCCTTTGTTTAGCTGGCCATATTTTTGTGCATGGCTTGGCCACTTGGGTTCTGCTTTTCCTCTGCGTGGCTTTGATTACACACATTCACCCCTGCTTCTATACCCTTACAACAGGACTTTGAATATCCCTCTTGAAGGAATGGAACCTGTTTATCCAGTTCTTGAATCTTGTTTGTTTCCTAACTCACCATAGACAACAGAAGCACACTGTGATGCTGCCTCATTAAGAGTCTAGGTTTCAAGTGGTCATGAGAGCTTCCACTCTGTCTTAGCTCTGGGCTTTTATGTGACAAAAAGCCCAGAATGGACCGTTAGAAGATGTCAGACTGCGGAGATAGCCCACTGGGAAGCACTTACTGAGCAGGTGTGTGGACGTGAGTTGGAATCCTCAGAACTCACATGGATGTGACCATAGCAGTTTGTCTGTAATCCTGGAGCACTGACAATGGAATAGGAGACAAGAGACAGAGGCAGGACATAGACTCCTGCAGTCAAGTCAGCCTGCACACACAGTGTCTGGCAGGATGCTCAGATCCTACTCACCCAGCCCTGGGACAACTATCTACCCTTTAGTGCAGCCAGCTAGGCTGACTGAGTCTAAGACAGAAACTTCTTGGGAGACCTCCCCCCCATCCACTCTAAAGAATCAGTGCTTTGTTCAGTTAAAGAAAACTAGAGTTAGAGCAAAGCGATGTTTACCCGTAACACTAACCTTTAGTCCCACTGGCTGTGAAGTCAGTGACGCTAACACTGGTGTACTTATTTTTATAGTTTTTACCTCTCTGCTTTGTTTGTTTCTCCCTAAGTATAGCCCACCCTGCCTTCTTTTATTGGAATTCCAACAAGCCTTGATTCCTCATTCAGAAATTCCTTGTCAGTCAACTTACCTGCTTGGTTATTTCCTCTAATGCAATTCTGACAGCTTCCAGATCTGTAACCTTGGAGAGTCTTTCCTGAGCGTGAGCTTGTTGATCTAACTGACTCCTGGGTGCGGCACATATACTTCAGTTCGTCTCACAGCGAGCCATGCCCTCTTTGTTCCTTTTAGTTAAAATGCCACTGACAACCATTCAAAACTCCCAAGCACCTTCCCTCTTCCCTGGCTCCTGACTTGGTTTTTGGTTCTCTGAGTTGTATGTCCTCATATATTGTTAGTAAGAGAATGTTCTCATAACCTGCTATGGGTTAAAGACTCCCTAATTTGATAAACATAATTCCAAAGATTTCTGACGCCATGACATCATTATCAACTTAAAGCTGAGGAAATCATCACATCTTTGAGTCATTGCTTGATCTTCACCCAAAATCTAAGTGTTTATACCGCATTAAAAGAGGAATATTTATCTGGGTTTTGTTTTTTAGTGGTGACTGCTGCCCTTTCTTATTTCCGAAGCAGCTCATGGAAACTAAAAGCTCTTCTGGTCAAAAATGTGCATGGTCAAGAAAGTGTGCTTTGGTGAGTTTTCGGAAAGCATACTGTCTGTGTGGCTTAGAGCCCTAGGAAGCCCACCATCCCTACATTTCAAGGGTCTGGCATTGAACTCTGGAAGAGGCAGCATAAGAAACCACTTTTCTCAACATACAGACCATCTGATTTCCTTGTGAATTACAGAGTTAGATATCATTGTTTCATAACTGAGGCAATGCAATCACTAAGAAGTTCCTCACTTTACCCAAGATCAGATATTCTTGGTGCTTATGTCTCAGCATCTGCATCCAAGACCCAGTCCCCCAGACTAGTATTCATGTCAGTTAGATGGCTCACAGGAAGTGCATTGTAAGCAATTTCAAAACTTTATGGAAAAGCCTATTGAATACTATGGGCCTGTAGGCTGAAGATTGATGCCCCAATGCTACAGAAGAACTTTAGGTGACTGTCTAGGCAGCGAGATGTCTCTGGCAGTTCTAGAGTTTTGGAAGTTATTTTCAATGCACTTCCTGTTTACTTAGGTAATATTATATTCTTCTGGAGTCTTTGATGGAGTAACTATAACTATAAATTTATAGTTATAGTTACAGTTCTCCTTAGTTATGATAAAATATAAAGTAGAAATAAATATTTTAACTGTAATTATTGCTTGATACCTGTTTTGTTACATGTAATTTTGCTATGTTAAAGTTAAAACTTTCCTTTTTGTTTAGACAGAAAAGGGGAGGTGATGTATGCTGTGAATGTTGTATTGCCATTGGTTAATAAAGAATCTGCTTTCAGCCAACGGCTTAACAGAGTAAAGAGATATAGAGAGAGCATAGGCAGAGTCAGTGAGAAACCATGTAGTGTCCATAGGAGACAGACACATCAGAAACTTGTTGATAAGCCCATAGCCACATGGAGATAGACAGATTAGTAGAAATGGGTTAATTTAAGGTATAAGAGTTAGCCAGAAATATGCTTAAGCTATTGGCCAAACATTATTGCAAATAATATAATTTCTGTGTGATTATTTCGAGTCAGAGTGGTTGGGAAATGAGCTAGTAACCTCTCCTAACAAGGAGGTATTTTAACAGATTATTTATGTAGGTGTATGCATTTTATATTTTTACATATATAAATATACAACATTTTATATTATGAAGTTAGGCTGTTGTTTTTTTTCATGTTTTAATATCTTTTAGTAAATTTTCTCTAAGTCAAATATTTAACTGGATTACTGTGCTCTAACACCTGAAGTACAATTCAGAAGACTATGCTGAACTGCTCTGCTCAGCTACTTTTAAATAATGGTTAGGAATGTTTCCTTAAAGGTCACTCACTATAGTGGAGGGGAATGGCTCTAAATCAGGATTAAAAGCTTTGGTGCGTTCAGAGTGGTTTCCCCTACTCAGAATTGATGACTTACTATTCCCTGAAGATTCCGTATCTAGAGGCAACAAGCACCGTCTTGCTGAGTTAAGATCCCAGGAAGGAACTAGATTAACTGCCCATTTCTAATGAGAAGAGAATAGTAACAACAGTGATTCTAATTATATCTGGACTTAAGAGCTCATTTCTTCCTAGGAGCTAAAGGGAAGGTCCGCATCTATGACATAGTTTATAGGACAAGTATAATTTGACAAGGGTTATACTGTAGGTCAATTTGATTAGAACCCCAAATGATTAGAAATCTGGATTTTTTTGTTCTCTATCTGATGCCCTTTGCTTTCTATTCCCCTGTTTTAAAAAGTGAGAATGAATTGTAGGTTACAGAATAGGGCATAAGGGAGAACTTTGTGAAAGCAGTATTTGCAAAGCATTGGAGTATAGATGTTAAGAAGCTTTGAAGCCTTCACTAGGTGTGTCTGAGTCATTGGTTAGGGTGTTTACTCAGGCAACGTAAAATAGGCTCATTTTCAAGGTTCCTTCCAGTAGTGTGATTCAGTATTTCTCTGTTAGTCTCACTTACACTTTTTCCTAGTAAAAGTCAGAACACTTGAATAAATAGGCATGAAAGCACACTGTTAGTAAAGGTGCTTCCTGATTGCTAGAGGAAGCATGAGTTGAATCATCACATTTGCCTCTCCATAGTGTGTTTGCCAAACTGTCATTCTTCCAATTTATTTCAACCACATCTCAGACTCTCACAGTCCTCTCCTCGATACCCTGCATGGCTCCTGTTCCAATAGAAAGCACAGGTAAGTCCTTGCTACTTTCCACTGGTTCTTGATGGTCTACAGAACCCCCTCCTTCCCTGTCTGTCACCCTCTTTTACCCTCTGTGTTCCAAGCCACATCTGCCTCTCTGTCATCAGTCTCCAGGGAACACTCCTGCCTCAGGGCCTTAGCAAGTTCTAATTGCCTTTCTCACATTACACCCATGGCTGTCAGCATCCCCATAACATCCTATGTAGAATGCCTGCCTTACTCTAAACTGCATCATTGAGCAGTGTATGCTCTTCTCTGCCATACTTCAGTATTTGCTTATTCACTTAGCCCGTTTCTGTCCTTATCTCCAGCAGCCTTTAGGAACTCCCACCTGCTGCAGCATCTGCTGCTCGTGGGAAAGCACCTTTGTGTTTTCTGTTCTGTGATGCATCTCTAGCACCCAAAATATTACCAGGAACATATTAGGTCTCAACAAAATGGTTTTGGCAAAAGAACTAAAATTTATTTGCTTAGAGGGAAAAGGACTGAAAATGACTCATGGGTGCTTTTTTAAAAAATATTTTTACTTTTCTAAGAGGTATGATTTATATAGGAGAGCATTCTATAGCTAGAAAACCAATATGTTGCCATTGCTAAAAGTTTGTTTAAAATTATACTTAATTTGAATTAAAGATGCATGACTCAAAATAATATGTGAAGAGGTAATGTATAAAAGAATCAAAACTGAATATCAATACCAATAAGTTACTAATTGAATCTCAATCATTTTAATGTTATTAAAACAATACACATTTCAAAATAATTCTGGAGAGAGTACATTATGTGGTAAAAATAATTTCTCTAAATATGATGCATAAAAACAAATTTTATCAATAAAAACTGGGAAATTGATTTTATAAATTGAAAAAATATACAATGTATAAAGAAAAAGAACAAAGTTTAATTTTTCACACAGCAGTACAAGATACATAATTTTAGGATGAAAACAGCTTTCAAAGATAAATACACTTAAACTTTCAAAGATAAGTATGTTCCTTAAATTTCACTTGTGAATAACATAATGTGGTGCAAACTTAAAGTCTATTGAGCTCTACCCAAGGACTTAGTCTCTCACAAGCAGCTTAAAGACAAAAGCATCCATGAGTTTTAAGAGTTCAGCTTTCTGCAGACATTATTTCTCCTTTAGTAGATTCACAGAGTGACAGCCACAACCGAACAAAACTTTCAGCTTTCTCCCTTACCAGAGGAGCTCTACCATCCTCTGACTTCCACAAGTTTTGCTTCTCGGAACTCAGCCGTAGCATGTTTGCTCTGTTGAAGGCTATATCCATTAGTCCCATGCAGACCTTGGCAAGTTTAGTTCCTCGCACATTACACATTGAGCTCAATCACTTTGACACTTTGCAAACTAGTGCGCAGGGAGATTTCAGTTTATGCACAACTTTTCCGAGAACAGCTGGATTCAGCAGACTCACTAATCAAGTACCTAGAATCAACTGCAAATTTGAGGGAACTTTCCAATTATCTAGGAAGTTTAGTTGGAGAAATGCTGAGAAGGACAGCTGAGGAGATGTGACCCTTTGGCAGTCCACTGAAAGTATCCCTGCTGATTAGTTTCCAGTTATTAATAAGTTATTGAGTTAGGGTGATTTAGATAGTAACTGAGTCATTTACCTGTTGTTGAAATTACATGATTTTTCAATGTGAAGGTAAAAATATTGTCTAAATTTTGCCAATTTAAGAGCTATCACCAGAAAAATATTTCTTTACACTCACTGTCTGCTAAACCCATCACAGAAAAAAAAAAATCCTGACATGTTATTATCATTAGATATGATGCCTTTCTATGACCTTCTCTGAGATAGTTACACAATTTCTCTTATGAACATACTCTGAAATATTTTTAAGATGCATATCAAGTATGCATAATTTTTCTGCCCAATTTTTTAAAACTGAGGATTTAATGTGATAAAAACTACACAAAAGCTCATTAGAAAAGGTCAAACAGGTTCAAGGAAATTAGTGCACTATGTTCCATGATTATAAAGCACACTACTAGATTTCTCTGTAATTATGCTTTTAATTCTAAATCGATTACATCGAGACTCCATATTAAACCCTGAATGATGACCAATTAAGAACTTCTTTAAATGGCATTGCCCTTCAAAATGAAATTAACACTAATGAAATAAGCTGCTTTCAATATTCTGAAATATATCTGATTAAATGATTACTACTGTGCTTACTTGGGGAAATCTGCATACCAACTGCTTTTAAATAGCCTTTCTTCTTCCATTTTCTTTTTTCACTCCTTTGGCAGAAGAGAAGGATGGAAAATCATACCTCTAAGAATAAATATCCTCCCTTTCATCGTGTTTTACTGAACCTTTGTTGTCTCCCAGTCTCATCAAAGGAAGATCTCTAACCTTGGTGATCCTTAATGTATTAATTAATGTCTGATTAATATTTCACTATGTGCATTGTGATAAAATAACACAAGAAGTAAATTGACAGGGTTTTATGTGACTCAAAGTTATGTCTACCACCTCAGGTTTAAACTCAGGTAACTGAATTAATTATTAGTTAGAGCCTGTTTTAGTAATGGCTCTATTGCTGCGAAGAGACACTATGACCAAGGCAACTCTTATAAAAGAAAGCATTTAATTGGGGGCTTATTTATAGTATCAGAAGTTAATCCATTATCATCATGGTGGCATGCAGCACCATGGCACTTGGGAAGACATGGTGTTGGAGAAGTATCTGAAGAGTTCTACGTATTTATCTGTAGACAGAGAAAGAGAGACTGTCTCTGGCAAGGACTTCTGACACTTCAAGGAAAGTGGTCTTCAACCTGTGGGTTGCGAACCTTAGGGTCCCTTATCAGATATCCTGTGTATCAAATAGATACGTTATGACTCAAAACAGCGGCAAAATTACAGTTAGGAAGTAGCAACAAAATAATTTTATTGTTGGGAGTTACCACAACATAAGAAACTGTATTAAAGGGCCAAAGCATTAGGAAAGTTGAGAACCACTGTGCTAAGCACACGGCCAAAGACATACTTTTTCCAATAACACTACACCCACTCCAACAGGATCATACCTCCTAATTATAGTTGGAATTTTCTTTGGGCCATCAACCAGCTTCTGAATAAAAACATGGTGACTTTTATTAATAATTAATTGTGAATACTCAACCTTAGCTTAGGCTTGTCCCACTAGCTCTTTTCACTTCATTTGTTTCTATTCATATATATTTTGCCTCAGAATTTTAAACCTTTCTTTTACTCTGTATGTTCTACTGTCCTGCATTCTCCATGTCTGTCTGTTTGGCCCCTGTGTCTTCCTAGAGTCTCTTTTTCTTTCTTTTTCCAACCTAAATACTTCTTCCTACTTACTAGCCCTGCCTGGAATTTCTACCTATTATCTCCTTCATTGGCTGTTCAGCTTTTTATTAGACCAATCAGGTGCCTTAGGAAGGCAAAGTAAGACAGCAACACATCTTTACATAATCAAACAAATGCATTACATCTTTGCATAGTTAAACAAATATTCTGCAATACCTAATCCTTATAATACTTTCAAATACATGAGCCTCTGAGGGCCATTCGTATCCAAACCACCACAGAACCATAGTCATTTTTAAATAAGATTCTTTTAAAGAGCTCACTTGTGTAACTGGCTAGTGATAATCTATCAGGGGCCTTGATTACCAGCCTCAGTACCCCCTCAGGGCTCAGAATTGGATGTTTATGGCAAGCAAGGATCTGAGGGGGAAAAAACCCTCAAATATTTTACCTCTGCATGTTCTTTGTTTTTTGTGTGAGGGGGAGAAAGTGAAGTGAAGGGCATGGAGAAGAATGATAAGAATAAGAGGAGGAATAGGGAAGAAAGAGAGTAAGGGGAAGAAGTAGAAGAAGTAGCAAGAAGAAGAAGAAGGGTAAGAGCTAATCTCCAGTAGGTTTCTAGTTTTTACAGACGAATTTGGAAAATTCCATAGGCAAGGACAATGATAATATTCATATAAAAACCACAAAAGGGGCAGGTAAAACCTAACAGTACTCCAGAACAGGTGACCTGACCTAGGAATGAGCTGGCATTCAAGGAAAAGTGCCTGACATTCCAAAGCATTAGATAAAGTTACTAAACATCCCTGAATCCTGATTCACCCATTCTCCTCATCTAATCTCTTTTGTGGTAGCCAGCTTTCAGGACACTCAGATTGGTTTGTTTGCAAAGGTGGGGCCTGCTGACTTCCTGCTCAGTGCCTGTCTACCACAGTTTCTATGTGGTCTGTTAGCAGGTAATGGTGGAATTGACTCTACATAAATTTGACTATTAGAACAAAGCATGAATGCCATCACTCCAAGGCCTCCTGGTGTAGGGGAATGGAGCAAGGTTACTCTGTTGCCTGTGCAGAAGTCAAACTGCTGAGGTGATTTGGGAATAAATCCCACTTCAAAGGGAAGAATCATGGCTTCATAAGGTTTCTACAGATATGACAGTGACTTTTCCAAAAGACAAGTGTTCCCGCAGTTGAACCAAACAGGTTATTCCATGTGGATGTGTACGTATACACTTCCTGTAGATCTTCCTATTGGTCTGTCAGCTATGTATTCACTGTAGAGTCTTGTGGGCTCCAACAATGATCTGGACATTAAAATGATTTTACTAGTTCCATATGCTGTGTCTCCACTGTGAGGATGTTAGAGTTCTCAGCAATACTATTTCCTTATCTAAAGAAATAAAGAAGCACTATTTTCTAGAATTACGCAGATCTAATTATACTCAAATGTGGAAGGATATTTTAAACCTTGAAATTGGTTTAGCTTTCCACAAGTGTAATCTTTTTCCATGTTTGTACTCTGATTTCATGAGAATAATCAATTCAGAAGATATATATTACTTGAATGTTGAATCACCTATTAACCAACTTTATTAAAGAAAATGGAGACACAAAAATAAATCCTATGTTTTAAGAACTTAAATACATGATCTTTAGCACACATTTTATTTATTTAGTTAAAAAATAAATTTATCTTGGGAAACACATTTTTTTTTCAAAAAACAAAGTCACTTAATTTTGTTTGTTTTGTGCAATAACCACAGAGTGAAACTAGACCTTTTGTAGTATGAAAAATAAAACACATCATCACTGTACCATTTTTTCTAAGCTGAGGAATATGACAATTTATATTATTACCTTCCATCCGCTTACTTTATGAACCTGAACTGCCCCATGGTACCCTGAGCCAGAAAGAAATTATTTCCAAATATTATGCTTGCATTTTGATCCTTTAGGTTAGCCATAAATGCTATATATAGCAAGTCTTTTCTCCTATAAACCCACCTGTCCTTGATAGAAAGTAAATGATTCTGTTGAAGGTCAGCATTAAATTCAACCAGACTTACCTTTTTATAAATCCCTGTACATTGCTTAGATAGTTAACTTTTTATCACCATGCAATAACTACTTTGGCCAAAGAATCTTTTTCTCACAGTTTGATTCATAATACTGCCACTGTAATGCAGTAAATGTTAGGATTTGGCCATCTGGACATTTTAAAACATGGCATCCAACCATGTTGGAGGAGGCCTCAGCTCGGTGTAGAACCTGATGCTCACCTTTGAATGCATGCTGCCAACCATTTGTCAAAAATGTACAGCCTGCACCCTGAAGTACATAGGGGTAAAATATGCATTTGTCATGCTTCTTAACTCTCAATTAGAAAAATGTCAGATTTGGTTATTTCATATTTTTATGGGCTTTGGAAACATAAGGAGGTCTTGGAATGGTCAGGAAGCTAAAAAATATATGGCAGTCAGTTAAATATGAGACAAGGAGACTCCTTGCAGTCCAATGAGTGACCATTGCTACTGTACTCAGTCTTTGGTGAAATAAAAGCAGAACCCAGTTTGTGGTGTACAGTGAAGTGGACAAGGAAACTCTTTGGAGTCAAATACAGCAGAGTAGGAAAAAGTGGTTTAAGTAAGAAAAGTGGTGTGAAGGATACAATGTCTTATCTAGACTGTTCACAAAAGCTTTCTTCAAAACCACCCTTAATAACATCACTTCAAAATAGGCCAGAGTGAAAACTGTATTACATTTCCAAACCTCTCAACTACCTGCTACCCCTGAACATCCAAGCACAGTCTCCCCTGAAGCTTCTTTGTGTGAGTCCATTTGGAACCAACTTTGCTGATGCAGTTTCAAAGCTCTGACTTACCAACCACAATGCCAAAGTGTTTGTCCCTGGGATTCTCACCCACACAAGATACAGGGTGTGGAAGGCGAACACAGGAGAGTCCTGTTAATTTACTTAAGAGGCCCTAAGTGCTAGCATGTGTGTCTGGGAAGGAGGAATGTCTTAATTCTTCTTTGTTTGATGGTTTTGTTCATTGCATGTCTGTCTTCGTGTCCACATCATAGGTTTTTGTCAGGGTGTCTTTACACTTCAGTATTCGTAGGCAAATAGTAAATGGCATATCACATAAAATTAAGCAGTTTTCAGTTCTGAAGTGACTATCAATGCCCATTAGCATTAGAATGTACCTGTGTACTATACTTATTGGGGATAAACTTCAAATCCAGGATTTGTGATGCTGTTCCTCTCAGAAAGCATTAAGATTTAAACAGACTACACAATGGAATTTTATTTAATGGAAGCAGACTGAAAGTCAAAAAAATGTTTGCTCATTATGATCTCAAATGTTAGATGCACATGCCAATAATGTGTGTAGAAAGACAAGATCTTTCTAAGAAATTTGATTCCTTGTGTAATTAATAGTTTTGTTTGTGTTACCCAGGACAAGCACTGATGACTAAAACAAACATCATTTTGTGACATTCTCTTTGATACACAATTGAAACTTGGAGTAAGGGAACCAGAGCTGTGTTTAATGGTCCTTAGAAATGATGTCATCACCATGCTGTTATTTAGTTTAGTTTGTTTGCTTTAATTCTGGAGGCCCAGAAGATGATTTAGTTACTAAGCATTTGCTGTGCCAGCATGAGGATCTAGCTAGGATCCTCAGCAAAGGTGAAAAGTCAGACACCAAAGGGCACTCCTGTAATCCAAGCACTGGAGAGGAAGGAACAGGAAATCGCTGGGATTTACTGTATAGCCAATATAGCTAATCACTGGGTTCTCAGCTCAGTGAGAGACTCTGGAGAGGAACTGAGGAAGACAAGACATCAACCTTTAGCCTCCACACTCCTCCCTCTCTCTCTCTCTCTCTCTCTCTCTCTCTCTCTCTCTCTCTGTCTCTCATACACATGTGTACATACACATGTGTACATGCACACGCACACACCCACACGCACACCTTTGTGCACACATGCACAAAATTACTTCTGCTTGGTTCCACTTTAAAGTTAACTGAAATTGTTCTGTCATGAAACCTGGAAGATACTTAAGCATAATATAAGGTTTTGTTTCCAGGTTTCTATTATGAGATATTTTGCCACATTCACATTTCATCTTGATTCTCAAGTTAAACTTTGATTATTCTTTTAGAAATATTAGTATCCTACATTAAATCATGCAAACTTCAGTGAGGCTACATAATAACAGATGAATTAAACTCTCTGGGAGCTTTGTTGCACTGATTCAGACTGTCGGCATTAGTGATTGCCTCCATTTGCCCCAATATTTCATCCTTTTGTTCTGTGGCATGGTAAGAAAGAACACTATCTCTGTAATGTATTCCAAAGTAGCTCATTATGGGCGACAAGGAAGCAGGGGTGTTCTTCCATGACAGCAACACTAAATCTAATAGTCCCTACTCTGCAAGTAGTACATATGTTTGTTACTTAATTTATTAAAAATATATTACCTAAAGCCAGTTAACTGGGTAATACAATTATTTAATCTCATAATATATAATGTTTTGAACATCTGTCATTAGCTTTCCTCTGAAGCAAATTCTAATTTTCATTTTAACTATTCTTTTCTAATTTGGACTTTGAAGGTCAACAGAACATTTCAGTAGAAGAATCATTAAATATAGATTTGACTCATAGTCTCACGGATTAATAAGGTGACTTTGACTTTATATTTTATATTGCTATGCCATTTTTACTATTCAGTGTTTACTAAGGCTATGAAATGTTCGTGGTACCTGTGATGTGCTATGAATATAGACATTTTTCTTTCCGAAAGAACTTTGAGATTCTTAGACATTACCTATTCTATTTTGCTTGCTTAGTTTTCTATGTGTTCATCATGAAATTACTCCAAAACTTCCCCCAAATTATCCAAATATAATTTAAAGATAATAGATAATATATGAACTACTCAGTCAATTTTATTCTAATTTCACAAAGTAGTTAATAGTAGTTAATTTTTAATTTCATTCATCTAAGACCTGCTCCACAAGTCAACTGAGGAAATGTAATCTAGATCTGGTAATTCATGTAGCCTGCTCTCCTGGAAGCTCGCCTTTCTAAAAGAACTTGTCACTTTCCCGGCTTCCCTTTGTAATAAACATCTCCATAATCTATGCCTTCTCTCTTGACTTACTCCCTCCTTTAATGGAATATAGTCTTGGTGTGCCAGAAAGAGTATTTTTGAGGTATTTACTTATGCATATATAAGTCTTTGTGTATACTTATGCATATATAAGTACATATACTTATGCATATATAAGTCTTTGTGCATATCATATATTTATATATATAAAACACATGGTAATAACTATATATACTAGATATATATGTATTCACTGCTAATTCTATGTAAGTGTATTGGTTTCTTTTCTCATTAAATTTGACAAAAAAAAAAAAACCAGTAGTAACAGAAGGAAGGAAAGCTATAGTTTGCTAACAGATTTAAATATGTTGATCCATCATGGTGGAGAAGGTATGGAGGGGAGAGCGGGTCCGTGGCACAAGGTCATGTGATGCAGAGGAGGCGGCTGATATATAAGCATATCAAGAATCCAAGAGTGTGTATGACTATGAGAGTAACCCCCAGGACCCACCCCTGTGGGCTGCTTTAGTTGCTTGTCCCTATGTTCATAGGGTTCTACAGCTTCCCAAAACAGTTTCACCTGGAGGAGAACAAAGCTTCAGATAAGCCCACTCAATAACTTTCTTATTAATTTGACATCTAATTCCTCTTATTCTGTTTTGCAGTTAGAGATACTTGGGCACAAACCTTCTCTGATTGTCTCTTTAATTTTCTTATCTTTTTTTCTCCCCCTTTCCATATTTACCACAACAAAAAACCCACTTCTGGAATATTTCTTTATTTTCTGACACTTCTAAATTAATGCTTTCTTTACATGTTAATATTTTGATACACAAAAAGTGATCTTTCCCTTAAATATCCTCTTCAATGAATAATTTTCAATAAAGGATTTATTTTTAATTACGTGGGGGAGATGCAGAGGGATATGCATGTGGGCATCAGAAGAAGTGAGGAGAGTGTGTCAGATGCCCGGGAGCTAAAGAGCCTGACCAATGTAGGTGCTGGGATCAGAATTCCGGTCCTCTGGAAGAACAGTAAGCACTCTAAAGGCTTTTTATGCTTGCTGTGCTCCAGGTCCTATGGCTTCCTTCACAGAGGGTGTAAACTTGGCTTGACTTTCTTGCCCTGCCAGCCAGCTTTCATAAGGCTGGAAGGTGCTGCATCAGATACCAGGAGAAAAAAAATAACAGTTTTAACCATCTGTGAATTTTTCAAGCTACACTAATAATGGCCTGGCAAGATTTTTCCATTGGTACAATGGACATGAATATTACAGGAATAGCCAGCCACTTTCTGATTGGATGTAAAGTCCCGGCTAGGTCATAGTCCTAGGGGACAATTTAATACTATTAGCCATGTAAATTAATGTAATAATGAACTGTCCCAAGTTCTTAATTTTATATCCATAGATACAGTATGTCACGTAACTCTCACCAGAGAAGCTTCTTTTTGCATGGCAATTAATGCAGAGACTCACAACGGGCTGACATGCAAACTCTGGGATTGCAGAATGCTCAGTTCCAAATAAGATAGCTATATCATGCTCCATCTCCTA
The DNA here is from genome assembly GCF_037038515.1 of Microtus pennsylvanicus. NCBI lineage: Eukaryota > Metazoa > Chordata > Mammalia > Rodentia > Cricetidae > Microtus > Microtus pennsylvanicus. Next base: position 19,640,494 of record NC_134583.1, read on the forward strand.
TAAGACTGATCGATCATTGTGGAAGGGGAGGATGGAAGGAATGTAAGAACCAGAGGTTGTAGACGTGTACAGTGAAGCGGTCTTTGTGGTAAGAAAAGTACCACATGAATTCAGAATAGCTGTGGCTGCACACAAAAGCAAGCCAACAAAATCTCAGCATGGATAGGAAAGGGTTCAGAAATCCCAGGCTGATCTGAAATCCGTTGGCACTTGGTGGTTGCTGGGGAGAGTCAGTTTTCTTCAGGGATATGGACCCTGAGAGGCTACTATGATACGGTAGATGGTTCTATGCCCATGCACATACAGGTATCACTAAGTAGACTCAGCGGGTTTTTTAAAATTAGCACTTGATGTTTGGAGGGAAAGTAGGGTAGATAGAGGAATTAGAAGAATTATAGTAGAGGAGGAATACACACACACATATGTGCTTGGGTGTGTGTATATATACATTATATTATACACACACACACACACACATATATATATATATATATATTACAAGAGGAATTAGAGCAGACAGAAAAGGGGATTAATTTGATCAAAAGATATGTGCATGTATGAAATTCTCAAATCTTTTTTATTGATTTATTGAGCTCTACAGTTTTTTCTGCTCCCCTCCCTGCTTCTCCCTTTTCCTTCAACCCTCCCTCAAGGTCCCCATACTCCCAATTCACTCAAGAGATCTTGAATTTTTCTAATTTCCATGTAGATCTATGTAAGTCTCTCTTAGTGCCCTCATTGTTGTCTAAGTTCTCTAGGATTGTGGTTCGTAGGCTGGTTTTCTTTGCTTTATGTTTAAAAACCACTTAATGAGTGAGTACATGTGATAATGGTCTTTCTGCAAATCTTTAAAAAAAAACAGGCCAAACAAAGAAGGGGCTTCTCTAGTAATGAACTTGGAGGGGGGAAGTGGAGGGATCAGGACGACAGGAGAGAGTAGGAAATGGATTTGGCATGTAAAATGAGAAAAAATAGCGTCTTAAAAAATAAATTAAAAAACGGGATAATGAGAAGAATGCAAGAAGGTATAGTCGCTACAGTCCCAGTCCTTTACGAAAGGAAAGTCTAAATATGAATTCAAGTCTACTCTTCCTGACAAAGGTTCTTAACCAATGAGAAGGCTTACTTGATGAGGAGACCAATGATTTGGTCCAGTGGAATGAATCACTTTAAGAATCACTCTTGTCCCATGAATATCTAGGACAATTCATAGCCACGAGACATCACTTTTATAGATGGTAATAATCCTTATGCTAAGGGATGTGTAAGTTGATTTAATATTCTAAAATCTCTGCAAGCCTGTAATATCCTGGACAAATTTCCTCTCCTGTTTATTTTTAGTTTTGTTAAATATATTCTAGTCGGATGACAAACCACTTGTTGCCATGCCTTATGGCCTGAGTTTGATCCTCGTTGGTATTTACCTGGTAGAAGCAGAAAACCAACTCATGCAAAATTGTTCTCTGATATTCATTTATTTTATTATGACCTTCCCATGCACTCAAGGGTTGATACCCCTGCTTCAAATGAACAAATAACATAATAAAAATTAAAACATATAAGAGTTTGCTTTATATTGCTTTATTGTTTTTTCAGTTGCATTATCATCAAAGAATTCTAAAATTTATTCATTCATGGTTCAGGGAGCATAGAGAGGTTAATGAGAAGAAAATCCAAACAGAAACCCTGAATAATCATCTAGCTTTAAACACTTGCTACAATTACTGAGGTATTTACTGTAAGAGCCCCTTTGAGACATCATTGGATCTAGTGATTGAGTTTTCAGGAACAGGAATTTTTATGAAATAAACATCCTGTGTAGAACAATTAGCAGACGCTCTTTCTGGAGACCCATGGCCTTTGTAGGAAATTATTCTTTAGTTATTTGTCAAAATTTTCCTCCACTTATGGGCTTTGCTTTCCAATGAGATTTCCTTGCATATTCTGAACTATTCTGAATTTCTTACCTGTGCTTTCTATCTTTTTACAGCTTTTTTTCTTCTCTACTTTTACATTTGTAAATATTATACCAACAAAATCTGCTGATCTTTTTATTTGCAAGTTTATATCCTTGTTTTATCTTTTGTATTAATAACATCATGGTTTGGGTTTGTGCACATTACTAACTCTTTCCTGACATTCTGTCCCTCTTGTTATTTCCCTTTCCCTTCCTATTTATGTATGTATGTATGTATGTATGTATGTATTTATTTATTTATTTTCTTCCTATCTGTCTGTCTTTCTTTTTCGGCAACAGCATCTCATTATATTTTTGAGGCTGATCTGAAGCCCCATATTTAGGATAAGATGTCCTTGTGTTTAAAGATATCTCTTTGAGTCCTGAGCACTGTAATTCCAAGCTTATACCATTGTGCCCAGTCTATAATCTATTAGGTTTCTTCTTGCTGCCTGATACAACCTCCTGTTTGCTTACTTTTGCCTGTTCATTTGTTTCTATCTCTATCTTGAGTGCCTCCCACAGATTTTCCATCTTTAGCTCACTATTCAAACTTAATTTATGAGTAAGAGATTTTAAACCTGATTGGCTTTGTTGTACACATGAGGGGCTTTGCAACTCTGAGCTACATTGTTAAATTTCTGGGGGAATAGCAGGAGTCAGGATTTTTGTCTTACTGTTTAGGAGATCAAATTCCCCAGCAAAGAATCTTTCCGTTTCTATCTACGGGAGAGTTATCTGGGGGCAGGAGGGTCTGAGAAGAAGCTGGGGCCTTTATGTTAGGTATTTATTTGGGACCTGATCATAGTCCAGTGTGACCATTGTGGTATGCATCTCCTTTTTAAAATGCTTGCTTTTTCCTCTGGTGAACACATTTCCAGGCTTGTGGGAAGGAAAGGCAGAACAGCAAAGAAATGAGGATATCAGAGTGTGATGGTTGCTAAGCAGCCTCTCTATTCTCTAGAAGTAGAGAATGCTTTCTGTGATTCTGCAAGCGTAACTTGGATTTCCCACAGCTTTTCCATCTGTCACCTGTTCCTAACTTTTACAATTGTGAGCCCTCTTCCATCCATTTCTCTGAACCCCCTTGTGATTGTCTTTGGATTCTATCCTTTTACAAGTATTTACTGAATATGTTTTCAGAGCCCTGTCTTGAGAAGACACTGTATGGTACAATTTTCACTTTTGACTCCCACAGCATTTAACAATGTTCTGCATGTAGCAGACACAAAACTGGTATTTGTAGTATTGAATAGATGGGTGCTTTGAGTACATCAAAGATATATAATGGATCATACATCACATAGTACAGACATTTTTATTTAGCAAACTCAATGCTACTTTCTTCCTTCTGCTAATGCAGCAATACATAGTCTTGTGAATTAAAATAATATCTATATGAAGATGAAGTTCACAATAATTCAGATGGGCATTGTATTTTTTCTATATTCTGATCTATTCAATAAATACTAATTGAGGAACCACGATGTTATTAATAATCATTGTTTGTATTTTATCACAAAATGTGCCTATTATAAAATGCAAATAATTCATTTAGTAGGAATGCTTTCTTTATGAATGTTTATTAGTTGAGATTTGTTACTTCCCAAATCAATAGTGGATCGAAGTAAACATTTATTCAGCTTATGTATATCATTAAACACAACTTTGATATGTAGAGTATCTCATTTTGTTTAAATGAAATAATGCAAATGTAGTTTTAGTTTATTCCTTCTGTAGAAAACTTTATCAGATTTCTAAGGAAGCAAGAATATAATTAAAATGTATTAGAAATTTGGCTAGAATTAGGTTACTATTATTAATATTTCTTTCAACCAGAATTATATCTAAAGCCACTAGATTTCAATAAATCAGACTTAGTTTTTTCTAGATAATATAGTATTTCCTAGTGGTATATTAGATATTTTTACTTGACTATTTGATCTGCAGCCCATGTACCAGCATATATATATAATATATATATATATGAGTGTGTGTGTGTGTATGTATATATATACTATATGTATTATTAGTAAAATTATATAGTTTATATATATGTAAACTATATAATTTTCCATAGATATTTCCTTTTTCCATTTTAGGAGCAAATCAATTCCTTGTAAAATAGGGCATTCCTTTATAAACATTTGTACGGACTATACTTGTATTTCATTGATGAAAAACAAAGTATGTGTTTCAATTCTGACAGAATTATTAAAAACCGAATGTCTACATAAAAGTTAGCAGCATATTTAACAGATGTACATAAGTATATTACTTGTATTTATTCATTGTTTCTGTGTATGACAACATGCATGTGGAAATCAGAGCACAATATCTAAGAGTCTGTTTGCTCCTTCTACCATACAGATTCCAGGTATTGAATTCAGGTCACCAGGCTTGGCAAGCAACTCCATTTACTTGCTCTGAGTCATTTTTCCTACCCTAATATACACATATTTTTTAAATAAAATAATATACTAGTATACATAGTTCAAAACTAGAGAAGACTCCTTTCTTTGATTGTAAGTATTTAGCACTTTATGATTCTTTTGTCATATGTATATATGCATTAATTGGAAATAAAATAACTGTTGTTTACTAAATACCTTCTATATGCTCGATATCTAAAATTTATTTTATTTCTATTTAAAAGTATGAGTGTGTGTCTCTCTGCATGTTCATGTGGACATGTGCAGGTACACACAGAGGTAGAAGTATACTGTGACCATATGTGGGTTTTGCTATCTAACCTCGGGTTGTCTCCAAGATCAGGAAGCGTGCTTAACCTCTAAACCATCGCTCCATATGTTTTTTTAAAGCATGGAACTCATTTGATGTTGATGGCATGTGCATGGGTAAAGAGTCATTCACCAGAACATGGGTACAGACCTGGGACAGCATTCCTAAAGAAAAATGATGATTCCCCTCCCTAAGCAGCCATGACTGAAATAGCTCCTTGGCTATGTGTGTGGGTTTCATGAATTTCCCCATTCATATGGAAATTTTGAGTGGTTTGATCTTAGTTGGTCTTGTGCACACAGGCTCAACTGCTGTGAGTTCCTGTGTATGAAGGCCCTAGCATATCCAGAACATAGTGATTCACAGTAGTCCTCGGCAACCTCTGACCTTACAGTCTCACCTCCTCTTCTTCACTCATGATCCTCGTGAAGAAATGGTGGTGTCCCATTGAGGCCTTGTCATTCCTTACTCTCTCAGATTGCCTTTAAAAATCAGGTTTACTTGATGATAAGCTATTAAAGGCAAATTATTTAAACTCACGACGGCCAAGCATATTAAAATGTAACTGGGGACAATGAAACTGTAGTCTCAGTTTGCAAGTAGGAACATAAAAACTGGAAACTTGTCAGGGTTGGTGTTTTGATAACTTAGTGTAGTGGTCTAAATAAAAATGGCATATGATATGTATATACATATATATACATACACACACACACACACACACACACACACACACACACACACACACACACACACACACATATATATATAGTCACCAAGGAGTGGAACTGTTTGAAAGGATTATAAGGAATAGGAGGTCCGGCCTTGTTGGAGTGGGTGTGGCCTTGGTGGAGGAAGTATGTCATGGAGGGTCGCCTTTGAAGTCTCAAAAGCTGTGGCAGACCGAGATATTCTCTCTCCCTTTCCTCCTCCTCCTCCTCTGCCTCCTCCTTCTCTTCCTCTTCCTCCTCCTCCTTTTCCTCCTCCCCCTCTTCCTCTTCTTCTTCTTCTTCTTCTTCTTCTTCTTCTTCTTCTTCTTCTTCTTCTTCTTCTTCTTCTTTTTCTTCTCCTTCTTTCTCCCTCTCACTATCTCTCTGAAGGCGTAAGTCACAAACAATGCCACACCAATTTGGGATTATGATTAATAGGGTGATATTTATTTAAAGGGGAAAAACTTACAGATCACTTTCCCAGGCAACAGCCCTCTACGCAACCAGGAGTCTAGTCACCAGCGGAGCAGGAAGTGAAGAGAGAGAGGAGAGGGAAGTGGCTGCTTTTTTAAAGGGAGAGAGACCACGCCCCAATGGGCTGGTATCTCAGCGGCTATTGGCTGGAGGAGTGGGAGGACCTCCCGCAACATCTCTCTTCCTCCCTTCCTCCTCCTCCTCCTCCTCCTTTTTTTAAAGGCTATGAGTGTAGGCTACTGATGGATGTCTGAAATTGCAGAGTTCCTAAAGCTACATTTCCTATGCTTCCCACCTGCATTTGGCTTGTGAGAAGGCAGAAAATGGCTACAAAGATATGAAGGATGATTTTCACCCTGGGAAAGACAGAGTGGTGTAAAATTGTGTGATGGTCTCCTCCTCCTCCTCCTCCTCCTCCTTCTTCTTCTTTCTCTATCTATCTATCTATCTATCTATCTATCTATCTATCTATCTATCTATCTATCTATCTTTCTCTTTCTCTTTATGCAATTACAGTGCTGTCATGCTCCTACCTGGCCCTTGCCATGATAATAATGGATGAACCCTCTGGAACTGTAAGCATGCCAATTAAATTCTTTCTTCTATCAGAGTTGCCTTGGTTGTAGTATCTCTTCACAGCAATAGAGCAGTACACAGGACACTCAGCATCGTACCTTATGAGGTGCATGGTCCCTTTGGATTGTTGTGAGCCTTAAGCCACAACAATTAAATTCTATGGGGAGCTAAGAACTGGGGCTGGCCCACTTGAAGTGCTACATCTGACTTCCTCATCTTTGTTGTTATGTTATCATGACAACATCTAGAAGGAAATAATAATGCTGTTTTCACAGATTTGAATAAGCTTATTTATCCGGGCATGGTTGAACAGTCCTACAATTTCAACTATTTAAGAGGCTGGGGCTAAAGGGTTGCAATTTCAAGGCCAGTTTGTAAAACTTAGTGAGATCCTGGTGAAAAATAAAAAGGAAAAACATAAAGAGAGGGCCGAAGATATTGCTCAGTGGTGCGGTGATTACCTAACGCGTTTGGAGCCCTAGGTTCAATCTCTAATACAGCAAAAGTACTAAATGAATAAATAAATGATAAACACACATAAAGAAACCTGTTTTTTTTTTCATTCCAAATTTTCCTCTTCTATGGTTATAATGACAGGAGTTTAGTTCTCTCCTAACATAGTCACAAGATAATGTAACAGGATTGCCTTTATGTCAATAGATGCTCCATAAGGACCTGAAGGCAACATCATCCTCTCCAAGCAAAGCCCTGGTCCACACAGATTTTCAACAGCCTCCCTTTATATGGTATAACAAAGAGTCTGTCAGCATAGGTTTAATGGAAAAACCGAGAAGCAACATATAGCCAAAGGCTGGGTACACTTTCTACTGTGGGGCTGCCATTGGTTGAAAATCTTGTTTCTTCACCCCAAAATGGGGACAGTGTTACCCAGAAATGTTTTGTCAAACTGACTGAATGGCATCTTCTTCCTAGGTCTCTATTTCCAGTGTGTTTCTATGAGAATTGCACACTCAGCCAATGGCCATCCTCATAAACGAACACTTTGTCAGTTCTCTTTGGTCAAGGACACACAGATACCATGGTTCCTTGCCAGGGTCCACAAACAGGGAAGACTCATACTGCATATACTTCTTTATCAGAGAATAGTTTTAGAAACCACATCTGAATGTATGTGAAAGTGCTCTGTCAATCACCAGACACTACATAGCAACACAGGATGGGGATAATTTACCCCTCCAGGACTCCGATCCATCTGCAGGGTTGGTAGATTACCCTTTTCTGGTAATGGATTAATGGCAGATGTGCAGCATTAGGACCTGCATGGCTCATTAACCCAGGACACCAGTATCATAGTTATAAAAGTGAACAACTTTATGGAACACATATTAGCAAGAACATTAACAAAAATGATCGGGATTTAATGTTTCCTAATGGGCCATTATAATTTTTTTTGTTCGTGAAGTAGATTAAAAAATACATGAGTCTGTGGCTTAGAGATTAATATTGTTCTAAAGAGCCAGTGTCAGGATGTTTATATACACATGGAGACTTTCCCCCTTTGGCCTGGAAACTAGGATTCAGAGAAAAACAGCTGTTTGAAATCATTTCTCAAGAAACCCAACCAAAATTTACCATCCTGCCATCAAAGATGTATCTGATTGAGTAAATGAATTAGGAGTTCACAGCAACAGTAGAATTATTCAATGCTTCCTTAAGAATTACTGTAGAAAGAACTTTACATAGTGGTTCTCACCTAGAAACCCAGCTTTGGGAAGCTGAGCGGGAGGACTGCCATGGTTTCAAGGCTAGGTAATAACTACCACAGCAGCCAGAGAAATGTAGCAACAAAATAGCTCATCTATATCACCCTCTTCAAGACTCAAGCTACTTCCCAGAAGAGTCAGGAAAAACATATAAGTGCCAAAAGATGGAATGGGAGTGCCAAGAACCAGTATCTTCAGGATATCACAAGTCCATTGCACCCACAAACTACTATGAAAGACCTGAAGGATTATGGGCAGGTTTTGGGTCCTGGGAAAAGAAGAGAAGTTTTTCTCAGGTGTAGCCACTGATAAATTTTCCATCTTCCCTCCATACTCAAACAAGCAGCCACAGTTGAACTCAGTGGGTCCAAAACAGAGCATCAAAGTAGGAGGAGCTTGTTAAGAAGGACTACAATGGGGGAGGAGGGAGGAGGAAAGGTGACTGAGGGAATGAAATTCCCCAAGCTCAGGTTACATATATGTGAAATGTAAATAATATAAAAAATGTACAAACCTCACTGTGGTGAAATAGCAAATGATATACAGGTAACTATGAATTTTACCACAAATGCAGATTTAACCAAGGCTGAAAATAGTTCCATATTCAAAATGGGAAGTGTAAGTTATGATAACTAATTCAGTTGCATGGCTTTAATTTGTTTCAAATATGTTTATATGTGAATATAAAAAGTGAGCTTCATGTTTTTAAACATAAAGCAAAGAAAACCAACCAACAAATCACAATCCCAGAAAACCTAAACAACAATGAGGACCCTACGAGAGACATACATGGATCAAATCTACCTGGGAAGTAGAAAAAAACAAGATCTCCTGAGTAAATTGGGAGCATGGGGACCTGGGAAGAGGGCTGAAGGGGAGGGGAGAGGCAGGGAGGGGAGCTGAGAAAATGTAGAACTCAATAAAAATCAATAAAAAAGTGAGATTCATTATAGAATAACAAACCTTTACAATTTATTGCACAAAACAGTTTACCTCTAAACCTTCACGGTAGCAAATTAGATACAAAATTATGCATGAAAGAATATAGCACCTAACTTCTCAGTGCTGGTCTTCTGTAGATTGTTTCTTTGTTCCCTTCAGTTGTGGTCATGGATTTTCTCAGTGAGCATCGCATACTTTAAGTAAAGCAACCTCAGCAAGGAGGCTGTGGTAATGGAAGGACCTTTTTTTTTGTCATGCCCTTCTGGAGCTGTAAAGCTGCCTGCAATTACTGTTAAGTAGCTCCCTGGTACTTTATCTCTGGCATGAATGATCCCAAAGGGATGCTGGCTTTATTGACTAAATTCCAAGAAATACAGTCAAATCAGTTTGTTGAGTTTTACACATTTTAATATGATTTGCTTAATCCATGTAATGTTTTTCCTTAATACAATAAGCCAATTTGTCTGTTTAAACATGCTGCTATTACCATGAATATTATTCATTTTAGCATGTGGTTGAAAATATTTGATTTGGTGAACCATTTTTCAAAGTAGCTTAATGAAACAAGAGGGAACAGATGACTTTATCCTCTGACACCAACCCTACTTCATTTGAGTGTCAACTGAAGCAAGCATACCTATATTTAGTCATTTTCTTTTCTTTCCTTTTGATTATTTTATATGAAGTGTCACCTTTAAATGCTCATGTCTGTTTTCTCATGTTCAATTTTAGTTTAAAGTTTATGATTAAGCCTTTGAAATACATGGATTTGAGCATGTGTAGATTTGAGCAAATGTAGATTTTATTGACTTTAGTTGAGAAAAAAATCACCAACAGAAACTCATTATATGCTTGCCAGACACACATGCACACAAAGACGAACTCAAGTTGGGTCTTGGTAACTGTAACAACAGTGAGAAAGACAGGGAAGAAAGAGAGAAGTAATGGTTTGACACAGGAGGTTCCAGGAATCAAAAGAACACAACTCTGCTGGTGATCATAGTTTCCCTATAGACCAGTGTTCTGCTTCTTTCTATACTAGGATTCTAATTATTCAGGTGAATAATTATTTTAACAAATCAGAATTCATGGTAGCAGACAAACGGCAAGCATATTAATAAGGAAAGGCTGGATTAATGTTAATGACCAGGTCAGGTCAGGAACATTAGATATATGCATTAGGGGACACAATGAATCGATGAAATCACTCTTACCTCATAAGTATACAAAGACTAGAGTAGAATATCTTGACTACTTCATGGGTAAATATTCAGCATAAGATGGTCTTCAGAATATAAAAAGTCAGATCCTTCATCAGAAATCTAAGAACCTCAACAACAACCCTACTGCTAAAATAGGTCAGTCTCCTTTCCGCTGGTGCTGTTTCCTTCTATCTGCCATCTCCTTATGTCAAACAGGAGTCTGGTTAGCTTCTCTCAGGAACTAGCTTTGAAGATTGCAATCCTGCCTAAGAACCCTTGCAACATCTGGGATGAGTTGGCCCTGTGAATGACTGTTCAGCAATCAGCTGGGATCATGTTTTGCCTTTCCTCTACTATTTCCTTGACTATTATTTCAATTGATTGTCAGAAAAATAGCAGCAAACACTCCATCTGTGTCATGCTTTGTCAGACAAATAAGTCTCTGCCCTCACTGATGCAAATGCGCTCTGCTCCTCTGATCATCTGTGTGCATTATCATCAGATGTGAGAATTTACTTGGGTTTGGAGAAGTAGCTCAGTGGTTAAAAACACTTGGTGCTCTTGCAGAAGACCTGGTTCACTTCCCAGCACTCATATAGTGGTTCTCAACTTCCCATAGCTCAAGTTCCAGGGAATCAGATGCTTCTGTATTCTACAAGCACCAGGCATGCATATGGTGCACAGATATACATGCAGGCAATATAATCACACATAGAACTAAATAAATAAATATAAAAGAAAAAAATTGCACTAGCTACCAAATATAATAACCACATTTCAGACAGAGACACTAACTAGGAGACCCAATTTATGTGAAATTATAACCAAATTGAGTAACCAAGCTATGAAGCTATAATTTATACGTCCCAAGGTAGAATCTATTATAACAATGAGAATGGTTATATAAAAGACCCAGAATGTTTTCTATAATAATTCCTGGTATTTTATGATGAAATGATGGCCCTAACACATTTATGCATCTCCATTAAATTATAAGAACACCTTTATTTCTCTGTTAATAAATAAATATGCATTGTATGTGATACACTCTATTATAGGCTATTTGCACATTTGAGCTTTAGAACAATTTCATCATAATGAATAAAGTAAATGACTATGGAATACTAGGAATTATTAGCTGTCAAAATTACCAATGAATTCATACTTTATTAATTGTAAATCATGTCCAAACTTGACCAATCAACTGCAAGATTTACTAAATTTCTCCATAAAATTCTTACACACCAATCCATCTTTTCTCTGATAATTACAGTTTTTATTTCCTGCTATCTTTTTTTTTCTCCACTCATTACTCTCCAAAGTCAATGATGGCAAAATCCACGAAGTAATTCACCTGTTCTTTCACTTGAGTTGGTGCTGTTGGTTTGCTGTGTTGGGAGAATACTATTTCAATCCTTAACAAATATGAAAAGGAGTTGAGAGGAAGAGGTTCATTCTTCCTCAGGTTACCTTGCCCATGACAGAAGGGAACTGGCCTATTTGCAGCTTGAAAAAGTATTTAACTGCATGTTTTTGGTTATGTGATGTCCATCTAGACTTATGTGAACAAATTTGGTGTGCACTATGTGTCTGTCCCTTTCCTTATTTCCTGGGCCTTTACTGATGATCATGTAATAATGCTTGCTGTAATTTATAATACTGCAGAATCATAGGAGAAGAGAGTTAGAAATACTCATATTTTATATAACTTTGATGGCACGTATTCCTGTTTCCTATGGCTTATTCTGTACTAGTGTAAAATGTCCTTTTCAAAATCATGTGTTAAAATTGTTCATTTTGGGGTACCAGTAAGATGTCTCAGAGGGTAAAGGTGTTTACTGTATAATCCTAGTGACATGAATCCCATCCTAAGAACCCTCATAAAAAGGAACTGAGAAAACTGACTTCCAAAGTGGTCCTTTGATCTCCACAGATATGCTATGGCACATGCACCCACATACACATATTATTCACACACAAAAAAACCACACACACACACACACACACACACATATATACATACATACAAACACACGCACAAACACACACACATATGCAATACACAGAAACACACACAATTTTAAAAACAGCTAATTCAAAATTATATAATATAGTATATATCTTATAGTATATAGTATATATATTATAGTATATAATATATAATTTAGTATATATCTTTCCCTACATAAAGGATGGATCTTTGAAGTAGACTTCTGTTGTAGGAGGCTGCTTGTTCGCTCATGGTTTCTCAGCTCCAAAATAATCACACAGAAACTATATTATTTAAAAAACTGCTTGGTCAATGACTCTAGAATTTTTCTAGCAAACTCTTACATATTAAATTAACACAATTCTATTAATCTGTATATCGTCACATGGTACTGACCATTCAGCATCTGTCTCTGGTTGGGCTATATGTTTCTGTGTTAAAGTTAAAACCTTCATTTTTGTTTAAGCAGAAAAGGGGAGATGATATGGGATTCCCTCTGTATGCTGTGAATACCATTGATTAATAAAGAAACTGTCTTGGACCTGTGCAGAGTAGAATAGAGTAGGTGGGAAAAACTAAACTGAATGCTGGAAGAAAAAATGTGGAGTCAAGAAACACCATGGAGCCTAGAGGAAAAATATGTGTGTTGCAAATAATATAGTTTCTGTGTGATTATTTTGGTAGTTTGGGTGGCTGGGAATGAACAAGCAACCTCATATAACAGACTTCCTCAGTACTAAAACGTAAGGAAAGACCCTGGGATAGAAATCAAAATTTTACACAATGTGCCTCAAGAGTTGCTGTGCTGAGATTTGGTATTAGTCTGAAACCAGATAATGCTAAAGAGTTTATTTAGTGGAAATAAAAATCCAGGAAATAAGGAGGGATAATTGATAACTTGACATAAGTTCAAGTATTCTAATTGTCCATTTATTTAAAGTACGAACTTCAACCCATGACCTGCTGCACAGAAACTTTCTGTTACTGTTTCTCTGATGGTGATATAGGGTTACAATGTCAAGGAAGTGCTGCCTACATCTCATTCACCATGCCTGCTGTGCAGTGTCCACCTGGGAGTTCTGTGAGGCCTTATTTAGCCAAACACACCCGAAAACACTGTCTTTCAAAAAGGAGAAATAAAAATTTTATGTTTATCATTTTGTCCTTGATCTTTTCCTTCAAAATCTCTAAATTAACTTCTAAAGTTACAGAATGTCTCAGTCACAGAAAAAGAGTTGGCCCAGGATAGATTGGTTCTTATAGCCTCAGAAAAAATGGCATGTCCTACTTACTAAATTAATGACTTTCACCCCTCCCCTCAAACCTGGGTTCTTTTATAATGTTTCTTAGTAGACCCAGTTGACTATTTTAAATAATAAATAGCATGCCAATGGGCCTTATCATTGGTTGATAATATGATCTAAGCATCATATCATCAGAATATATCAATTTTTGTAAAAAGCACATGATACATAAACAATTCTGAATCAAGCTGTTTTGATTCTGTATTCTCTAATGTATTTAACTGACATAGATTATGCACCCTAGATTATAAAGAGCTAGTTAGGACATGAATTATTTCACACTGTGTTAAATTAAGAACAATGATTCAGATATTGTAGCCTCATGACACTTTTAAGTTTATCATGATCTATCTATAGTGACATTTTTTCATAAGGAGCAAACCTATGCTGTTTGAAGACTCTTGTGTTTTGGCAAAGGAGACAGGGCAAGAGAGCCAGTGCTCCTGAGTCTTAACTATTGAGATCAGCACTTTAGAGTCCCGTGAAGGGTTCAGAAGAAGCACAGAAGAAGTTATCAAAAATCTGTAATGCCGGGAGTTTTCTGTTCACTTTTTTCTCGTCTTTTCAATGTTTAACTTTTTTGTTCACTCTCTTGCCATGTCTTCTTTTACTAATCTTCATATGTGATAACGTCATACAGCAGTCATTTGAAAGATCACAGTGATCTACCCACAGTCAATTAGATTCCACTTAGAAGTCCGTTCTTGGAAAGAGCCACAGATTGAGGGGACTGTGTGGATAGATGCAAATCTGGTTTGAATAATAAGATATATGTTCATGTAGATACCTACAAAAATTACAGATAAGAATGCTTTGAGTAAAAAACACACAGGCTTTAAGACTAGTCAGTATGTATAAGGCAAATGCCACTGCCTCTTGAAAGAAATATATACCACATTGTATACTGATTGACAGGATTCCAAATACTGTTCAGAAAGCTTCAATTCTAACATTTTTAAGACAAGCTAAAAGTGTTTTCTTTTAATTAGGAAAATTAAAACTAACTGGGTTTATGGCAGTTAGCATAAATGAGATCATTCACTTTCCAGTGTGAATGAATTAATGACTTGGAAGCACTCTCAGTTTCCAGACAAAAGAAGATATTCCCATAACTCAGATCTATACCAAAAATATTTCAGGAAAATGTCCTACACTATCATTCTCTTAGTACATAATTGAGTACCAATAAAACAATGTCTGCTCTTTAGCTGTTCCTTATGCTTTGTATACTCTCAGGCTATCAAGGTAGTCATTACTTCACTAGATGAAGGATACATCCAATGTTAATAAAAGGAATCACTGAATTTCCAAACTAGCTCTTAAAGTGAATCAAAAGTTAAATGACATTTGTTAGAAATATTCTCAACATGAATGCTGCAGTAGATGGTAGAGTTAGCATTTTAAACCTCAGCTTACCTACCCCTACAGCAAAGCGATAGCCCTCTCTTCCCTGGATACACCATTAGTATTTGAATGTCAAATTTCTCATGTAGGATTATGCATTTCAACAGTTGGTGTCCAGCTAGTAATAATATGTTTAGTAGGTGGCACTCCACTAGAGTAAATGGGTGCCTGGGTTGGGAGGACTTCCTGGCTTTGCCTCTAGTCCATCTTGGTTCATTGAGATGTGAACAAGCAGCCCGATGGTTCACCTGTTGTGGATAAGAGCTGGTCCCATACCTTCGCTGCCGTAATTTCATGTACCTCCTTAAACGTGAGACAAAATAAGTCCTTCTTCCCTTAAGCTTTTGCTATGTATTTGGTAATAACAATGTAAATGCAACCAATACATACAAAATCACATGTGAGGATCAAGGCCTTGGGAAGAGGCTAACACACATTCAGCTCTCAACAGAAATCAACCCCAAGGAACTGCATTTGACTGATTGTCTCAAAAGCTTCCAGATCTTTTAGGATACCTTCTACAAGCCAACCAAGATGAACACTCAGTCAACGGAGACAGGTGGTCACAGAAAAGCTTCGGTAGAATAGGGTTTAAACACAGGCAATTTTATAAATAATCAGATTTCTTTCTAGACTTCATAATTATTTGATCAAAAGAAATTATTAAGAAAATATTCTTTCCTAGCTTAAGATTTTAACAGCATCCATAGTACAAAAGTAGCAGTATTATTCTATTTACCAAATTAGCTTTCTAAAAGACCTCAATGGAAATATTGTATGACATTTCATTCTTTTAAAGAATTCTGTCACATTAGAACATTATTTTTTCTCTCTAACAAGGATTTTCTTTTAATTTGAACTAAAAAACAAGCAAGGATATTCTTTCCAGGTGGTAAATGTAATAAAAACAAACGTGAATAGAAAATTTCCCTTTGTGCAAATTAAGTATTATGTGTGTAGACATGCAAATATGTTCATGATTTATGAATACACTGAACTATAAATATAACACATTAGTGCCGGCATGAAGCACAAAGGTAGAACAATTTCATGGTCTCAAAAGTCTAATTAGCATAAGAGGCATAATATTGTAATCAAACAATTATTGATTAACACAAAGACAAAGAAGCCAGATGTGTTGAATCATCAGCTGGTAATTACCTAAGTAAACTACAGATGTTAAAAATGCATTGATTAAAAATGAAATGTACATCATTGCAATAAAACTTAAATGAAAAACATATTAACATATGCATATACAAAATAAGTATATTGTAAGTGTATATATTTATGAATTGCATTATGTCTGTTTAATAACACTCTTTGGGACATCACTTACATAATGTGTCAGTATTCAAGTATTAGAAGACTTTGGAAGACAATATTCAAGGCATCCTGGTTTTGCCATATGGACAGATTTTGTATTTCTTAAAAGTAGAAGAAACAATATGAACAAAGATGTGGATGGGAATGTTCCAAGTAAAAATTAATCACTGGTAGGAGACGCATAATAGCATTTAAAAGACTGATGTGCTTTCTTGCAGAGGGCTGGTGTTCTATGAATCCTCAATGTGCTCTTCTCAACCCTTGAAGGGTTCTAAAGCACTGATCACATCAGCCAAAATGTGAAATAACCCCAGAGGTCTACTGACAGAGAAAGTGTGGTAATACTCAATAGGAGATTATTGAGCTATAAATATTGAATGAAATCTCATCTGCAAGAACAGGAAGGAGACTAATGTAAAGTGAGTCAAAAACAGAGAGGTGACATGTTTTTATTCCTCCTTTTTTCTTCTATGAGACTAGGTAAAACACGTGATCCCACAGACCAAACTAAAATAGTCATTACCTGAGCATAATACACTTTGAATCTAGAGTGCCCTCCAAGTCATGTGTGTTAAAGGCTTAGTACCAGTAACCAACTGGAAGAGGGTAAAAACATTAGTTGAGGCTCCTGAGAGGAATAAGGGTTAATATGCATATGCCCTTGCAAGGGATAGTGGGAAACCAATGATCATATCTATCTGTCTGTTTGTCAGTCTCTGCTTTTGACTTTGTCAAAGTGAGTACTTTTCTTTCTCCATTTCATTTACTGCGTACTGTTCACATGGCCAAAAGACTAAAGTAATAGGCCAGGTGACTATGGATTGAAAGTTCCATGACCATGAACCAAAAATATTTCTAAATTAATTACCTCTGGGGTTTTGTCATGGACTGGAAGCTGACATTAGGAAGCAGAAAGCTGAAAGGGTGGCATGGAGGGATACTAAGTAGAGGTTCAAGATGAAGCCCCAAAATACAGTTAGGAAGGAATAATTCAAGTGTTCCAAGGCACAACACAGTGAACAACAAACCACTACTTATTCCAAAATGGCTAAAGAAAAACCTTGAATATTCTAACAGGAATAAATGAGGGAAATGCTAACAGCTGACATGATCATATCACATTTTATACACATTGTACCCTATAAAATATGATTCAGATACAGCAGTTGAAAAGTTTTTAAATATTTAACTTAAGTGATTGAGACAATAAAGAATAATTAAAAAATCCTGGATTACTTCTAACTTGTAGAAATTTCCCAATGTTATGTAAAGGAAAACATGAGACTTTGACAGCATAGTCAAGCCTTTCCTGTTGATTACACCACAGACTTGTGCTACTCCTCTCTGCAGAGATGATGGAACTTCCTCCATTTAGTTATGTTCTCTACAATTGCACTTAGCATTATTGTCTTAGGAGAAATCCTTAAGAAAGGAAGGGAGGGACGAAAGGAGGGAGGGAGGGAGAGAGGGAGGGAGGAAGGGTGAGAGGGAGGGAAGAAGAAAAGAGGATTCTTCTAGTGTTTAAATCAGCATGGAAACATCTTGGAAATCACCACCCTTCTTTTTTTGTGACTTTTTGAGACAGGGTTTCTCTGTGAAACAGTCCTGTCTGTCATGAAACTCACTGTAGACCACCCTGGCCTCAAACTTACAGAGATCCAGCTAGCTGCCTCTGTCTCCCAAGTGCTGGGATTAAAGGTGTGTGCCACCCTCACAATGTGTCACTTTCTAACATGTATAAAACTACAAACAGACGAGTGAGCAGCAAGTGAGAACACGAGAATTGACACTCAAAATTAGAGCTGTGGATAAAGAGAATGACATTGAATTAAACTGAATGCCATAAGCATAAATTCCTCGTGGGATCGGACCTTGGCAGGAAAGCTCGATAACTATGGAACAACAGAGTCTTCTGTGTCCAGTGATAGGGGTAAAGGCCACAGAGAAACAAGAAAGGCAGCATGAGAACCACCTAGTTCCTTCAGTTTTAACATTCAGTGTTCAACACACTTCTCACAACACTCAGCAATGTCTCCATGTGCCACTATCAAGGAAGGGAAAGAGACTATTCTGAAATATGCCACAGCATTCTGTTCCTTATGCAATCTTATACATCTATCACTACAGACACAATTTGATGAGCTTATTTCATTTTTGCCCAATAACATACATTGTATAAATTTCTGCCAATCCAGAATAAATGATATCAATATTTGGATGCCAAGACAGTCTTTGGGTATGTCTTTATTTTTTATCAGAACTTTGTCTCCTATGGATTCAACATCTCTTTAAGCCACCCAATCCTCATCTTAGATTACCTCCATCCCTAGAGCCTTTGCCATTTCCCTGAATATCCAACCTTCTTTACCATCTACAGCTTCTGCCTGTGTAATCTGTTAGCCTGGAAACTCTTTTTCACTGATACTGACTTCTATTAATAGTTTGTCTAGTTCTTCAATAGATTTTTTAAAAGTTCTTTAAGATTTCTTTATGTATTTTATTATATGTGTATGTGTATTTTTTTGCAAATGTATATCTTTGTGTCATGTGCGTACTTGGTGGCCAAAGAGATCAGAACTGTCGGATTCCTTGGAACTGTAGTTCTAAGCAGTTGCGATCCACCGTGTGGGTTCTGGAAATCAAACTCTGGTCCTGTGCAGGAGAAAGAGCACTTAACCAAAAAGCCATTTCTCCATCACCCTTTCTGTAGGTCTTAACATAAATATCTACTCATCTTTTAGAACAACAAATCCTGGGCATCTTATATAAAGCAACCCTAGTCACCAATATCAAACTACCCCTTCACTATGTAACTGCTATGTGTGTATTTTCCTTGGCACGTGCTTTTCCCTCTGTAATACACATTCCTAATAAAAAGAGATAAGAACTCTTATGTTCTCTCTAAATCCCAAGTGTAGCTAATATTAGCTATGCTAATATTATCATATAATGTATGGATAGGCTTTCATTTCTTCATGAAGTGACTGAAACTATGGCATCAAACCCCAGTTTAGTGATAAAGGTTATATCTGGCCAACAGTCAGTTAACTGAAAAACTCCAGAAATACACAGCGATAAGGATGAGAAGTTGAGTATATAAATGCTTAATGACCAGTCCCCACTTTGAAGACTGGTTTTTAAGTGTGTGGGTATATATGTATGTATGTAGTATGTATGTATGTGGACACAAGGTTTCTTTATGAGCCATACTATCCTTAAATTGTCTCAATTCTCCTGCCTCAGCTTCCAGAGTGCCATGATTACAGAAGTGTATCTTTACTCCTAGGCTTTCAGACTATTATATTCAACATCAGAGGTACACATTTTATTGTTGTGACTTGCAAAATGACTTTAAAAAGCATCAACAAATGACATGTTTTCTCCATTGGAAGCTTGAATATCCTGTAGGCACTTCTATAGCAGCTCTTCTTATTGTAGAAAAGGGATATATAATCACTGCTATATCAATAAAATTGATATTGAATTTTTATTGAATCAATAAAAAGTTGTGGAGGATTAATGAAGTCCTGAGTAAATGTGTATCATTGGCATGATCATGGCCATGTCAAGGACCCCAGTTTCTCAGACCCATAAAAATGACAAAGCCTTCCCTAAGAATGGCAAACCCTTCCTCTAGTCCAAGCACAGGTGTTATAACTGATTGTCCTTTACCTAAAATTAATATATGCACAAGCCACCAACCACAGCTTCTTCCTCCCTGATGATGAAAACCCTAGACTTCTCCCCTACCTCTTACTGAAATTAACTGATCTACCTCCTCCTCTACTGTCCCAGTTGGGCCAATTCTGTCGGTCTTTGTATTAAAATATCTAAGTACTTAAACCTCCCCCCATGAAGCATGATTTTCTGTGTTTCATATAAATCTACATTCTCCCTAAAATGTTTAGGGTAGAGAAGATCATTAGATATGTATTACTCTTATAATTCACATTCGTAAATACACAAGTATTTTGTTCACATGATTTTATTGTATAAATACAAATTCTACCCAACAATTGAAAAATAAGAAAATTATTTTTTTTTTGAGTCAGGGTTTCTCTGTGGCTTTGGAGCCTGTCCTGGAACTAGCTCTGTAGACCAGGCTGGTCTCGAACTCACAGAGATCCGCCTGCCTCTGCCTCCCGAGTGCTGGGATTAAAGGCATATAAGCAAATTATTTAACCACAGATGGACTTCTCTGTAACACGTCATCGCTTTTACGTCCAGTAGTGCTGGCAACTAATAAAAACAAAGTTAAAAGACGAGAAGACAGATGTCTATATAATGGCAAATTCAACAACCCTTTGATCTGCAACTAAGATTAAATATAAATATAAATATTATTGTTTAGTTGGATCTGTTTTTAGAAACAGAGATTGTCTAAAATCAAATTAAGCACACACAATAAGAAGCAGATGATATAAAGAATGAAGAGAATAATTCTAACTCTTTGGCTAATGAAAACTTGTATAATTACATTACATACCATAAATAATGAATAATGATTTTTTGCATGTGAAATAATACATTGGAAACAATTTGAATAACATGTGGGCATCCATGTCTATATGTGTAATTAAGGAGCAACATTTCAAAGGGTTCTTGAACCAATTTTCTGTAGTTCAAATATTTGAAGAACATGGCCTTAACCATAGAATGTAGATCTATCAACAGCTATTTTTCTTACCCTCTCTCAAAATCATCATTCTATTTTTTGATTGCCTTCACTGATGACCACAAAAGGAAGACACCACATGCTCTCCTTACAGCTTTGTGGCCCTGTCTGCATCTATTCTTTCCCCACACTGCTTTGCTTCCTTTTCTGGTTTCTCTTCTCTCATTTTTTCCTCCTTGTTCTACAAACCACCCTCTACCAATAGAATAACATTGTTCTTCTATCCTAAATCCATTGCCGAGACACTGACTAGCAAATGATGGAATGGAATAACAATAACATAGAAAAAATAAGAGCATTGGCATGTATACATGACAGATACCCACAGAATGGATGATTATCAAAGAAATTGCTCAAATACCAGTTTTCAGAACACATACGCAGAAGTGTGTGTAAGAAAAAAATCATAGACAATGGTGGTTAGGAAGCACTGCCTTGTAGACTCATCTGTGTTGTCTCCGGGCTGGCAGCAAGGAGAGTCCTGTTAGATGATCAAGCTTAGCCTTCCCCTTGGCAGGCACTGAAGGAGTGCATCTTTGTAAATTAGGACCTTGCTTTAAACAAATAAGAAAAATAAAGCTTTTTTTTTCTTTTAAATTTCTCTAGCTCAAAGTAATCCTCATGGCAAGGTGTCATATTTGAGGATGCCAAATTTTACCCTCACCTATATTTTCATGAATCCAAACTCCATTAGTTCATTTTTAATCCTGTATCTCAAAGGCATCAGTTGCCTTTGTTTTCAACTTTCTTGACAAGGTGAGCTTAAATCATCATATATTAATCTAATTACAGAATCAGAAGGAGAAATGACATTTAAAATATTCAAAATTACTTTAATATAATTGTGGTTTCAGATTAATACACCTGCCTGTGTTTAAAAACTACAGGTCTTGACTTGGAAACTAAGAGTTTCAACAAAATAAATGGCCTCAAGTATTTATTTATGTATATAAAAACACTACATTTTATGCATTCCTTTTGTCTGATCTTTCTTGTACAGGAAATTCAGTTGTCATGTGGTTAGTAGTTTTTTTGTGTGTTATAAATCCAGAAGTGAAGGGCATAGAAATTAGATACAAGTCTAAAATAAACTCCATAGCAAACTTTTCATGTCTGGACTTTAAATATAATTTTATTGTATTAATGTTCACTGTCAAATTTTAATACTCTTGGTGAAAAAAACATACTAAGGCTTATGAGTGGCTGTATCTCTAGAGTAAGAGAGAGAGCTATGCTGAGAGGTTTTATGAGTGTAACAAATATGTATGACTGACTCATAAATTGATTTGTGTTTTATTTGTATACATTTTAGTCAAAGTCATATTGAAAAGAACTTATATTCTGCAATAGCAAAGTTCACTGGATGTGAGGGCTTTAAAAAAAAGAGAAATTTCTATGGATACTGAGATCATGTTAATTCATCCTGAACTTAATGAATTCTGTTAAGACGAGAAGAAACACACAGCTTCTTCTATATTAATCAGGACCAACTGTAAGAGATTAAATCTGATGACCAGAAAATAGAGCAGTCGGTGCAAATCTCTGCAGTTTGCCTGCAGGTAAATTTCATTGCATTAAACCAAATTCACCAATGAAAGCAATTATTTTTCTATAATATTTTTCCCTCCGAGAGTAATTGCAAATGATTCATGTAGCAAATCAACAGACCCTAAAAATGAACTGAAATGTTTTATTGTCAATAAAGCACTATTTCTGCAAAGGTAATTGAATAGCAAACCAACAAGCATGCATATATATATATGATGTTTTATTACTGTATGATTTTTAGCATGCCCATAAAAGTTCTTTGCATCCCTTAAGTTGAGGAAAATCCAACCACATAAAGTAGTTTTTCCCAGGAACATACTGTAGCATCTTTGTGACCTCCTTGCTCACCCTCTGCAGAAGAGAGTATAACCTTCAGTTTCCCCACTGCACTGTACGGAGTTCAAAACCAGTGGCATTCAGTGTTACCCATCCGTAAGCTCAAGAGCTTTCTACTTCCTACCAGTTTCCATATGCTCTCAGAGTCTCAATCCCCACTTTCAGAAGCTATTAAAGTGGAAATTGTCCTCAGACAGCACTGAAAGTAACTAGAGGAGCAATTATTAGCAGGTGCAATTGCCTAACAACCTCTGGTCATACATGGAACTGCTCCAGCAAAAATTTCTGGCCTGAATGACAACAGGATCTGTTTAGGAGGAGAGGAAGCTCTGAAGCCTACAGAATATGACCTTGCTTCTCCTCCCCAACTTCCCTGCTATGCAATGCCCTAGTCTGCTCACCCACCCCTCCCTCAGCTGCCCCTGTGCAGTCTCCTGGTCTGACTTCTTTCCACTCACCCAGATTCCTAGTTAAGCAATGATCTAGCCCAGAGACCATTCCCTTTCCAAGCTGCGTAACTGTTCAGTGCCTAGGCCTGGGTGTCACCTGCTCGCCCTGCATTATCTCTCCTGCTTCACATGGGCAACTGAAATCCTTCACGTGTATCCTGGTTATATTTCTATTTCTGTGAAAAAGACCATATCAAAAAGCAACTCGGGAAGGAAGAGTTTATTTACTTTACTGTTTATTTGGTTTACATCATGAAGGGAAGTTAGGGCAGGAACTCAAGGTAGAAAGCTAGACACAAGAACTGAAGCATTTGACATGGAGGAACACTGCATACTAACTTGCTTTCCCTAGCTCGCTCAGTCTGCTTATTTTTTATGATGACTATTTCATATTGTAATTTAATTATACTGTTTCTTCCTTTCCTTTTCTTTCTCCGAACTCTCTAATATACCCTTCTCTACTCTCCTTCAAATTCATAGCCTCTTTTTGCCACCGGTTGTTATTACATGCATATATATATTGCTAAATATAAACTGTTGTAGAATATTGCTACATGTATGTCTGTTTTCAGGGATGACCATTTGGCAGGGGACAACTAGTTAGGGTGCTCTTCCCTGAGGAGGGTCACTTCTTTAGTTCCCCGCTTTTCTCACTTACTTGTAATTCTTTGTGTAGGATGGCTTTTCCTTATCCAATTTGGCTCAGTCAGCTTTTCTATACTTCCAGGACCACCTGTTCAAGACAACAGTAACCACAGTGGTTGGGTCTTCCCACATCAACTGATAATTCAAAAACGAATGCCCCAAAGACCTGCCTATAGACCAATCTGATAGAATCATTTTCTCAATTAGGTTCCTCTTACTCTAGCTTGATTCAAGTTGACAAAAAGAACTAGAACAATTTGGAAGAGTCATCCCACCAAAACACAGCCAACAAAATTACACAAGCTAGTAATCATCCCTCAATAATAACCATCAACAAAAACTTAGCTCACAAATACAGATGTAGAGCATGTTACTAAGTTAGAAATTAAATTTAAACTGTTATTAACTACAAAAATGACTCTGGTTTGGCAAAGACTGCTGCAGAGTGGAAGTCAATCCAGTAAGCAAACAAAGGCAAAAAGGCATAGCTGCTCTGATATATGATAAAAATAGACATGCAACAAAAATAGTCCAAAGAGATAAAGAAGGCCACAAAATATTAAGAAACGGAATACTTCATCATTGTTATGTAAGTATTACAAATATATGCACAACAAATATTGGGCCTCCCACTTTTATAAAACAAGCACAATGGACATGAGAGGTCACACAGATCCTGAAATATTATTAGTGGGTATCATTAATACTCCCACATCATATTTTTTAAATTGTTCATTATTACTATTGTGTATACGTATTATGATGACTGGGGTGGGAATAACATGTGGAATTTATGGACCACTTGTAAAGTCAGTTCTTTCTTTCACCTTTACCAAGGATCTAGTGTTCAAACCTAGGTTTCCAGGTTTGTTTTACAAATACCTTTACTTGATTTACTTCAGTTCCCTTAACTTTAAATAGGTCATACTAACTAAATTTTTAAAAAAATTTAAAAATTCAGTTCAAGTAGAATTTAGTCTAGTGATCTCAACCAATATTCCCAGAATATTTCATCCAACAGATATGGAATCCACACTCTCAGCAGGCCATAGACCAAGGATGAAAGTCAGTTGTACTTGTAGACTCTTCTTTCCAGTCACTTATGTTGGGGTTAGCCCATGTTGGACAAGCATTTGGTGTCTACCATAGGTGTTAGTGTATTTGTAGATTCCCTTCTATGTGCATCTGTGTAGCATTAATACTAGCAGCTACTCTTAGCTCGCAGATGCTCCACCTTACAAGGCTCCTCAGATTGTATCCTCTGCCGTGCTAATATTCTAGCTGAGAGGTGTACTCTAAATGTGCTAGGGGAAGCAACAATACTGCAAAGGCAGAAGAGGCATTACTCTTTGGAGATCTCTCCAGTATTAATTACCCTGTTGACAAACATGTGGATGTCAACTTTCCTACTGGAGCTTCATAATTTTCAGAGTCTTCAGCAGTAAATGTTAGAAGGGTGGCTCTGGAGATTGACCCACATGCTGACGTCAGGCTCACAGTTCTCAACTCCAAAGTGTACAATTACCCTCAGTTGATGCAGTCTGTTTCTTGGCACCTAGATGGAACTGCCCTTCCACACACAGTTCACTTCCTGAGCGGAAACCTCTTCTGCTCTCGCTTGTTTGGTTTGTTATTGTTCATCATGGCCACTTTATAGCTGTTACCCTAATATAGGGACTAGTTAAGTTGAGCCTCCAGATTAGCGATTGTTCCCCATCTGCTGGCCCCACGTGTTAACTCATTTTCAACCAATAGGTTCCCTCTCAAGATGGTACTATCTGAGACAATTAGAGTGATAAAATGGGGTTCCTTTCCAGTACTGACCTATTTCCTAAGACATCACTGTCTTGTCAAAACTGGCAACTGGATTTGAAGTTTGTCAGGGATGTGAGCTTGTCTAAAGCAAATCTTTCACAAGGATGTCCTGTTACCTTCTGGATAAGAACTCATTTTCTATTCTTTCACACAAATGGCGATGTCTTGTGTTTGGCTTATTTCTACTCATGGTATCCCTTTCTTCTTTCTTTGCAGTTTTCAGAAGTTCTGTATTGGTCTTTGTACAGTTACAGCAATCGCTCTGTCTTTGGAATAGAATCTTTTTCTTTCTTCACTCATTCTTTCTCTTCACCAAGTCATACAAAGGGAATTTCTTGTCTACCATCTTATCCAGAATTTTAGATGTTAATATTTTAGTCTTCCACAGGTGATATTGTAGAAATATAGATAATGAATACTGTATCCAAAGTGTTTGGGGCAAATTTTTCAGATTTACTTGGTTTTTTTGTAGTATTTATGTATACCTAAGATAATTTGGGTGTGGGACCCCAGTCTAATTACATAGTATGTGTATGTATTCCTTATACACATAACCTGAAGATGTAACAAAATTTTCAATGCACAGGAACCTGTCACAGAAAGTCAAGTGTCATACTTCCAATGATACTTTCCTGTTGACATCAAAAAGTTAGGGGATGCTTTTACTATTCGACATATTCACCCTATATTAAAAGTCTTCTCTTGAAGATGAAAAATCCATAATTGTCTCCACTAAACACTCTAATAAATTTTAAATCATGTCTGAAAAGGTTTGATTGCTGATATATAAAATAAAATTAACAGATTCTAGAAATGTACCATGCATTTTAGAGGGAATAATTATTCATTAAATTCTAATTTTGTTGATAATAATGCTTAGATGGACTTTCATACCAGTGGATTTCATATGCATATATTCTAACAATCAATGATTGAAAATAGTGAGGTAAGACCAAACTGTGTCTTTACAGAACATGTTCAAACTATTTTCTCATTATTTCCTCAACTACTTACACAGAATTTTCATTTTATTAGGCATTATATTATAAAATATAGAGATGAATTGGATTTAGGTAAAAATAGCTAAAGTTTATATGTAAATATTGCATCATTTACATTTGGTATCTATAGAGGATTCTGAACAAATCCCCTATTAGATTTTTCAAAAAAAGCTATAGTGTGTGAAATTCTTGCACAACATCATCTAATGAAACACTCAGTAAATATAAATTTAGGATGATGATGCCAATGATATTACAGAAAAAAATGCATCAAAAAATCTATGTAAGCAAAGCCCCCTTCTGCTGGACTTTTGATGTGTACTAACCTTATGAGGCTAATATTGCCCAAAGGACTAAGTCTCTAGGTTAAATGATAACTCAGTAGTGCAGTCATGTAATATTCACAGGCCTCTTTGACTTTGAATTTTCTTCTTTTTCCATTTGAAATTAAAATCATTTCAGCACTTTCACCTGTCCTGAACTCCTTCCGATGTCAAAGCCAGAAATATGATGTAAATGAGGTTGTCTCTTTTGTTCTCTTGTCTACTGTCATGTAGGACACAGATCTGATGACCTTCAACATCTCTGTACACCGGTCATGGTGGAGAGAACATGGACCTGGCTGTGTCCGGAGAGTGCTGCCCCCATCGGCCCATGGCATGATGGATGACTACACCTATGTCTCAGTCACAGGCTGTGTCGTCGATTTCCAGTACCTAGAGGTCATCCACAGTGCTGTACAGATACTGCTATCTGTAAGTCTCACTTTTGGATTATTGGCCAATAGAAAGTCTTCTTCGTTGACATCTTATATCTGCAACCTGGTACATAAGGCCTCATATAAGCACACAGAAAGCATTAGCCACAGAAACAGTGGCAATCATGGAGTCTTTAATGATACATATTAACTGGATTTTTTCCAGTTAATTTTCTTCACATAGACATTTTGTTTAGGACCAAGTCGTTACTATGGTTTCCACTTTGAGACCCAACCTGCACTACACAGTGGAATAATATCATCACCACCCAAAGTGGTCCATTATCCACTAAGTACCGCAAGCTGCGCTGCTAATGCATTCTTCAAATGGGCTTCTGTTCCTGGGGAATGATGGAGGCAGGTCCAATGGCTTGCTTATCATTATGTACCCCATGTTTCAAATAATTATTCCTTAAAAATTTAAGTCCTACCAGGGACATTTAATATTTTATGTTAAGACACAGTTCCAGCACAGTTCCATAAAGGAACAGAGGAATTGGCTTGATTATGCTACAGAAAGTTTTACGTACCAGGAATTCTGTTAGGTAATTTCTTTGCTTTAGATGCCTGCTTACATTCTGAGCATTGTATGGAGGGGAATTATTTAAAATGCGTAGCATCAAGAACAATGTACAGTGGTTTATTTTCTTTTTGAGACAGAATCTTGCTCGTGACTGGCTTGGAACTCTAGACTGGTCTTGAGCTCACAGACCAACCTGCCTCTGCCTCCCAAGTCCTGAGATTAAAGTGTTGTGTTACCACTTCCAGATAGGTACAGTGTGTCTTGGAGACCCAATAAGGAGTTAATATTTTAGTGAGAGTCAAAATATAATATAAACATTATCAGCTTTATTTTGCACATGAACTAGCCACTATTTGACACAACAAAAGGCATCTAGTGAGTGTAGTTTCATCAGTAGATTCAAGTGGAAACAGTAAAATGTTTTTAAAGTTCCATCAAGAATTTAGCTTATTCTAGATCTTTACAGTCTTGCTCTATAATTATCATATATCATCATTTTCCACATAATTGTATGAGTCTTTATTTTTTTCCTTTGGTCCTCTTTTATTTTAAAATTTTTATTCATTTTATATACCGACCACAGTACCACTCCCTCACTCCCCTTCTCCTGCTTTCCCCCAACTCACCCCCATTCACTCCTCAGAAAGGTAAGGCCTCCCATGGGGAGTCAACAAAACCTGGCACATTAAATTGCAGTAGAACCAAGGTCCTGCAAGCCTCTGGTCCTTCTTTAATCAGTAGTTTCAAGTGAAACCAGTAAAATGTGTGTGATGAAATCTTCGCTTTAGAAATCTGGAGGCTAGCATTCTCTTATGATTTTTCAGTTTGGTTTAAACTACAAAAGAACTAACCATTTAAAATACAAAAGAACCCTCCATTTAAATAACATTCTAAGGTTTTTAATATATTTTTTTTAAAATCCAAACACTTATCTAGCCTTATAGGTAGAAAAATTAACTTCACTTGAAAATGTTCACAGTAAATTGCTAAACCATTTTGTGAGACGATGGCATACTTTCCAAAGGTCTACAATGAGACAGAATGCAGGTACCAAAAGGCCATTTCCCCAGAGTAACACCAAGCTAAATGCAGAGCAAGGTGAGGATATTTGGGAAGGAGCTGGACTGCCTCATAAAAGCTTACCCAAAAGGAAATTTAAAATAAGCTATGTATGTTGCCGCCCAAATGTACCTGTCACTTGTAAATGAATCTCTTAATTTCTTTTAGTGACCAGTCAAGGCTGCCAGTGTGCATTCATAGTTCTTATGTTGTTATGCAGCCTTTACGGAATAAATGGGTTAGCCATTGCTCTCTGAGGTTTCTTGTATAATGCATTTTAAAAGACAAAATATGCAATATTTTATCTTTTTACATTGAAATATAATGTGCTCTGATTGTTCACAGCTATGGGATTATAGTAGACCTCCCCATCAATAGGAACTACTTAAAGACCTCTAACAAATTCCTCATTCCTACAACATGCTTACAGTCTGTCATTCACAGATATTCCTGGATCCTATAATATATTGTTCTTCCTATATATATATATGCTTATCTATGGATACAATTTAATTATGCCCAGTAAAAGACTAGAAGTAATAATTTACATTAGCAAGCTCAGCGTGTGTTTTTTTGTTTTTTGGTTTTTTTCATTTTTGCTCACTTTAAGTCAAGAACCTACATCTTTTCATTTACAGGAAGTACTTTATGTCTTTTCTGGTTTCTCTGAGTTTTCAAAACCATTGCAGTTGTTCTCTGGAAAGCTATTGATGAAAATAAAGAAATGAGAACACAGCCAGTGCCATATAATGGCTACCAACCCAACATCTCAGACA
This sequence comes from Microtus pennsylvanicus, assembly GCF_037038515.1. Classification (NCBI taxonomy): domain Eukaryota; kingdom Metazoa; phylum Chordata; class Mammalia; order Rodentia; family Cricetidae; genus Microtus; species Microtus pennsylvanicus. The sequence goes on from NC_134583.1 coordinate 19,670,429, forward strand.
AAGAGTAGAGGACAGAGCAAGGATACACTGGACAGAGGGATAATTCATGTCCAAGCATGGTTGAAAAGTGACTGATTTCATCACAAAAATACTCAAAACTAGGTACAGTTAAAAATATTTAGATGTTAGTTTCTGGAGCATTCTACTTAACAGTTTTAAATAAAAATTGACTGGGGACAACCAAAACTATGGATAAAATGAAACTGATTTTCTACATTACATTTTATTGTTGAGGTTGACTTTTATGTTTCTTTTTTTTTCTTATGGTGGAGTATGGGCACTATTACAATCTGATCATACAAAATTGTTTGTGTATTCTAAATTTAATGGCTTCTGTGTGTTGATTGGCTAATACTCTCTTAGGTGTGGAGCAGGCTGTAGTCAAGAAACAGAGACTTCTTTGATATGAGACAGAATCCTGCAGGCTCAGCTACATCAAAGGTTATGTTCTTAACCTACTGGATGGATAAAACCATCTAAAAGAGCCTAGGAAAGGAATACTATTACATACCACCTAGATGTTTGGGTGAGGGCCTCCAAGGATTTCAGGGCAGCTGTTCTTCACTAAATTAGAGGAAAATGTTTGAATGATCTGCCAAGGTATATAGCGCTGCTGGTGAACTGAACAATTCTGCATTTAAGCTATTGCTTAGAAATAGAAGAAAGGAGTCTCTAGTCAAAACTTTCACATAAAAAAACTGTACAAGTTGGATAGAAATGACAAAAATAACAGCTAGCAAAGATGGTCATGGACCAGATTCTAAATACACACACACACACACACTACAATATACATGCATTCTGTGCTTGGAAGCAGGAATCAAAGAGTGCAAGTCCGAACAAAGGTTCTTTTTACCCTCATTCCGCAGGGCTACTGTAAATTGTCAGCACATGGAGCTGAAGCTCTTTTCAAGGGAATATGTCAAGATGAGAAATCAGAGTCCATGGCTATGGTCCAGCTGTGAGATGATCTGAGCTCCTTGTGGCAAGCCTGGCTGTTCAGTCTACATCCGTGTGTTCATTCCTCACCTGGAAGATGGTCAGAAATGTCAAAAGAACTTTGTAGAGCCAGGTTCTGCCCCATCTGTCACCCTCGATCCTTCTCCTAGGAAGATTATTACACAACACTAATCCAATCCCTCTGTTCCTTCTCCCACAAACCTGGAAAAGATCTCTAAGACTCACCACCTCTAACTCTCTTTGGAACTAATTTTGCATATATTGTCTTGAGTTCTTGGGGTCAAGATATTTTCTCTTAGGTTTCACAGACGTGAGTCTCATTATTTCACATTGTAGAAGCAAGTTTTCATGTTGAAACTGGGGGCAAAGTTCTGAGAACCAGTTTTCTGTTATCCCCACATTCTTTAAGCTATTTTTCTTTTGCACATCTTCATCTGTTGCTGTTCTCAGACACCCATATCAGATGCATTCAGCCTAAATAAACATTAAAACTGCATATTATAAGCTGTAAATAAAAAACCTTAGTCTACCCGCACAATCTCTGTCTTCAAAAGGCTGTAGAGATAGCATCCTCTTCTGTCTCAGAGTCAGTTTTACAGTGACAGTCACAGATAGCACTAAAACTAACTCAGTACTTACGGAGTTACAAAAACAGTACAAAAATAAGTGCAACCCCAATCCCTGGATTAAATTTCTATTGATTGTACACCACCAAAAAGGTTAGCACAGTTAAAATTGCCCCTTTCTCTCCCTTCACCTCTGTTTCTTCTCCCCTACCTCACATTTGCTTGAGGCTGCACGAAATGATTTATGAGTATGAACTCAATGCTCAGAATGGCGCATTAGGTAAATGTTATTATACTCATTTTACACATCAGAAAATACGACTTACACAAAGATAAAGGGATTTTCCTGGGTTCTATATCTTCTGAGTGAATGTGAACCTCAGATGAAGATAGAAAGACTCCAGACTTCATGCTCTCACCCACACCACTAAGCATCCTTATGTCATGGCAAAGAAAGGCATGTGTGTTCCCAGAGCCTACTGCTGAGTTGAGTTTTTGTTGTTGTTTTGCTTTTTGTTTTGCTTTGTTTTTTCAAGATACGGTTTCTCTATAGCTTAGGTGTCTATCCTGGAACTAGCTCTTGTATACCACACTAGCCTCAAACTCAGAGAGATCCACCTGTCTCTACCTCCCGAGTGATGGATTAAAGGCATGTGCCACCACCGCCTAGCTGCTGAGTTAAGTTTTAAACCCACAGAAAAGTAAGGTGGTGTATCTCATGTCAGAATCATGATTTTACTTGGCAGCTCCATGAATTGAAAATAACAGTAAGAGTATATACACACACACACACACACATATGCACACATACATACATACAATACATACATACATATATATGGTTTGTTTCTGTGATTGGTATTCCACTGCTGTAGCAATTCACAGTCCCATAAATTCATTGCTATGTTAGTCACAAAAGGCTTTAATTTCCCTCTCTGTGCTCCCTCTTGTGGCTTGAGCCTCGAGTTAGACCAGTTATTGGTAGTTAATGACACCCAGAAGCTCTTAGCCACCATATCTTAGCATGTCTTGTAGGCAGGACAGGTTGTATGTCGAAGGGTTTGTGGCATTAGTGTCCCAGAGCCACCACTGTAAACTTGTCCCAGTTATAGAAGATGGCCAGTTCATATCCTCCATTACTAGAAGTCCTTGCTAGGGTAACCATCGTAGGTTTAGGGGAGTTTCCACTATGCTAGGTTTCCATATCACCCCCTAAATACTCACTTTTTCCAGTTGTCTCTCCCCATACTTTTCTTGTTGTATTAGGAGCGGCAGGCTACTTTCCTGGCACCCAGCCACCTGCACGGCTAGCTTTACCCGAAATAATTACACCGAAACTGTATTCTTTTAAACATTGCCTGGCCCATTAGTTCCAGCCTCTTATTGGCTAGCTCTTACATATCGATCTAACCCATTTCTAATATCCCTGTAACACCACCAGTTGTCTTACCAGGGAAAATCTTAACCTGCATCTGTATCCGGTAGGAGAATCATGGCGACTCACTGACTCAGCTTCTTTCTCCCAGCATTCTGTTCTGTTTTCTACACCCACCTAAGGGTTGGCCTATCAAATGGGCCTAGGCAGTTTCTTTTTTGTTTTTTGTTTTTGTTTTTGTTTTTTTTGTTTTTGTTTTTTTTTAATTTATTTATTTATTAAGGATTTCTGCCTCCTACCCACAACCACCTCCCATTTCCCTCCCCCTCCCCCGATCAAGTCACCCTCCCTCATCTGCTCTAATCAGGGTTCCCTGACCTGTGGGAAGCCCAAGGACCGCCCACCTCTATCCAGGTCTCCTAAGGTGAGCATCCAAACTGCCTAGGCTTCCCCAAAGCCAGTACGTGCAGTAGGATCAAAAACCCACTGTGATTGTTCTTGAGTTCTCAGTATTCCTCATTGTCCTCTATGTTCAGCTAGTCCGGATTTATCCCATGCTTTTTCAGACCCAGGCCAGCTGGCCTTGTTGAGTTCCCGATAGAACATTCCCATTGTCTCAGTGTGTGGGTGCACCCCTCGCGGTCCTGAGTTCCTTGTTCGTGCTCCGTCTCCTTCTGCTCCTGATTTGGACCTTGAGATTTCTGTCCCGTGCTCCTCTGTCTCTGTCTCCTTTCATCGCCTGATGAAGGTTAATATTCATGAGGATGCCTATGTGTTTGTCTTTGGGTTCACCTTATTTAGCTTCTCTAGGAACATGCATTATAAGCTCAATGTCCTTTATTTATGGCTAGAAACCAAATATGAGTGAGTACATCCCATGTTCCTTTTTTTGGGTCTGGCTTACCTCACTCAGGATAGTGTTTTCTATTTCCATCCATTTGTATGCAAAATTCAAGAAGTCCTTGTTTTTTACTGCTGAGTAATACTCTAATATGTATATATTCCATACTTTCTTCATCCATTCTTCCGTTGAAGGGCATCTAGGTTGTTTCCAGGTTCTGGCTATTACAAACAATGCTGCCATGAACATAGTTGAGCATATACTTTTGTTGTATGATAGGGCCTCTCTTGGGTATATTCCCAAGAGTGGTATTGCTGGATCCAGGGGTAGGTTGATTCCGAATTTCCTGAGAAACCGAAACACTGCTTTCCAGAGTGGTTGCACAAGTTTGCATTCCCACCAGCAATGGGTGAGTGTACCCCTTTCTCCACAGCCTCTCCAGCAAAGGCTATCATTGGTGTTTTTTATTTTAGCCATTCTGACAGGTGTAAGATGGTATCTTAAAGTTGTCTTGATTTGCATTTCCCTGATCGCTAGGGAAATTGAGCATGACCTTAAGTGTCTTTTGGCCATTTGAAGTTCTTCTGTTGAGAATTCTCTGTTCAGCTCAGTGCCCCATTTTATAATTGGATTGAAAGTAACAGATTAGAAAGAAATCACTCCCACATCATTTTCTCCCTCTAGTCCTCCTCCAACCTGATCCCTTCTGTTCCCATTTCCACCATCCCCACAAAATCTATTCTATTTCCCCTTCCCAGGGAGATCTTTGCATACCCTTTAGACATCTCGTCTTTAACTTCTCTGGATCTGTAACTATAGTGTTATTATCATTTACTACACAGCTTGTATCCACTTATAAGTGAATACATGTTTTCCTTTCTGGATCCAAGTTGCCTAGTTTAGGGTGATTTTTTTCTAGTTCCATCCATCTGCCTACAATTTTCATGATATCACCTTTTCTAACAGCTGAGTGGCACTCAATTATGTAAATATACCACATATCTTTTCTTCAGCTGAGAGACATCTACGGTGTTTTCAGTTTCTAGCTTTTATGAATAAACCTGTTATAGACATAGTTGATCAAGTATCCTTGTGGAAGGATGGGACATTATTTAGTTATATGCCCAAGAGTGGTAGAGCTGAATCCTGAGGTAGATTGGTTCCCAGTATTCTGTGGAACTGCCATATTGATTTATATAGTGGCTCTATAAGTTTGTACTCCAGCCAGCAATGGAGGAGTGTTCCCTTGCTCTACATCCTCACCTTTAAGAACTGTTTCTTGTCGGCTTTTTTTTTGTCTTAGCGTTTCTGACAGTTGTAAAATGGAATCTCAAAGTAATTTTGATTTGTATTTTTTAATAACTTAAATGTTAAACATTTCTTTAACTGTCGCTCATCCATTTCAGGTTCCTCTAATAAGAATTATCTGTTTAAGTCTGTTAAAAATTTATAAAATGTATATAGTGTGGTTTGTTGATGTCTAGTTTCTTGGGTACTTTATTTTGAATATTAGTCATCTATCAGATGTGAAGTCAGTGAAAGTCTTTCTCCTGCATTCTTTCAATTAGCAGCATTTTTAAGGCTTCTAACCTCATTCCCTTTATTGCTGAATAATATTCTATCATATGCTTGATTTTAATTCTTATCCCTGCAATAGACACACACAATATTGGGTCAAATTTTCAGAACTATAATTCAAATTTATATAGCATTCACCTTCCCACTGATAAAACTCCCAGTGGAATTTCAGCAATCCATCATATACCTGTCTATGAATATCTATCATCTTATAGAAACATCCGATTTACAGGTTTTTGTTCTTATCAAACTACCTAGTCTTATGTAAGCATAATATTCATATTGTCCATAATTATATATAGGATTTATGGGTTTTAATAATTTAAAGAATGTGAATATTTAAAGATCAGATTTATTTTGTATCTTATTCATAATAAAATGTACAAGTTAAATTTTATTCTGCATGTTAATCAACTCTCACAGCCATCAAAACTCTCTTGTCATTTCCAAACAAAGAAATTCATTTTCCTAAGCTTCAATATCCATGAGTATCTTAGACATGCTCATGAGTTTTTATGAATTATTACTACCTTATTATTTTTAAATGATCTGCTAGACATTGTTAAATGCAAAGGTGAGTTATGACATTCTATAGACTTAAATACCGTTTCATCAGAGAAATTCAAAGTTTAATTAGAAACACTATCTGACACATAATCCATTAATATAGAAAATCTAAAATCTGTTAAATAATTAACCAAGACAAACATTGTGGCTATGGGCTTTTAGTGGTATTAGAGAAAAGAAATTTAATTTTACTGACATTTTACTTAGGGTAATTTAATGTCATTTGGATGTTGGCAGACTTTCATCTTTATCTCTTTGTTGAAATAACTATTAGGTTGAAAGCGTAGCTATTCATAATAGAGAAATGATTTAAAAAGCGTTTACCTGCAAACAAAATTTTGTATAAATTTCATGAAGAAAAATTTGTCATTTCACATTTTGTATTCTTTCTAAATGACAAGTAGTTTCATTTATTCAAACACAGTTGTAGCTCCCTACTCTCCACGAAATGCTATAGTAGAACCTTGGGGTAAGAGGTTGGAGATGTGTTAACTTGAATTTGGTGTTGTCCTTACTATAATATGTTTTGATCTATTGTAGAAGACCAGGAAAGCTATAAAATTACTCCAGATATAAAATGAGTATTAATGTTAGACACTTAGCATTAATTGATTTCATTACATGATTAATTAGAAAATTAATTTCTATGTGCCATTAGAAACCACAGGAGAAAGTAGCATTCAGAGAAGCTGCAATGTTTATCTTTTGTCCTGGAAGTTCTCTTGGGTAATAATAAATGCAAAAAAATTCCACATAGAAAAATACTACAAGAAAAAATATAAAAACAAAAACGTTTTAGGAGAAAAGTGGGTAGTCTTGGACGGAAGAGTGGCTTAAAGCTGAAAGGAAGGGGTGGCTGCAATGAAGGAGGTTTGAATACCAAGCTAATGAGGTGTTGTGTCCTTGGTGGTGTGTATGTGTATTGTTCACACTGAGACGATACACTCTTAAGTCAGAGGATTAAAGCTTCTAAGACCTCCTGCTATTGAAAAAAAAATAGTCACCTAAAATTAAGACAGCATGAAGAACTCTTCTAGATTAGGGGAACAAAAGTCACCGGATATCACAAAGCATCTACAGTAAAAGTGGATCTATGTCTTAGATTGAGAAGAGACCACAATGAGACTTTTATTGAAATTTTTATTAGAGCCAGAAATGTTGCTATGAAACAGTCTCTGCTCTATATGGGCACATAAACAAGAGTGGAAGAGTGACAGGAGCAATAGAAATATGAACATGGAAGGGGCAGATTCAAGAGGTCTTCCCCTGTGCCAAAGAACTGCAGGCAACTAAAGACTTCTGGGAGTGGGAGAACTAGTCACTCCTGGGATTGAGCCCTCCTGGTTATCCACTACAAGGTGATGAGCTCTGGAAGCTTATATAACCAAACAAAAAGTGCTCTCAGCACATTGCATTTATATATTTGCGCGTGCGTGTGTGTGTGTGTGTGTGTGTGTGTGTGTAACAATAATAAGCACAGGAGGAGTTGAAAGGAGGGAAGAAAAGGGGGAAGGTGATTCAAATCTATTTTAATTAAAATGTATATACATTTAAAAATAGATCAAATAAAAATTTAGGATAATTTTGTAATATATCTGTATACTAGAAAACAGAATTATGTAAGTATTAATTGCTGGTTATTTTTTATTGTACTGTAGGTGTATAAGGTATCTGGCTCAAGAATATGTAGGAATCTTTTATACTATGTTTCACAAATTTACTGTAAGTCTGAATTTATTGCAAAGTGAAAGTTTGAGAATATTAAAATTTATTTATTCTTATGTGTATAAATGTCCAGCTTGTATGCATGTAAGTACATCACATGCATTCAGTGCCCATGGAGGCTTAAAGTTTGTGTTGAATCTCATAGAACTTGACTTGATGAAGGTTGTGAGCTGCGAGGTGGGTTCTGGGAACAAAACTCAGATCCTCTACAAAAGCAATCAGTGCTCCTAATATTCTTTTTATCCATAAAACCATTTTTAGAATAATAAAAAATTTTAATTCCCCAAAAAAATTTACTCAAAGAAATGGTTTGGCAAACAATAGAATATTTTTTAAAAAAATAAAGTATCACTGGAAATAGAAATTCTAAAACATTGACAAAACTTGCAAACAAATCTGCAAGAAATAAAGAACAAAAAAGTGTTTATCTTGCATGTCAAATGAGAGCAGGGTAGGTGATATTGGCAAAGAAATGGGGTGCTAGATTAAATGACCATTCACTGGATGCACTTTGTTCTTGCGCTTGTCTTATGCGTGCATATACAGAAAGCTAGTCATCTGCAGCAAGATGTATGTATACACATGCAACTAGTCACCAGCAGTAAGATGAACACATATACATACAGCTAGTCACCTGTACTAAGGTTCATGCATACACATACAGCTTGTCACATGCAGTAAAGTGCATGATATACATATAGCTAGTCATCTGCAGTAAAGTGCATGCATATACATACAACTTATCGCCTGTAATAATATGTATACATACACATACAGCTAGTCGCCCGCAGTAAGATGTGTGTATACACATGCAGCTAGTCACCAGAAGTAAGGTGCATATATATATATATATATATAGTCACCTGCAGTAAGGTGCATGCGTATACATAAAACTAGTGACCTGTAAGAAGATGCTGATATCGTCTCCCTGACCCCGTCTCTGCCTCTTCATTGCCCAAAACATCTCAAAAAAGGGGAAAAGAACGGGCAAATTTATCCATAAAGAATTTACAAGATTACAAATGTGAAATTTTAAGAACACAAATTTATTTTATTGTTTTACATAATAGCATTTTTCTTATTAAGGATGTTGAAATCTTTCACATAAAAATTGCTCCTGGAGATCCTCAGAGGTTGTAAAATTCTGGTACCTCATTATTTTTGGTAAAGACACAATTACTACACTCATTTTTTCTACAAACTGTGAACCAATTAAGAGTTAATATGATTTTTTTTAAAAATTGTATTCTTTACTTCGTAGTCAGACACATTCTCAGAACAAATAACAGAAAAAAATGACAACTTTCAGTCAGTTAGAGTAACAAGATTGTTCTCAAAAATTTTGGTTTTTCTGCCTGTGTTCATCTTTCTGAAAACATACTCAGTATAATGACTTACTATATAAATTACATAGAAGTATTGAGGAATGAGTTGTTTTATATATATGTATATATATATATGCATATATATATACGTATGTTTATCTTTTGTATTGGAGCTTTAAATTTTTTTAGTAAAGACAGAGACTGACAGTCTTTTTCCTCATGGGGCATGCAGAAAAAATGTTAACAAAGTTGTGTAAATGAAGACTATGTCTTGGTTTCTCGACTGCGCAGACCTAAATAATCACACAGAAATTATATTAGTACAACACATTTTGGCCAATGGCTTAGGCATAATTCTAGCTAGCTTTTACAAGAATTAACCCCTTTCTATTAATTTGTGTATCAGCATGAGACTGTGGTCTATCAGTAAGTTTCCGACATCTTTCTCCTTTGGCAACTACATGGCATCTGCCTATCTCCATCTTCTTTCTTCCTGAATTCAGTTTAGCTTTCGCACCTAGCTCTATTCTGTCTTACCATAGGCCAAAGTAGCTTCTTTATTAAACAGTGGTAATACAATATATCACAGAATGCAGGGGAGAATCCAACATCAAAGTTGAACTATGTATCTTGTCAATTTTATTTTTAGAGACAATTTGGAATTCAGAGAACAGCCCTACAAACAGATAGAGCCCTTAACAGTGTGTGTAAAATGCAACAGAAGAGACATTTTTGAACAGAAGCAAAACCAGATTTGATCATTAATTAGATGAATCAGCAGTTGAAAGGAAAATCTCAAATATAAGATCTAAATTCAAGTGACAAATAGAATTTTAGTAATTTTATGGAAAGAGGGAAATAATGAATGCATATTACTTAAAATTTAATTTAACTCATTTAAGTTTATGTGATTAAATAAAGCACATAAGCAAGGCATGGTAGCATACTCAAAGCAGAGTTAGGTAGATAACTGTTGAGTTCTAGGTTTACTCAGATCTATTCAGTGAGTTCCAAGTCACCCAGAGCTACATAATGAGAGAGAGAGAGAGAGAGAGAGAGAGAGAGAGAGAGAGAGAGAGAGAGAGAGAGAAGAGAAGAGAAGAGAAGAGAAGAGAAGAGAAGAGAAGAGAAGAGAAGAGAAGAGAAGAGAAGGGAAAGAAATCAACCAATAAAACTAAGCAAATGTTTAAATTTAGTTTAAGGAGGATGATGAAAGAAAGGTCCCTAACACTCAAAGACCTATACATGTGCCGGGAGGCAATGACACTTCTGAAACAGCTGCATGTATAAAGTGAGATGTTACACCTACTAAATCCTATCATTGCTTACTGTCATTTCACTATTTTCCCCAGTATCTTTATCTAGAATACAAAATATAATGAATTTTTCTCTGATATTTTTTAATTTAAAGATGACTTAGTGACTTGCTACTGATGTAGAATACCAGTATATGTTTCACCAGTTATTCATGCACAGATTTACAAAACTGAGGTGTTATCTGAAGAGGTGCAATGGTCACCACCAAAAGTGACTTTGGAAGGTGAGGGTAGATGAGCACAGAACATCCTAATCTAACTGACCTGGTATTGCTACCTGGAGTGTGGTGGTCTGCATGGGTCTCACCATCGCACATAT